>NC_072827.1:205000-883750 GCF_027744805.1 Dunckerocampus dactyliophorus
AGACTCGCGTCGCGCCAGTGGGGTGGGGGGGCGGACGTGGGGCCGCGGCCGCTGGAAACAGGAGGAAGAGAGATACATAGATAGGGGCGCGGCGCGCGGCCCCCCCGGGCTTGCACCGGGTCGTCGTGGAGGGGGACGGTATGGCGCCGGGTCCCAGGCTCTCCCCGGGACGCAGCTAGTGGCGTAGCCGGGGAATTCCCTTCACCGGGCCTCCGTCACGGCTCAGAGGTGGTCACGAACTGCTGCGAGTCCACAAGAGGGGGCGGCCCGCCACGCAGCGCCATCACGCTGCGCGGTTGCCTGAGGTTAAGAGAAAGGGTGTTTCCGGACTTGCCTGCCGCCGTCGCTGCTTCCCACGCACCTTGAAAACCGCCCAGGCGGGCACCTGTCCCGAGAGGTGGCGGCGATGCGGGGGCCGAACCGGCGCGGCGCCAATGAAGGACAACTGGGTCAGACGGGTCGTCTTGATCTCGCTCCTGATAGGTTGGGCAGAGTGCGACACATGTGTGACGAGGGGACGGCGAACCGCTGCCTCGGCGATCTATGGTTTCACGTGTGCCTTGTTCACTTGCCCATTGAGGCCAACCCGCAGGCTGGAGGAGCAGTCCGCCCGAACACCGGCACCACGGCCGGCCGGCGGGGTCCCTCCAAAGGCGGGTCTGGATTACGGTTAGGTCAGTAGGGGCCCAGGGGGTTGGGGTGTGTGCAAGGAATCTCACTTGCCTTGGGCGAGCATTCGGCTCCTTTTTATAGGAGACCCGTAGGTGAAGCGCGGGCCCTGCTACCGCGCTGGAGGTCTCACTTGCCTCCAATGAGCACTCGGCTCCTTTTTATTGGACACCCGAAGGTGAAGCGCGGGCCCCTCTACTCGCGCCGGAGGTCTCTCTTGCCTCTAATGAGCACTCGGCTCCTTTTTATTGGACACCCGTAGGTGAAGCGCGGGCCCCTCTACCCGCGCCGGAGCCTCAGCTTGCCTTCCAATGAGCTGGGCTCCTTTTTTCATTTGGCCACCCGGAGGTGGAGAGCGACCCGCAGGCAAAGCTCGGCCAGGGGCCGCCGGACACCGCCCATCGCGGGCGCTCCCACTCTTCGGACACCTTCGCAGCACCAAAGTGCTCCTTTTTTATTCGCCATCCGGAGGTGGAGCGCGGGCCCAGCTACCGCGCCGGAGCAAGCATCAGCCTCGCTCCTAGTGTGCACCCGCAGGCGAAGCGTGGCCAGGGACCACCGGACGCCACCCGTGGAGGGCGCACACACTTTTCTGACACCATCGCAGCACATAAGTGCTCCTTTTTATTCGCCACCCGGAGGTGGAGCGCGGACCAAGCTACAGCGCCGGCGCAAGCACCAGCCTCGCTCCTTGTGTGCACCCGCAGGCAAAGCGCGGCCAGGGGCCGTCGGACGCCGCCCATCGCGGGCGCACACGCTCTTCTGACACCTCGGATTGGCCACCCGGAGGTGGAGAGCGACCCGCAGACGAAGCGCGGCCAGGGGCCGCCGGACGCCGCCCATCGCGTTCAGGAACAAACAATCTCCCCTCGGGGCATCCCTCTGGTAGTTCCGTCTCCTACGCCGCCTCAGAGACCCTCCTCTCCACCTCCCACTGGAGAGCGCCGAGTATCCGGGCGACAGGTACGATGGTCTCCGGTGGTGAGTCCGACTCCACCGGGGAAAAGATCCTTGATAATGCATCAGGCTTAATATTCCGTGAACCAGGTCTGTAAGTGATAGAGAAATTAAACCTTGTTAAGAACAGTGACCATCTGGCTTGGCGAGAGTTGAGTCTGTGCGCTGAGCGTATATATGCCAAGTTCTTGTGGTCCGTAATAACTACCAGCGGCTGGGCTGCACCCTCCAGCCAATGTCTCCACTCCCGCAGCGCAAGCACAATGGCCAGCAGTTCCCGATTGCCCACATCATAATTTCTCTCTGCCGAGGTGAGGCGACGTGAGAAAAAGGCACACGGGTGCAGCTTCTGGTCGACTGGTGAGCGCTGGGATAGGACCGCCCCCACTCCCGTATCCGAGGCATCAACCTCAACGATAAACTGCAAGGCAGGATCAGGGTGAATAAGGACAGGGGCAGACGTAGTGTTTTAAGCTTGGTAAACGCTTCCTCAGCTTCGGGAGACCAAACAAAGGGAACTTTTACTGATGTAAACCTTGTCAGAGGTTCTGCCTTTATGCTGAACTTACGAATGAATTTCCGGTAGAAGTTCGCGAACCCCAAGAACCTCTGCAAGTGCTTCCTTGATTTGGGAGAAGGCCAATCGACCACAGCCTGGATCTTAGCGGGATCGGCTCTTAACTTGTCCTTCTCCACTATAAACCCTAAAAAGGACACAGATGTGGTATGAAACTCGCACTTCTCCGCCTTGACAAAAAGGCGATTCTCCAACAACCGCTGAAGGATGCGGCGTACGTGCTGGACATGCTCCTGAAGGGAATTAGAAAAAATCTGGATGTCGTCTAGGTAAACAAAGCAGCAATGGTTAATCATATCCCTAAGAATATCATTTATTAAACTCTGGAATACGGCGGGTGCATTGGTGAGGCGGAAGGGCATAACGAGATACTCAAAGTGACCGAGCGGTGTATTAAACGCTGTCTTCCACTCGTCCCCCTCTTTAATACGAACCAAGTGGTAAGCATTCCTAATGTCGAGTTTGGAAAAAATCTTGGCCGAATGAAGGGACGAAAAGGCGGAGGGCATGAGAGGAAGCGGGTAATGGTAATGTCATTAAGGCCGCGAAAATCGATACAAGGCCGCAGCGACTTATCTTTCTTTTCGACGAAGAAAAAAATGGCCCCCAGTGGAGAGGACGAGGGGCGAATAAGTCCGGCAGCCAGAGAGGACGCAATGTATTCTTTGAGAGCAAGTTGCTCGGGTCCAGAGATGCAATAAAGTCTAGCATTGGGTAACGGTGCTCCCGGGAGGAGTTCGATAGCGCAGTCATATGGACGATGGGGGGGTAAACTCTGAGCTCTATCCTTGCTAAAAACCATGCGGAGATCGTGATAGATGTCGGGAACACCGGTAACGTCAATATTCTCAGGGCTCCTAGGCTTACCAGAAACTGTGGGTACCGCGGAACGTAAGCAACTAGCAAAACAGTGGCTACCCCAATTAATTATCTGTCCCCTCGTCCAATCCACCGTCGGGTTATGAATTTGTAGCCAAGTGAGACCCAGAACTACGGGTGCGGATTGAGACGGAGCGATAAAAAAACTAATGGACTCATGGTGATTGCCGGACAATTGAAGGGATAACGGAACGGTTCTATGAGTGACTACTGCCAAGGGACGTCCATCCAGTGAGTGAACCTCCTTATGGTCCCTCAACTCAACCCCCTGAATGCCATGTTTCTTAACAAAATTAGAGTCAATAAAGCAATCATCCGCCCCAGAATCAACTAATGCAGAAACCTGAACATTGACGCCCCCCCCCCGTAATGAGTCCCGTCACCTGTAGTCTCTTAAAGACTGCTGGAGTTGGAGCCAACGCCGGAGGCATCTCAGCATACTCACAATGGCCCTGAGCAGGCTGACTCTCCCTTGACTTGGATACGGAGGTTGATCCTGCGCCAGTCTCCTTAATGACGTCAGGAGGGAATCCGGAGCGGCGTGTCGGGCGCGCTGGACATCTGTTGATGGTGTGGTTGGGCTCGCCGCAGTACAGGCAAAGGCGGAGTCGTAGCCTGCGCGACCTCTCCGCAGCAGACAAGCGTCTTCCCCCGAGTTGCATCGGCTCCGCAATATCCTCGGTGGCCGCCGTAGATGGGACTCCCTCTGTTCCGCTGGTTCCAGGTGTTAGTGGTATCAGCCGAATCTCCTGACGGTGGTTCTTGGCTGATCCTGCATGTAGTCCCTCACTCCGTTCACGATCACGTTCCCGGAGGCGATTATCCAGCCGTATGGCTAGGTCGATAAACTCGTTGAACTCCCTCACCGCCAGCTCATCCTTAATCCGCTCGTCAAGAGCCTTGCGAAATATTCCACGGAGCGCCTCCTCGTCATATCGGCTTTCTGCCGCCAGCACCCTAAAGTCTACAGAAAAAGCCGCTACCGAGCGTTTGCCCTGTTGTAGGTCCAACAATTGGTTACCGGCCTCCCTACTACGGATAGGGTGATCGAAGACCTGCCGTAGTTCCTCCAAAAAAAACAGGATAGGAGGTGCGCAACTCCGGCTTAGCTTTGCTCATCGCTATAGCCCACGCCGCTGCCTTATCAGTAAGTAAGCTCATTAAAGCTATCTTGTCCTGGTCGGAATAGTAAGTACTGGGTTGTTGGTCAAAAATCAGGGTACACTGGTGTAAAAATTGTCTGCAATCCATAGATTCCCCTGAAAAGCGTGGGGGGGTGGGAGGCTAGGCTCGCGACTATTACTGCTGCTGGCTGCAGGTGAGATTCTAACAACCTCTGATGAGTGAGCCGCACCCTCCGACTGTCCCGGGTGAGCGCCAAGGCCCAGATGCTGCTCAATAGCACTAACGCTAGTGGTGAGGGCGGCCAGGGACTCCATAACTCCCCGGAGGGATTGCTCATGGCTGCCTACGAGCGCACCTTGTTGGGATAGTGCTGCCTTTATATGTGCGAACTCTGCGGATTCCATGTTTGGCCAGATTGTTCTGTTGCGAACGGCCAAGGCCGTGATACAGGAATCCAAAATGCAGAGTTGAATACGTGAAACAGAAAAGGTCTTTAATACAAAAATGGATAACAAAAGGGTACAAAAACAACTCAAGAAACAAAGTACAACAAAAATACATCCGGACCTAGTCGCGGGAATAGTAACAAAAAACACTGCTAGCAAGGAGAGCTGAGCAGGCAAAAATACAGACAAGTAACGAAAAGAGCTGCTAACAAAAAACTAGCAGAAGTACCGAAAATACAGCTACTGCTGAGAACGTCAAGCAGGTAGGTAGGTACTTACAGGTGAGCCGAGCGTGGGTCAGAAAGCCAAAACACAATGCACAAGAACAAGCTAGAAGGAGCTGAACAGGGTGTAGCAAAGGGACAACCTGGCACTGGATATGAGTAAGCACACAGCTTAAATAGAACAACTAATCAGTGGCAGGTGTAGACCATCAGCTCATTAAGGTGCTCAGGAGTGTGCTGCAACAGAGAAACAGTAGATGGCAGTACCGCAGCACACAATCCTGACAGTATTGTCAGAACTGCTCATAAAATAATCCTTTTATTTGAATGCTCCCTTCTGGAAAACAATAAAAAGGTCAACTATAAACATCACTATAGATCAAGCAACTTGTATGTCATGTTTGTGTTTGTCACTGGAGTTGCTGCATGTGGCTGTTATTGAGTGTAGTGTATCTGGTGTAATTGTGTTATTTGTGCCAATGTTAATTTGTTGTGGGTTGCACTAGAGTGAGGCTATCTTGGGTGTGGTCCCAGAGAAATTCAAAGTGCGTCATAACGTTGTTTGCTCTGTAATGGGGGTTATGAACTAGCTGAAAGGACAGAATTACAATAGTTGAATTGAGAAGAAACTTGTGTGCAATTTGCTGTGTGATAAGTCTTATGAGACTTTGTTTTCTATTATTTTGAACTTAGTGAATCTTGTCAAGCTCTGTAGTTGGGCCACTGACCGGATGTGAACTGAATAACTGAAGGAAGTGTTGAGGGAGGGAATACAAGGGGAGTGGCTACACCCCTCCCACTGAGTGCAGAAGAGTAGCTCTGTTAGTAGTAGTAGTACTTTAATAATCCCACAGCAGGGAAATTCATCTGTTACAGCAGCAAGCAAGATACACAAGTATGTACACAGGTCAAGAATGCATAGTCATAGACAATGCATGCAATGCATAGACATAGTGAAATACAAAATGGTTCAGGTGTTGTAGAGCCTGACAGCGGTCGGTATGAAGGACCTGCGGAACCTCTCCTTCTTACACCGTGGGTGTAACAGTCTGCTGCTGAAGTAGCTGCTAAGGGAACCCACAGTGTCATGTAGCGGGTGAGAGGTGTTGTCCATGATGGATGTCAGCTTAGCCAACATCCTTCTCTCCCCCACTTCCTCCACGGAGTCCAGAGGACCGTCCAGGACAGAGCTCGCTCTCCTGATCAACCTATTGATCCTGCTCCTGTCCCTGTCCGTGCTGCCCCCTCTCCAGCAGCCCACAGCATAGAAGATGGCTGAGGCCCCCACAGAGTCATAAAAGGTCCGTAAAAGAGTCCTGCACACACCAAAGGACCTCAGTCTCCTCAGCAGGTGGAGGCGACTCTGGCCCTTCTTGTAGAGGGCGTGGGTGTTGATGGACCAGTCCAGTTTGTTGTTAAGGTGAACACCCAGGAATTTGTAGCTGTCTACCAACTCTATGTCCGCTCCCTGGATGTTCACCGGTGTGGAGAGAGATGTTTTCCTCTGGAAGTTAATGATCATCTCCTTTGTCTTGCTGGTTTTGAGGAAGAGTTCTATTTATTCTTGCACAGTTTGTCTCATATAGATATACAATAGTGTAGGCAGGAGTCTTACTGCAAGCTATCATTTCAAATTGGGTTGTATTTATGAAAGCTTCATGTTAGTGTCAGACGTGTATTACTAATATATCATTTTTAGGAAAAAAAAAGAGAAAGGAAAAAAAGTTGTTTCAGGAGTTTATAAACTGATTAAATTAATTAATTTGAGACTTCCGTAAAACATTGAAAATACATACTTTTAGTGTGTAACACCCATACTATTTAATTTTGTAGTAAATTCAAAATAAGCATTCATCAAATTAAGCTTAATTGAGAATGATAACTAATATTGGGTGGTGAAATTAGCATTTCAAGTACAGTCAAAAAAAAATAATAATGATATTGATATTTACTCTTTTAATCTCTGTTTTAGATTTTGAAAGACTCGAAATGGCTATTACTCCAGTGATAATCTTAGGTTAAAATACCCAGCACAGAGAAATGACATCGACAAAATATCTAAAACATGGGAAGAACGCACCAAGTATTGAAGGCACAGTCGGCCTGAAGGTGGAACATTTGATGTCAGGTTGTGTGAGGTAATGGAACTTCGAATTAGGGATTATAAATCTCCGAATCTCCGAAAAGACAAAAGTAGCAAGAGACTACAAAAAAGAGACAATGAATTACAAATCATCAACCTGTTCAAAAATGAAAGGGAAATGTTCAGGGAAAGTAACAGTGATGAAATGTCTAAAGCTAAATGGGAAAACAGAGTTTCTAAAAACAAAAAGAAAGGTCAAGCCTCAGTTTTGAATGTTAAACCGAGTATGCAAACATTAGTCCTTTCACCTCCAGTTCCACCGTGTGCTTCCGGACCAGCGTCACCAGTCCAAACACCTATGACTGGGTACGTCCTGCAACAAAAAGCAACTCAAGCTACTGACACAAGGAGACCACCTCAAATGAAACAAAGCGGCAAACCAAAGAGGAGGTTCCAGCATCAAGTCCCTCCTTCGCAACCCAAAATGCTGTTGGGGATGCCAACAGCCTGGACACATTCGACAGAACTTTCCAGTCAACCCATGGCCGGCTCCTAGAGGGGCCAGGGGAGGACTTGATCAACAAGGTCAACCGGTTTTGGCTGACAACTATGAGAGTGGGCCACAAATCGGTGCCAAGGGGACCATTCAAACATCTTTTGGTAGACAATGTAAATATGATTTGACAGTGCATGGAAAAAGGTACATGTTAGTAATAATTGACTGATTCAGCCATTTGGGTAGAAGCAACGCCGTGCACAGACAGTTCCTAAACTCTTGTTGTAGTTGTAAGTACTTCCATTATTTGTCATATCAGTTTCAGTAACAATGGGTTGATGTTTGTACAAATATAGTTAAGAGTTCCCTGGTGGAACAGTCGTGGGCTTGTTCACCCGTGAGGATGTTGGTGGGGATGCCCTGAAAGTAGTTTCCACCTCTACCTGAGCAAAAATTGTCAGAGAGAGGACCAAAGTGTTACAGGACGAACCAAAGTAATTTTAGCACCCTGTGGGAGTTGAAATGTTCTGTTTCTATAATATAGTATTCCTTATTTACTGATTGTTCTTGTTGGGAGTTGTGGGCTTCAAATATCCATTCATATGATCCAACACTGTGTTTTAAATAGTTTGGATTATAATGTGTCACCGTTCAATTAAATGTAATTTAAGAGAAAATTATTCAAACAGATCTCGGGAAAGTCTTATGAGGGAATGTATAACACCATAATTTGGTCGTTCCATGATGACTGTTGACAAACTTGAGTGAATGATTTGGGGTTTCTGAGGTTGGTGCCTGGAGTGTTCAACACATGCAGAAACTTAAGGAGAAGTGGAAAAATGGTTAGACAATGTTGGGAAAAGGAAAAGTGAAGAGTGAAGGGGTTAAACGCATGGTAGGAAGAAGCAAAACATGGAGACAGAGATGAAATAGGAAGAGTTGATTAGAACACAAACTGCTCTGGCAACGAAACAACCACCCTTGCTATACTAACACCACTGCTTCATGAGCATACGTAAACCTCAGGATACACATGAATACATAATATACATCATATATATAACCACTTATATACCACATTCTTATGTAGTACAGTTCACATGATCATGATCATATTATTAAGAACCAATCTTTGCTAAGTAAAGATCATTTGCGGATTAATTTCATTCTGCTGGAATTGTTAATTCTATACCGTTTTTAGTAAATCTGCTGACAACTCAAGAAGAGTGTCAGATTTGACTACTAAATTTTATGTAGAAAAATCAAATTATAAATAATGTTAAGATTTGGGCCTTTTTGGGAATCAAAGCACAGCGTTGACTGACTGACTGACTATAAGACTGATGCTCCTGACATTCTTCCGTTGTATATTGTTTTGCCAAGTGAAGCAATGATATATTATAATTTTATCTTTAGTTATTCCTGAAATTCATATATGATTAACAACAAATGGAATAGACTCCAGCACAGGCGTGAGCCATGAGTGAATGAAGAGACAATAATATGTAATACATCTGGGAGCTGTACATGATTTAGACAAAGGTCATTTTCAAATACTGTAAAATGAATAATTTCAGATTTTATGAACAAAATGACAAATAAGGCTATTTTTAGTATTTAAACACGACCACATTATAACTGATAGAGTAATTTTATTTATTTATTTTTCATTTAAACGCACGGCCAAAGATTAAGATAATGTTGTCCACCTTGAGGTGGTGGAAAAAGGGGGAAGGGGAAATGTAACAGAAACGTAAAAGAAATCTAGTAGCTTACATACACTGCTCACGCAACGAAGACCTGCTTGCTGTTTTCTACACATCACTACTGTGACAATGACTTCACCTCTAGAGGCAGTTTATTGAACAAAAAGAAGGGATTCATGCATTAAGTAAAGTATCACCCACCAAGGTGAAGGAAAACATGTTGAATTTTAGGGCAACTTATTTAACCAAAGACAGCAAAATTTCCAAGTGCAAAAGTATTCAGTTAAAACGTGATGTGCCAGTCTTAATGGAAGTATCCAAGTTTCTGTTCATCCAGGTACTGAAAGCAGAGGCACACAACGAAGAACAAAAAAAAAAAGAAACCAGCCTGACCATCCAGGGATGGAAATACAGCTGAGCCTGGGTAAAAAAGCAAAAGTTCTCAGGCACAAGTGGACAAAGCCCATGTGGACTAGACCATTAGAGGTTGTATTTGCCACATCATATTCTACACATACACATTACAGATTGCACCCCGGATAGGACACTAAAAACGTAGCAAAAGATAGCATAGTAGAGTAGTAAGGCATGTCCGTACACTCAAGAAAGGCTGCTGTGGGGAAGTCTGACTAGAAAGGGGGGTGTACTACAAGAGTGCGCTCATCTCAATGTCAGTGAAGAAACCACCTGATCCCAGTAAGGTAAACGGACTAAAATTAATACTTTGACTAGGTCAGTTAGAAATCCCAATTGGAGGAGTCAAATAGAGAATAGTATAATCACTTGTGCAAGTATTGTAATAACTCCACTTCTTGTGTTTCGTTTCCTATTGATCTCCAATGAGTTATTCTGCCCGAATTCTAACTACATAGGGCTAACATCCTAAATAGGGTTACAGTTGAATCCATCACTAACAATTAGCCGAAGATTAGATCACACTGACAAAAGTAATCAGTGTTCAAATCGGTTAGCAGAACTCAGTCACCTAAGACCCAAGTTAATATGTGGATAGAATGAATGTAGATCATAGCTTAAAATTCAGACAAAAATAAACGGTTAAGTTGTATAGCATGTGCTATCAGTCAACATGTGATATGCACTGTTGCTTAATTGACCTATTATACCAGCAGGCCTTTGTATTGTACGTATCACTCATGCTATGTATAAAAGCCCCTGTATTGACGTTTCTTATTGTTTTAGATCCATGCTGAGTATCCTCCAGTTGCTCTTGATAATACTCCGACCTTCATTCCTGTTTCAGGTTCTTACTCCTGATGTACCAGGTATGATCCAACTGGTTACTAGTTATTTGGCTTGATGTAATTCATAAAGTGACCACCGGAGCATGTTGTTCTGGGCAGCGTGACCCCACCTGGTTGACAATCGAGGACTTGGCAAAGCAGAAGTATGGTGGTATTGTGGGAAGAGCACCTGACACCCACATTTATGAGCTAAGTAAACTGGCACGTGTGCACATGTGCATTTGATTGAACCTTTCTATGTTCTTCCCCAGGAAGGCGCAGCTCTGATGATGGGACCCAGGGATTTGGCCTGTCCTGAGGGAGGAGAAGTCGTCCTCAGGGGAGCTTCGATCCCAGGGTCTACATTGACGCCATGGGGGCGCCATGGGGCGTGCCAGATGAGTTTTAACGCTCGTATTCAGGAATAATATAAAAAAATATAGCTTGGATCAGTTAAGATTCAAGAGAGTTTTATTGTCATGTGCATAGTAAAACAGCAGTTATACCATGCAATGAAAATCTTATTCTGTTCATTCTCCCAAGAAAAGAAAGAAAACAAATGAAAGAATAAGAACATAAGAAACATAAACACATAAACATATATACCAATAAATTAAGCAACAACAACAGAAGAGACATTAATACAAATAAATAATACAAATAAATAAATAAATAAATAAAGTGCTATGAGTGTGTTACATTACTGTATTCAGCAAGGGTGTGTTAAATATACCAGGAATGCTGTTGAGGGATTAGCAGAGCAACTGGATGCTTCTATCCCAGAGGTGGGCAAACTACGGCCTGCGGGCCAGATCCGGCCCGTTGTTCTTTTTAATCCGGCCCGGCGAAGATTGTACAGAATTCAGGATTGATGTGAATGATTGCATTTGTTTCATTTAGACTTGTAATGACGGCATTTCAACATCAGGTTGCGCCGTAGGCGTAGTGGCTTGAGAAAGCCATTTCCAATTACCGTTCTTCTTCTACTCGCTCGGCAACGTTACCACAGATGGATCGCAAAATCTGACAGGAAAAAACGTTGGGATGCTCAAGAGAATTCAGAACCAGGAAGCGCTGTGTAAATCTGTGTTGCAGCTTGGCCATGGAGTGAAGCCAGTTGTGAAACTCATTAACTTTATTCGAGCGAGGGGACTTCACCATCGTCAGTTTATTAATTTTCTTGAAGTAACTGACGTGGATCACACGGACTTACTTTACCATTCTAATGTCTGCTGGTGAAGTTTGGGAAAAGTATGTCAACATGTGTGGGAGCTCAAACGGGAGATGATTTGGTTTTTGGAGCTACTTTAGAATACTGACACATTTCCTGAGCTGAATGACACAGTTTGGCTTTGTGATGTAGCTTTTAGTGTGGACATCCTGGCACACATGAACCAGCTGAATGTGAAGCTACAAGGGAAACCAGTTTGTGCATGAAATGCAAGCCAACATCTTTATTTTATTTTTTTTTATCATTTTATTTTCGAAGCAAATGTATGTTAATACTTTAATGCTTTTTTCTGTTTATGTTTCATATGTACTCTTAACAAATGCATTTTTTTTATAAGTATCATATCTTGTGCTGACCCGGCCCGTCTGTCAAATTTTAAAAGTCAATGTGGCCCCCGGCCCGAAAAGTTTGCCCACCCCTGTTCTATCCTGATGGCCTGGCAGAATAGAATGTACAGTATATATGCATTGTAGTCTGTATTCACTGCATCAGAACCCTTACTGAAAGAATCACAGATGGGACCACAATTAATATCATGTATCTTTTTATACTTAGCTATTCAGTTATCATTGTAGATAATCTACAGTTACTCAGTGTTTGGGTCATTATTTACGATTTACAGTATTCACACTACATTTTACTTACCCAGGTACATGTCATGTTCTGTGTTCTGCTCTGCTGCCCTCTGCTGTTTATGTGTTGCTGGACTTAATTGAACACACCTGTGGCTCATTACTGCTGGCCTTCTTAAGCAGCTGCCTGACACTGTACCAGTGCCAGATTGTACTCCCTGATCACCTGCTTCTTGCTACCGCTTTGTCCGGCTCCCTGCTCCTTACCCTGCTCTCTGGCCTCTTGTTTACCTGTACCTACCTGCCTCGTATTTCTGATCTGTTCCTGTAAGGTTTACGTTCAGTGTTTTTTGTTATCTCCTAGTATTTTTCCTAACAGCCTTTTGCTGTTAGTGTTTTTTGTTGTTGAAACCCTTGTTGGATTTTCCTTAGTTGTATTTTGTATTTTTGTGGACTCTTTTTATATATTAAATTTTCCTTTTTGTACTTGCTCTATGCTCATTTGTCTGCTTTGGGATCCTACTTCTCACCGTGTCCCACGGCAACTAGTGACAGAACAATCTGGCCATACATGGATCCCGCAGACATGGAACATTTTCGCAAGGCTCTGGCACACCAAGGACACATGGTGGGTAACCATGAGAAATCGCTCCAGGGGATTATGGAAGCCCTCTCTGTGCTTTCCTCTAACATTGAGGCATTAAATCAGCGACTAGGACACCCTTCTCCGCTTCCACCACCAGAGGTCGGTACCTCCGCTACAGTGAGTGACTCACTTAATGCCACAGCCGCAAGCACACCTGCTTCTCATCAACCCCGTGAGTCTAATATTCCTCACCCTCCTCGCTTCTCTGACTCTGACTCATGCAATCAATTTTTACATCAATGCTCGCTGGTATTTGACTAGCAACCTACTTCTTACCCCTCAGACCAGTCAAAGGTAGCATTTATAATGAGCTTGCTTTCTGGTAGAGTCGCCACATGGGCCTTGGCCATAAGCACCTCGATGCCCGCTATTTGCACATCGTTACCCTTATTCCTAGAGGAGATAAGAAAAGTTTTTCATCACCCCATCCGGGGTTTAGAAGCCGCCAACCATTGGTTGGATTTAAAACAAGAAGGACGCTCAGTATCTGATTTTTCCATTGACTTTCGTGTGCTTGCTACAGAGAGTGGGTATCCCGATACCATGCTTCGTGGCCTATTCCGGAATGCGCTCAGCGCTCGCATCAGAGATGAGTTAATCGCCAAGGACAATACTACATCTCTTGACGGTCTCATAGATTTAGCTATTTGTTTAGATAACCGAGTTAAGGAGAGAGTCAGAGATTATGCGGAGGAGGGATGTCAGGGCCGAACGCCGATATCACACCCACCTACGGAGAGAAGGATTTCCTATTCCGTCAACCCAGACGACGACGCAACAACTACAGAGGTTCCAATGTAGCTTGGAGGACGACGCCTAGCTGCCGAGTAGAGAGCTCGTCGTCGACGGCTGGACCTGTGCTTGGAATGCAGTAACCCAGGACATCGGCTTCTCCAATGCCCCATCCGCCCAGCTCGACGCCGAGGATCGACCCAGGGATCAGTGCCGGAACAACCAGCGATACCCAATATCGATCTCCCTGTCGCCAGCACCCATTCGTCAGCCAGGGACTGTGAGTATCCCCGTGGAACTATTGACACATGCAAAGAGGAGTCAGTGAGGCGACTTCAGACAAGGGAACCATTACTGGAGGGGGCAGAAGTGTGACTGTAACCGTGCTTGTGGACTCAGGCGCAGACGACTATTTTTTGGACACTTTATTTGTAAAAAGACATGACATTAAGATGGTTGAGTTACCCTCTTCTAAAGAGGTTTTGTCCCTAGATGGACGTTTCTTGGCAGCAGTTACACATCACACCGAACCCTTGTCTCTTCACCTGTCAGGAAACCACTCTGAGATCATTCGTTTTTTCATCATGCCTTCTCAAGCAGCCCCGTTAGTACAGGACAGGATGATGACCAAATATGGCAGTCCAGGACGGGTCAAACAAGGACACAAGTTCCACCAAGGGGATGAGTCATGCTGAATCAGCGCGGTCGGGGAAAGTACAAGCTATTCTGGGAAAGACACTCCTCTGGGAGGTCTTAGAATGAGGTAATGGACACTCCCATGAGCAGGCGGAGACTGAAGACAGCATAAAAAGAGGACGCGCTCTACAATCGAGGCTGGCTCTAGGCGATTCTAGGCGATCAGGCCATTCATGGATCGCATCTCCGAAGCTCCAAGGCTCGCAACACAGCTCTGGGACTGCTGAAGGAAGATTGGACTCAACACGTCTGCCAAGCAGAAGGAGAAGACTCCGTCTTTCAGATGAACCTGAGACACCAACTGAAGATTTTGTCTGAGGCGCTACCGAGAGAAGAGCTGAGCCTGAGTGAGCACGGAGCCAGTCACCGCAGCGGTCCCCAGCCTTGCCGCTCTCGGGAGCAACCTAGAGCCGTCAGGACAACCAGGGAAGGTCGAAGGCCTGATCACCCGACGCCCGACCCACATCAACTAGACTTATCCCCAAGAAGCGAACTCATCCTCACTGGACCTTTTGTCTTCACTACTGGCTTCATCATCAGGGTAGGACTGAGGCACTGGCCTGCGGCCTTGCGCTCCTTTCTATCTAGGTACATGTGAGTGGAGCTCATAGCGTCTAGTCTGACATTGAGTACAGTATATCCTTATAGTTAATCGAGTACCTGCTTCAATGCCCTTGCTAACTTTCCTAATAAAGCTTTTCACTCTCACACTAAGAGTTGTCACCCAGTATCTTCTTTGAAGGTAAAAGAGTAAGCAGTGTGTTACAGACAGATTCCTTTGAGGTTGTTCCGGTAACTTAGTAAAGACAGGTCCCTCTGATTGCTGATAGATGAGTAAATAACCCGAGGTCCTTACCAAAAGCAACTATCCATTAAGCGAGGAAGCAGTCGTAAAAGCAGAGGGTCCGACGTCTCATACGACCAACCTTGGTTTACTCTGGTCTTGCGCGGCTCGGATGCAGCGGGGCCGCCTCTGCACTATCGAGGCTGTTAATACCTGGGTGAGTTCCTCTCGCCCCTGACTTAGAGGTTTCTCTTCCCTCTACGGGAGAGACCGTAACCCTTTAAACGGAGTAGTCAGGTAGGCAGGTGCGCCTGCTCCTTACACGAGGGAGCAAGGGTCTTGCACCGCCTAGGTAACTAGGGATTAAACAGGGCATGATCTTCAAGTGTCCTACAACACGCTGTGTTCACCTTGACCTGCTGGCAGGCCTTGACGCGGACACTTTCTTGCTTGGCTGAGAAGGTTCATCGCACAAAGAGGAACTCCTTCCGCTGTGCTCTCCGACCAAGGGACTAACTTCCGAGGAGCCGAGAGAGAGCTTCAAGAGGTGTTTGCAAAGATGGCTCCAGAGTTACAGGAAAGGCTAGCCAAGAGCCAGATCAAGTTCCAGTTCAACCCACCAGCTGCGCCTCACTTTGGTGGTGCTTGGGAGCGCAAAATACAGTCAGTCAAGAAAGCTCTTCAGGTGGTCGTTGGCATGTAGTCCCTTCATGAAGACGTCCTTCTCACCCTGCTGATCGAGGTGGAGGGTATCCTCAATGCCAAACCCTTAGGATATGTCTCATCAGACATAGCTGACCCTGACCCAGTGACACTGAACATGCTGCTGATGGGGCGTCGGGATGCCTCCTTACCACTTACGCTCCTGACACCCTCACAAGAAGACGATGGCGCCACTGTCAGATGATGGTGGACCACTTCTGGAGGCAGCTTCTGAGACATTACCTCCCGTCCTTACACGTCCGGCAGAAGTGGAAGCGGCCCGCCGCTGACCTTGCTCAAGGAATGATGGCCATGATTGTCGATCCCCAGCTTCCGAGAGCACAGTAGCCTATCGGGAGGGTCATCAAGGTGATTGAGAGCGCAGATGGTCATGTCCGGTCAGCTGAGGTTCGAGTCGGTGAGAAGACTTACCTACGGCCGGTGGCACGTCTGGTCCAGCTGCCTGCCATTCCGGAGGACAATGGAACTTCTTAGGGAACTCTTGTAACTTGTTAGGGAATTTAGTAATCTTTACATAATAGCTTTGCTATTCTGGGGGCGGCTGTTGTAAATTCCCTCGTAATGTCATGTTTAGTACAGGCACTGTTCAGGGCAGACTTAATTTGTGTTTTGCACCAGGCACCTTGCAGGGCAACTAAGGGGTCCTCAGTAGGCTCAGAAGGACCACAGCCTAGCAATCCAGGCATGTCAGAAAGCTTGGCCTTGTACTGCATATGTCTGTCTGCGTTAGTGACGAAGGTGAGTTGATGTGCTGTTAACGATCGTTCGCGATCGTATTTATATGCAAATAATGCGGCGAATATCGCCCATTGTTGTGTGTGTGTGTGCCTGTCTATTATGTAGACGTTTGAAGTGCTAGCTAACCTGTTGGTGCCCATTTTGTCGTGAAACCAAGTGTGTGTGTGTGTGTAAATTAGCATGTGCTCCTCTAAGCTAGCGACTTACATTTCTATGTTAATGTTTATTCATTACAGAAACCAGACTCCTTGAGACATCAGACTCATTACAGTTTAACCTGTTGGATGGAAATTAGACTGTAGATAAATAAAGTCCATATAGTTCTGTTGATGTGTCCGGACTCACTCTCTGACCGGAGTTCTGATGTGGATGAGGTGCTCCAGCGAACCCACCTAACACACATAGTACAAGTGATCTTCCGCTGAAGCGTTGTAGAAGCGTTGTTTGATATTATTTTTCAGTCCAAGTCTGGTCACAGACCTGTCATCGTGTCTAACTCGCACCCCAATTTTTGGTTTCTTAGAGGTGGAAAAAAAGCACGGTTTATACACCGTGATGTACAGTAAGTCTTTTTTGAGCCATAAATTAATCTGCATTGTATGGTGCACATTGGTAATGAGAAAAGCCTAATTTTAGGATTAGTTGACATGAATCCTCTATTTTTACATTTCTGCCTTTGTTCATCTGCACATGTTTTGAAACTGTTCTTTTCAGGAATTACAATTGGTAAAGCGGTTGGAGCTGCTGAACATGCTATGCATTCCTCATTTGTCATTTCCCTGGTTGTGTACCATATCCATTTATACCACCCATTGTATCTGGCTTGTTCCCACTTACTCTCTTCCCCTGTTTCAAAACTTCTTGGTCTAACATTACCAAAATTTGGATAGTCAACAAAATCTGAATTGTTTCCTTAGTCATAGTTGCTATAGGTACAGTTGTCACAATACTCATCATACAGTACAACTGGTTGAGTTGTCATGGTCGTGAACCCTGCATACGCTGTTGTTACAGCTGGTGTCGTTTGTACACTGATCGTTGTGCTTACACTAGCTGCCTGTGGATTGGGTACTGCAATAACAGGTGTCAGTGCTGCCACATCTATGGATCGTGGAGTGGTTGCTGTTGTGACAATGTCATGTAGGATCGTCCGAGGCTGTTGGGTTGCAGTAGTGTCAGTAACTTGCCAGGTTACACCTGCTGGAGTGGTCCTACTTTTCCGTTTTTTTGGCCTGATTGGCAATTGAACTCCTGGCGGTTCTGTATAGTGCATATTTAGGATGTATGTCCGTTTATCTGGCCGTGCTCCCCCTTTTGACTTATCTACGATTAGAGGGTTGCAGCTCCATTGCAGCTTTAGTCTAACACCCACTTCCCACTGCTGTGGTTTTTGTATTACGATTAAAGTACACTGGTCTGATCCCCATTCTGGAGGCTCATCTTCTATTTTAAAGTCAATTCCACATATACCCCTACCGAATATTGACACTGTAAGTGAATGAATATCCTCCACTCTCCCTAGATCACTGACCTTAATTTTAGCAGTCCATAATTCTGCAAACTCTACATCGTTCCTCTGTCATACTGGTGTTGGTGCTAGTGTTGTTGAGTGGCGTGTAGTTGCATCGTACTCATCTGTTTCATGTCCTTGGACTTCCTTGGAGGACAGCTTCCCTCCCCCCTTGGTGTGAGACACTGGTACCGGGTTTATTAGTGCCCACAGCACGCAGCTCACCATCACCAACAAGTGAATCTTTGGTGTTTGACTTTGCATTTGTGCTTTCTTTGTTGCTCAACTCCTCCTCTTGCTTGGATTGGGCTGGACGCACCTTGGTGCAGTGGTTTAAATGCTACCACGTTGTGCTCCCTTCCACTTGGACAGCAGTCTGTGTTGCTCGCACCACCTTATAGGGTCCCTCTCGTCTTGGCTCATGCCACTTTCGCTTGTACACCTTGATGTACACCTGGTCGCCTGGCACCACCAAGCCGTCTGATACCTCCGTGGATTCAGGAACCCTGCTTTTCTCCTGCACATGGATAGCTATATGTATGGCAGTTAACTGGTTTATATAATCTTTCAGTTCATTTTGCAACTGCTCAAGTGGGGGCCCTTTATAAGGCCCTCTCAAATGTGGTGCTGGCATGAGTCGACCCGTAAGCATCTCATGCGGTGTTAGATGTGTCATTCTGTTAGTGTGCATGCGATAGCGCATTAGTGCAAGTGGTAGTGCATCCACCCAATTTAACATTGTGCGAGCACAAATTTTATTGAGTTTGGCTTTAAGTGTCCCATTTACTCTCCCTACCATTCCCTGGGACTGAGGATGATAGACACACCCCAATAACTACTAACATGTACCTCTTTCCCTGCACCGATTTAATCATGTCTACATAGTCTAGCACAAGATGTTTGAATGGTCCCTCTGGAACTGGTATGTGTCCAATGGGTGTAGTTATGCCTTTTCTGACATTGTTCTGTGCACAAACTTCACATTGTCCCAAGACTTCATCTACCATTGACTGCAAATATGGTGACTAATATCCTTGCTGTTTTATCTTCCTTACAACTTCCTCCTTTGCACAGTGATCTGGACTGTGCACCTTGAAGGGTTTTTATATCTCATTTGTGTTCTTATTATGTGCATATTGATCTGCTGAGCCGCTTGCGTCCATTTTGTGCGGGTGGTCACACAGAGCATGTGGTGTTCTCATGGCCTGTGCTCATTACCTTATCTACACATTCCTTACAACTGATAAGCAGCTCAAGGAGGGATTACTTGAACCACAGCAACCCCCTACCTATGGCCGCTGGTTGACCTGCACACCGGACAAAGGCCCACTTCTCTCATCGGCGGGTGCCACCCCACTTTGCTGATTGGTCCTCAGGGACTACAACACCACACCTCCAGCGGCACCTGATAGGATCTCCAACTCCTGCAGTGACGGGCGCTGTCTTCTCCCATTGGCTGAGGATCAACATCCATTTGCATCTACAAATGTATAAAGGCCGGGCAGGGATAGCTAGCTGTGCTCTTTCTGTCTGACCCTGTATTAAGACCAACCTAGGTGTAGGCCTATAGGGAAAGACGCTAGGCCCGGAGCTCCGTTGTATTAGGTTTGTTTGTCAGGAATAAATTTACTCACTTGAACATAGTCTCATGTAACGTTTTTCCTCCGACTTCGACACCCACAAGGATTAGAGAATCCTTCAACCTCTGATATTAGCACTGTAAGTAATGAGACTGGCGCAACAAGCAATCCTTCATGTGATCTCCACAGACCTTTTTCATCTTTTGAAGCTCCTCTCTGCTGCCACAAACTGTGCTCACTTAGCCCTGCATTTTGTTGCATCAACACAATGTCATCTGGCGTAGTGACTGGTTCTATTGACACCAATGGAGCCAAAACAGTCACCTGGCTTTTAGAAGCCAATTTTGCTGCTTCATCTGCTGCATTGTTTCCATGCACAACATCTTCATTTCCTTTCCTGTGTGCCTGACACTTGAAAACAGCAAGCCTTGTCAGTTGCATCATCGCTGATATAAGATCACCTATCTGTTTTTGGTGGTGTATTGGTGAACCATCACTTTTTTATAACCACGTTGCTTCCACACTGACCCAAACAAATGACACACTCCATGTGCATATGCCGAATCCTCAACTCTGCTAATTGTGCAGAAAACAGTTGTACACAACTCTCCGCCTTTAGTGTCACAAAATCACTTCCTTCCTGTTTGATAACTGCAAACCCTGAATGGCTGCCAAGATGATCTCTGTAACACGATCCATCCACAAAGTATGTCACTTCTGCATTTAACAAAGGCTTAGACTCCAAATCTGGTCTTAACTTTATGTACTTCATGGCCTCTGGCACACACTCATGAGGCTCACCTTCAAAATTGAATGGCATAGTGTCTGCCGGATTTACTGTTACACACCTTTTAATGGTGACATCTGGATACGTCAGCAGTGGCAAGTACTGCAAACATCGAGCCTGCATTATCACAAACTTATTTTGATGGATCAGCTCAGAAATGTTATGATGCGTATATATTGTCACTGGATGTCCCATTGTGATTGTTGACGCCTTCTCATAAGCATAATGACCAGCAGTCAACCCTTGATAACATGGTGGCCAACCCTGGACCACATTGTCCAGCTTCGTGCTGTAATATGCAAGGGGTTGTTTCCTTCGACCACTACAGGTTTCTTGCATCAACACTGCAGATGCATACATGTTATGTCAATGTGACACATACAAAAAGAACGGTTTGCCATAGTCTGGTGTTGCCAACGCCGGAGCTGTTTGCATTTCCTGTTTGATTGTTTCAAACAAAGATCAAAGATGGCGCCCTCCGTGGCAGACGTCTCTGTGACACTCTCCCGTGTTTTTCTATTTTTTGCTATTTTATTGTTCATTTTGGACATTCAACACGCTCACGCAGTACACTACTAAAAGGCCAGATATGACCTGAGGAGGTCCATACGAGAGGCCAAAAGACAGTACAGACAGAAGCTGGAGGGCCACTATTCCACCTCAGACCCTCGGCGCATGTGGGCTGGGCTCCAGCACATCACAGACTATCGACAGCGGAGTAGCGTAGCCACGTCCAGCCAAACCATACTTCCAGATGAGCTGAATGAGTTCTATGCCTGCTTTGACACCCAAACTCCTGATGAGCAGAGAGGGTGGCTGGACTTGGGGAGCACACAGGACTCACCTCTCATGGTGAAATCGGCTGATGTGCGCAGGGTTCTGAACAAAACAAACCCATGAAAAGCAGCAGGCCCAGACAACATCTCAGGACTTGCACTTCGGGTTTGCTCATCAGAGCTAGCTGATGTGCTTGCTGACATATTTAACCTGTCGCTTGCACAAGCATCTGTACCGACCTGCTTTAAGTCCACCACCATAGTGCCCGTACCCAAGAAGAGCAACGTGACCTGCTTGAATGACTATCGCCCTATAGCACTCACTCCTATTGTGATGAAGTGCTTTGAAAGAATAGTCATGACCCACATCAAAAAGAGCATCCCGGCGGCAACTGTGGACCCTCTACAGTTTGCATATCGCCAGAACCGGTCCACGGATGATGCAGTCAACACTGCCATCCACACAGCCCTTTCTCACCTACAGGGCCAGAACACATATGTCACAATGCTATTTATAGACTATAGCTCTGCTTTTAATACAGTCAGCCCCCACAAATTCACAAATAAGCTCCTCACACTTGGCCTGTCTCCCTCCCTCTGTAACTGGGTGTTTAACTTTCTAACAGGCAGGCCCCAGTCAGTCAGAATCCACAATCGCACATCCAGCTCAAGAATTGTGAGCACTGGGACCCCACAGGCGTGTGTGCTGAGTCTGCTTCACTACATGCTCTTCACCTATGATTGCGTGGCCTCCCAGAACAACACCAGCATCATTAGGTTTGCGGATGACACTACAGGCATCGGACTGATCACTGGTGGTGTTGAAACATCATACAGAATAGAGGTGGCGGACCTCATAGCTTGGTGTCGTGATAACAATCTCCTTCTCAATACAGATAAGACCAAAGAGATGATCATCGACCCAAGAACAAGGGAAAAGGAGCCGCATAGACCCCTGTTTATTGATGAGACTGAGGTGGAGAGGGTGAAAACCTTCAAGTTCCTTGGCACACACATCAACGAGGACCTCACCTGGTCTCACAACACCCAACAAATTATGAAGAAGTCCCAAAGGAGACTGTACTTCCTGAGAAGACTGAGGAAATTTGGCATGTCCACCACAATCCTGAGTTGCTTCTACAGATGCACTATGGAAAGTGTCCTTACCGCCTCCATCACTGTTTGGTACGGTAACTGTACAACACGTGATAGGAAGGCACTCCAGTGGGTGATCAAGACCTCACAGAACATTGTTGGGGCAGCCCTCCCCTCACTGCAAGACATTTATAAAACTAGAGCCCTATGCAGAACACACAACCTCATCAAGGACAGCACACATCCACAACACTCATTATTCACACTCCTACCGTCAGGCAGACGCTACAGGAGTTTGAAGTCCAGGACCACAAGGCTGGCAAACAGCTTTTACCCACAGGCCATCAGGCTTCTCAACGAAGCACTCACACACGCCACACGCACACACTCATAGCACTTTATTTATTTATTTATTTGTATTATTCATTTGTATTAATGTCTCTTCTGTTTTTGTTGCTTAATTTATTGGTATATATGTTTGTGTTTATGTTTCTTATGTTCTTATTCTTTCTTGTGTTTTCTTTCTTTTCGTTGGAGAATGAACAGAATAAGATTTTCATTGCATGGTATAACTGCTGTTTTACTGTGCACATGACAATAAAAAAACTCTTTTGAATAACTACTTGGTCTCCCTACGGACTCCGTCTCATCTCCTGGGCGAATGCTCTTCCATTTGTTCTGATCTGTCCTCCCACCACCGATGCTAGTAGTACAGGGTCTATGGAAGGGTTCAGCGATGAGAACTCTTGTCTTGCACTCTCAGCCCAGTCGTCTAGTCCTTTCCCCCATAGGAGGATTTGAGTTAGATTTCTGTGGTTCATCAGGGGTGCAATCACCCTGTGTTTGGGTCTCGCACCTTCTTCTGCCATGTCTTCTTCTGGAGTCGCTGCCTGCGATCTCCTGTAGTAGTAGGGGTGAGTTGCTGCTCTCCCAAGCCTCTCGTTCCGGTTTGAGTCAGGGAGGGATTGCAGCTCACTGGTTACTCGACGCTGAGGTTTTCTCCACGCCTCTTTTCTTCTGGACCTATCGCTCGTGCACAACCAGAGTCGACAGAGGTCTCGTATCAGCTGAGGGCCTTCGGGTTCAGCGACAGCTTGATACTCGGGTTCGGCCACCTTGGCTCCCCGTTCCTTCTTCTCGTGAGCCTCGCTCAGAGCACTCACTCGAATGCGTTGTCTTTGCTCTTCACTCCAACAACGTCTTCTTGACTGTGTCCTTTTCACCAGAGAGAGTCCCCCTCAAGGGAAGCGTCCTTGAATCCAGCAGTACACGAACAGGATGGGCCTCAGTAGTATCATCATGGGTCACTCAGTCCGGCTCCTGCAATGGTCCTCGGGCCCTCTCTCTCTCTTCAGTCCGTCTCTGTTCCACCCTTGACTGCGTGTCCTCCTGGATACTCGGGTAAGGGTGGCTGGACCTCTTCATGACAATCACAGTCCTTAGCGAGAAACATTCCGTTGCCTCTTTGGCCACACCGGTAAGAATGTTCTTTTCCAGGAGACTCTTCTCCTCAAAGATCAACTGTTTCACACCGTTCTCAGGGTCGTACTAAACACGAAATTATGTAAGTGGACCTCACAACTGTTTGGGAAGAAAACAAATTATAAGCCTACCACTCAGGTTCTTCTGAAGCTTGACTCCTGTACTAAAAAGCCAAATCGAGCCCCACGTTGGGCGCCACGTGTTTAATCCCTAGTTACCTAGGCGGTGCAAGACCCTTGCTCCCTCGTGTAAGAAGCAGGCGCACCTGCCTACCTGACTACTCCGTTCAAAGGGTTACGGTCTCTCCCGTAGAGGGAAGAGAAACCTCTAAGTCAGGGGCGAGAGGAACTCACCCAGGTATTAACAGCCTCGGTAGTGCAGAGGCGGCCCCGCTGCATCCGAGCCGCGCAAGACCAGAGTAAACCAAGGTTGGTCGTACGAGACGTCGGACCCACTGCTTTTACGACTGCTTCCTCTCTTAATGGATAGTTGCTTTTGGTAAGGACCTGGAGTTATTTACTCATCTATCAGCAATCAGAGGGACCTGTCTTTACTAAGTTACCGGAACAACCTCAAAGGAATCTGTCTGTAACACACTGCTTACTCTTTTACCTTCAAAGAAGATACGGGGTGACAACTCTTAGTGAAAGAGTGAAAAGCTTTATTAGGAAAGTTAGCAAGGGCATTGAAGCAGGTACTCGATTAACTATAAGGATATACTGTACTCAATGTCAGACTAGCCGCAATGAGCTCCACTCACATGTACCTATATAGAAAGAAGCGCAAGGCTGCAGGCCAGTGCCTCAGTCCTACCCCGATGATGAAGCCAGTAGTGAAGACAAAAAGTCCAGTGAGGATGAGTTAGCTTCTTGGGGATAAGTCTAGTTGATGCGGGTCGGGCGTCGGGTGATCAGGCCTTCGACCTTCCCTGCATTTTTGCTGAGTACGAGCATGAAACGAGCACAGCTCGTCATTATCTGTCATCTTGATGAGGGAAAATCCTCATTATGTGTTCACTCTTCAAACTCTGTGATTGGCCAGTCACACATAGTCACATGGTGCGAGCATTTCATAGAAATAAGACGCATTTTGCTCCTGAAATGAGCCCAAACAAAGTGAATCAAAATAGAGGAACATTTTGGCTCATCCGTATAGAAATCTACAAGTCTCCTACAACTTTAGCTAACTGGCGTAGCTAACTAGCTCGCTAACTAGCTATGTAACTCTTGCATTGATCGTCTCAGCCAGACAAAATGCACGTGAAGCTAACTGGCATAGCTAACTTGCTGTGTAATTCTTGCATTGACTGTCTCAGCCGTACAAGATGCACTTGTGCTAAGTGGTGCAGCTAACTAGCGATGTAACTCTTGCATTGACCGTCTCAGTCGTGTAAGATGCACGTGAAGCTAACTGGCCTAGCTAACTAGCTATGTAACTTTTGCATGGACCGTCTCAGTCGTGTAAGATGCACGTGCAGCTAACTGGCCTAACTAACTATGTAACTCTTGCAATGATCGTCTCAACCGTACATAATGCACGTGTAGCTATCTGGCGTAGCTAACTACCTATGTAACTCTCGCATTGACCGTCTCAGCCGTACAAGATGCACTTGTGCTAACTGGCGTAGCTAACTAGCTATGTAACTCTCGCATTGACCGTCTCAGCCGTACAAGATGCACGTGTAGCTAACTGGCATAGCTAGCTGGCATAGCTAACTAGCTATGTCTCTCGCATTGACCGTCTCACCCGTACAAGATGCACGTGTAGCTATCTGGCGTAGCTAACTAGCTATGTAACTCTTGCATTGACCGTCTCAGTCGTGTAAGATGCACGTGTAGCTAATTGGCGCAGCTAACTAGCTATGTAACTCTCGCATTGACGGTCTCAGTCGTACAAGATGCACGTGTAGCTAACTGGCGTAGCTAGCTAGCTATGTAACTCTTGCATTGACCGTCTCAGTCGTGTAAGATGCACGTGTAGCTAATTGGCGCAGCTAACTAGCTATGTAACTCTCGCATTGACCGTCTCAGCCGTACAAGATGCACGTGTAGCTAACTGGCGTAGCTAGCTAGCTATGTTATCAGGTCTGATCAATTCATGCCACTTCAGACTTAAAATAATGTCCAGATTTAAGGCCCACCCATTTTCCGGTTCAGCTACGCCCACTGTGGGGTTAAGCTCCGCCCATTGGAGTCCAGCTACGGATACAGGTCATTGAGGTGGGTGAACAGATACAGATCAGCGTTGCTTTGCAAACTTAGCATATTATGGTCCCTTGCTGCACATCTGCTAACACTTCCATGTGAAGATCAATAGCAAGCTAGCAGTAGATGGCCAAGGTCGTTTGGATGGATTACATGAAGGTCACTTTGTAGAGGTCATCCCACATGGGTCAGCTGACATTGTTGCTCCCATCTGCTAACACTTCCATGTGAAGACCAATAGCAAGCTAGCGGTAGATGGCCAAGGTCGTTTGGATGGATTACATGAAGGTCACTTTGTAGAGGTCATCCCACATGGGTCAGCTGACATTGTTGCTCCCATCCTGATTGGTGCTTGCGCCCCCGCGGCGTTTCAAGCTCCACACGCAGATGCAGCTTTCATCTTGATGACTCTGATTAGGATAAACTAACTAGAGCTGCAGGAATGAATGGATGAATCCATTGTTAGTTGTTGTTGATGTTATCATTTCCTAAGTCATCCTTCATGGATGAACTATTGTCTTTGTGTTCCAGCAGGCCTGTCACGATAACCCATGAAAGCATTCATGAACCATAGAAGAAGAAAACAAGGTGTATCATTTTGACGCCAGTGAAAAAACGGTGTAAAAATGATCCAAATGATGGATGAAGGAGGATCATTTATAGCACAATTATCCAGCAGCAAAACAAGATGGTCACACAAAGCAGCTTTACTTTATTAAAGAGCAACCATCATTTTTACACTCGTGTTTGTGGTGGGAAAACTCTTCCTGTCTTGTTAAAGAATGGTTAGCTGCAGCGCTAAGATGCTAATGGTGACACATTACAGGAAGGTAGTTCCTGACTATGTACATGTATCACCTGCATAAGTACCTACTCAAATATTATGTATTTTCTACATGACCTTTGGCCTTCAGACGTGCTCCATTTCTCTCTTTCGTTGTCTCTGCTCTGCCGATCTCCGCCCTCGCTGGACCACGCTTTTTGCTTTGAGTTTTTTCAATTTGAAGTGTTTCCATTGGATGGTATTTTTAGCAGCATGGCGTGTGTGCTTTATGGGTTAGTGAATAAAAAGTGCTGAGTCATTGAGGAGCGGATGTAGCCTGGCTAGCTTTTCTCAGCTAACATTGCTACTAAACGTTGAACAAATGGTAACGCCCGTGCTCGTCATGAAGGAAGATGTCGTCACACGTGCAATTCCAGCTGCACATGGAAGATCCTTTGGGTTAGTTTGCACGGTTACACCCCAGGGGGGGCAGACCCCAGGGGCCCCCACTCGCATGCTAAACCAAGCTAACCCGGCTAGCTTCCATTCACGCTCCGTAAGAGGAGGTTCCAACCTTGGCCGGTGTGTGCAGCGTGTTCAGTCGGGAGGAGGCGCTTTAGCGTTCGTCATGATTTCACGATCGAGCGGTGCGCCGAGGAAATACTTCCCCACACCAACGTTCCTTCTCCTCACGATGACAGCATTTCATTCCCGTGATGTCCGTTTCCTTCATACAGCTTGTACATGCACAGAAAGTACTGCAGTATAACCCACAGTGTACACTCCCACAGGTGGAGGAAGAGACAGACACCGCCAAGGTAAAAGCACCTGGACAATTCTATGTACACGCATGTATAGAAGTACTGCAGTATTACATACAACATGTACTCTCATAGGATCTAAAGGCACGTGTGGACAAGCTGGAGGTGGTTGAGAAGGTAAAACACACCTGGATACTTGATTACCTTGTACAGGAAGTACTGCAGTAGTACTTCTACTCAGGTACTCTTATAGGATCTGACTGGAAGTGTGAAAGACCTGAAGACTGCAGAGACCACAAACACCAAAACCATTCAGGTAGATGAAACACACCTGGGTACTTGATTACCATGTACAGGAAGTACTGCAGCTAATGAAGGTGTGATTGTCCCCCTGAAGGCATTTTCACAGCCCCCTACAAGGGCGCCTACTTCTTCACCTTGAACTACCAATCATATGGTAAGAAGATTAATCTAAATGTGTATAGGGAGAAGAAGGATGGGAACAGAGAGTGGCTGATGTTCCTGTATGACAACACCAAGATCAAAGACAAGCACTACATGACCTCCACCAGCAGGATGGCTGACCTGGACATGGAAGACAAGGTGTATGTCCAGCCTCTTAGTACCCATTATTTACATCTGATCGTGTTAACCAGTTCAGTGGCTTCCTGCTGCATCCCATGTAAAGTGGGGGCGGGCGCATACATCCATGATATCACAGATATCAGGGCAGTATCGCTATGGGATGGATGCTTTGCTGTGTATTCCATGATATCGTGTGGCTAACGTTCCACGTGTGTTTATGGGTATTGAAGGGCGTACAGGTGGCGTGTGGCTGATGCCACCTACTGGTAACGCTTGTCATATTTACTCGTATTCTGCTCTGTATTGTTTTCCTAAAGGGACTGTTTGCCAACATCCCGCCCTCTTCCTGTGTTGGCACGGAAGGCTATTGCTAACAGGCTAGCTTCTATTTGTTCCCTTGAAATGTTGTCATGATTTGCCAACCATGTGCCCTGCTAATGGATCATTCTGGATGTGATGCCAACATACTGGATGCCAGCGGACGTGTCCTTTCTTTGCAATCAATAAAGTTGTGTTGAAGTTGGCCACACCCATCTTTTATTTCACACCATGGATACATGGCCGACCATGTGACTCAGGACCGCCACAGCGCGGGAGGGACAAGATGGCGACGCCTGTTCCAACTGTGGCACAACCGGACATTGGGCAAACAACTCATCCGCACCGCCGGCGCCGCAGAGGCTGTGGGCGGGGCCATGGTTTTGGACCTCCGTGTCTTGGATGGGAGGAGTGGACACCCGGCTGGTCTGCCAACGCCACCGACATGCCAGGCTGACCCTTACTCACCAGTGGGTAAAGTGTAAATATTAGAGAATAAAGTGTAAATATTAAGAGAATAAAGTGTAAATGTTAAGAGAATAAAGTGTAAATATTAGGAGAATAAAGTGTAAATATTACAGAATAAAGTGTAAATATTCGGAGAATAAAGTGTAAATATTCTGAGAATAAAGTGTAAATATTACAGAATAAAGTGTAAATATGATGCTAATGTGAGCTCCTCCATAATCATTAAGCCACAAAGTAGAACATTAAGTCTCGGTAGTCTGGTGAAAGGCCACTCGGGGTCATAGTCATTGAAGTACAATAGCAAAGCCAGGCAACCCATATAAGGACATCCTTAGCAGTTCAGCCGAGGACACCTAAGGAGTCATCTGCGGTCACCCACTGAGTTCATGGCAGGACAGGCTGATGACCAAATATGGCAGTCCAGGACGGGTCAAACAAGGACACAAGTTCAACCAAGGTGATGAGTCATGCTGAATCAGCGCGGTCGGGGAAAGTACAAGCTATTCTGGGAAAGACACTCCTCTGGGAGGTCTTAGAATGAGGTAATGGACACTCCCATGAGCAGGCGGAGACTGAATACTGCATAAAAAGAGGACGCGCTCAACAATCGAAGCTGGTTCCAGGCGATTCACCAAGGGATCGCATCTCCGACACTCCAAGGCTCGCAACACAGCTCTGGGACTGCTGAAGGAAGATTGGACTCAACTCGTCTGCCCAGCAGAAGGAGAAGACTCCGTCTTTCAGATGAACCTGAGACACCAACTGAAGATTCTGTCTGCGGCGCTACCGAGTGAAGAGCTGAGCCTGAGTGAGAACGGAACCAGTCACCGCAGCGGTCCCCAGCCTTGCCGCTCTCGGGAGCAACCTAGAGCCGTCAGGACAACCAGGGAAGGTCGAAGGCCTGATCACCCGACGCCTGACCCGCATCAACTAGACTTATCCCCAAGAAGCGAACTCATCCTCACTGGACTTTTTGTCTTCACTACTGGCTTCATTATCGGGGTAATCGGGCTTGATTTCACGTTGGTCATTATCGGGCCTGCGGCCTTGCGCTTCTTTCTATTTAGGTATTTGTGAGTGGACCTCATTGTGGCTAGTCTGACATTGAGTACAGTATATCCTTATAGTTAATCGAGTACCTGCTTCAATGCCCTTGCTAACTTTCCTAATAAAGCTTTTCACTCTCACACTAAGAGTCGTCACCCAGTATCTTCTTTGAAGGTAAAAGAGTAAGCAGTGTGTTACAGATAGATTCCTTTCAGGTTGTTCTGGTAACTTAGTAAAGACAGGTCCCTCTGATTGCTGACAGATGAGTAAATAACCGCAGGTCCTTACCAAGAGCAACTATCCATTAAGAGAGGAAGCAGTCGTAAAAGCAGAGGGTCCCACGTCTCGTACGACCAACCTTGGGTTACTCTGGTCGTGCGCGGCTCGGATGCAGCGGGGCCGCCTCTGCAGTACTGAGGCTGTTAATACCTGGGTGAGTTCCTCTCGCCCCTGACTTAGAGGTCTCTCTTCCCTCTACGGGAGAGACCGTAACCCTTTGAACGGAGTAGGCAGGTCGGCAGGTGCGCCTGCTTCTTACACGAGGGAGCAAGGGTCTTGCACCGCCTCGGTAACTAGGGATTAAACAACTGATGAGAGCAAGTTCAACCTGAGCACATGCGACAGACGTGAAAGGGTCTGGAGATGCCATGGAGAACATTATGCTGCCTGCAGCATCATTCAGCATGACCGGTTTGGTGGTGGGTCAGTGATGGTCTGGGGAGGCATATCCCTGGAAGGACGCACAGACCTCTACAGGTTAGATAATGGCACCCTGACTGCTATTAGGTATCTGGATGAAATCCTTGGACCCATTGTCAGAACCTACGCTGGTGCAGTGGGACCTGGTTCCTCCTGGTCCACGACAATGCTCGACCTCATGTGGCTAGTGTATGCAGGTAGTTCCTGGAGGACGAAGGAATTGATACCATTGACTGGCCCCCACGTTCACCTGACCTAAACCCAATAGAACACCTCTGGGACATTATGTTTAGGTCCATCCGGCGCCGCCAGGTTGCTCCTCAGACTGTCCAGGAGCTCATTGGTGCCCTGGTCCAGATCTGGGAGGAGATCCCCCAGGACACCATCCGTAGTCTCATTAGGAGCATGCCCCGACGTTGTCAGGCTATTGAGAATCATTTTGAGTTGCTACAATGACATTTTAGCTAAATGGACCAGTGTGCTACATCATTTTTTCACTTTCATTTTTGGGGTGTCTTTGATTTCCCCCTCTATAGGGTGATCATTTTCATTTCTATCAATTGATGTGGCATCATTTTGTTACTAATACATCACCCACTTATTATCAGGAAAGATATTCAACATCATTTTTCCCCCAGTTTAGATCTGATGTGTTTTCCAAGTGTTCCTCTAATTTTTTTGAGCAGTGTATCTTTGGAAGGGCAAGTGTCCTAGGTTGAATGAAATCCATCTTCAAAAACCTAAGCAAAAGGGTGAGGTGGTGCTGCCTAATTTTCGTTATTATTGGGCAGCCAATATTGGATGGGTTACATTCTGCTCGTATTATCAGTACCGTCCAGACCGGCCTATATGGGTGGAGATGGAGTTGAATGTCGCTAAAAACGTCTATCCCAGCTTTACTTGGATCTGCACTCCCTTTTCCGTCAAGCAAGTGTATTGATAATCCAGTGGTCTGGCATACGTTGAGGTTGTGGGCCCAGTTTAGGAGACATTTTGGTTTCGTGGGTTTCTGCCTTTTTAACCCCATTTCAGATGATCGTCTTTTCCAACCTTCCTTGCTGGATCTGGGGTCTGGGAGCGGCGTAGACGAGGCATATTGTGTTTTCGGGACCTGTTTATCGATAATACGTTCACGTCATTTCAGCAATTAACGGAACAATACAATCTTCCAAAGTCCCATCTTTTTCAGTACTTCCAGGTTAGGCTCTTTGTTTACAGCCAATTATCAAATTTCCCTGACATTCCTGGTTGGAACATTGGGCCTTATTCACGAACATCTTCTTAAAAGTCTTTTTAAGAACTGTACTTAAGAAGGCGCGGGTTGGAAACTGCGCCACATTCACGACACGTTCTTAAGTAGGGATAATCGTTCGCACCGGTGTTCTTAGGTTGATGAATGCCAACTACGATGCCCGTGCATGTGAGGCCTAATTTGCATAGGTCACCGCCTATTATTTCCTATATAAGGTAAAAAATGTGCGGTGCACAACCGGCAGCTGGAGGCGGAGATGGCAACGTGCAAGGGCAAGACTGAGGAGCAGCTGGACAACAAACAGAAGAAAAACTTCAATTCTACTGAAATAGAGGTGCTTTTACAAGGAGTGAGCGAACACAAGACCACCTTATTTTCACGTGTATCCACCGGTCATCAGCCCATCCAAAAAGAGTCGGCATGGAGCACCATTGCAGGAAACATAAATGCCGTTTCCACGGAGAAACGCACCACCGCAGAGGTTAAAAAGAAGTGGTTTGACTTAAAATAGACTAAAAAAAAAGATTGGACTGCACCGGAGGGATCTGGAGGAAACGGGAGGTGGGCCATCAATCAGAAACCAAACCATTTCGGAAACTCTAGAAAATATTTACACGATCATGATGGACAAATAAAGTCAAAATACATAGTTTGTGTGTGACAATGTATTTTTTCTGTGGTTACATTTGATTAGACGCTGCCTAATTAATACAGCAGCCCCGTGCTCTGGCTCAAGACGTGGCTGGGGGCGCATGTCGTTATCTGGCGGTGCTCCGTGCACAATAGACACACCACGTTTCATTGCGATGTTATTCTGATGATCCTGCACACCTGCAAGAACAGAGAGGGAAGCCTGAAGCGGGACATCAAATATTCGTGGCTTTCAGCAAATAAATCTAATGGTCCCTTTACATTCTCTCTCTGCGCAGCGCACGTCCAGCCAGCTACTTTTTTTTTTGATGAATTGGGATTTGAATATATATTTATCGATGGAGTATATTTTAGTCTTTTTGATGATAAATAATTGTTGGGATATTTTATTTGCACTACATTTTTTGGGATCAGGTTGCAAAATCCATCATGAGGGCGATTGCGCATTGAAAGTGCAAGCTTTGCTTGTGCGTAAGAGTCCTCCTGAGCGTTCGTAGAATTTGTTCTTAGATCTAAGAACTGGGAGTTAAGAACATGTTTCGTGAATGCCAAAAATCTTTGTAAGAAGGCGTTAAGAACACATTTGTGCGTAAGAACGTTTCGTGAATGAGGCCCAGTGTTCACGTGTCTTAAGCTCCGCCCACGGACATTTCATTTAGACTCCACCCCTCACTTCACGTTGCTGAAATGAAAAGCAGATGGAAGAAGTTGATAATTAGGAATCATTTTGCATCAGTAGGTAAGTAAACGTTTAAATAGATGAACTAATGAATTGTGTTGTACCTTGTTTACACATAAAAAACGTTAGTTTTTGGTGTGATATTTAAGACTAATAAACTGAGGCAGCTGTTTCCACCCAAAGCCTTTGCTAATGTTAGCTCGTGTTTTTGCGAAGTTATATTTTCTATTTCGTGTTGCTGTGAGCTGAATCGGCACTGCCTGGGCAACATTTGGCAAAGTAAGTGAACGCTACGTTATATCTTCATTTTGAATGAGCTAATGGCTAACTAGCTAATTGGCACGAGGAGCCCCCACACGTAGGCCTGCTGGCCCCCAGCAAAGGACTTGATATGCTGTACAAGATACAAGATATCAAGGTTGGCAACTCTAATTGTTACTTTAACTTAAAAATAATTGTCAGGCATGTGTTGGAAGTGAAGTACATTTTTTTTTTAGAATGATGCATCTTTATTTTTCTTCTTGGTTTACAGAAAACCTTTGCTTGAGTCTTACATGAATGTGGTAAGTAATATCTTTAAATCAAGGCATAAGCCCTGCAACTGTGGCTTTTCCATATTTATTTTATTATTTTAGTAGGATTTTTAAAATATTTTATTTATTCTTCTTCTCAGAGGTGGATGGAGATGTCTTTGATGAGCTTGTCAAGTCAGGTGTTTTGACTTTCAAGATCCTTTTATCAGTGACAGGTAAGGATGTGCAAACATTTGAAAATGCATGAGGTGGTTTAGATATCACAGGCAGTGTGGACCCATCAGGTACCTTGGTTTTGTCCAAATGAGATGTTGTTGTCGTGATCTTTGAGGCCTCAAAATGTATTTTTGGTCTCACTTTACAATAAGGTACACAAATACAGTAGTTACTGAGGAACTAATTACTAAAGCACAAATTTACAGTAGTAGAGGATCTAATGAGGAGCAAAAAAGGAACCAATGAGCAGAGTAGTTACTGAGGAACTAAAACACATACATTTAGAGTAGTTACTAAGAAACTAATGAAGAACTAATGAGTAGTGGTTAGGGTTGGATAGGTTTGTTCCTCATCCTGCACGACTGTCATTTTCTGTACCTTATTGTAAAGTGAGACAGTATTTTCATTTGATATTCAATTTTTAGCCCCTTTTCCATAGGTTGAAATTCCCCAAAATTATTTTTTTTGTTTTAGTAGTAATTTAGTGTTTTGTACTGTTTTGCAGAGTAAGACATTCATTTGACTGGAGATGAAGCATCCTCCACTATCCCCAGCTTCACCCCAGTTATCACCAGTTGGTGGCGAGTCTCCACTCTTGCCTGCTACATCCCATTCATCAGGTTTGACAATTTATCCTTCAGCCCACAAGAAAGAGGAACCCAACAGAACCAATGGATCAGGATGAAGCCAGCCAGGTAAGCTTTGAGTAAATGAATGTAAAGTGTTTATATGCACGACCTTGTTTTATTTAAAAATCCTCTTGAATTCCCATGGACACACTATTTCATTTTTAATATTTTTGGCAGAAAGTTGGTGGTGTTTTGAGGGCCAATCCGAAAGGTGAGGAAATCTTCAAGGAGTGCAACAAGACTAAAACACGACCTGATGCAACGTGTAAACGGATGGTGAACATCCTGGTTGCAGATATGATGGAGCTGCATGGGTCACTTCCCCCTTTCCATTAGAACAGTCATTCCAGACTCATCAACGGCAGTAAGACCATGTAGTGGGAATGGTTCTATCTGTGATCATTAACTATGACGTGTTTTGAAAGGAGGGTTCCGCCATCATGTGTGATGACAAATTACGCCCTGAGAATTGTGACTTGTTTTCCATACCTCAAAGATGCATTCTCCAAACCTGGATATGTACGTGTCTTTTAATGTAAAACCCAAAGTACTGTTTTTGTTTTTCCTTTAGGTGTGTAGTTTTATTAAAATCTTGTTTCAAATATGTTCATAGGATGCTTAGCTTAGCGGCAGTGGCTCAGGAGGTAGAGCAGGTCGTCCAGAAATCGTAAGGTTGGTTGATCCTTGCTCTCCACCCAGTCACTGTTGTGTCCTACACTTCTCCTGGCTCTCAAAGTTGTTCCAAGACTGTCTTCAGGATGGTCCAAAAGCCAGAGGAGAATATCTGTTAACTGGTCAACAGCTGGTTGGTGAGGAGTGCAGGGAGGCGCTATCTACAGTAAGACATTCAACCGATGAATCCGTGGTCAAAGAAAATGAGAGCAACTTTCCAGTATCGACAGAATATGTATCATCGTCTGTCCTCAATGTGTTCCCTCGCTTCCTTGATGTTCCTGGATTGGTAAAGAAATCTTTAGTATTTGGACTAGTTCAGTATTAGATTACCCATTACGTCAACCATTTGTAAAGCTGCAGGCCTACAGTATATGAAATATTCATGTCTTGTTTATAGATTGACCAGGATTTCTCAATGATGTTTGCTGATGAAGTATCTCAGAGGTTCCTGGCCAAGTGGTCAACTGTCTTCAAAGCAGAAGTCATTGCAGACTGCAAGACTCTCCCGCAAAAGCAGAACATTGATGAGTTGCTGTGAGGAACTGAACCTCCACCTGATGACAGCTGTGGTCAGTAGAAACAGTTCTGTATTACACAAATAACTTCAAATATTTATTTCCTAGCTGTTTTAAAAATGTTTTTTTTTTCTTTTAGGCTGGGGCAGTGATACATCCTCCATCCTTCTAGTCCTGCATCTGCTCCCTCCGACTTCTAGAGGCCAGGAAAAAAACAGCAAAGATCAGTTTGTCAAGCAGCCAACCATCTTCTCAGACATCTTAAGGCATGCAAAGGTCCATTTTTACATATTAAAATATGATTTCTGTCTAAAAGCATTCATTTTAGGTTGCAGATGTTCTTGAATCGGCTAATTGTGTTGATTCAATGTCGTAATAAGGTGTGCTAAATACCTGAGAAATGGAAACCATGCAAGGGGGTTTTAATTGTTGTTGTTGCTGTTGCCCCTTTTCACCCACAGGAAGGAGCCGGTGTGACCCCCTTCCAAGACTGTTGACACAAGACAAGCATTTCTCCTCTGCATCAGTGAGCGAAGTGACATCCAGAGGTTCTACATTATTATTGACCAAAAGCCGGTTCCATGCAAGGCACATCCATTTATTGTAGCTTTTGATGAACTGTTCAAAGCTCGCTATGTCTTCAGTCTCTCGTATGGTTAAAAATGGATAAGAGCAAACATTTGGGTCTGAATGCTGCCCAGTCATGGTGTCTTCTATGCAACACTCCACTTATATTTGGTGATGGCATTGAAAGGAAGAATGATCACTGGAACTTCCTCCTCCTTTTGATGCAGATTGTCAACATACCTGCAGTGTTCTCCTACACCATAACTGATGGAATGATGCTTTACTTGAAACATCTGATAAGTGACCACCACACTCGGTACAAAGCGTTGCTTCCTGGTAAGAAGTTGATTCCCAAGCACGGCTTGATGATACACTATCCAAGATGCATACAAAACATTGGCCCTCTTATCCATACGTGGTGCAAGTGTTTTGAAGCCAAACACAATTCTTTCAAAAGGTGGGGTTAAAATTTTCAAAATTCTCAGTCATTTGTCGTGGCATTTCACTATGAAAATGATTATTTTAGAAGATTTGCATTTGGCCCTACAACATCAAAAACAATCTGCAACTTGAAAGGTGGGGAGGAACGTGGTCAGGCATGATGTCTGCAAGCATCTTCAAGTGTGTCAAGTACCAACTGGGTGAGAAGTTACGGTATAGAGCACCAGGTTGGTGTGTTCATATGTACTGGATGTAGCTTTGATCTACCTGTGTTCAAGAAGATCTGTGATATAATAAAACACAAAGAATGTGCTTTCATAATCGCCTGTAATGTAGAAACGATGTACTATGATGACCTGTTTAACGCGTACTGCATAGAAGACCAAATGCTTGAGTTTTCTGTCGTGTTTAAATGAACTTACTCATTTCAGACCATTTGACAAGCAGTGCTCTAATGAAAGTTGTCAAAGAGCAAACATACTGTAGTGCCTGCTGTTATTTAAGCTGTCTGTGGAAATGAAATGTTTTTGAATAAAATGTATGAAGCCGTCAACTAGTCATATTTTTTATTTTTTTTTATTTTATTTTGAAGTAGTATATTAACACTTTTATAGTGTTAATGTTGCAACTCCTTTTGAGAGTAAAATGACACTATAAGAGTTAAAAAATTACTCTTATGAGAATTTATTTGTGACACCTCACACTAGTGTTAAAAAAATGCAACACCGGTTGGTGTTGAGGAGTGTTAAATTTTAACTATATAAATAGTTAATATTGACTCTACAGTGGTGTAAAAATGGCTACACTTTCAAAAGTGTTAAAATAACACTTTGTAGAGTGGACCCCATGGGACACTTTGAAAGTGTTGAGATTAACTCCTACAGTGTCAATTTAGGCCTGCTGAATTTGCTGTGTACAATCTTTAAAATGATCAATTCAACCTCTATTTGTGCCCGTCATAGCTTGCTACAATTTAAAGTTGTACACAGGACTCATATGTCAAAATCCAAACTAGCCCGTATAATCCAGAGGTGGATCCCTGTTGTGACAAGTGTAAGAGGGAGGACGCCACTCTTATCCACATGTTCTGGTCTTGTCCTAGTCTGGAGAAGTATTGGAGGGAAGTCTTTCAGACACTTTCTGTAATTAGCAATTTACCCTTGCAACCCAACCCTTTAATAGCACTGTTTGGCACCACAGGTGAACCCGACTTGCGTTTGACCCCCACACGACAACCAAGTTTGTCCTTTGCCTCCCTCTTGGCCAGACGGGCAATTCTGTTCAGGTGGAAGGATGCTGCTCCGCCCACCCACGCTCAGTGGCTGAGAGATGTCATGTCTTGTCTAAATTTGGAGAAAATTCATTACTCAATTTGTAACGCCAAAGAAAAATTCCAAAATGTATGGGGACCTTTCTTAGTATATTTCCACAGCTTTAAATTTACCTGAGCACCCCAATAGCTTTCCCTTTCTGGCCTATTTACTGTCATCTATTGCTTAATTCACTTATGCATTTGCTTTGGTTGTTCTACATTTAATTGTCCTAAACTTGGACCTCTGTCTCTTTGGGCTGTGTGGCTTACTTTGGGGGTGTTTTTCATGTTGGGGGTTTATTTGTTATTTTGTTGAATTTTTTTGGTTTGTTTGTTTGTTTGCTTTCCCTCTCGTTCTGTCTAAACTACCAGCAAACATTATGTGCATTTGTTTTGTACTTTGTCAAAAGTCAATAAAAATATTTCTGATTTAAAAAAAAAAAATGACAGGGACAACAAAAAAAATACCAAGGTGTTACACCCTTGTTTCGGTACGGTCCATCGGCTTTCACTTTTGTGCGGTCCATGTGTTTATTACACCGTGTGGCATGACACTGTCCTGCTCCAAGGGGGAGAGAGCCTCCTCACCGGCCTCCTCCTCTTCCTCTTCAGCCTCCAAGCCCATCGCCTCACTGGGCTGCGGTTGGTTCTTATTCTGCAGTGCCGGATGTATCCCACGGTCCGATCCACTTGCTTGACCACGTCTCGTCAAAGACGAACTGTATTGATCTGGAAAAGCAGCAGCACCACCCTTCCACCCGCTGGATTAGGGAGATTCTTTATCCATGTGAGTAAACATCCCGCCTTTTGACAAGCAGCATTCACAGCACCCTCCAAAGACTTATGATGTGTGATGGTAGTTGGTGTGAGAGAGGAGGATGCAGAAGACAGGGTTAGAAGTTCGTTGTGAGTGTTCTCTTCTAAAGAAGTAACGCTGATTTTAATTTGCCCACATTCAGATTTGCCGAAGGCTAGCAGGCATCTCCCTCCTCTCATTTCTCCTGATAGTAGTGATGTGGTAGTAAATAATAAATGAATCCAATTTTCTCTGATGTCCTTTGTGGATGGGAAGTGATGTCATTAGGTGCTACAATCTGCATTCAACAACAATGCAGCTCTGCTTAGTCTATGGCTTTGACATGATGTTGGTTTCGTGTAGTCGCTTGGTATCATTTAATTTGATCCACATCCTGTTACAATGCAGGCCATACTAAATTCCAATCATACACACGTCGTGTGGAGTTTAAATGGTTCTGCATGACACTATAACCTTCATATGCTGAACACATCGCACATGCGGAGACATTTTTAATCCTAACCCTTTATTGTTCACTAGCCGGTACACAGCGTGGCGTGTGTGAGTTCCACACATATGTGCACTCAGGAACTAAGTACATACTGTAGTGTACACAGTGTAACGGCTGGTGTGAGGAGTCTGGTGTAGGATCCCAAGATGCAGCAGCGAGACAACTCCAGGTAAGGAAAAAAGGCTTAATTCAAACACAAAGTAGCTCAACACAAAGGAACAAAAAACAACGGTGCAAACTATAGTCCGGGAGCACCGCGACAAAAGGAGTAAGGCAGGTAGGAACCAAAATAGAAAATACTGTCTAGGAAGACACAGGGTGTAGCAGAAACAGTCCAACACGTTGAATAATCCCACGTCTTCCAGACGCAGCCACAGGAATTAAGTAGCTGAGATAATGGGATACAGCTCCGCCCATCTCAGGAGGACCAGCATCTGAATAACACAAAGAGCAGCAGTAACTGGATCGAGAAATGAACTTAATGAAAAACAAATGATATGTCACCGTAGAACATGACATTAATCAAGCGAGGAGGGGGAGGAAGCATTGGTGGCGAACTGAGGTCACTCTCGGCGACTCGCTTCAGGCGGGACACATGGAATACCGGGTGCATCTTGAGGGAGGGAGGAATCTTGAGTCTGACGGACACTGGACCCACCTTCCAATCCACTTCGTACGGTCCGACAAACCTGGGAGCCAGTTTTTTGGACTCCACAGATAGGGGCAGGTCCCGGGAAGATAACCACATAGTTCCTCTCAGCAGGTGAGAGACGCGTTGAGCAAAAGGCGCAGGGGTGCAGCCTCTGGTCGTGACTGGAGCGCTGGGAGAGCACGGCCCCGACCCCCGTGTCAGACGCATCAACCTCAACGGTAAAAGGGAGAAGGATCAGGGTGGATCAAAACAGGTGCAGAGGTAAAGGCGGTCTTAAGGCCCCTGAAGGCCAGGTCGGCCCGTGACGACCAGTCAAAGGGGATCTCAGGGGATGTTAGCTTGTTCAGAGGTTTGGCTACTTTACTGAAATCTCGGATAAAGCGCCGATAAAAGTTGGCAAATCCCAGGAACCTCCGCAAAAGCTTTCTAGATGTAGGAGTAGGCCAGTCCACCACTGCCTGAATTTTGGCACGGTCAGGACGAAGTTGGCCCTTCTCCACAATGAACCCGAGGAAGGACACCGAAGAGGAGTGAAAAGAGCATTTCTGTGGTTTAACAAAAAGCCTGTTCTCTAATAATCATTGAGACGAACGTGGTGGTGGTGCTGATCGGGAGAGGTGGAGAATATAAGAATGTCGTCCAGATAGACAAAAACGAAACGACCAATAAAATCGTGGAGGACGTCATTAATAAGGGATTGAAAAACTACGGGGGCATTGGTGAGTCCAAAGGGCATGACACAATATTCAAAGCTAGCTTGGTGCAGACCGTCAAGAGAACGAACATGTTTGCAAGTATCAACAGGCATAGTAGGAATGTTCAGCTGTTTAACAAGACCAAAGTCAATGAAATTCTCATCAGCGCCAAAGTCAATAAAAGCACTAATAGTGTGCCCCTCCCTCCCCTGCCAAGACAGCGTACCTTCCACTTCAAGACGGCCCACAGAGGAACTGGAGGGGGGAGGAGGAGGTGAAGATCCTCTCTTTGCTGGAGCGCTTGTGGCAGCCGCCGATCGCCGAGGACGATTAGGACAGCGGGTGATAGCGTGGTCCGCTGCTCCACAGTAGAGACACAGCCGCAGTAGAACGCGGCGCCTCCTTTCCGTGGCTGACAACCAGCTGGCTCCCAGCTGCATCGGCAACTCATCTTCGGCGGTCTCCGACGGGGATCTGGACCATAAAGGAGGCGGCGGCAGGTGAGGAGGAGAGTCCAGGTGACGAGACGATGACTAGTCGGCCGTGTGGGGAGGGGCCCCGCCCCATTGTCGGACACGCTCCCGCAGGCGGTTATCCAGCCGGATAGAGTGAGCGATGAGTTCCTCGAGCGTCCTCGTCTCGTCGCGGGCAGCCAGCTCGTCCTGTGTGCGGGAGCTGAGACTCGCCAAAAACACACAGCGGAGGGCTTTTTCGTTCCAACCACTCTCCACTGCCAGGATGCGGAACATGATAGAATGCTCCGCGACTGAGTTCGAGCCCTGGCGGAGAGCCAAGAGCCGGAATCCTGCCTCTCGTTCCCGCACTGGATGGTCGAAAACGCTCCTCATCTCTTTCGCACACGACCATTGCCCATTTGGCGGCACGACCCGTGAGCAAGCCAAATATATACGCCACCTTGGTTGAGCCGGAGGCATAGGTCTGAGGTTGCTGGTTGAAGATCAGCAAGCAATGGTGAAGGAAAAGCCTGCACCCACCAAAGTCCCCCTCATACCTTGAGGGATGAGGGAAATTGGGCTCACGTGGCAACGAGGTGGGTGGTGTGAGTGTCAGAGGACCAGAAGCCAGCGGTGAAGACGCCTATGGCACTGCGGTGACAGAGGAGCTTGCCATGCGGGCATGCATTTCCCAGACGAGGGTAGATCAGTCCTCCAGGGTCTGGTTGTGGCGACCTAGCATCTGACCCTGGGCTTTGAGGGCAAACTGCAGTTGCTCATGTTCTGCGGGATCCATGACTCTGTTGGGATTATTCTGTCTGGACCAGCATCTGAATAACACATAATAACACAGAAAGAGCAGCAGTAACTGGATCGAGAAATGAACTTAATGAAAAATAAATGTGTCACCGTAGAACGTGACACACAGTACCTGTATACCTATTGAAGTATAGTGACAGAAGTATTCCATTTGAGACACAGTCAAGGTCTTTCATGGAAACAGCGTTCAAATTAAGTAGTGCTGCAGTTGGGAAGATACACAGCAAAGGAATGCTTCAAACTTTTGATTTGTAATCAGTCTTTCTTTTGCCTCAACTCATGAAACTGATTCAAGATTCAAGATTCAAGAGAGTTTTATTGTCATATGTATAGTAAAACAGCAGTTATACTATGCAATGAAAATCTTATTCTGTTCATTCTCCCAAGAAAAGAAAGAAAACACAAGAAAGAATAAGAACATAAGAAACATAAATACCAATAAATTAAGCAACAACAACAGAAGAGACATTAATACACATAAATAATACAGATAAATAAATAAATAAATAAAAAGTGCTATAAGTGTGTGCGTGTGTTGCGTGCGGCGTGTGTGATCCAATCCAATCCACTTTATTTATATAGCACATTTTATAAACACTGTTTCCAAAGTGCTGAACAGACTAGCAAAACCATAAATAATAAGTAAATAAAGGAATGTAAATGTAAATAATAAATAAAAATTACAACAATAAAAACTAAAAGATCAAATAGAAACAAAGAAACGTACAACAATAAAATATAAAATATTTAAAACAAGAAATCGAAACAATAAAAACCAAAAGTCCAAGAAGTAGGTAAAAAATAAATAAGAAAATTTAATAAAAAAAAATAAATAAATAGAACCAATAAAAACTTTAAAAAATAATAATAAAAGACACAGAGGACCACACGACTCACGCCGAGTTAAAAGCCAGAGAATAAAAGTGGGTTTTAAGACGAGACTTAAAGCTTTCAGTTGTGGGGGCCGTTTTTACATGAGGGGGGAGAGTGTTCCACAGCTTTGGGCCGACAACAGAAAAGGCCCGGTCTCCCCTGGTCTTAAGGCTGGTCTTAGGCACCACAAGTTGGAGCTGGCCTTCGGACCTCAAAGTGCGCGCCGGAGTGTACATTTGGGTGAGGTCTGAGATGTACTGAGGGGCCATGCCATTCAAAGCTTTAAAAACAAACAATAAAATCTTAAAATCAATTCTAAAACGCACAGGCAACCAGTGCAGGGAAGCTAAAATTGGGGTAATATGCTCCCTCTTTTTGGTTGCTGTTAAAAGCCGTGCTGCAGAGTTCTGGACTAACTGGAAGCCAGAGAGTCATTTATGGCTTATTCCAGAGTAAAGCGCATTACAGTAGTCCAGACGTGACGAGATAAAAGCGTGCATGGCTTGTTCGAAATGTTGCAATGATAAAAATGATTTGACTTTGGATAAAAGCCGAAGATGATAAAAACAAGATTTTACAACGGCATTGATTTGTTTATTAAGTTTAAAATCACTATCAATGATGACAACAAGGCTGGTGGCTGTGGGACTGACATGGTTTTTCATGGGACCCAAGTCCAAGTGGGGGTCATTATTATTAAGGATGATAACTTCTGTCTTCCCTTCATTGAGCTTTAAAAAATGTTGAGCCAACCAGACCTTGACGTCACTAAAGCACTCAAGAAGGGGAGTCAGGGGGTCATGGTCATTTCTTGTAATTGGTAAATAGATCTGGCAGTCATCTGCATAAAAGTGATAGGAGATGCCATGCTTTCTAAAAATTGTGGGATTAGGTACAGAACAAATAGGATGGGCCCCAGGATTGATCCCTGGGGGACTCCACATTCAAGGGGGGCAGTAGATGAGGTGGAGTCACCAAGTCCCACAGTAAGGCATCTCCCTGACAAGTAAGACCTAAACCAATCAAGGGCAGTCCCCCTGACACCCACACAGTTTTCCAAGCGAGATAAAAGAATAGTGTGGTCCACTGTGTCAAAGGCAGCAGTCAGGTCTAAAAGCACTAAAATGGCTGAACCACCATAATAAGTCATTAAAAACAGGTCATTAAAAACCTTTAAAAGTGCAGACTCAGTGCTATGAAAGGCCCTGTAACCTGACTGGAAGGTGTCTAAAATCCCATTTTCATCTAAAAAAGGCTGCATCTCTGCAAGAACACTTCTTTCTAAAATCTTTGAGATAAAAGGTAGTTTAGAAATGGCCCGATAATTTGATAAAATCGAAGGATCAAGACCTGTTTTTTTAAGCAAAGGTTCAACAGCAGCCTTTTTACAAAAGGAAGGAACAATACCAGAGGACAGGCTGCTGTTGATGATATCACAAACATAGGGGCCAATAGTTTCCCACACCTCCCTAAAAAAGCGAGGGGGGAGTGGGTCGATGGGAGAGGAAGAAGGCTTAAGACCATCAACTACCTTGGTAATGAAGGCCAGCGACACAGGTTCAAACTGATTAAAAACTTTAGAGCACTGTGTCACTGTAGACAAATTAATAGAGGGTGGTGATATATTGGCTCGTATAGACGCAACCTTATGATTAAAAAAGTGCAGGAAATGTTCACAAGTGTCAGATGAGACTTCCAGTGTCGTGGATGGACTGGGGTTTAAAACAGAGTCAATAGTTTTAAAAAGAACACAAGGGGTTGTTCATATTTTTTGATATCACATCTGAGAGGTATTTTGTTTTCTCAGCCTTCACTATGTTTTGATAACGCTTCCAACTGGCTTTGAGGGTTTCAAAGGAACCTTGCAGACCATCTTTCTTCCACCTGCGCTCGGCCTTTCGGCATTCGCGGCGTGCTTCTCGTGTGACATCGTTGAGCCACACATCCTGTTTAGTTTTAGGGCGCATGGTTTTACGCGGGGCTAGACTGTCCAGGACATCAGCACAGGTAGAAGTAAAGCAGTTCATTAGCTGCTCAGTATCAAGAGCAGCGTCTGGAGCCATTGCAACCCGAGATGCAGTGGCGAACAGAGAGGCAAAGGCAGAGGCCGTGTCAGGCTTGATGAAACGCGAGCAGGAGCAGGCAGGGTGGCACTGCAGTGCAAATCAAAGTCAAACATGACCGGACTGTGGTCAAAGAACACTGCATCCCCGACAAAGATATTATTAACAGCCAGTCCATGGGACAATACAAGGTCCAAAGTGTGTCCATATATGTGTAGCTCCTGTAACATTTTGTACTAAATTAAAAGCCTCTACCAACTCTAAAAAGTCTTTTGGCATAGGCGTAGAAGGGCAGCAGACATGAATATTAAAATCACCCACAATTAGCATTCTGTCAAACTTTACCAACATTGCAGCGATAAAGTCAGACAAATCCCGGATAAAATCATTGTTGTGTTTGGGTGGTCTGTAAATGACCGCGCACAACAGCGGCTCAGACTGTCGCAGTTCGAAGCAGCTCACCTCAAATGAGGAGAAAGACACCATAGACAATGGCTTATGGTGTAAGGACGTTTTTAAAATAGTAGCGATGCCTCCTCCACGGCCGGTAGTTCTTGGCGTGTTAATGAAGGTACAATCGGGAGGCAACAGCTCAGAGAAGGAAGCAGACTCACCGGCATGAATCCAGGTCTCAGTGACGAATAATAAATCCAAAGAATGCTCCTTAAAGAGGTCCTGGAGGATAAAAGTCTTGTTTGAAACTGACCTCGCATTCACCAGTGCACACTTTGTTGAAACCCGAAGAGCCGCTGAATCCGCTGAAGCTGCCCGGTTCAGCGGCCGGAGGTTGCTGGGGTTCACGCCGCCAGAAGCAACAGGAGAGCGACGAGGGCGCAGCGCACAGCGCTCGTCGCGCCGCCCAACGATGGGCACCAGCCAGGCCCCAACGGAGGTGAGAAAACGCCGAGAGATGAAGCGGCGAAAGCAATCCTCAAAGTCCCTCGGAACATTACGTGGGAGCCTTGCCGCCTCGGGAGAAAGCGCCAGCCAAGTTTTGAGCTTTACCAGTTTTCCACCTCGTGCGCCCCGGCGTCTACGTGCTTCGTTGAGAAGCCTGATGGCCTGTGGGTCGAAGCTGTTTGCCAGGCTTGTGGTCCTGGACTTCAAGCTCCTGTAGCGTCTGCCTGACGGTAGGAGTTTTGTGGATGTGTGCTGTCCTTGATGAGGTTGTGTGTTCTTCGTAGGACTCTAGTTTTATAAATGTCTTGTAGTGAGGGGAGGGCTGCCCCAACAATGTTCTGTGAGGTCTTGATCACTCGCTGGAGTGCCTTCCTATCACGTGTTGTACAGTTACCGTACCAAACAGTGATGGAGGCGGTAAGGACACTTTCCATAGTGCTTTTTTTTTGCTATTTTATTGTTCATTTGGGACATTCAACACAATCACGCAGTACATTACAACAGAGAGACACTTTTGAACATCGGCGGGGTTCACCATGAACTCTCATTTAGCCTCTCAGACTTTGCCTTTCTTCTGTGCCGGGAGAACGCAGCAGCCTGCGGGCCTGGTGAGCTGAATACCCGGCGAGCAAAGCATCCGAGGCGTAAACGAGGCAAGCGGGCTGGCCTGCATGCTAGGCTACAAGCTAGAGCGACTAGGCCACCGCTACCAAGCCTGCTGCTAGCCAACGTCCGCTCCCTCGAAAACAAGATGGACGAACTAAGAGCAAGGATTACAGCTCAACGTGAGATCAGGGAATGCTGTGTCCTCACCTTCACAGAAACCTGGCTGACGGAGGATATACCGGACTTGGCGATCCAGTTGGAAACATTTGCTGCTTACCGGGGAGATCGGACTTTAGCGTCTGGTAAACACAGAGGTGGCGGCGTCTGTGTCTACGTAAACAAACGGTGGTGCACAGACGTACAGACGATATCGGGCGATTTCAACCACTGTAACCTCAGGACTGTCCTCCCCAAATATTACCAGCATGTGAGCTTTCCCACAAGGGAAAATAACATCCTGGACCAAGTCTACAGCAACATGAAAGGTGTTTTGAAGGCTGTTCAAAGACCCCACTTTGGAAAGGCCGACCACATCTCTATATTCCTTTATCCAACATACAGACAACTTCTCAAACAAGCTCCCCCTGCACGTATTGCAGTTAAAGTGTGGAATGAAGAAACTGATCAAGTACTTCAGGACTGCTTTGGCTGCACAAACTGGGATGTGTTTAAAACTGCAGCGGGGAGGGAAGATTGTACTGTTGATTTGGATGAATATGCTTCTGCTGTTACTGGCTACATTAGCACATGCATAGAGACTGACCAAGTATTACAGAAAATACCCTAACCAAAAACAGTGGATGAACTGTGATGTAAGGGCTAAGCTACGTGCTCGTTCGACTGCATTTGTCATGGGCACCGCTGATGACTACAAAATGGCCAGATATGACCTGAGAAGGTCCATACGAGAGGCCAAAAAACAGTACAGACAGAAGCTGGAGGGCTACTATTCCACCTCAGACCCTCGGCGCATGTGGGCGGGGCTCCAGCACATCACAGACTATCGACAGCGGAGTAGCGTAGCCACGTCCAGCCAAACCACACTTCCAGATGAGCTGAATGAGTTCTATGCCCGCTTTGACACCCAAACTCCTGATGAGCAGAGAGGGTGGCTGAACCTGGGGAGCACACAGGACTCACCTCTCATGGTGACATCAGCTGATGTGCGCAGGGTTCTGAACAAAACAAACCCACGAAAAGCAGCAGGCCCAGACAACATCTGAGGACGTGCACTTCGGGTTTGCTCATCAGAGCTAGCTGATGTGCTTGCTGACATATTTAACCTGTCGCTTGCACAAGCATCTGTACCGACCTGCTTTAGGTCCACCACCATAGTGCCCGTACCCAAGAAGAGCAACGTGACCTGCTTGAATGACTATCGCCCTATAGCGCTCACTCCTATTGTTATGAAGTGCTTTGAAAGAATTGTCATGACCCACATCAAAAAGAGCATCCCGGCGGCAACTGTGGACCCTCTACAGTTTGCATATCGCCAGAACCGGTCCACGGATGATGCAGTCAACACTGCCATCCACACAGCCCTTTCTCACCTACAGGGCCAGGACACATGTCAGAATGCTATTTATAGACTATAGCTCTGCTTTTAATACAGTCAGCCCCCACAAACTCACAGATAAGCTCCTCACACTTGGCCTGTCTCCCTCCCTCTGTAACTGGGTGTTTAACTTTCTCACAGGCAGACCCCAGTCAGTCAGAGTCCACAATCGCACATCCAGCTCAAGAATTGTGAGCACTGGGACCCCACAGGGGTGTGTGCTGAGTCCGCTCCTCTACACGCTCTTCACCTACGATTGCGTGGCCTCCCAGAACAACACCAGCATCATTAAATTTGCGGATGACACTACAGTCATCGGACTGATCACTGGTGATGTTGAAACATCATACAGAAGAGAGGTGGCGGACCTCGTAGCTTGGTGTCGTGCTAACAATCTCCTTCTCAATACAGATAAGACTAAAGAGATGATCATCGACCCAAGAACAAGGGAAAAGGAGCCGCATAGACCCCTGTTTATTGATGAGACTGAGGTGGAGAGGGTGAAAACCTTCAAGTTCCTTGGCACACACATCAGCGAGGACCTCACCTGGTCTCACAACACCCAACAAATGATGAAGTCCCAAAGGAGACTGTACTTCCTGAGAAGACTGAGGGAATTTGGCATGTCCACCACAATCCTGAGTTGCTTCTACAGATTCAAGATTCAAGATTCAAGAGAGTTTTATTGTCATGTGCATAGTAAAACAGGCAGTTATACTATGCAATGAAAATCTTATTCTGTTCATTCTCCCAAGAAAAGAAAGAAAACACAAGAAAGAATCTGTATCTGTATTGAGAAGGAGATTGTTATCACGACACCAAGCTATGAGGTCCGCCACCTCTCTTCTGTATGATGTTTCAACACCACCAGTGATCAGTCCGATGACTGTAGTGTCATCCGCAAATTTAATGATGCTGGTGTTGTTCTGGGAGGCCACGCAATCGTAGGTGAAGAGCGTGTAGAGGAGCGGACTCAGCACACACCCCTGTGGGGTCCCAGTGCTCACAATTCTTGAGCTGGATGTGCGATGGTGGACTCTGACTGACTGGGGCCTGCCTGTTAGAAAGTTAAACACCCAGTTACAGAGGGAGGGAGACAGGCCAAGTGTGAGGAGCTTATTTGTGAGTTTGTGGGGGCTGACTGTGTTAAAAGCAGAGCTATAGTCTATAAATAGCATTCTGACATATGTGTCCTGGCCCTGTAGGTGAGAAAGGGCTGTGTGGATGGCTGATGGCTTAACCCCCATTTTTAAATGTTTGCTTCCCTGGATAAAGCTTTGCAGAGACTGAAGGAACAGTGCCTACAAAGTAATGAAGCTTTTGCACCCCATTTAGACCACCATAGTCAGTTTTAAAAATAAGGATATCGTCTCAGTAAACAAAACAAAAAAGGTTAATTTAGTCCCTGAGGATATGGTTGAGATTTTGGAAGACGGCTAGAGGCTCCCCCAGTGAGGCAGCAGGGGCTGTAAAATCTATTTACTGTAGGTCAAATCTACGCGTTTCAGGCCGAATAGAGTGCATTTATGAACATAGGCCACAACTGCCCAACAATGAACCACATATGCACTAAACCACCTAAAATGTGCTTTAAACACCTGCTCACCTGCCCAATGAGTGACTTTCTCATTTTAGTGCTTTAAACACCTGCTCAGCCCAATGAGTTTTTTTCTCGTTTTGCCTGTAACTGGAAACAGACAAGTAACAGCAAAAATGTCTTCTCAAATGTAATTGCCCGAATGCCAACACAGTCATTTCCAAGGTCAAATCACCAAAGTGAAGCCTGAATTGTAAAATGGGACTTAAAACACTGCCTGTACTGTTAAAATAGGGTGGGCAAAACCCCCAAACATGTATCGGGGTCCGGGCACGACCCAAAGATGGCAAAAAACGCCACTTTTCCACTTTTTACAGTTTTTTCAGACAGGCATTAACATTTTCTCACATTTGTCTCTTGTCTAGACAAGAAAAAAAATCCTCCTCACCTGAGGTTTTGTTTGGAAATGCTGAACTGAATTTCTAAAAGTGCTGTTTTTAAAGAGTGCTGATGTGCTGCAAGTTCTTGAGGGACTGTCGGCAAAGAAGTCTTTACGCTCCGGCCACCCGCCCCCTTTTCTCACACACACACACACACCAAGCTGTGGTCCTGTGTATAAGTAGAGAAGTTTACCAAGGGAAGTGCTTTACTTGTAAGCAGGCCAGCTAAGCTAATTAGCAGCCAAAGCGGATGCAAAGACAGTGGCGAGCTGCTGTTCCCCTGGAGGATGAGATAAAAAGTCAGGCAGGCGTGATTGCATCTGCTTGCACAGTGAGGCTTTTGTGTACGCACCACAAATGAAGTCTTCTGCACCTCCAAGAGTGCAGTCTTGTACCTTTCTCCTACATGTGCTTCCTGTCTTCTACGAGACATCCCAGCGGGGGTGTAAGAACCTTCCTCTTCCTCTTCTGTCCGTCCCAACATGCTGGGGAAACTTTTTTACTGGGATTTTTGGTTACTGCTGTGTCTTGTGCAGACAATATGCTCTCAGGACAAACTTTCCACCCATACAGTAAAAATACCAGCAGTCCGCTCTCATTGATGTTTGCCGAAAGTCTATTCCAGGATGCTAAAGAGAAAGGCATGACCGTTGGTGAAGCGCATAAATGAACTGGACGAGAGGTAGGAATAAATAAGCTAATACTATTCCACTTTTAAATTCATAGCTGAGTACATTGTGAGTCTAATAACTTCTCATAGGGGCATTCAGGACAGACACACACTCACATAGCACAATCAGAGTTGCACAAAACTTACATAAGACTGACGGACAAATACTGTGAGACACAAAACAGTTGCATTGTTTGCACTCACTCACACAAGCTTAACTTTTACAATTATATATAAAAAAAACCAACAAAAATGTAACAATCAGCGGTAATTTTACAAGAAAAAAGTCAAAATATACAAGTCGTCTTAATAATGGATCCTCAAGTCCCCCGGTGATGGTGGCCTGTGGGAAGGATTATTCAAACCCGTCCAGGAGCTGATGGTAAAGGATCGCCTTCATCATGGTTTGGGTACGATAAGGCATTTGGATTTGGATTTTGGTCCAATTGTCACTTTGTCAGCAAATGCAGTGCAATTAAGTAGAGCTACAATATACAAAAACAACAAGGGGATGAGACAAAAAGCATTTTGGAGTCATTTCAATTTTAAGAGCAGTTGAAAAGTTGAAGAATTTCCATTTTGCACTGTTGGATCTTAAGGAGGTTCTAAGTTGAGCTTCAAAATGCAAAAAGAAGAAATGGGAGTGAGACAAAATGTTTTCAATAAGCAATTCTTTATCCACTTTAAAATGTCTGTAGGTTTTGGAGCGTGTGAGGACCTATTCTTGGCTCTTGAGTTCTTCATTTCTACTTCCTCTTTACTACAGTATGCTTGCTGGGCGATCTGTCCACAATCGGGGAGAGATGACAGAGAGAAATGACAATGACAGCATTTCATTAATGCAGTGCAATTCAGGTGGGGGGAGCGTCGAGGGGGAAACGCACACTAAAACCCAGTAAAGTTACAATAGCCGGTCCATCTCCTGCGGCCTTCGGTTACCTTCCTTGGTTGACAGGACTTGACGGTACTAGACACCCAAGGCTTAGTGTTGGGATGCGTATGCACTCTATTCAGTCTGAAACGTGTTAGATTTACACTTGCTCTTGCCGGTTCCATGGTGTCATGGTTAGCACTCTTGACACTGATCCACTGATCCAAGTTCAAGTCTTGGTGGGACCAACTTGTGCCGCTGCAGTCACGTGCTTGGACTGTACCAAAGATGTATTGATACCTTTTTATGGTGCCAATTGTCACTTTGTCTGCAAATGCAGTGTAATTCAGGTGGGGAGAGCGACGAGGGGGGACACAGACTAAAAGCGAACAAAGTTGCAATAGCCAGTAGAGAGAAATTTAGAGTAACTAAGTGACAAAATGTGATGACGTCATATAAATTTAATCATTAAAAATAATCGTCAGAAACTAACTGTCAAAATATGATTGATGACTTGACACATCAGATGACATCATTTTTTTAAACTGTGAGTAGAGAGGTCTTAGAGGGCTGCGGAAGGGGAGGGGGGTGTGGGCGAGATTCTTGGGGGCTGATGTGTGTGTGTGTGTGTGTATGTGTGTGTGTGACTCTTGAGTGTGTGGGTGTGTGCGGTATATATTATGAATAAGGTGGGCCTCGTTTTCCCACGGGAGAAGACAATGTGCTTGTAGTTTTAAAAAACATATCTGATGGGGGTGTTTTTTAGGAAACTATAATCATTAGCGGGGGGCCTCATGGTTCCCGTGTCAATAGCAGGGGCCCATGGTTCACATGAGATCATTTTAATACTCGCGCCATTTTTGTGGGAGACACCTCTCACTGGCTGTGGAGGGAAGGGGAGGGGGTATGTGGGGGCATTCTGGGTTTAGTGTATGGAGTCTCTCAAGCAGAAAGAATGGTGGGGGTCTCATGTTTCCTGGGGAACAGGATCTGCTTGGGGCGATGAAGAAACATATCTGATGGGGGTGTTTTCTGGTAACTATGATCATTAGGTTGGGCCCCGTGGTTCACATGAGATCATTTTAATACTCGCGACATTTTTGTAGTAGATGGGGATTTCCTGGGCGTGATCTATGGGGGTCTCTCAAGCAAAAAGAAAGAATGGTGGGGTGCTGTCTCGGGTGTGTGAAATATATAATATCAATAGGGTGTCTCGTTTTCCCACGGGAGAAGACAATGTGCTTGTAGTTTTAAAAAACATATCTCATGGGGGTGTTTTTTAGGTAACTATAATCAATAGCGGGGGCCTCATGGCTCCCGTGTCAATAGCGGGGGCCCATGGTTCACATGAGATCATTTTAATACCATTTTTATAGTAGATGGGGGTTTCTTTGGACTGATCCGTGGCGGGGTCTTTTTTAGCTAGCTCTAATCAATACTAGGGGCCTCATGGTTTGTATAAAAAAGACAATGTGATTGAGGCTTTAAAAAACATATCTGGCACTTAAACATTCCTCCCCTATTGTATAAAATGGTATAAAAGGCAAGTGTCGACGGTAGGTTTCCAGATCACTCGCAAAAATCAGCGAACAACGTCAAGACAGAGAGTTTGAACACAGAGCCTGGAGACGACTACAAGACATCGGACATTGACATGGGCTGTTGCATGTACGTAAGTTTCATATTGTATATAATTTATCTAGGGTGTTTAGCCTGAAAGGTAAATTTTTTTTTCTACTTACAGGAGAGCTGCATCTTCACCAATTGAAGGTACGTTTTCAAATCATGTAGCTGAAAGAAATTTCTTTTAGAGGTTTATGTTTCTCAGGGTGCGTGTGTGTGCGTGCCTGTGTGTGTGCGTGCCTGTGTGCGTGCGTGCCTGTCTGCCTGTCTGTGTGTGTGTGTGTGTGTGTGTGTGTGTGTGTGTGTGTGAGTGCGCATGTCTCTCTACCTCTGAGAGAGAGAGAGAGAGAGAGAGAGAGAGAGAGAGAGAGAGCCAGGATGTTGATTATATAATATATATTGGGGAAAATAAAATAAATTGAGTATGTTTGATTTCCAGTGATCGATCTGACTTCACCGCCACCAGTGGCCCTAGTGTCACCGGTCCAAAACCCAATGCAGGGATTTAATGTGGACTTTATAACGCCTCAAAACCAGGCACAAGGTAAACAATCGTGTGTAGGTTTAGTTTAATACAGGATGATGTCGGGAATTAGCTCTTTATGTTTTGTGTAAATGCTGATGACTAACAAGATCCTCTCTGACACAGGATTTGCAGAGGGCGATCGCTCTACGATAGACGGGGGAGTTTGGGGACAGACTTCGGGATTCGTGGAAAACACTTTAACACCGCCGGTCCAAAACCCACTGCATTTTATTGTGGGGTTTACAAGTCCAAACTCAAGTCACGGTAAGTTAAACAAATGTGTGTCGGTTTTAATGAATTCATATTTATGTCAACAATTATCTCTGTATGTACTGTGTAAATGTTGATGAATAACAGAGTCTGCTCTGTTATAGGGATTGCGCCACTGACCCCCTCAACGCTGGATGTGACAGAGGGAGAAAACGACACAGAATTCGAGGAAAACACAGCAGAGTCCGATGTGGGACAAGAAACGGGACAGGAGGAGACATCTGACGCTGGAGTCTACAACCAGGAAAGATTTCATTATTTTCCAGATAGTGAAAGTGAATATGTTGACATGCAAGCTCTAAATCAGAGGGATATAGTCTCAGACAGTGATGGAATTGAAACAGTGGATTTCAACACCTCTGTGCTAATTGTCGAACAAGTGTTCAGAAGATACATGTATGATATAGCATGTTTAAATCGCCGCATGATTGAGAATATATATAATCAACTTAGACAGAACGTTAGACGCAGGCATTCTGTCAATTCATATTCAGCTAACGCTAGACGTGCCACTCGTGAACAAAGAACACTGCCACAAAGAGTCCATCGCAGGTTGCAATTTGAAGACTAATTTTTGATCGGGTGATAAAGACAAATGGCTGAACCAGATCACAACAATTCCCCTGAAATTAGAGAGCATCTCCTCCACTTGATCTCTGAGATAAACCGAGAAAGATCCGAAGGCGGGGCTAATCAGGGTTCTCCCCGAAACAGTCCAATTCTGCCTCAGCATGATTCACCTGAAAGAGGGGGAGAAGTTTTTCTTCCATCCCCTGATGAGCTAATTTCCTTACTCCAAATGTACAGATACCCCTCCCCCATTCCTTCGCCCGTATCGCAAAGCAATGTTGACTCAGGACCTTGGTCTCCATCAGACAGTCAGTGTTGTGATGCACTCAACAGCCAAATAGATGACCCGTGGTCTCCATCAGACAGTCAGTGTTGTGATGCACTCAACAGTCAAATAGATGACCCTTGGTCTCCATCAGACAGTCAGTGTTGTGATGCACTCAACATTCTGGAAAGAGGTCATCAGGTGGGGGGTGGGGGCGAGGGTGAACAGACAGAGAGCGTCATCAATCAGAGTAATGAGGGTCAATCCACATCTATGGGGATAAACAACACAAATAGTGCGGCTGTTAATGTTCCAGCACCTTGCACTAGTGATGACATGCATGTCACAAACCGTGAAAGATTTAATAATGTTGAGATTCGCTCTTTCCTTCGCTTTCCACCACCATCTGCAATTCCCAATTTTCGTGAATTTTATTTGAATGTCACAAATGGTTTTCGCGATAGGATTTCAAGCATGATTCACAGAGCTGATGTCCAACCAAATGACGTTATCCAAGTTAATCTGCGTGCTGATCGTTTGCAAGACGATGTCTCAATGAGCGTGCGTTATGGAGAGGGGACAGTGTCACAATTACAGGAACTTTTAGACAGATTAGTCCAGAGTAATATGTCTGTTTTCACCGATGGATCGCTTGAGCTAATTGTCAATTTTGTGAGGGCTCCGCGGGGAGGGGGTAAGAGACGAATTGAATCATGTCTTGCGAGCGAAATTGTGAAGAAAAAAGCACGACATTTATTTGTACTCCCCAATCCCGATCAAACATGTTTTGCTGTAAATCTGGCATTACTGACAAATCCCAAGTTGACGATTATGGAGGCCATAAAGGCAGGTTGTGACATCCATACCAGAGCAGGTCTGACTGCTGATACAATGGTCACATTCGATGATGTTGTCAAATTTGAGGAGCTGTTAGCGTGTAAAATTGTTATCTTTTACCAAACGTCTGACAGAGAAAAAAACAACAACCTGATTACATTTCAAACAGGAACACCCGAACGAGACACAATACGCTATCTGCTTTTACACAATAATCATTTTTACGGGATAAATAATATTAAGGGATTTCTAGGTGTGAAGTTTTTCTGTAAACATTGTCACACAGGGTATCAGTGTCAATATAAGCATTTCTGTGAAAAAAGCTGCAACATCTGTTGCACAGATTGTAAACAGGGTCCAATTCAAAAAACCTACTGTGCTGATTGCAATCGATTCTGTACAAATAGACAATGCTACGAACGACATCGCGAGAAAAAATGGCATCCGAAAATCAAAAAGATGGCCAGCATGTGTCAGACCAATAAAACATGTCCTAGATGTAAATCATTGTACTACACATCTATCAGAGATCCTAAAGAGCATACTTGTGCTATCAAGATGTGCACAATTTGTAAACAACCTAAAACAACATTGTCGTCTCGTAACAATGAGTTAGAGCAGACATCAGCTAATAACTCTATGATTGAAAGCGGCAAAGATAAACATGTCTGTTACATGCGTACAAAACCAATCAAATCTGAAAAAGAAATACATGAAAAAAAGATTGTATTTTTTGATTTTGAGACTTCTCAAACCACTGGAACCCATCTTCCGGTGCTTGTAGTGGCTCAGTCACTTAATGGTGAGCGCCGTGTCTGGAAGGGCCATTCATGCGCTTTAAAATTTCTTCTCCATTTCCGACAGAAAAAACATAAACAGACAACTTTCATTTCCCATTTTGGCAAAGGTTTTGATCATCATATCATCTTGAATGCTTATGTAACTCAAGGTTTGTCACCGTCTGTGATAGCACAAGGGAGTAAAATAATCCTGATCCTGGATAATGACTTTCAACTTAAATTTATTGACTCGTTCTCATTTATTCCTATCCCACTCAGAGACTTTTCCAAGGCGTTGGGATGTAAGGCACAGCTTAAAAAAGGCTACTTCCCACACAGATTTACCGATCTTTCAAAAAATGGCTATAGAGGAAGCTATCCACCGGCCGAGATGTACTCACCTGACGAAATGAGTCCAAAACAAAGAGAGGATTTCCTTAACTGGTATCAGACTGTCAAAGATCAAGAGTTTGACTATGATGCAGAGTTAGTATCTTACTGTGAAAACGATGTTGAAATCTTAGCCGAGGGTGCAAGCAATTTCCGTAATGAATTCATAAAAACAACCGACTGTGATCCTTTTGACAGTGTGACCATTGCTTCAGCAGCTTTGAATGTCTTTCAAACAAAATTTTTAAAACCCAATACAATCGCGATTCCCTGTCCTAACAATTACAAAACAAACAGCAAGGCTTTCTCACATGCGTCTATACAGTGGCTTGAGTATGAGGCCTTCTCACGGGGGATTTCAATAAGACATGCTTTGAACGGAGGTGAAGTTAAATTTGGGCGTTATTCAGTTGATGGATATGGAGAGTTAAATGGAGGGAAAGTTGTCTTTGAATTTCTAGGCTGTTATTTTCATGGCTGTCCAAAGTGTTATATGGGAAGTGATGTTTCTCCATTGTCAAAGACTTGTTTTAGTGAGGTGTACTCTGAGACTTTGAAAAGGCTGGATCGATTACAAAACGATTACAAGGTGCAAACTGTGGTGATCAAGTGGGAACACGAATGGAGTGTACAGAAAAAAACAGACCCGAATGTTAAATCTTTCTTAGAGAGGTTTCAAGAACCAATTCCGTTAGATCCCAGAGCAGCCTTATATGGAGGCCGTACGGCTGCTATCCGTCTCCGCCATGTTGTCAGCCCAGGTGAGCGTGTAAATTACGTTGATTTCACATCGTTGTATATTGTTTGTAAATGCACATTTTCACTACCCATTAGGGCATCCGAAAATAATTCGAAAGGATTTTGACAGCATTGAAAATTACTTTGGATTAATACATGCTAAAGTTTACCCTCCACGTCAACTGTTTTTCCCTGTACTGCCTATTAGAAACGACAAAGGGAAATTAATTTTCACACTGTGTCGATTATGTGCACTCGTGAACAATCAAACTACTGACTGTACACACAATGATGAAGAACGGGCCCTCCAAGGGGTGTGGGTAACGATAGAAGTAATCGAGGCAGTGCGAAAGGGGTATTTTCTGGCTGAAATTTACGAAATATGGAACTTCGAAGAGAAATCAGATGTGCTGTTTAAAGACTATATCTACACTTTCCTTAAACAGAAGCAAGAGGCGTCGGGCTACCCTAGCGGAGTTGAAACTCTTCAGACTAAACAGGGTTACATCCGTGACTATAAAGAGAAGCAAGGTATCGATCTCGATCCGGAGAAAATTGTCTACAACCCCGCAAAAAGACAGATTGCCAAACTACTGCTAAATTCTCTCTGGGGAAAACTAGCACAAAGATCAAACCAGCTCTCAACCAGTCTGGTGAGCACACCGCAACGCTTTTTTGAATTTCTCTTTTCTAGCAAGTACGACATTTCACAGTTTCACTTCATAAATGACAATATTGCACTTGTTCAATGGCGCCATAATTCTAGGTGTGTCTTACCCCCAGGCGACGCAAATATTTTTCTAGCGGCGTTCACAACTTCTTATGCACGACTTGAACTTTACAAGCAATTAGATTTGCTCCAAGATCGTGTTCTGTACTGTGACACTGATTCTATCGTTTACACAAGCAGCCCCTCTGATCAATATAACCCTCCACTCGGTAATTATCTCGGAGATTTGACATCAGAATTAGATCATGGAGACTACATATGCAATTGGAGCGCTGCGGGTCCCAAATCGTATGCCTATCTCACACAAGAGGGTAAGGTGACTTTACGTGCTAAAGGGATTACACAAAATTATGAAAACTGTAAAAAAATTAACTTTGACAGCCTCACAGATCTGGTAGAGGGATATCTCAGAGAGCCGGACAATCGGCGTGAAATCTCTACACATTACAATAAAATTACTCGCAATATGAAAGCCTTTGAACTCACTAATAAACAACGCATAATCAACTTCGCAGTTGTCTATGATAAAAGACGACTCCTTGCAGATGGAAAAACATTACCATTTGGTTATTAGTTCCAGGATGAAACGGCAGCAATTTCTGAAAAGGACTGTGTAGATTTATGACGGTTTGACCTGATGACTTTTCTACCCAGACCTTTTTAGAATTATATCATTGTTTTGTAATTCTATTCTGTTTTTTATATTTTTTATCATGTATTCTGTGTTTTTCTTGAAGATGTATTCTGTATTTTTAGTCATGATGTAATCTGTAGTAAATCATATATGCACATATGCTATATCAATAAACCCTTCTTCATTTGTTTGTGTTTACATCTTGATGTCTGTGAATAAAATCAGTGTTCTGGTTATTTAGGTTGCCAGTTTACAGAAACAGCAGATGCGTAACATGGAAGAAGTATATTTTGATCCTCGTTTCAAACTTCCATTCACCGCTCTCCTTGTAGGGGCAAGTGGAAGTGGGAAGTCGTTCTTTGTGAAACATGTACTCCAAAATATGAAGGATACTTTTTCCAGAGTTCCCGATCGAATCATCTCTAGCCAATTCATCATACATGGGTTGGTAGGATGAATAGCTCCAGATGATTCGATCGGGAACTCTGGAAAAAGTATCCTTCATATTTTGGAGTACATGTTTCACAAAGAACGACTTCCCACTTCCACTTGCCCCTACAAGGAGAGCGGTGAATGGAAGTTTGAAACGAGGATCAAAATATACTTCTTCCATGTTACGCATCTGCTGTTTCTGTAAACTGGCAACCTAAATAACCAGAACACTGATTTTATTCACAGACATCAAGATGTAAACACAAACAAATGAAGAAGGGTTTATTGATATAGCATATGTGCATATATGATTTACTACAGATTACATCATGACTAAAAATACAGAATACATCTTCAAGAAAAACACAGAATACATGATAAAAAATATAAAAAACAGAATAGAATTACAAAACAATGATATAATTCTAAAAAGGTCTGGGTAGAAAAGTCATCAGGTCAAACCGTCATAAATCTACACAGTCCTTTTCAGAAATTGCTGCCGTTTCATCCTGGAACTAATAACCAAATGGTAATGTTTTTCCATCTGCAAGGAGTCGTCTTTTATCATAGACAACTGCGAAGTTGATTATGCGTTGTTTATTAGTGAGTTCAAAGGCTTTCATATTGCGAGTAATTTTATTGTAATGTGTAGAGATTTCACGCCGATTGTCCGGCTCTCTGAGATATCCCTCTACCAGATCTGTGAGGCTGTCAAAGTTAATTTTTTTACAGTTTTCATAATTTTGTGTAATCCCTTTAGCACGTAAAGTCACCTTACCCTCTTGTGTGAGATAGGCATACGATTTGGGACCCGCAGCGCTCCAATTGCATATGTAGTCTCCATGATCTAATTCTGATGTCAAATCTCCGAGATAATTACCGAGTGGAGGGTTATATTGATCAGAGGGGCTGCTTGTGTAAACGATAGAATCAGTGTCACAGTACAGAACACGATCTTGGAGCAAATCTAATTGCTTGTAAAGTTCAAGTCGTGCATAAGAAGTTGTGAACGCCGCTAGAAAAATATTTGCGTCGCCTGGGGGTAAGACACACCTAGAATTATGGCGCCATTGAACAAGTGCAATATTGTCATTTATGAAGTGAAACTGTGAAATGTCGTACTTGCTAGAAAAGAGAAATTCAAAAAAGCGTTGCGGTGTGCTCACCAGACTGGTTGAGAGCTGGTTTGATCTTTGTGCTAGTTTTCCCCAGAGAGAATTTAGCAGTAGTTTGGCAATCTGTCTTTTTGCGGGGTTGTAGACAATTTTCTCCGGATCGAGATCGATACCTTGCTTCTCTTTATAGTCACGGATGTAACCCTGTTTAGTCTGAAGAGTTTCAACTCCGCTAGGGTAGCCCGACGCCTCTTGCTTCTGTTTAAGGAAAGTGTAGATATAGTCTTTAAACAGCACATCTGATTTCTCTTCGAAGTTCCATATTTCGTAAATTTCAGCCAGAAAATACCCCTTTCGCACTGCCTCGATTACTTCTATCGTTACCCACACCCCTTGGAGGGCCCGTTCTTCATCATTGTGTGTACAGTCAGTAGTTTGATTGTTCACGAGTGCACATAATCGACACAGTGTGAAAATTAATTTCCCTTTGTCGTTTCTAATAGGCAGTACAGGGAAAAACAGTTGACGTGGAGGGTAAACTTTAGCATGTATTAATCCAAAGTAATTTTCAATGCTGTCAAAATCCTTTCGAATTATTTTCGGATGCCCTAATGGGTAGTGAAAATGTGCATTTACAAACAATATACAACGATGTGAAATCAACGTAATTTACACGCTCACCTGGGCTGACAACATGGCGGAGACGGATAGCAGCCGTACGGCCTCCATATAAGGCTGCTCTGGGATCTAACGGAATTGGTTCTTGAAACCTCTCTAAGAAAGATTTAACATTCGGGTCTGTTTTTTTCTGTACACTCCATTCGTGTTCCCACTTGATCACCACAGTTTGCACCTTGTAATCGTTTTGTAATCGATCCAGCCTTTTCAAAGTCTCAGAGTACACCTCACTAAAACAAGTCTTTGACAATGGAGAAACATCACTTCCCATATAACACTTTGGACAGCCATGAAAATAACAGCCTAGAAATTCAAAGACAACTTTCCCTCCATTTAACTCTCCATATCCATCAACTGAATAACGCCCAAATTTAACTTCACCTCCGTTCAAAGCATGTCTTATTGAAATCCCCCGTGAGAAGGCCTCATACTCAAGCCACTGTATAGACGCATGTGAGAAAGCCTTGCTGTTTGTTTTGTAATTGTTAGGACAGGGAATCGCGATTGTATTGGGTTTTAAAAATTTTGTTTGAAAGACATTCAAAGCTGCTGAAGCAATGGTCACACTGTCAAAAGGATCACAGTCGGTTGTTTTTATGAATTCATTACGGAAATTGCTTGCACCCTCGGCTAAGATTTCAACATCGTTTTCACAGTAAGATACTAACTCTGCATCATAGTCAAACTCTTGATCTTTGACAGTCTGATACCAGTTAAGGAAATCCTCTCTTTGTTTTGGACTCATTTCGTCAGGTGAGTACATCTCGGCCGGTGGATAGCTTCCTCTATAGCCATTTTTTGAAAGATCGGTAAATCTGTGTGGGAAGTAGCCTTTTTTAAGCTGTGCCTTACATCCCAACGCCTTGGAAAAGTCTCTGAGTGGGATAGGAATAAATGAGAACGAGTCAATAAATTTAAGTTGAAAGTCATTATCCAGGATCAGGATTATTTTACTCCCTTGTGCTATCACAGACGGTGACAAACCTTGAGTTACATAAGCATTCAAGATGATATGATGATCAAAACCTTTGCCAAAATGGGAAATGAAAGTTGTCTGTTTATGTTTTTTCTGTCGGAAATGGAGAAGAAATTTTAAAGCGCATGAATGGCCCTTCCAGACACGGCGCTCACCATTAAGTGACTGAGCCACTACAAGCACCGGAAGATGGGTTCCAGTGGTTTGAGAAGTCTCAAAATCAAAAAATACAATCTTTTTTTCATGTATTTCTTTTTCAGATTTGATTGGTTTTGTACGCATGTAACAGACATGTTTATCTTCGCCGCTTTCAATCATAGAGTTATTAGCTGATGTCTGCTCTAACTCATTGTTACGAGACGACAATGTTGTTTTAGGTTGTTTACAAATTGTGCACATCTTGATAGCACAAGTATGCTCTTTAGGATCTCTGATAGATGTGTAGTACAATGATTTACATCTAGGACATGTTTTATTGGTCTGACACATGCTGGCCATCTTTTTGATTTTCGGATGCCATTTTTTCTCGCGATGTCGTTCGTAGCATTGTCTATTTGTACAGAATCGATTGCAATCAGCACAGTAGGTTTTTTGAATTGGACCCTGTTTACAATCTGTGCAACAGATGTTGCAGCTTTTTTCACAGAAATGCTTATATTGACACTGATACCCTGTGTGACAATGTTTACAGAAAAACTTCACACCTAGAAATCCCTTAATATTATTTATCCCGTAAAAATGATTATTGTGTAAAAGCAGATAGCGTATTGTGTCTCGTTCGGGTGTTCCTGTTTGAAATGTAATCAGGTTGTTGTTTTTTTCTCTGTCAGACGTTTGGTAAAAGATAACAATTTTACACGCTAACAGCTCCTCAAATTTGACAACATCATCGAATGTGACCATTGTATCAGCAGTCAGACCTGCTCTGGTATGGATGTCACAACCTGCCTTTATGGCCTCCATAATCGTCAACTTGGGATTTGTCAGTAATGCCAGATTTACAGCAAAACATGTTTGATCGGGATTGGGGAGTACAAATAAATGTCGTGCTTTTTTCTTCACAATTTCGCTCGCAAGACATGATTCAATTCGTCTCTTACCCCCTCCCCGCGGAGCCCTCACAAAATTGACAATTAGCTCAAGCGATCCATCGGTGAAAACAGACATATTACTCTGGACTAATCTGTCTAAAAGTTCCTGTAATTGTGACACTGTCCCCTCTCCATAACGCACGCTCATTGAGACATCGTCTTGCAAACGATCAGCACGCAGATTAACTTGGATAACGTCATTTGGTTGGACATCAGCTCTGTGAATCATGCTTGAAATCCTATCGCGAAAACCATTTGTGACATTCAAATAAAATTCACGAAAATTGGGAATTGCAGATGGTGGTGGAAAGCGAAGGAAAGAGCGAATCTCAACATTATTAAATCTTTCACGGTTTGTGACATGCATGTCATCACTAGTGCAAGGTGCTGGAACATTAACAGCCGCACTATTTGTGTTGTTTATCCCCATAGATGTGGATTGACCCTCATTACTCTGATTGATGACGCTCTCTGTCTGTTCACCCTCGCCCCCACCCCCCACCTGATGACCTCTTTCCAGAATGTTGAGTGCATCACAACACTGACTGTCTGATGGAGACCAAGGGTCATCTATTTGACTGTTGAGTGCATCACAACACTGACTGTCTGATGGAGACCACGGGTCATCTATTTGACTGTTGAGTGCATCACAACACTGACTGTCTGATGGAGACCAAGGTCCTGAGTCAACATTGCTTTGCGATACGGGCGAAGGAATGGGGGAGGGGTATCTGTACATTTGGAGTAAGGAAATTAGCTCATCAGGGGATGGAAGAAAAACTTCTCCCCCTCTTTCAGGTGAATCATGCTGAGGCAGAATTGGACTGTTTCGGGGAGAACCCTGATTAGCCCCGCCTTCGGATCTTTCTCGGTTTATCTCAGAGATCAAGTGGAGGAGATGCTCTCTAATTTCAGGGGAATTGTTGTGATCTGGTTCAGCCATTTGTCTTTATCACCCGATCAAAAATTAGTCTTCAAATTGCAACCTGCGATGGACTCTTTGTGGCAGTGTTCTTTGTTCACGAGTGGCACGTCTAGCGTTAGCTGAATATGAATTGACAGAATGCCTGCGTCTAACGTTCTGTCTAAGTTGATTATATATATTCTCAATCATGCGGCGATTTAAACATGCTATATCATACATGTATCTTCTGAACACTTGTTCGACAATTAGCACAGAGGTGTTGAAATCCACTGTTTCAATTCCATCACTGTCTGAGACTATATCCCTCTGATTTAGAGCTTGCATGTCAACATATTCACTTTCACTATCTGGAAAATAATGAAATCTTTCCTGGTTGTAGACTCCAGCGTCAGATGTCTCCTCCTGTCCCGTTTCTTGTCCCACATCGGACTCTGCTGTGTTTTCCTCGAATTCTGTGTCGTTTTCTCCCTCTGTCACATCCAGCGTTGAGGGGGTCAGTGGCGCAATCCCTATAACAGAGCAGACTCTGTTATTCATCAACATTTACACAGTACATACAGAGATAATTGTTGACATAAATATGAATTCATTAAAACCGACACACATTTGTTTAACTTACCGTGACTTGAGTTTGGACTTGTAAACCCCACAATAAAATGCAGTGGGTTTTGGACCGGCGGTGTTAAAGTGTTTTCCACGAATCCCGAAGTCTGTCCCCAAACTCCCCCGTCTATCGTAGAGCGATCGCCCTCTGCAAATCCTGTGTCAGAGAGGATCTTGTTAGTCATCAGCATTTACACAAAACATAAAGAGCTAATTCCCGACATCATCCTGTATTAAACTAAACCTACACACGATTGTTTACCTTGTGCCTGGTTTTGAGGCGTTATAAAGTCCACATTAAATCCCTGCATTGGGTTTTGGACCGGTGACACTAGGGCCACTGGTGGCGGTGAAGTCAGATCGATCACTGGAAATCAAACATACTCAATTTATTTTATTTTCCCCAATATATATTATATAATCAACATCCTGGCTCTCTCTCTCTCTCTCTCTCTCTCTCTCTCTCTCTCTCTCTCTCTCTCAGAGGTAGAGAGACATGCGCACTCACACACACACACACACACACACACACACAGACAGGCAGACAGGCACGCACGCACACAGGCACGCACACACACAGGCACGCACACACACGCACCCTGAGAAACATAAACCTCTAAAAGAAATTTCTTTCAGCTACATGATTTGAAAACGTACCTTCAATTGGTGAAGATGCAGCTCTCCTGTAAGTAGAAAAAAAAATTTACCTTTCAGGCTAAACACCCTAGATAAATTATATACAATATGAAACTTACGTACATGCAACAGCCCATGTCAATGTCCGATGTCTTGTAGTCGTCTCCAGGCTCTGTGTTCAAACTCTCTGTCTTGACGTTGTTCGCTGATTTTTGCGAGTGATCTGGAAACCTACCGTCGACACTTGCCTTTTATACCATTTTATACAATAGGGGAGGAATGTTTAAGTGCCAGATATGTTTTTTAAAGCCTCAATCACATTGTCTTTTTTATACAAACCATGAGGCCCCTAGTATTGATTAGAGCTAGCTAAAAAAGACCCCGCCACGGATCAGTCCAAAGAAACCCCCATCTACTATAAAAATGGTATTAAAATGATCTCATGTGAACCATGGGCCCCCGCTATTGACACGGGAGCCATGAGGCCCCCGCTATTGATTATAGTTACCTAAAAAACACCCCCATGAGATATGTTTTTTAAAACTACAAGCACATTGTCTTCTCCCGTGGGAAAACGAGACACCCTATTGATATTATATATTTCACACACCCGAGACAGCACCCCACCATTCTTTCTTTTTGCTTGAGAGACCCCCATAGATCACGCCCAGGAAATCCCCATCTACTACAAAAATGCCGCGAGTATTAAAATGATCTCATGTGAACCACGGGGCCCAACCTAATGATCATAGTTACCAGAAAACACCCCCATCAGATATGTTTCTTCATCGCCCCAAGCAGATCCTGTTCCCCAGGAAACACGAGACCCCCACCATTCTTTCTGCTTGAGAGACTCCATACACTAAACCCAGAATGCCCCCACATACCCCCTCCCCTTCCCTCCACAGCCAGTGAGAGGTGTCTCCCACAAAAATGGCGCGAGTATTAAAATGATCTCATGTGAACCATGGGCCCCTGCTATTGACACGGGAACCATGAGGCCCCCCGCTAATGATTATAGTTTCCTAAAAAACACCCCCATCAGATATGTTTTTTAAAACTACAAGCACATTGTCTTCTCCCGTGGGAAAACGAGGCCCACCTTATTCATAATATATACCGCACACACCCACACACTCAAGAGTCACACACACACATACACACACACACACACACATCAGCCCCCAAGAATCTCGCCCACACCCCCCTCCCCTTCCGCAGCCCTCTAAGACCTCTCTACTCACAGTTTAAAAAAATGATGTCATCTGATGTGTCAAGTCATCAATCATATTTTGACAGTTAGTTTCTGACGATTATTTTTAATGATTAAATTTATATGACGTCATCACATTTTGTCACTTAGTTACTCTAAATTTCTCTGCCAGTCCATCTCCTGCGGCCTTCAGTTACCTTCCTTGGTTGACAGGACTTGACGGTTGTCACGTGTGGCGGATGCCACAGCGGGAAAAAATAGGATTCCAACGCCAAAACAAGAGCAAAACTAGTAAAGCAAAAGTTTAATAACAAAAGGAGTCCACAGGGGCAAAAGTACAAACAAGGAAAATCCACAGGAAGGTATGCTAACAAAAAACACTGACAGCATAAGGCTGTCAGGAAAAAAGGCTAGAAGTATCACAACTAAAAAACACTGCAGGACTAACCAGGCAGGAAAACAGAGCAGGAAATACAGGCAAACACAGGAGCCAGAAAGCAGGGAACAGGTAAGGTAACAGGGGCCGGACTGAGCGATCGCAGATCATAAGACGCCTCCTGGCGGCTTACCTGGCTTATTAGGATGGAGACGGTGGAAGTCGAGAGTGAGTGACGGGTCCAAGATGAGGGAGCGGGAGACCCACGAACGTTCCTCAGGGCCATAACCCTCCCAGTCGACCAGGTACTGGAACCCTCTGCCCCTCCTTCGGGAGTCCAAGATGGCCTTCACCGTGTATGCTGGGTGGCCATCGATCAGGAGCGGCGGAGGCGGCCACTCGACCGGGGGGCACAGGTTGCTGGAGGACACGGTCTTGAGGCAGGACACATGGAATACCGGATGTACCTTGAGTGCTGGTGGCAGTTTAAGTTTGACGGAGGAGGGGCTGATGATGGCGTCAATTGGGTATGGTCCCACAAATCTAGGTGCTAGCTTCCTGCTGGTTCCGGCCAGCGGCAAGTCCCTGGATGACAACCAGACCTCCTGACTGACCTGGTAGACGGGTGCCGGGATTCTGTGGCGGTCGGCCAGGCGTCGATTGCGCGCCGCAGTGCGGGTCAGTGCGGCCACTGTCTCTCGCAATACTCTTCAGGCCCGGCGAAGGTGGATCTGGACCGACGGTACTGATACTTCTGCCTCCTGAGATGGAAACAGAGGAGGCTGGTATCCATTAGCGACTTTGAAGGGTGACATACCTGTGGCCGAGCTGACAAGGGTGTTGTGCGCGTACTCCACCCAGGGGAGGTGGATGGACCAGGATGACGGATGTCGGTGGCAGACGCAGTGCAGGGCGGCCAACAACATTTTGTGTTGCCAACACAAAATTCCAACCTATTTCAAACCAGTAAATACCCTGAGACAAAAATGAGTGCATCCTAAAGACAAGGCTCCAAACCAGAAACAGAGCAATGTGGTCTATTCCATCCACTGTAAAGATGAGGAATGCAAAGAGCACTACATTGGGGAAACCAAGCAAATGCTCCAAAAAAGGCTTTATCAACATCGCAGGGACAATTCTAGTGGTCCTCAATCAGCAGTACATCTACACCTTAAAGCTACCAATCACTCTTTTGAGGACAGCGAGGTAAAGATTTTGGCCAAAGAAAACAGATGGTTTGAAAGAGGAGTAAAGGAAGCTATTTTTGTCTAACAACAGAACCCATCATTGAATCGGAATGGTGGTTTGAGGTTTAATTTGGACCCTGTGTTCAGCAGGTTACTGAGACCAAAACCCACGGCTCTTAGTCTTGCAAATGAGGTGGAGCCAGGGCCGAGCCAGAACAATAGATGCTAACGAGCCAGTATCAGAGTCGTTCATACCCCATTCAGGGAGCGACACTTCCCTTTTATCGGAGGTGTTAATAGCAGGATAGGATTATACCACTACTCCGCCCAGGCTTAGTGTAAGGAACTAATCGGAGGAGGGTGTTGGCACACCAATTCCGCCCACTCTTACTGTATTTAAGGCCTAAGCTACCAGCACTTATTAGTTCGCTGACGAAGCTCTTCGGATGAGGAGCGAAACGTCCGACACCTTCTTCACAGAAGTACAGATGACGTCTCAAGAAGCCTTTTCCTCATTTGTATTTGTATTTGTATTTGTATTTGTACTTTATTTATCCAGCAGCAAGCAAGATACGCAAGTAAAGAGTACAGTGTAAAGAATGCATATTGTCAAGTTCTTCTTCACTTTGTGCATCCCTCGAACTTGACGAAAGGGCTTCAGTTGCTACGCTGAAGAAACTGGATCCACTCGATGCTTTGCTTTCCTTAAGTTTATTCAATGTGGTTCAAATCATGAGTTTTCATGCACATTAAAGTTTTTCACTGCACAGCACAGCACAGCACAGCACAGCACAGTACAGCACAGCTGAAAACCTTCAAAAGAAGGACAAACATGTAACACAAAGTCAACGTTATATTGCATTGCAATATATGAACTAATTTCTATGGCAACAATTTAAATTATTTTTTACCACTTTTACTGCTATTTATTAAATTATTTTTTACAATTTAACATTTGCGTTTAACTTAGTCTTGTATTTTACATAATGCTTGTTTTCTCAAACTGGGATCAAATAAAAATCTATTAAATAAATACCATGATTTAACAAACATTTAAACAAGTACATTAATGGGCAAAAGAAATATTCATAATTTGTATTTAATGCCCTAAACATGCTGCTCGTACCTTGGCAAAATTACAATCAAGAACTAATCAATCAATTAACCAAACATGGACCGCCGCAAGCCCACATGTGCCACAAACGATTGGCAGCATTCTTAATTCAACATCCTCAACAAAATAAGTACAGCGAGCACACGCTTTCAATTCATTTATATTCTTAATTCACAAATGAGGCACGCACCATGAAAGAAAGTCAAGCCGTGTGCAGCGCAGGCTCATCAAAACAGCAGTAATAAGACTTTTTAGAGAAGATTTCAGTTTCTTACCGGCTGCCTCTTCAGACTTGTAGCTCCACTTGCACAAAGTTTGGGGGTAAAGTTCTAATCACACCAACTTACCACACCTGTTTGCAGCCTTGCCTGCTTAAAAGGAAGTTGCATGTCCTTGGTGCACGCCCAGGTGTGCTGGTGAGTCTAACTTCCTGTCCTAACCAGATCTTCTGTAGCAATTATAAAAATAGTTTTTACAACTACACTAACGAAAATCTTATTTACTTAAGGCTATAAATATTTATTTATTTATTTATTTATTTATTATTATTTTTTCTTTCCTCTAAGTTTTATAAATTTTAGATAAGGTATCTTTCAATCACTTTTTCCTGTCTCATGAATTGATTCATTCCCGCTAGTTTGACTTGACACCTCCCACTCGATCTACCCAAGGAACCACCGGGGAGATCGCCCGCTCTGAAGTCAAACTCAATTGCTTGATGCTCTGGAATCAGCTGGGGTAGATAGTCTGTTCTTCTACAGGTAGTATAACCACCAGCCGCCTGACGTCTCGATGAAGAATGGTGCTTTGCATCTTCTCCCTCTGTCGGTCGTAGGTTGGATGGCTTCTCTTGGCCTTCACCATCGGAACACAGTAACTTGGGAAGACCTCGATATTCACGTCTCTTACGACGCCTTTGCCATCTGCGTTTGTGCTCACAACTCTGCCCAGCTTGAATTGTCCTCTCAATGCATTCTGGTCTGCAATCCATACAACGTCTCCAATTTGGACATTCCTTTGTGTGGTGTGCCACTTACTCCTTACAAATAAGTATGGACCTGCGAGTTGGCTCCAGCGCCTCCAGAATTTGGTTACCTCTGACTGCATTGCGTGAAGTCTTTTATAAGGGTAGCTGGAGAAGTCAAACGTTTTTAGGTCTCCACTTTGTGACGCTCGGCCAAGAAGAAGACTGTTTGGTGTGACATATTGAATACAATCTTCTCGACTTTGGACTCTTGCATCAATCGGGCGGTCATTCGCCAGGTTGGCTGCCAACTGAAGTATCGTCTGGAACTCACTACAGCTGAACACAGAATCTCCACAGACATTCTGGAGTGCTCTCTTGAGGACACGCACAGCAGCCTCTGCAGCACCATTTCGATGAGGCGAATCAGCAGGGTGGATTTTCCACATCCAATCAGTTCCATTCTTGGCTGCTGTTTCCTCCAGGCTTGCTTTATTTTGGTTTTCCAAGAATTTGTACATATCTTCCAGGACAGGTTTTGCTCCAATGAAATTGGTGCCTGGGTCAGACCAGATTTGACGGATGCCCTCTGATTGCAGTGAAACGTTGGTAGGCCAAAAGGAAACTTTCACTCGATAGGCTGTTGACCAACTCTGCGTGGATGGCTCTGCTCGCCATGCAGCAAAATACAACACCCCAGACTTTAAGGCTTACTCTCCTCTTGACATCATCCCTGACATGGTAGGGTCCAAAGAGGTCCACGGTTGTAAACTGGAATGGTGCAGCAGGCTCCGTCCGTTCGGGTGGCAAGTCTCCCATTACTTGTTGGCATTTTACAGCCTTTGTTTTCCTGCAAAGGATGCAGCTATCAACAACTTTTTGGGCTATTTTCCTTCCTTTGATTACCCATGCTTTCCGTCTCATTTTGAGCAAGGTACCAGCTACGCCCTCATGACCTTCACTGTGGGCCTCTCGAGCAAGCAACGTGGACACCCAAGCCCCATATGGTAGAAGGGGTACAGCGCTTTTATCTTCTTTAAAGATTTGCACACGCCCACCACAAAGCAGCAATCCAGTGTTTTTGTCTCTGTAGACCACTAGTCTGTTTGTAGTAGTATCTGGGAAGGTAGTGCCCTCTTGTGCTGCAAGAATTATGTCTCTTAGCGCATCCTCTCGCTCTTTTGCAGAGATGACTCCTGTGGAGGGGATTGCCTCCCACTTTGGGCTCTTCGTGGCTGGATTCTGTCCTCTAAACTTTTTTTGCTACCCTCCACATCCATGCAACTGTTTTTACCAGTCGGGTTAAACTGCTGAACCGTTTAATCTCAATTAACTGGATGGAAGCTGGTTCAGGTGGTCTTCTTGGGTCAGCAAGGATGAGTTCCTGGTTTTGGATTGTGTTTTTCTCCTGTTCCTGCTTTTTGTTATAGCTTGTCATCACAGCAACAAATGCCTTCTTTTGCATCTTGTGGATGCTCTCCCTGGCAATCAAGGCCAGATCTTTGGCAGCTTTTGTCGGCCATTGATTTACTGGCAAACTGAGAAACTTTGGCCCATTCTGCCACTTTGAGTCCTCGTCCAGGTCATCTGGGCCAGCACCTCTGGTGATAATGTCAGCGATGTTTTGTGGACCAGGAATCCACCACCAATCTTGGACCCTTGTTATGCTTTGAATCTCACCAATTCTATTTGCAAAGAATGTCTGATAGCCATAGCTTTCTCTCTGTATTGCCCCAAGCACTGTTTGGCTGTCAACCAAATGGTACCACCTTTTGACTTTAATCCTACTGTGTTGCTCAAAGTATTTCTTTAGCCGTGAGGCGAACACTGCTCCACATACCTCTGCCTTAACAGCGTCTCCTTTGTGATCCAGGGGGGTTAATTTGGCTTTGGACTCCACTAGCCTGATGATTGGACAATGACTGGAGTCCCACCTTAGATAGAGAACTGCCCCATAAGTGTGCTCACTGCCATCAGAGAACGTAATTGCCAGTGGTTTTCCAGACACGCCGGGAGGAGTTAGTGCCCTGGGAAACTTGATTCTGCTGAGTTTTGAGTATTCTTCTAAGAGACTAATAGCGTCTTCTCTGAGACAATCTGAAAGTGCCAGGTCCCATGTTTGCTTGACTGGGCAACTTTCATTTTTTGCCTCCTGGAATGCCCGCCGCACAAGAATGGCACCCTTCTGCTTCGCGGGGGTAACTAGGCCCAGTGGGTCATACAGGCTCGACACCTGGCTGAGCAGTTCTCTTCTGGTCAGAGGGTTTGGTGTCTCGGTTTTAATTTGCTCATGAAGAAGGTCTTGGCTCAGCCTCATCTTTTTCCTCCTCTTTGAGAAGTTAATGCCCAGCATAACGTGCAATTTGTCTTCCTCCACCAGGTAGCCCAAACCAAGTGCTTTATTGTCGTCCTCCCGCATCTGATTCGGCAACACTATGGTCTTCACTGTGCTTGACTCTGTGCCAACCTGACTGTCCTTCCTCCCACTTTGACCTGAGAAGACCCAAGGCTTCAGTTCAAATCCTCCTGCTTTCAAAATATTCCGTACATTCCCTGTGATGGTTCTCAGTTGTTTAAGGTCATCATGAGAAGTGAGGATGTCATCAACGTAACTATCTTTATGGAGTACCTGCTGCTCATCTTTGAGGTGAGTAAAAGGTGGGAGGTTTGCAGTCTCACGCATTGCTAGCTGCGCAATGCATCCAGCTGGCTTGTCTCCAATGTTCACTCGGGTAATTGCATACTCCCTGAGTTCCTCATTCTCAGAGTCTCGCCAAAGGAATCGGTGCAGGTGTATTTCACGGTCCTCCAACCAGACGGAGTTATACATCTTTTTAATATCCCCTAAAGCAGCATAGGCTCCACCCCTGAATCTGAGGAGGACGGCACGAATTGGATTCAGAACATCTGGGCCTTTCATAAGCAGGTCATTTAGGCTCCTGCCTCTAAATTTTTGACTGCTGTTCCAGACGAGTCCCACTGGAGTGGTTACAGAGTGAGGGTTTGGCGCAATGAGATGACTTATATACCAGACCGGCCCCGTCCAAGTAAGTATTTCTTCTCTCGATAGCTCCATTGCAGCTTTGCGGGCGATCATCTCATGCACTTGTGCAGTATATGCAACTTTCCATTCCGGTTCTTTTGCTAATTGTTTCTCTGTTCTGAGAAAGGTAGCCTCAACAGCACTTTTATTGTTTGGTAGAGAAGCTGGGTCCTCCAACCAGGGATATTTGGCGTGCCAGTGAGGTTCCTTGCTGTGGTCGTCCCCTTTGACGTAAGTGAGCCCTGCTTTCACAACTTCAAGCTCTCTTTCCTCAGCAAGAGTCATTTCTTTGCCACCGGGTTGGCAGCTTCCACAACGACAGCCTCCACATCTTGGTTCACAAGCTGCACCAATGCTGTCCCACTTCCACCAGTTTAAAAAAATCACGGCTGCTTGTCGACGTTCTTGACTCCTGGGCATCAGTTGTCATCTTTTGCCTCGGCAGAAATTTCCCTTCAACCTCTCCAACCAGCTCCTCATACTTCACAGCAGCCGCTCTCATTGACCGTGCAAAGTGTGTCTTGGACATATGGGCAGCAACATGAAGATTTTCGAAAAGCCTTGGGTGAGTTCCCCCAACTGTCTTTCCAAGTGGTCCATCCCACAACACAAGGTCTCCCACAGCTCTGACTTGTTGCGGTGCTAGTTGACCCTCTCGATGGCTAATAAGGAGGTTTATTTCTTTGGGTCTCTTCAATTCTTTGAGTGGGATGTCTGGGAAGAATTTTTTCAGCTGTTTCGGGGTCACTGTTTTATGCACATCCGCAATGGTATCCAAGCCATAACAAACCATCTGGTGTGACTTGACTGTGCCTTTCGGAGTGCTGATCCTGATCTTCAGGAGATATCTCTTCGTCTCAACATGAACTTTCATTCCTCCAACACCATGCACAACAAGGGTGATTTCCTCACTTCGGAGGTTCAGCTGACTGGCAGCTTTGTGAGTTATATAGTTTGTGTCTGATGCAAGATCAATAAGCGTTCCAATTGCTTGTCCTGCATTAGCGGTGACTTCAAGGAGCATCATTAGTACTGGGAGTTCTTGTAAGCCACTTTCTGACAGAAGACCAGGTGAATATTTAGCAGTACTAAAAGCCTTGGATGTGGTGTTGGAAAAGACATCTCTACATTGCTTTGCCAAATCAGGGGAAAGTTTCTTGAGGAATTCTTCTTGTTCCTCCGTGCTTCTTCCACTGCTTTTTCCATCTGCAGGGCCGACATGACCTTTCTGCCCTGTAGTAGTCCTCTTCATTTCTGCATTCGGACACAGATAGTAGTGGTGTTCTGGCATATGCTGATCTCTGCAGTCTTGGTTTTTGCACAAGAAGTCAGACTTGCAATCCGAGTTGTCCTTATGAACTTCCAGACACTTCCTGCATGCACCAAGCCTTTGTACTGCCACCTTCTTCTCTGGTACTTTCAGAGATTTAAATTGCTTGCAGAAATACAGCTTTCTATTGTGCTTGCTGTCCCCGCAGACTACACAGCCTCTCTGGTCATCACCTGCCTTGGTTGATTTTGTCCTGGCATATCTTGGCTCAGATCTGGAATCCCTTTTGTGAGGCTCCTCCTCCCTTAGCAGCTCCAGTTGCTCATATATGGACTCCTGTGTTTTCAGGAATGCCAACAAACAGTCAAATCTTCTCGATGAAGTTACGGCATTTTGTTCATCAGCTGCATACACAAGCCACTCTTTTTTAAGCAACCCTGGAAGCTTACTTTCGATCGATTTTGTTACGATGGGATTTTTAATTGCTCCTGTGTCTCCGAGGTCAATCAAATCCTGCAGTGCTTTTTCCACGGTCTGAATTAATTCAACAATTTTCCGTGGTTGATTCCCTCGGATGGCTGGCATTTTCTGCAGTTCCTCAACAATTTCAATGGCAATGGCTGTTTGGTTCCCGAAGCGGTTCTCTAGAACACGGAAAATATCTTCAGCTGTATTATATGAGGTAAGCCGAAGGTCTCTGGTCATTTTATCATCAAGACTGTCCAGTAATTGCATCTTTTTGACCTCTTTTGAGCCCGTTGGCTCCCCTTGCATCTGAAGTGCTTCCCAATCTTTCCTCCACCTGGTAAAATCACGCTTGTTACCTGAAAATTTGGGAAGGGCTGTTGGCCTCAATCTGATAGCCTGCATTGGGTAATTGGGGTTTGACAGTGTCTGTGCCAGTTTTCCTGCATCCTCTTCACATCTCATTTGAATAAAGTCCGCCTTCCTGGAGACTAACTTTGGAACATGAAGCTCTAGCGCCTTTAGCTGTCCTTGGAGATCCCTCATGTTATCTGATGGGATCCAGCGCTTCCACTGACCATAGGCTTCCTTCGCAGACTTCACCAGCTTTTGCAGATTTGGTTTGGTTTGGTTTGGTTTGGTTTAGTTTATTTGAACATGAAGGTTACAATGGAATACATCTCATGAATCATTCTTTGACAGTTCCACATGTCCAAAAGGAGTAGGAAGAAGCAAAGCTTATTTAATCCTACCCCCCATCCATTCTACATCTAGTACAGTACATGTAGTTCACTTCCTGGATTCCATGTCATGTTTTCAGTGATAGTCAGGATAACACATAATAGATAACGGTGAGATACCCCTTCCCCCAAAAAAGAGAGAACATTCATAATAATGATAATAATGATGACAATACTAAATAAATAAATAAGAACAAAGCTTTTTTTTCTTTTTTCCTTTCTTTTTTTTTCCTTTCCTTTTTTTTTTTTAAACACAACAAAGAAAATTATAAAAAAATAAATAAAAATAAATAAATAAAAAATAAAATTTAATTAAATAAAAAATAAATAAATAAATAAAATAACAAACCTGACAGAACAATCAGGATTCTTCTGCCTTGTATTTAGCAAACATCAACTGCTTGTATTGTTTTTTGAATTTGCTCATCTCGGTACATTGTTTGAGTTCTTTACTCAATCCGTTCCATAATTTAATTCCACACACGGAAATGCTGTGGGTTTTCAGCGTTGTTCTCGCATATAAATGTTTTAGGTTTAATTTTCCTCTAAGATCATATTTCTCCTCTCTGATTGAAAAATACTTAATTAGATTTTTGGGTAACGAGTTATTAACTTTATACATTATTCTAGCGGTTTGAAAGTGTACTAAATCTGTGAATTTTAATATCTGTGCTTTTAAAAATAAAGGATTTGTATGTTCTCTATACTTGGCATTATGAATTATCCTCACAGATCTTTTTTGCAGTACAGTGAGTGAGTGAAGATTGCTTTTGTAATTATTTCCCCATATCTCCACACAATACGTTAGATATGGTAATACTAAGGAACAGTACAGAGTGTGGAGTGATTTTTGATCAAGGACATATTTTGCTTTATTCAATATAGAGATATTTCTCGCCACCTTTTGCTGTATATATTTAATATGAGATTTCCAACTCATTTTTTCATCTATTATAACCCCAAGGAATTTATATTCTTCCACTTTTTCAATATCCGTTCCATTAATTTGTATTTGGTCGTACGTGTCCTTTCTACTATTACCAAATAGCATTATTTTAGTTTTACTTAAATTCAGAGATAATCTATTCTTGTCAAACCATGACTTTAATATGACCATTTCATCCTTGACCTTTTTAATGAGTTCTTGTGTGCTTTCACCAGAACAGAAAGCGGTGGTATCATCGGCGAATAAGACCAATTTTAAGTTGTTAGTTACTTTGCAAATGTCGTTAATGTACAAGTTAAACAGTTTTGGTCCCAGTATGGACCCCTGTGGTACTCCACACGTATTGTGTAGACTCCCAGATGTATATTCTCCTAGCTTTACAAATTGTTTCCTCTTTGCTAGGTAGCTTTTAACCCAATTTAAGACTAAACCTCTAATTCCGTACCTTTCTAATTTTGAAATTAAAATAGTGTGATTAATTGTATCGAAAGCTTTTGTCAGATCCATGAATACTGCAGCTGCGCATCTTCTGTTGTCTATGGCAGTAGTGATTTCCTCCGTGATTTCCATCAGTGCCATAGAAGTTGAAATGTTGGCTCTGTAACCATATTGACTGCTTGCCAATAATTCATTCTTATTAATAAATTTGTCCAACCTATTATTAAATAGCTTCTCCACAATTTTCGAGAATTGTGGTAACAAGGAAACTGGTCGATAATTTGTAAATTGGTGTTTGTCTCCTTTTTTGAAAATTGGAACCACCTTGGCTGTTTTCATTTTGCTTGGAAATATTCCAGTCTGAAATGATAAGTTACTAATATATGTTAACGGGTCTGCGATCTCATTGATGACCCTTTTAATTGTTTCCATTTCGATTCCATGACAATCAGTTGATGTTTTTGCCTTAAAATGGTTAACAATGTCAGTGATCTCCTTTTTGGTTACAGCAGTGAGAAACATAGAATTAAGATTCCTATCAATAATATCAATCCCTTCATCAATTGTGTCTTGTTTTGGAATTTCCTCTTCCAGTTTTTGTCCAATATTTACAAAATATTCATTAAACATTTCAGCTACCGCATTCATGTCATTCCTGTAAGTGTTTCCAACCATGAAATAGGGAGGATAGTCTGCTTTCTTAACGTTGTTCTTTATAATACTATTTAAGATGCCCCAAGTTGCTCTCATGTTATTTTTGTTCTTATTTAGTACATGACTATAATATTCCCTCTTACACACTCTCAAGATAGTTGTCAACTTGTTTTTGTATGTCTTATACTTTTGTTCTGCTTCTTTAGTCTGTTGAATGATAAATGTCCTGTATAATGTGTTCTTCTTCTTACAGGCGTTTTTTAGTCCTTTTGTCATCCATGGCTGCTGGTTTTTCTTTTGCTTCTTGGGCTTTTCTTGCCAGGGACAGTTCTTATCGTAGAGCTCCATATAAGTACCAAGGAAGCTGTCATATGCCTCGTCCACATCTGTTGCACTGTAGACACTCTCCCAACTTTGTTCTTCTAGTCCTATCTTGAAGGCACGGATGTTGTCCTCTGTACGCAATCTTTGAAAAGTCTTTTTTGCCTCCGCCTGTTTTTTCTTATAATGTTCATTGTAGATTGTAAACACTGGAAGATGATCACTGATGTCACTAATTAGCAGGCCACTGATGGTGTTGTTATTAAAGTCATTGGTGAATATATTATGGATGAGGGGGGCACAGTGGTCAGTTATTCTACTTGGTCTAATGATTTTAGGATATAAACTCAAGCTATACATTGTATCTATAAAGTCATCTATTTCCTTGCACTTGTGTGAGTTCAAGAGGTCAATATTGAAGTCTCCACATATGAAAATAATTTTTTGACCTATGTCTGTAAACGTTGTCTTAATCCAATCCTCAAACATTCTAATCTTTGACTTTGGAGTTCTGTACACACAATTTATTAACACATTTTTGCTTTTTTCTTTACAGATTTCAATTGTTATACATTCTAAAATGTTATCAATGACAAATGACACATTCTTTACCATTTTGTAGTTCAAATGTTTGTCCACGTAAACGGCCACACCTCCTCCATTTGCATTGTTCCTGTTTGCACTCATCATTTCATATCCTTCCAGCTCGAAGTCCATTCCTTTGTTAGCATCAATCCAAGTTTCTGAGATTGCTATAACTTTGAAAGGTTCTTTGAATTGATTCAAATATTGTTTAATATTAGTAAAGTTTGCGTTCAAGCTTCTGCTGTTTATGTGTATGATGGACAACTTGTCGTCGTTGATAAAACTGTTGTTGTATTGCTCCTCCGTATAATAACGGCAGTCGTTTGTAATGTGAGAGAAAAAATTTGAGTCTGGATCAATGTCTTTTTCCATATCCAATTGTTTGTGATCTGTAAAGTGAAAAGTGTCCAATTGTAGATCTTCTTGTAGCATATTAAAGCTGTTTTCCTCCATGTTGGGAGACCTCAATATCTTTCTAGGTCCTTGATGTCTTTGACAGCAAGAACTCTGGCCTCTGGTCCTCCATTTGCTTTGATGAAGATTTTGCAGTTTGCACTCCATGTTCCTTGAATCTTTCCTTGCTTCCTCAGATCACGTGCTTTCTTCGCAATCTCAGCGTTGCGCTTGGTCAGGTGGTCATTCATGTAGACATTTGTTCCTTTCAGCTTCTTTCCCTGTTTCAGCAGAGCAACCTTGTATTTCCTATTCGTGAATTTGACGATGATGACGGGTGTAGTAGGTTCCTACCATACAGTGGGATGCAAGTATCAATAGATTGGATGTCTACATCCACCTCCTTCGATTGCAAAAAATCAACAACTTGTTGCTCTGTTGAGGCGACATCCCTTTCGTCTGGTTCTTCAGTATTCGCCACTGCTCTGGCATAGGACCTTGGTTTAATTCGAAGTCCCGTCACGACCACGTCATTCATTCGTGTGTTCTGATCCATGTCATCTATGGTGTTTTTCAGCTTCTCAATGATTTTATCCTTTTCTTCACATTCATTTTTGAGAGTGGCTCCCAGTGCATCATAACTTTCCTGTAATTTTTTATTCTCCACTCTCAGACCTTGCATTTCGTTCCTTAATATCCCCATTTCATTTTGAAATGCTTCTCTCTGAACTTGCATTTCTCTTTGTATGGCGTTGGTAGTCTCTATCAAACTGTAAATTAGTTGATGCATGGAGTTGGAATTCTCCACAAGTTGCTGCATCTGTTTTCCATAATCCTCCATGGTTTTCGCCATGGTATACTCACTCTTTTCCACTGAACTTCTTTCTTGCTTGTTTGCGCGGTGTTTAACCTTCTGCAAGGCTGTCGCTGTTGCTTTGTCTATATTTCCACTCAGGTGTGTCAACTGGTTAACTGTGTCATCCTTGTAAGGTCTCGGCGGCGGTTGTGGTAATAGGTAAGCACCTCCAGTTGTCTCAGGAATCTGTTCGACATCTTCCGTATATATGACTGAATCTGGAGTACTTCGACCAGAACTACTAGAGCCGCCGCTTGTTGCGCTTCTTCTCCCTCGAGCCTTTGACATTGTTACTGTTGCTTAGTAACGCCGTCAGTTAGCCGTTGACTTGTGGTGCAATGCCTTCGGTGAATAATCTTCGTTATAACGGCGAGTTTATCTCTCACCAGTATCTCACCAAAGTCCCACCAGTCCTCGTGGGCCGAAAAAGCTGCACAGGAAAACTCCAGATGTTATCCTGTTATTGAAATCAGGCTTCAAACCGCGACTAGCATGATAGCTTGCTTGTAACGGCTGTCGGCTCCACCTGATTGTCTCTTTTGGTGAGTTTAGTCCACTCGCGGGTCCGAGTTGAGGCAGAAGTCTCAGCACTCACTTGCAGAGTTGTAATCACAAGTTGTGATCACAAACTGTATTCACCAAGGTCGCAAAAGTTTAAAACTCCGGTAATAGTGGACGGAGCTTTTCCGTGAGCGTCCTTTCCGTACAACAGGAAGTGACGTGTAGACGTGCAGATGAGTGAGCATGTAATCATATGCTTCAAGGTTACCACTCGGCTTTACAGCAGCAACACATTCATACTCCGCTTCCGCCGCCTGAAATGCTGTGGACAACTCATCACATCCAAAGTTTGACCAAAGAGTCTTTTTGATCAGGCGTCTGACCTCCTTTAGTTTTAGCTCACATTCACTTGCAGTTTTTTCCAGGTCGGCTTTTTTCTGCTCGGGTAATGCAACTTCCTCATCTGTCCCTTGCTCCGCCTCCAACTCTGCAACGAGCCCAGCTTCCAAATTGTCATTTGCCTCTAGGATTCTCTCAGCCTCTTGTGTGATTTTATCAAAATTGTCCTTTAGCTCCTCTTCCGACATGTCTCGAAAGCTTCGTGTGATGTTGTTAAAAAGTCGTGAGAATGCCCTTTTTGCTGTGTTGTGGAATAATAAGAGGCACAACACAACTTGTATGCAGTTGAGGGAAAAGGGATACCCCGTTTATTCCGTTCACCCTTAAATAGACCCAGTGAACAATAACAATGACGTGGATTACCAAACCTCATCCTTCCTTGGCCCTGTTGGCAGGACATTTTGAAATCACATAACATCTGGAACATATCTTGTATAACTTCGGTCACGATGACCTCCCCCTCAGTCACGTAGGCCTGAGTTCAACTGTCTTTCACAGAACAAAAGGTACTCTGGAGTTCACAGGACAAGAATCATTTTACAATATATTCCCCCCTTTTGGGGGTCCCAAACCCCCAAAACAAATAATAATGTCTCTTAGACCCGTCATTTCACCGTCTTCATTTTCCGAAAGAAGTTCAAAGATTAAGTTCGTGGGGATTTTGATGCATGCTTGTCCTGAAGAATGGGCACGGGGAAGTGGGGAACGTGTTATGGGCAGTGATTCGATGTGTGGCAAGGTCGGGAGAAATGTTTCTGCTCATATCATCACCGCCCAGAGGATTATTGTGCCTCTGTAAGAATGGTGTAGGCCATCTTCAGTACCTTCTTCGATCATCCGCCGATGATCAGCTCGATGTCATCTGGAGGGACCCTTTGTGATGAGGGGCTTCTTTTGCCGAAACGAGGTGGTGACTTGGCACGTCACATGTTGGAGGAGGGCGCTCATCTCACCCCTTCCTCATAGCCTGCCTCCTGGATGGATGTCCTCCCGCACGATCTGGCTCCCTCGATTACAGCCCTCAGGAATGACTCGTCTCGGCTGGCGTGGTCCTCATGGATGGCTCGTCTCGGCTGGAGGGTCCCCTTGGTTGGTATAGCTGACCCTGTGCCAACTACTTATCTAACTGTCTGGTAACTATTATTATTATGAGTTAACTCAATGATCTACCAACTACACCTGTCTATAGAGATAGTATATATGTGTGGCATAAACTGTACTCTGAGTGCTGTGATATAGTGAATATTGAACAGATCACAAATTTTACTCCATGTCTAATTCTTCATGATCTAATGTACTTCTCAGGTAACTCATTGAATAACTGCGTCAGTGTAAACTCACAGCGACTACAGAGTAACTAACCTAGTAAGTGAGTGACATAATCCTGACATGGTAGTTAATGCTAAATAACTGAAATAATACACTTGTTAATAATAACTAACTGGTGTTACTCAGCAGTCCAACACTGACTAACTGTGAGTGAGTGCATTGTTGTTCAGTCCCGCCAAGTCCATTGTCCTTTTATGTCAGTCCTGTCCTTGGCATGGCGGTTTTCCACACGCTACTAGCACAGTTCGTGGAGAGGCCTCAGCGCATTGTGATATACAGTTGGTGGTGTCCAGCTCAAATTCCAGCTCCTTTCCCAATCCCACAGTCAATCATACCTCACGGCTCATTGAGTCCTCTGAGTCGGTGTCATCGTCCTCACGATCGTCCGGATTGGGAAATAGATCAGGCTGCTCGACCACCAGTTGCGCTAGCTGAGCCTCTGCCACTTTGGTAACCGCCAGCGCAGTCATCTGTCTTACAAAAGTCTTAATCAGTACTTTCTTCAGAATGGGTACGATGCAACAAAGTAACAGACATATCACTGTCAAAACTATTACTGCAGTTATTCCCGTTCTTGCCAGGTTAGCACCCCAATGCCCAAGCTTTGTGGTGAACCAGTCAAGTGCCTTTACATCTTTCCCTGCATTTCCTGTCAACTCTTTGCTTAGTTCACTAATTCTAGACATTGCTGTAGTAAAAGATCCTCTTCTGGCCGTGTTCATGGGTATGTAGGTACAACATTGTTCTCCAAACATGTGGCACACTCCCCCCTTCTCAGCAAGCATCCAATCCAAGGCTTGACGATTTTGCCATGACATTTTGGTTGTTTCATGTAATTGTTCTCCGAGCGCTCTGAGGGCTTCATTGGTATAATTAATAAAGCGTTGTTGATTATAATACACGTAATTAATCCATTCCGCATTTTTATTGGGCGTAATCCAGAGAAATATGGACTCCAGACCAGCCTTAATTTCACTCCTAGCTTTGAATTCCTCTGGAATTCCTCGTGGTTGCCCTATTGCGTCTAGATAGACCCGAGAGTCTGGTATGTATGATCTTTTAAATCTAATGGCACCCTGTGTTTGGAGTACTTCTCGGACACCTTTGTACATTACTTGAACGGGCACTTTCATCCTTACCAATGTGCACAGGCCAATCCATTGCTGAGGCAGAACATTACGCAATATGTCATCTCCACACATCCAATAGCTGTCCGCTACTGCCGTAGATTGTACAGCCAAAAATTGATTATTAGGTATTGTCATTGTTATATTTTGACATGACTGATCATTTGGGCCTGGGTTCTCATACCATACCGGTCTGGTGACAAAAATCGGAATCATGTTTGCGTGTGGAAACCAAGATAGTACCCAAGTTACTTTACACTTCACCGTAGTATTTCCCACATAATTCCCAAGTTGGTTATCAGTCTTAAACCCACCGCTTGCGAAACATTCATACTCTGCCGTTCTATCTACTTTATACTTTGTTGGGGGTCCATCTAAGGCTGTTGTGAGTCCAAACTCAGTGCACACATTATCCTTAGCCCGAGCAGGCAGTGGACTCATTAAATTGTGTGTCTTTTTTGAGCCATAAATTAATCTACATTGTATGGTGCACATTGGTAATGAGAAAAGCCTAATTTTATGATTAGTTGACACGAATCCTCTTTTTTACATTTCTGCCTTTGTTCATCTGCACATGTTTTGAAACTGTTCTTTTCAGGAATTACAATTGGTAACGTGGTTGGAGCTGCTGAACATGCTATGCATTCCACATTTGTCATTTCCCTGGTTGTGTACCATATCCATTTATACCACCCATTGTATCTGGCTTGTTCCCATTTACTCTCTTCCTCTGTTTCAAAACTTCTTGGTCTACCATTACCAAAATCTGGGTAGTCAACAAAATCTGAATTGTTGTTTCTTGAGTCATAGTTGCTATAGGTACAGTTGTCACAATACTCATCATACAATACAACTGGTTCAGTTGTCATGGTCGTGAACCCTGCAGACGTTGTTGTTACAGCTGATGTCGTTTGTACGCTGATTGTTGTGCTTCCACTAGTTGCCTGTGGATTGGGTACTGCAATAACAGGGGTCGGCGCTGCCACATCCATAGATTGTGGAGTGGTTGCTGTTGTGACAATGTCATGTAGGATCGGCCGAGGCTGCTGGGTTGCAGTAGTGTCAGTGACTTGCAAGGTCACCCCTACTGGAGTGGTCCTACTTTTCCGTTTTATTGGCCTTATTGGCAATTGCACAATTTTACCTCCTGGCGGTTCCGTATAGTACATACTTAGGATGTATGTCTGTTTATCTGGCCATGCTCCCCCTTTTGACTTGTCTACAATTAGATAAAAAGGATAATGTGGTTCTCTCCACTGCGGCTTTAGTCTAACACCCACTTCCCACTGCTGTGGTTTTTGTAGTACTATTAAAGTGCATTGGTCTGATCCCCATTCTGGAGGCTCATCTTCTATTTTAAAATCCACTCCACATATACCCCTACCGAATAGTGACACTGTAAGTGAACGAACATCCTCCACTCTCCCTAGTTGACTGACCTTAATTTTGGCAGTCCATAATTCTGCAAACTCTACATTGTCCCTCCGTTGTGCTGGTGCTGAGTGGCGTATAGTTGCATCGTACTCATCTGTTTCATGTCTTTGGACTTCCTTGGAGGACAGCGTCCCTTCCCCCTTGGTGTGAGACACTGGCATTGCATTCATCAGTGCCCACAACATGCAGCTCACCATCACCAGCAAGTGAATCTTTGGCGTTTGGCGTTCCATGTGTGCTTCCTTTGTTGCTCAACTCCTCCTCTTGCTTGGATTGGGCTGGACGCACCTTGGTGCAGTGGTTTAAATGGTACCACGTCGTGCTCCCTTCCACTTGGACAGCCGTCGGTGTTGCTCGCACCACCTTATAGGGTCCCTCTCGTCTTGGCTCGTGCCACTTTCGCCTGTACACCTTGATGTACACCTGATCGCCTGGCACCACCAGGCCGTCTGACACCTCCGTGGACTCAGGAGCCCTGCTTTTCTCCTGCACATAGATAGCTCTATGTATGGCAGTTAACTGTTTTATATAATCTTTCAGTTCATTTTGCAACTGCTCAAGTGGGGGCCCTTTATAAGGCCCTCTCAAATGTGGTGCTGGCATGGGTCGACCCGTAAGCATTTCATGCGGTGTTAGATGTGTCATTCTGTTAGTCTGCATGCGATAACTCATGAGTGCAAGTGGTAGTGCATCCACCCAAATTAACTTTGTCCTAGCACAAATTTTATTGAGTTTGGCTTTAAGTGTCCCATTTACTCTCTCTACCATTCCCTGGGACTGAGGATGATAGACACACCCCAACCTTTGTCTTATTCGCAACTGTTGTAAGATTCCTTTGGCTACTTTTTGCACGAACGCCGGACCGTTGTCCGAACTTATTTCTGATGGTATTCCAAACCGCGGAATTACTTCTCTTAACAGGAGTTTAACAACAGTTTCTGAACTCTGATCTTTAGACGGCATCGCTTCAACCCAACGACTAAATCGGTCAATAACTACTAACATGTACCTCTTTCCATGCACCGATTTAATCATGTCTACATAGTCTAGCACAAGATGTTTGAATGGTCCTTCTGGAACTGGTATGTGTCCAATGGGTGTAGTTATGCCTTTTCTGACATTGTTCTGTGCACAAACTTCACATTGTCCCAAGACTTCATCTATCATTGACTGTAAATATGGTGACCAATATCCTTGCTGTTTTATCTTCCTTACAACTTCCCCCTTTGCACAGTGATCTGGACTGTGCACATCTGATATTAGCACTGTAAGTAATGAGACTGGCGCAACAAGCAGTCCTTCATGTGATCTCCACAGACCTTTTTCATCTTTTGAAGCTCCTCTCTGCTGCCACAAACTGTGCTCACTTAGCCCTGCATTTTGTTGCATCAACACAATGTCATCTGGCGTAGCGACTGGTTCTATTGACACCAATGGAGCCAAAACAGTCACCTGGCTTTTAGAAGCCAATTTTGCTGCTTCATCTGCTGCATTGTTTCCCTGCACAACATCTTCATTTCCTTTCCTGTGTGCCTGACACTTGATAACAGCAAGCCTTGTCGGTTGCATCATCGCCGAAATAAGATCAACTATCTGTTTTTGGTGGTGTATTGGTGAACCATCACTTTTTTTATAACCACGTTGCTTCCACACTGCCCCAAACAAATGACACACTCCATGTGCATACGCCGAATCCGTATACACATTTGCTGTCTTTCCTTTGGCCATTCTGCACGCTTCAGTCAAAGCCTTCAACTCAGCTAATTGTGCAGAGCATGGTTGTATACAACTCTCAGCCTTTATTGTCACAAAATCACTTCCTTCCTGTTTGATAACCGCAAACCCATCATGGCTGCCAAGGTGATCTCTGTAACACGATCCATCCACAAAGTATGTCACTTCTGCATTTAACAAAGGTGTAGACTCCAAATCTGGTCTTAACTTTGTGTACTTCATTGCCTCTGGCACACACTCATGAGGCTCACCTTCAAAACTGAATGGCATTGTGTCTGCAGGATTTACCGTTGCACACCTTTTAATGGTGACATCTGGATACGTCAACAGTGGCAAGTACTGCAAACATCGAGCCTGCGTTATCACAAACCTATTTTGGTGGATCAGCTCAGAAATTTTATGATGCGTGTATATTGTCACTGGATGTCCCATTGTGATTGTTGATGCCTTCTCATACGCATAATGAACGGCAGCCAACCCTTGATAACATGGTGGCCAACCCTGGACCACATTGTCCAGCTTCGTGCTGTAGTATGCAAGGGGTTGCTTCCTTCGACCACTACAGGTTTCTTGCATCAACACTGCAGATGCGTACATGTTATGTCTATTTGACACGTACAAAAAGAACGGTTTGCCATAGTCTGGTGTTGCCACCGCCGGAGCTGTTTGCATTTCCTGTTTGATTGTTTCAAACGCAATTCTGGACTCATTGGTCCATTTCAGCGGTGACCTCAATGTCTGAGTCTCACCCTCCTTCATTATTTCTCGCAATGGTGCAGTTTTGACAGCATAGTCCACTATCCAGTTTGAGCTGAAACCAGTCATGCCTAGAAAAGTCATCATCTGTCCCACTGTAAGAGGGAGTGGCACTTTGCTCACTCCCTCCAACTGAGAGGGTGCCACTGAGATTGTTCCGTGTGATATAACTCTTCCCAGATACTCGACCTGGGGCTGGCAATATTGTAACTTTGCCTGGGAGGTCTTATGCCCCCCCTCAGCCAACTTCTGAAGTAATTTAATTGAGTCTCTGTGGCAGTCCTCGAGTGTCGGTGCGCATATTAACAGATCGTCAACGTACTGTAACAGGGTGCTATTGAGTTGCAACCCTTCAAGGTCCTCTCTTAACACCTGATTAAACACATGTGGACTATGTTTGAACCCCTGTGGCATTCGAGTATAGCAATATTGTTTTCCTCGATATGTGAACGCAAACAACGGTTGAGAGTCTTCGTGTAACGGAACACTAAAATATGCTGAGCACAAGTCTATTACTGTGAAAAACTTAGCTTCAGGTGGAACATTTGTCAAGAGAGTATGCGGATTTGGTACTTCCACTGGACTATCCTGGACGATCTCATTCACTGCTCGCAAATCATGTACCAGCCGGTACTTGGATTTGTCTGCTTTCTTCACAGGTAGTATTGGCGTATTACAAAAACTGTGTGTCTCAATTAATACTCCTGCTTTCAGAAGCCCTTCAATAGTTTGGCTTATACCTTTCTCTGCCTCTAATTTCAGAGGGTACTGTGCGCGTCTTGGAAGTTTCATGTTTGGTTTAAGCTCCACTCTAACAGGGTTTGCTGACTTCACTAACCCTACATCTGTTTCATGTTTTGACCATAGATTTTCTGGGACGTGTTCGAGCATTTCTTGTTTTAAGTCACTCTCACCTTCACGGATTTGCGGCATCTGTGGTACGTCAAATGAAGTGATGATCACTTCTTTTGGTTTTGAAACCATATGGGTACCACACAAAATTTTTATCTTTGTCTCATCTGGCGACACAAAAATTAGTGGATTTTCAGTCGCATTCCAAGTTATTTTGGACGCATTTTTCATCATTGGCCCCAAATCCTTTGACGCAAAATTTTCGTTAACCAACAAGGTTATGTGTGGTGCCGAATTGGGCACGTTATACCATTGTGCCAGGAAAGGATTTGACTCAACGTTAAACGCTGCACCCTCTTGCCCAATTATGGTATACTCTGTTGTCAATGACACCGTCAGGCCTTCAGTTTGTGTTTCCCACTTTTCTTCAAAGATTTTGCTACATGATGGATCAAAATAGACTGTGCAATGGTATTCAGACCGTGGTTTTGACGCTTTTGGAATTTGAGCACAGATGTACTTTTCCCACTTTTGGAAAGCCTGGAGCACTGGTTCTGATATATCTCCTAACCAGTATACTTTTGCACGTGCTGTCTGAACATTCATTTGGAACTTTTCCTTCACTCTATCTACTTTCACTCCCTCAGGCGTACAAGAAATGTTTACATTCAGCTTGCATAGAGCATCTCTTCCTAGTAAATTTACTGGTGTCTGCTCAGATACCAGAACTGGCAATGTCGTTGTTTCGCCCTCCATTGTTAGCTGAACTGGAGCCGTCATAGGTATTGTTTGAAGCTTTCCCGAGAATCCTACTGTTTTGACAAATTTGTCAGACATGGGGAGGTGTGAGGCGTAACTTGGACCTACACAAGTGTAGGTTGCTCCAGTATCGACCAACATTGGTATTTGTTTTCCTCCGATTTGAACTTGAACTACTGGTTCTTTTTTAGTTATAGATGTTACTATTGGCAGCTGACCTTCCCCTGCAGGATTCTCTGGGCACCCCTAATAACCATAATTTGGACCTCCCCACGGGTTGACTGGACCCAAATATGGCTGTTCTGAATTTGGACCTTGGCTCAATGGTTGTTGAGGTTGTTGATCTCCATAGCCTCCTTTGACCCAATTAGGCGCCGGCCATGGATTGGTTGGACAGTTCTGTCGATTGTGTCCTTGCTGTCCACATCCCCAACAGACTTTGGGAAGTACTTGCGGAGGGGTAGCTTGTTGTTGCGACCTCCTTCTTGATCCATCTTTTCGGCCCATCTGATATTGCCTTCCCCTTTGCGACGCTTGATTTGTTCTTGGTTGAGCATATACATTGATGACAGGTGGCGCTTGAACTGGTGGTACTGTTGTTGGCACTGGAGCTGGAGATGGCATTACGGGTGCCTCCACACTTGGCTTTGCATCCCCGACTAAGGCTTGAGCTTTCTTTTTGTTCTTGCTTGACAGTTCCCCAAGTTGCAACTGGGCAACCTTTCTTTGAACTTCTTGGTCTTGCTCTTTCAGCCGTTGTTCATCTCGTCTGTATTTTTCAATAGCATGTATCACATGCTCACAGAACTCCCTGTGTGACTTTGACGTCAGTCCCACAACATCCTCCAGTCTACTTTTTACTGGAGTTGGCATGGCTTCAACCACTGCTGTTCTGAATAGTGTGGTCATCAGTGGGCTATTTCCAACTTCTTCCTCAGTCTCTTGCTTCCACCGTTTGAGCTGACGGCTGATATACTCGGCAGGGTTCTCCGTTTCCGTAAGTGGCTGTCCCTTCAGGGCCTTGGGATCAATCTTGATCGGATACTCCCTTCGCAGTGTCCCCCACAAGTCTCTGCGATAAGGATTGAACTCAATACCATCCGCTTCAGGATTTTGCATCCATCGATGGCCACTTAGATATAGCACATTTTCCATTGTTGGTATCCCCAACACTCGTGCCCACACAGCCTTGATATCTCCAAGCGCCAGTATTTTACCCACTGTTTCTTCTTCAAACGCCCTTATCCATTTGCTGGCCCCCTCATGGATACCAGGCAGCCTGGCGATCAACCCCTCAAGATCAAGTGTTTGCCAAGGAATATACTGTCCCTGTGTTCCTTTTATTAATATTGGCAATTGATGAGCTGGATCGGTATACCTCTCTGGAGGGTGTATGCCAGGCCTGTATCTGAGATCATACTTTCTGTTTTCCTTGCCATTTGCAGCAAAGGTAAGACTTCCCCCTAAGACTTCTTTCTTCTGCCTCTTGGACTCCCTCTGGATAGCTTACTCTTCTTTTTACTGGTATAGCACTACTTACTCTTTCTACTGCTCCTTTTTTCCTCTCTTCCTGTTTTTCTTCTGTAGCCTTATTTTGTACATATTTTTCATTAACATCATCTATCTCATCCTCAAGGTCTTGAATTATAGTCCTTTCCTTTTGTCTTTCTAAGTCCGAGTGCTCCAGGTTCAGCCAATATGAGTGTCCATCCTTTCTTGTCATCTCTTTAAGCGCTTGATCTTTTTCAGCATAACAATCCAGTACTTGTGACTTTTTTGGTTTTGCACCCTTCCTGTCTGTGCTGCAGTATTGTGGTGGATTTTTCAGCCTTCCAACTGGTGAAATAGGATCTTGTTTGTTGTCATCAAAATCAACATCTCCTGCAACTTCGACAGTTCCCGTAATAAAAGGATAAAGGCCAGACGGAGCCACTGCAGCGAACTGACTATTACCCTGCATGTTTTTGTCCATATTTCTGTTTTTTATTTTAAATCCATCGTCGCCTTTAGCTCTAAACAGTTCACGATTCTTTTTCATTGTTTTTCGGAACATTTCACCTTCCTTTCTGAACAACTGTATAATTTCCAATTCCTTTTCTCTTTTCTGTTGTCTTTTGTTACTTTTGTCTTTGGGTTTATAGTCCTTTATTCGGACTTCCATGTCATCACACAAACTCACATCAAATGTTCCACCTTCAGGCCAACTTGGATTTAAGCTTTTAGTGCGTTTTGTCCACTTTTTAGAGACCTTCTCGATGTCATCCTTCCTTTTTGGGTATTTTAACCCTAAAATCGTTGTCGAAGGAATAGCCATTTTGAGTATTTCAACTTTCAAGACAGAAATTAAAATAAATGTTATTGTTTGTTCTGTCACAAAAATAAGTTATTTTGCAAAAGTATCTTAAACTCAGACTGCAATTTTATCACAATGTTATTTGATGAGTATTGTCTTTATTCACTTTCAAAATTAAGTCTTTATACACTAGCACACCACATTAAAATGTTTTAAACTTAAACACCAACATGACACTTTCCATAAATGCTGTACAGTTCAGAACCACAGCTTGCAGAAACTCTCCAATCTCATAACACAAAAAAAAAAAAACTCTTCCACTGGCTGGCTTGTTCTTCAAACACTCAGAGGGAGGGCTGTAGCCACTCCCCTTGTGTCCCCTCGCTCAACACCTCCTTCAGTTATTCACTTCACATCCGGTCACTGGCAGAACCACACAGCTTGACAAGATTCACTAAGTTCAAAGTAATGCAAAACAAAGTCTCAAAAGACTTATCACACAGCAAATTGCACACAATTTTCTTCTCAATTCAACCACTGCAATTCTGTCCTTTCAGCTAGTTCATATCCCCCACTACAGAGCAGACAACGTTATGACGCACTTTGAATTTCTCTGGGACCACACCCAAGATAGCCTCACTCCAGTGCAACCCACAACAAATTAACATTGGCACAAATAACACAACTAGGCAAGATGCACTACACTCAATAACAGCCAAATGCAGCACCTCCAGCAACAGACACAAAGATGACACACAAACTGCTTTCACTTCAACTATGTGTAAGGTTGACCTTTTTGTTGTTCCAGAAGAGATCATTCAAACAAAGGATGAATCTATGAACATTTCTCACAATACGTTTTTAACCGCACTTCTCACTTGCGTGTGTGGCAATTTTCAGCTATTTACACTGGCTAACGTTACTGTCTTGCGACTAAGATGATTAATCTTATAGTTATTTTCTTTTGAGGGTTACAAAGCACAGTTTGTCCTCAGCTGACCTTCGTTCACACACTCACTCACTCAAGACAGTGAAAAAACACACACAAAAAAAACCAACGCTGAACGCTTTACAGAAGAGGTGAGACAGTCAGCCACACACACACACACACACTTGAAGTACTGTATATGCCAATTGGATTTTAGAATTTTAGTTACATACAACAAATAACAAAATTTTAGTGCACTTCAAACCAAACACACAAGTTAAGCAATCCAAATGATTGCTTCACGCCTTAATCTCCTCCAGTTGTTATAGTTTAGGTATGCATTAATATACTCATGACTGACCTTGTCCGGCTGACTAGGACTGCAAGACTGTTCTAGAGTTACATCACAAAGTAGACAATAAGAACTACTTTATTGTAATTCCGCATGTGTAATTTGAGTATGCTTCTCTACTTGTTAGACGTGATTTGCTTCACGCATATTATATAGGCGCAGCCTTTGCTCTGTAGTTGGTCACCTCCTTTGCGCGTTCGGAGGGTCGTAACCACACAGACTTAGCGCGCAGTGAACGAACTCTGCGTTGTATAGGGTACCTCGCTCTACCAATTGCAGTCGGCCTTATATTTAGCCCTTAATTTTTCCTCCATGAATGAACTCCCGGACTAAGAGTTGCTGCAGCATAAATTGTCGACCTCACACACACACACAAAGCCGGCACGAGCCTGTACTCTTTTCCTTTACTCAACACTTCTAAAGTACGCCAATCATGCTGTAACACAGCTGGACTCGAGTCATTTTAGTAAAACACACAAAAAGTTTTTCCCACTCTAAAGTGAGGGCCACATTTTGTGTGAGTGTTCCCCACCCCCACTCTGCAGTTGTTATTACAAGGTAATGCACTAACAACAGGCTCTCTTATTTGGAGAAATTTTTAACATTAATGCTCATTAGTTACCCCCATTACTGCACCACACTGTCAAACCAAATGGTAAGAAATCTTACCTGTTTTTACGGCCGTTGGTTTGCAATATGGTGCAGGTCAGAAGGCCACGAGCATCAACGTCTTTCCTTCCAATCCTGTTCGTGACGCCAAATGTTGTGGAATAATAAGAGGCACAACACAACTTGTATGCAGTTGAGGGAAAAGGGATACCCCGTTTATTCCGTTCACCCTTAAATAGACCCAGTGAACAATAACAATGACGTGGATTACCAAACCTCATCCTTCCTTGGCCCTGTTGGCAGGACATTTTGAAATCACATAACATCTGGAACATATCTTGTATAACTTCGGTCACGATGACCTCCCCCTCAGTCACGTAGGCCTGAGTTCAACTGTCTTTCACAGAACAAAAGGTACTCTGGAGTTCACAGGACAAGAATCATTTTACAATAGCTGTTGTCCTATCCACTTTAAGTTGCTCCACGGATTTGCTGGCAATCTGATCAGCCATTTTGACTTCTTGCTTCAGATCTATTTATTTTTGATGCAGTTTGATGATTTTTTTAATCTTGCTTAATTTTCTCTCAGTTCCACAGACAGATCAACATTCCTGGTTTTCCAGTTTACTGGTCCCCGGTTTTCAGTGTCAAGTTCTTCTTCACTTTGTGCATCCCTCGAACTTGACGAAAGGGCTTCAGTTGCTACGCTGAAGAAACTGGATCCACTCGATGCTTTGCTTTCCTTAAGTTTATTCAATGTGGTTCAAATCATGAGTTTTCATGCACATTAAAGTTTTTCACTGCACAGCACAGCACAGCACAGCACAGCACAGCTGAAAACCTTCAAAAGAAGGACAAACATGTAACACAAAGTCAACGTTATATTGCATTGCAATATATGAACTAATTTCTATGGCAACAATTTTTAAATTATTTTTTACCACTTTTACTGCTATTTATTAAATTATTTTTTACAATTTAACATTTGCGTTTAACTTAGTCTTGTATTTTACATAATGCTTGTTTTCTCAAACTGTGGGATCAAATAAAAATCTATTAAATAAATACCATGATTTAACAAACATTTAAACAAGTACATTAATGGGCAAAAGAAATATTCATAATTTGTATTTAATGCCCGAAACATGCTGCTCGTACCTTGGCAAAATTACAATCAAGAACTAATCAATCAATTAACCAAACATGGACCGCCGCAAGCCCACATGTGCCACAAACGATTGGCAGCATTCTTAATTCAACATCCTCAACAAAATAAGTACAGCGAGCACAGGCTTTCAATTTTTTTATATTCCTAATTCACAAATGAGGCACACACCATTAAAGAAAGTCAAGCCGTGTGCAGCGCAGGCTCATCAAAACAGCAGTAATAAGACTTTTTAGAGAAGATTTCAGTTTCTTACCGGCTGCCTCTTCAGACTTGTAGCTCCACTTGCACAAAGTTTGGGGGTAAAGTTCTAATCACACCAACTTACCACACCTGTTTGCAGCCTTGCCTGCTTAAAAGGAAGTTGCATGTCCTTGGTGCACGCCCAGGTGTGCTGGTGAGTCTAACTTCCTGTCCTAACCAGATCTTCTGTAGCAATTATAAAAATAGTTTTTACAACTACACTAACGAAAATCTTATTTACTTAAGGCTATAAATATTTATTTATTTATTTATTTATTTATTAATTATTATTATTATTATTATTATTATTTTTTCTTTCCTTTAAGTTTTATAAATTTTAGATAAGGTATCTTTCAATCACTTTTTCCTGTCTCATGAATTGATTCATTCCCGCTAGTTTGACTTGACACATATTGACTACAGTATGGTGGTTCAGGTGGTGCAGGTGTTGTAGAGCCTGACAGCGGTCGGTATGAAGGACCTGCGGAACCTCTCCTTCTTACACCGTGGGTGTAACAGTCTGCTGCTGAAGGAGCTGCTAAGGCTAAGGCTAAGGCATGTTGGCCAGATTGTTCTGTCACGTGTGGCGGATGCCACAGCGGGAAAAAATAGGACTTCGACGCCAAAACAAGAGCAAAACTAGTAAAGCAAAAAGGTTTAATAACAAAAGGAGTCCACAGGGGCAAAAGTACAAACAAGGAAAATCCACAGGAAGGTATGCTAACAAAAAACACTGACAGCATAAGGCTGTTAGGAAAAAAAGGCTAGAAGTATCACAACTAAAAAACACTGCAGGACAAACCAGGCAGGAAAAATGAGCAGCTAATACAGGCAAGCACGGGAGCCAGAAAGCAGGGAACAGGTAAGCTAACAGGGGCCGGACTGAGCGGTCGCAGGTAACAGGCAACAGGCAGGTAGCAAGGAGTCAGGGAATCAAGGAGTACAATCTGGCAAAGGTGAGTCTCTGCTGCCTCGCTTAAGAGGAGTCCCAGATTGCAGATTGCCCGCAGGTGCGCTCCGGAGTCTCCGCCCAGGCTGGCTGAGAAGCACTGCGGACAAATGACAGACAGGCGGCAGCAGAGCGACAAGCAAAGCGTGACAATGGTACTAGACACCCAAGGCTTAGTGTTGGGATGCATATGCACTCTATTCGGTCTGAAACGTGTTTTTAAACAATAACTGTTAGATTTATACTTGCTCTTGCCGGTTCCATGGTGTGATGGTTGGCACTCTGGACACTGATCCACTGATCCAAGTTCAAATCTTGGTTATTTTTATGGTGCCAATTGTCACTTTGTCCGCAAATGCAGTGTAATTCAGGTGGGGGGAGCGACGAGGGGGGACACAGACTAAAAGCGAACAAAGTTGCAATAGCTGGTCCATCTCCTGCGACCTTCTTAAACTGGCTGAGTGTTCCTAATGATATGGCTGCCATATGGTTTTCAGCACATTTTCGGTGCGGCAGGTCACCCTTGTGAAAGAGATCCTGATCTCAACAGGTTTTTTCACCTCGTTCATGCCATTGTTCAATGGAACACATGCGCCAAGGTGCTGAAACCAACCTCCAGAGTGAACTTCCTCACACATTCCAAAAATATGCATGCTATGGATTCATACTCGTCCACATGCCTCAGTAGAAAGTTCTCAAATGTCTGTCTAGCAATAATGCAGTCCTTTTTTTTAGGATATAATAGTTTTTTTTACAGTTATTTTGTCAGCACTCTTTTCGCATTACTGGTATTTGTATGTTTGTGGTTTTGGATCATTTCTGTGTTCGCCCCCCCCACCTGAATTGCACTGCATTTGCGAGCATGGACGTGCTGTCCAGACTATGCACTCTCAGTAAGGTAGTACCACCCACATGTTACAAATAAATTCACTAAACAGAAACCAAACCTGCCAGGAGATATCTTAGCCTTCTAAAACCCTCTTGAAATCAGCAGCCTGTGCGTGCAGTTGAAAAATAAGACATATGATTTTTTAATATAATGTCACAATGTAGAATATGTTTAATAATATATCAGAGATGTTTCATTGTGTGGTTTATGTTTCACACACAGCAAAGGGACTGGCCCTCTTACTCCAATGGATACCGCTAAACCAGGCAAAGCTAACGTTAGCAACACCGCGGGCAATGTTCATAAATGCACTCTATTCGGTTTGAAACGCGTTTTAAGTAGCAAGTTGAAAGAAATCGGTAAAAAAAATAACAACAACCATGATGTAGTGGTATTTCTACTTATTTCAACATACAGTAAGGTGGCACTTATTATTAAGGCATGGGAGGGATTGATCTCTCCTGCACCAAGACATTAAAGGAAGCCATTAAAGCTGGTCTATACTTAAACTTCAGAAGGGTCACAGCAATACAGTCAAAAAAGGTTTCCTGTCTCATTCCCAGCCTATGAACATCTTTAACCACAGAGCATAGGGATTGGATAAGACTGACAAGTAACCAGTGTCAGTGCTTGTGACTCAGGCGCATGTCGGCCATGTGTGCATGTTGTTTGTGTCTGCCATTGGCGCTGATCAACCCCTGTTGGATCAATTAACATTTGCTCATTAGCAAATCACCCATTAGTAATGAAGGGCAAGGGTTAAAGCAGAGCATTTGGCAGTAAAATTGATTCAACTCTTTCTCAATTCAGCGTTGAGAAGTTCTCCCTTTTCTGACTTTAATGTTCAGCTGTCAAATGTTTAAAAAGATGTTCTGTAATACGCATTCCACAGAATATGTGGAATGAACGCCATGACCTTGCTGCGTGCGGAGAGGACAGATGAGTTTGCTGATGTTGTTTTGGAAAAGTTGGAATATTCCGATTTGGAAAATCGGTAGCCTGATGCTGATGTTAGAATGCTTTGAGAAACGTGGAAAAATGACCAGATGATGTGAGATGGGGATTTGTCCCACACGTCTGTCCATCAAAAAGGAAGCTTTTTAACGCATGCACACACACATGCGCACACACACACACACACACGCGTGCACACACATTCATGCGTAGGATCTGAAGCCTCGTACAAATCCACCATAATGCCCATTTCTCCCAATAATTTATCAGATGATGTCTGTCTTCGTGTGGAAGCGGTACGTTTTTGGCTCTTACTTTGTCTTTCCCCCACTCCATTTGAAACCCTTTTAAAAAGTAAAAAAAGATATTTTTTCAAATATATGCAAATTAGAAAATAGATTTCAATATATATTATAAATATACTGTATTTATATTTAAAAAATGTAAAATAAAAAAAATGTTTTAAAAGTAAAAAACAATGAAAACAAATAAAAAATACGCTTTTGTAAATGAACTAGCTTACCTGACCCAACACCATTTTTCCACTGTGCATTGTTGTGTGCACTCTCAAATTTGACTTCTTTAAAGATTGATTATGTTGTTATTTCTCACATTTCTAGCTATCTTAATAACGTTTTTCATGAATTCATGTGTTTTTAAAATAAAATGTCAAGAATAAAATCTGATATTATTCATACTTACAGATGACAGTTAAATGCTAAGTTTGTCTTAGGTCAAGAAGTTTAGCGAGTGCTTTGAGTTGTCACACAAATGTACAAGTTAGCGCCAAAATGACCTGTCAAAGTAAAGATAGCCACCAATCCGTTAAAGTAACCTTAAATGTTCGTTCATCACTTTCATTCCTCATTTATATGCATTTACACCAAAAGACGAATAATTACCATCCTGTGTTTTATTGTGGAAAATGCATGTTTTCTTATATGTGACGGGACGTTTGAAACGCACTAGGTCATTCTGTCAGGTGAAAAGTACAGTTTTACATTGTTCTTTTTACCTGTGGCTGTTAAGTTGGTCTTCTCTTGTAAAGCCAACTGTACGGTGGCTAGGAGCACTGGTATGAATACGAGTGAAATACTATAAGTTCTACATTATTCAACACTATATAATATATCATGAATATCATCAAATGTGTTATCTTTGGAAGGGCACAACCTTTGATGCAGCTAGCTTTTATCGCATTGTAGCCAGTTACAATAACTGAATGTTGACTTTGAATGTTTAACCTACTTTTTAATAACTAAAGGCTTGTCAGAAAATATAACTCTTTTTTATTTAATAAAATAATATCATTTATTCAAATGCATAACCAGTCGTCTGCCATAAGCATATAGGTGGGGACAATCTATTTCAAAAATAGATTAAACAAACAAACAAAAAAATGAAAAAAATAATGTGATTGACATAATGTGTATAATATTACATTAAAAAAATATATATTTTTAAATGTATTTAAATGTATAGTTAGGGCAATCTGAAAAAAAATATAGAAAATGTAAAAAACAAAACACCAACAATTTTATATGAAAAGTAAATATAAAATCAAAATATATATGAAAAAAAAAAACGTATGACTGTTACTCAGCTACCTCAAGTATGTTGGTAGTTGGTAGTTGGAAATCTGATTAAAAAAACAAAAAATGGAAGTGTTGAATAGTTGGAAAATAAAAACACACCTCAAACATGGAAAAAAAACAGCTGTAATTTTATGAGAATAAAGTCAAAATATTACGAAAAATAAGGTCGCAAGACACATAAGCGAGAAAGTAAGACGCTGATTGGATAAAAAGGCAAAAAACATCACTTCCAGGTAAGCTGAGTTGAGCTGAGAACCAAAGAATGGTTGTAGATATTTTTTTCTCTGCAGCATTCTCTAATAATAATCTAATCCTCCCCTGGAGCGGAGAGTGTTCCTAATGATATGGCCGCCATATGGTTTTCAGCACATTTTCGGTGCGAATTGTCACTTTGCCAGCAAATGCAGTGCAATTCAGGTGGGGGGACCATCGAGGGGGACACAGACTAACACATGGATTGTTTTTTTATCTTAGCTAGTAAAAACTCAACGAATTCTAAGATTTTTCTAAGAGTGAAATCACCAAAGGGTTATTTTTGGAATGTGGGAGGAAACCGGAGTACTCGGAGAAAACCCACGCACTGCGATTGGCTGGCGACCAGTCCAGGGTGTACCCCACCTGTCTGCGGTGAACGGAGTAACACTTAACAAGGGGCCTGGTCAACTTCCTGGCTAAAACTAGCGTTAAATGTCATTTGTCATCTCAACGATAACTGAATGGATAAGAACATTAAAATCATGCAGATATTTATGTTTGGTATTTTTTATTAGAACTGAATTTGTATTAAAAAGTTGACTGAAAAATGGAATTTAAAAAAGTAGAAACAAAAATGATGTTTTTATAGCACTTTTTTGAACATTCCTCGGCCATCATGCCACATCAAATATCCCAACCTTGCAAGGCTTGTATTTACTACCTGCCATGGGCAGCAAATGTAGCTCCAGTGTTGCAGAAGACAGCGGGATGGTGATGAGACATTCCAGCTGTCAATAAATGTTTTCACAGTCAAAATGGGTGGGTAAAAAAGTAACATGAAGAAGACACCCGCCTGGTTTGAACACCTCATCCACACTCGTCATGTTTTGTACATATTTTTCTGCTTGTTCTTTTCACGTGGTGTGTGTTGCCCCATCCTATAGCACCTTCTGCTGGCTTGCAGTGACTCATTTCACAGTTATTGCTTAAAAACGCCTTTCTGACACAATAGAATTTTCTGTTTTGTCATGAGTTATTATTTGAATTCAGTAGCTTAATCTGACGCAAATGAAGATTGGAACCCACATGTCCACAAACTCCCGACTGTGTGGCCAACATGCTAACCACTAAACCACTGTGCGGCTAATTGGATTCATATTATTTGAGGTGAGGAGAGGCCATCTGAAATACTACAGTTACTTAAACATTCTCTGTAAAGATTTTCCAATTTACCGGTCGATCTACGTTCCGGGGGAAGGCCCTTCTCTGTTCCCAGCATACTTTGGCGGCCAAAATAGCATTTATTATCATCAACTGCTGACGATACCATAAATTAGTGCAGGAGCTGGGGGACAATGACTTCTTTAGTTTGGTTGAGTTTATTTAAACATGAAGGTTCCAATGGAACACATCTCATGAATCATTCTTTCACAGTTCCACATGTCCAAAAGGAGTAGGAAGAAGCAAAGCTTATTTAATCCTAGCCCCCCATCTATTCCACATCTAATACAACACTTGTTCACTTCCTGCATTCCATGGAATATTAGAACATATTATAATCAATAAACGAACCTGACAGAACATCATTGTGATGATGAAGACTCTTCTGCCTTGTATTTAGCAAACACCAACTGCTTGTATTGTTTATGAATGTGCTCATCTCTGTACTTTGTTTTAGTTCTTTACTCAATCCGTTCCATCATTTCATTCCACATACAGAAATGTTGTGGGTTTTCAGCGTAGTTCTGGCATATAAATGTTTTAAGTTTAACTTTCCTCTAAGATCATATTTCTCCTCTCTGATTGAGAAATACTGTATGAGGTTTTTGGGTAACGAGTTATTATTAACTTTATAAATTATTCTAGCGGTTTGAAAGAATACTAAATCTGCAAAATCTGCATTTCTGGTTTTCATGCTAACAGAAGAAATACTTTAAGAACACTGTTGCACTCACGTAGTGTACTAATAATGCGACACCACAATATAATTTATATCTTCTGGATCTGGAGTATGCTTTGCTAAAAGTGTTATTACTTTATGACAGACAACCTAAAAAACTGAATTTGTTTACAATTTCCCAATTCTTAGCACAATGGAAGGCCTCACAAAACGTTCCAAAACGTTTTTTTTTTCCTAAATGAATAATATATATCTATATATATACAGTATATATACAGTATATATATATGTATATGTATATACTGTATCTGTATATATATAGAAAGTGTGACTTATAGTAGTTCCATCCATTGTATTATATATATATATATATATATATATATATATATAGACACATATATATATATATACATATATATATATATATATAGACACATACATATATATATATATATATATATATATATATATATATATATATAGACACATATATATATATACATATATATATATATATATATATATATATATATATATATATATATATATATATATATATATATATATATATATATATATATATTATTCATTTAGGAAAAAAAAACGTTTTGGAATATCATTCAGTAAATTCAAAACGCAAGATCAAAAAATCTCATCCATACTTTATTTGACTTGTTACAGTACTTGTTACAGTATTTGAAGCTCTTGGGGCAGAATGGTGTGCATTACTTGGCTACAACCAGCAGAGGCGCTGCTGATTCAATGAGTTTGCTGTCTAAAGAAGTACACTATGGGAAGTGGAGCTATGTCTGCTAACCAACTCCTCTAGGCTGCATTATTCTTGTCAATACAACACTGGAATAGAAACAAGAGTTCAGAACACTCCTATTCTTCCATCCAGTTAAAAATAGAACAATTAAGCAACAAACGTAGTTTATCACCCATCTAACTCCATCTAGAATTTAGGGGGTATGTCTAGGCTTACAGCCGTGTATAATTTCTATGTCTCTGCTAATGTTAGCAAGACGCACATGATAAACATACAGTCACGCCAGAATATTAACGTATGCAGGAATCCCCACCTTACTGTGGTGGAGGGGTTTGTGTGCCCGAGTGATCCTAGGAGCTATGTTGTCTGGGGCTATATGCCCCTGGTAGGGTCTCCCAAGGCAAACAGGTCCTGGGTGACGGGCCAAACCAAGAGTGATTCAGAAGACCTTTATGAACACATACACGAGGAGAGACCGCACCTCGCCCTGACATGGTATACCGGGGCTTCATCCTGGAGCCAGGCCTGGGGGAGGGGCTCACCCGTGGGCCCGGCCGGGCTCAGCCCGAACAAGCCACACGGGATCCCCCCCCCCGTAGACCCACCACCTGCGGGGGCAAGCATAAGGGTCTGGTGCATTGCGCTTTGGGTGGCGGTCGAGGGCTGGCGCCTGGGCGACCTGGTCTTCGGCGGCCAAATCTGGTTCTTGGGACATGAAATATCACTTCTCTGGCGGGGATGGAGCCCGAACTTGTGAGAGAGGTTGAGACATTCCGACTAGATATAGTCGGACACTCCTCGACCCACAGTTTGGGTTCTGGATGCAAACTCCTCAAGAGGGGCTGGATCTTGTTCTACTCTGGAGTTGATGCTGGGGAGAGGCGGCGTGCTAGTGTGGGCTTATTACTAGCCCCCCGGCTCGGTGCCTCTGTGTTGGAGTCATCCCCGGTTAACAAGAGGGTCATTTCTCTACGCTTTCAGGGAAAGGGTCCTGACTATCATTTGTGCGTACACGCCCAACAGCAGTTCAGAGTACCCAGCCTTCTTGGAGTCCATCAGAGGGGTGCTGGAGAGCACCCCAACTGGTGACTCCGTCATTTTGCTGGGAGACTTCAACGCCCATGTGGGCAATGACAGTGTGACCTGGAGGGGCGTGATTGGGAGGAACGGCCTCCCCGATCTGAACCCATGCGGTGTGATGTTGTTGGACTTCTGTGCAAACCACAGTTTGTCCATCACAAACACCATGTTCGAGCATTAGGATGTCTATAAGTGCACATGACACCAGAACACTCTAGGGCCGCAGGTCTATGATGGACTTTGTAGTCAGACCTCTGTCCGCATGTTCTGGATACACGGGTAAAGAGAGGGGCTAAGCTGTCAACTGATCACCACCTGGTGATGAGTTGGATTAGATGGCAGGGGAGGATGCCGGACAGACCCGGGAGACCCAAACGTGTAGTGAGGGTGTGCTGGGTACGTTTGGCAGAGTCTCCTGTTCGTTGAGTCCTCAGTTCTCACCTCCGGCAGAGCTTCGCCGATATTGAGTCCGAATGGGCTCTATTCCGTGCCTCCATTGCTGAGGCAGCTGATTGGAGATACGGCCGCAAGGTGGTCGGTGCCTGTCGTGGCAGCAAGCCCCAAAACCGATGGTGGACACCAGAGGTCAGGGCTGCCGTCAAGCTGAAGAAGGAGTCCTATCGAACATGGTTGGCTTGCGGGACTCCTGAAGCAGCTGATAGGTACCCGCAGGCCAAGCGGCACGCGGCTTCGGCGATGGTCGAGGCAAAAACTTGGGTGTGGGAGGAGGCCATGGAACACGACTTTTGGTCGGCCTCGAAGAGGTTCTGGCAAACCGTCCGGTGCCTCAGAAAAGGGAAGTAGTGCCCGGCCCACACTGTTTACAGTGGGGATATAGGATATAGTTGGGCGGTGGAAGGAATACTTTGAGGCCCTTCTCAATCCCACTGACATACCTTCCATAGAGGAAGCAGAGGCTGAGGACACGAACGCAGACAGTTCCATCACCGTGGCTGAGGTATCTGGGGTAGTCAAAACGCTCCCCAGTGGCAAAGCTCCGGGGGTGGACGAGTTTCGCCCCGAATGTTGAGGGACTGTCTTGGCTGACACGTCTCTTCAACATTGCGTGGAAGTCGGGAACAGTACCTCTAGATTGGCAGACTAGGGTGGTGGTCCCCCTTTTCAAGAAGCGTGGCTGGAGGGTGTGTTCCAACTATGTGAGTGACCTAGGTACAACACCTCTTAAAAGGCCAACTTTTATACCAAAAGTACTTGTAATAATCAAGGAACAAAGCACAGTCTAGCATGCTCAAAAACTTTGTCGCTTTTAGGAATGTAACCATATAATACACAAGTTAGTTGGTACCTCATGTTAGTATACACGTTCTTTTATAGGGACAAACACACACACCATTGCAATACACGTCAATAGGGATACTTGCATAACTATCGCAATGCTTAAAGCACTTATATTATAATGTTATAATCAGTATTATTCAGTAACATGATTTAATAGAAGCATATAGTCCTATGGCCTTGAGAATGTCAAACAGAACAACAGGGTGATGTCTAAGGTTGTATGAAAACAAGTGTTAATGTTTTACAAGTTGAATGTCATGTTCCGATGTTGGTGCTGAACTGAAGGTTAAAATAACATGTTTTGATGTTAAAATGGTAATGATTATAAGATAACTGACGCCAATGTGAGCTCCTCCATAATCATTAAGCCACAAAGTAGAACATTAAGTCTCGGTAGTCTGGTGAAAGGCCACTAGGGGTCATAGTCATTGAAGTACAATAGCAAAGCCAGGCAACCCATATAAGGACATCCTTAGGAGTTTAGCTGAGGACACCTATGGAGTCATCTGCGGTCACCCACTGAGTTCATCTCAGGACAGGATGATGACCAAATATGGCAGTCCAGGACGGGTCAAACAAGGACACAAGTTCAACCAAGGGGATGAGTCATGCTGAATCAGCGTGGTCGGGGAAAGTACAAGCTATTCTGGGAAAGACACTCCTCTGGGAGGTCTTAGATAGAGGTAATGGACGGACACTCCCATGAGCAGGCGGAGACTGAATACAGCATAAAAAGAGGACGCATTCAAAAATCAAAGCTGGTTCCAGGCAATTCACCAAGGGATCGCATCTCCGAAGCTCCAAGGCTCTCGACACAGCTCTGGGACTGCTGAAGGAATATTGGACTCAACTCGTCTGCCCAGCAGAAGGAGAAGACTCCGTCTTTCAGATGAACCTGAGACACCAACTGAACATTCTGTCTGCGGCGCTACCGAGGGAAGAGCTGAGCCTGAGTGAGCACGGAACCAGTCACAGCAGCGGTCCCCAGCTTTGCCGCTCTCGGGAGCAACCTAGAGCCGTCAGGACAACCAGGGAAGGTCGAAGGCCTGATCACCCGACGCCTGACCCGCATCAAATAGACTTATCCCCAAGAAGCGAACTCATCCTCACTAGACTTTTTGTCTTCACTACTGGCTTCATCATCGGGGTAGGTAGGACTGAGGCACTGGCCTGCGGCCTTGCACTTCTTTCTATCTAGGTATATGTGAGTGGAGCTCATTGCGGCTAGTCTGACATTGAGTACAGTATATCCTTATAGTTAATCGAGTACCTGCTTCAATGCCCTTGCTAACTTTCCTAATAAAGCTTTTCACTCTTTCATTAAGAGTTGTCACCCAGTATCTTCTCTGAAGGTAAAAGAGTAAGCAGTGTGTTACAGACAGATTCCTTTGAGGTTGTTCTGGTAACTTAGTAAAGACAGGTCCCTTTGATTGCTGATAGATGAGTAAATAACCCCAGGTCCTTACCAAGAGCAACTATCCATTAAGAGAGGAAGCAGTCGTAAAAGCAGAGGGTCCGACGTCTCGTACGACCAACCTTGGGTTACTCTGGTCTTGCGCGGCTCGGATGCAGTGGGGCCGCCTCTGCACTACCGAGGCTGTTAATACCTAGGTGAGTTCCTCTCACCCCTGACTTAGAGGTCTCTCTTCCCTCTACGGGAGAGACCGTAACCCTTTGAACGGAGTAGTCAGGTAGGCAGGTGCGCCTGCTTCTTACACGAGGGAGCAAGGGTCCTGCACCGCCTAGGTAACTAGGGATTAAACAAGGGGGATCACAATCCTCAGTCGCCCTGGGAAAGTCTATTCCAGGGTGCTGGAGAGAAGGGTATGACCCTTAATCGAACCTCGGCTACAGGAGGTGCAATGTGGAACAATGCACCAGCTCTACACCCTTGCAAAGGTACTGGAGGGTACTTGGGAGTTTGCCCAACCGGTCTACATGTGCTTTGTGGACCTGGAAAAGACGTTCGACCGTGTCCCTCGCAGTGACCTGTGGGGGGTGCTCCGCGGATATGGGATTGGTGGCGCGCTACTATGTGCCATTCGGTTCTTGTACAACCGGAGCAGGAGCCTGGTTCGCATTGCCAGCAGTAAGTCAAGCCTGTTTCCGGTGAACGTTGGCCTCTGTCAAGGCTGCCCTTTGTCACCGATTCTGTTCATAATTTTCATGGACAGAATTTCTAGGCGCAGCCAAGGTGTCGAGGGAGTCCAGTTCGGGGGCACTAGGATCTCATCTCTGCTATTTGCAGACGACATGGTCCTGATGGCCTCATCGGGCTGTGACCTGCAGCGTTTACTGGGACGGTTTGCATCTGAGTGTGAAGCTTCTGGGATGAGACTCAGCACCTCCAAATCTGAGGCCATGGTTCTCAGTCGGAAAAGGGTGGATTGCTCCCTCCGGGTTGGGAATGAGGTCCTGCCCCAGGTGGAGGAGTTCAAGTATCTCGGGGTCTTGTTCACGAGTGAAGGAAGGTTGGAGCGTGAGGTCGATAGGCGGATCGGCGCAGCATCTGCAGCAATGCGGTTGCTGTACCAGACCGTCGTGGTGAAGAGAGAGCTGAGCCGGAAGGCAAAGCTCTCAATTTACCGTTCGATCTATGTTCCCACCCTCACCTATGGTCATGAGCTTTGGGTCGTGACCGAAAGAACGAGATCGCGTATACAAGCGGCTGAAATGAGTTTTCTTCGTAGGGTGGCGGGACTCACCCTAAGAGATAGGGTGAGGAGCTCGGTCATCCGGGAGGAGCTCAGAGTAGAGCCGCTGCTCGTTCAAATCAAGAGAAGCCAGCTGAGGTGGCTCGGGCATCTAGCCTGGATGCCTCCCGGACGCCTCCCTGGTGAGGTGTTTCGGGCATTCGCAGCTGAGAGAAGGTCCCAGGTCAGACCTAGGACACGCTGGAGGGATTATGTCTCACCGCTGGCCTGGGAACGCCTTGGTGTCCTCCCGGTGGAGCTGGAGGAGGTGGTCGGGGACCGAGAAGTCTGGGCTTCTCTCCTATGACTGCTGCCCCCGCGACCCGGGGGAAAGCGGAGGAAAATGGAATGGAATGTGTGTGTGTGTGTTTGCATCAACATTTTAATAACCTTATGCTTTTAATAGTGGGTTGAAGTACCGCCTTATTTACAGGTAAGAAATTCAGTAAAGTTTCAGTCCAGCACGGCATCGCCATCGTGTCCGTGATCGTCAAAAATCCAAAAGATGCCTGGTGGGATACATAGTGGTCGTCTACATCCATGCATGTCTCGTTTTCCGCATGTATTCAGATTTTGTTTGTATCATAAGGTCTTTGGTTTCACAGGCTAATAGAAAGCATATGGTTGTCAACAATGGCCCCTGGACAGAACAGCAAAAACAAATTGGGAGAAAGAATAATATCTTATGCTTGAAATAATTGGGATAGTTCAAGACTTCTGGTCATTTAAAAATAGCTTTAAATCTTTATACAGAGCCACTGACTTGTGTTGAAATTAGTACTTAAAACGTATTCAAACCAGCATGTATCAGCAGTAGTATGTATGAACTAACATATCTGGACAACTAGACAATGAATAACAATAATAACAACCTCTGACCAATCTTTCCGGGTGCATTAAGTGACAATATATACATAATGATAATAAATATAATATTGGTCATATGTAAACAGTATATGTGTGTCTTTCTGTTAGCCAACATACAGTATGTACAGTATTTGCATCCACTTTAGGGGGAGGAATTGGCCCTGTAATGTCAAATGTATGCATCAGGACAATCAGGTTTGCTAATGACCAACATTCACACTTTTCAATCAAGACACTCCTTTGTAGGAAAGGCTTTCAGAAGGACACATACCTAACAAAGTCACTATCTATTGTTTTAGATCATCTTTATACAGTATGTTGTAGACTTTTTATTTTTATTAACAGAGCGCAAATGGTTGTAAGTCTACCTTCCTTTAGTCCTTCATAACACTAGAGTGCTGATTAAAAGATAAGACACTGCGGGGATAGCATGGATGTGTGAGGAAAGCTCTACAAGTCCAATACATCATGCTGAGATGCAAAACATTTTAACATAAGAAAGCAGACCAAATGGAGATGCGGCCAGGATGGACTCCCGAGAGAAGTCACACCAAATGGACCCGAGTCAGGATGTTCGTTCATGACAAACAAGCCAGGAGAAGAAGTTCCAAGAGGAGCCCTGTTGATCAAAGCTTCACAAAGACTAGGTAAAGGGGGCAAAGACTGATGCGTTTCAAAATAAATAAATAAATAGAATATAGCAGTCTAATGGTACAGTGTTTGGAAATAAATAAAGAAATAGAATATAGTACATTCTTGTATTTGGGTGCTTGCAGTATACTGGTACTGCATTTGGAAATAAAGAATATAGTACATTCTTGTATTTGGGTGCTTGCAGTATACTGGTACTGCATTTGGAAATAAAGAATATAGTACATACTTGTATTTGGGTGCTTGCAGTATACTGGTACTGCATTTGGAAATAAAGAATATAGTACATTCTTGTATTTGGGTACTTGCAGTATACTGGTACTGCATTTGGAAATAAAGAATATAGTACATTCATGTATTTGGGTACTTGCAGTATACTGGTACTGCACTTGGAAATAAAGAATATAGTACATTCTTGTATTTGGGTACTTGCAGTATACTGGTACTGCATTTGGAAATAAAGAATATAGTACATTCTTGTATTTGGGTACTTGCAGTATACTGGTACTACGTTTTGGAATTAAATAAATAAATAGACTATAGTACATTCTTGTATTTGGGTACTTGCAGTATACTGGTACTGCATTTGGAAATAAAGAATATAGTACATTCTTGTATTTGGGTACTTGCAGTATACTGCTACTGTGTTGTAAATAAAGAATATAGTACATTCTTGTATTTGGGTACTTGCAGTATACTGGTACTGCGTTTGAAATAAATAAATAAATAGAATATAGTACATTCTTGTATTTGGGTACTTGCAGTATACTGGTACTGCGTTTGAAATAAATAAATAAATAGAATATAGTACATTCTTGTATTTGGGTACTTGGAGATGATTGTAATGATCCACAGTTGATAAGTCATGGGGGGTGATAAGATAGTTGTCCCAAGGTTTCATGTTTTTTTACAGCTTCCTGACTCTGTGGTATATCACCTTTATTTGCTTTCATGTATAAAGTCTGTTTTAACGCCAAGGGGTCAAGCTGATAGCTGTGATTTTTCAACAGTAATTCTATCAGCTGGTTGGGGGGAGTGGTCTAGATGCAGGAGGGAGTGGCCTAGATGTATCATTTGTACGTTGCTCTTGAAGAAACAAGGCTGGTGGATGGACGGCTGACAGGTAATCATGATATTTTCTTAAAAAATATAATTTTTAACAAAATAGCTGTAGTAGAAAGACTGGTAACTGTTCTAGACTTTTTATTTTTATTAAAAGAGCCCAAATAGTTGCAAGTTGTAAGTCTACCTTCCTTTAGTCATTCATAACACTAGAGTGCTGATTAAAAGATAAGACACTGCCGGGATAGCATGGCTATGTTAGGAAAGCTCTAGGAGTGCAATACATCATGCACAGAGGATGATGTCACAATGCAAAACATTTTAACATAAGAAAGTAGACCAAATGCATGTATAAAGTCTGTTTTAACGCCAAGGGGTCAAGCTGATAGCTTTCAACAGTAATTGTATCAGCTGGCTGGGGGGAGTGGTCTAGATGCAGGAGGGAGTGGCCTAGATGTGTCATTTGTACTTTGCTATTGAAGAAACAAGGCTGGTGGATGGACGGCTGACAGGTAATCATGATATTTTTTAAGAAAATATAATTTTTAACAAAATAGCTATAGTAGAAAGACTGGCATCTAAGGTTGTAATGTTTTGACTGTTTTAGTAGTATTATTTCTATTGTTTCATTGGGAATGTGGTAAAAAAAAAAGTGTTTTCAGTGTTTTGACTGTCTTTGCAAATGGCGGATTTAAATGGTTTGAATGGGGACGTGTGAGCTAAGGATGCAATGTGTTGAATGTTTTAGCAGTATTATTTATATTGTTTCAATGGGACTATGGTAAAAAAGTGTTTTCAGTGTTTTGACTGTTGTTTTGATCAGTGTTTTGACTGTCTTTGCAATTGGCTGATTTAAATGGTTTGAATGGGGACGTGTGAGCTAAGGATGCAATGTGTTGAATGTTTTAGCAGTATTATTTATATTGTTTCAATGGGACTATGGTAAAAAAGTGTTTTCAGTGTTTTGACTGTCTTTGCAATTGGCTGATTTAAATGGTTTGAATGGGGACGTGTGAGCTAAGGATACAATGTGTTGAATGTTTTAGCAGTATTATTTATATTGTTTCAATGGGAAAACTCCATGTTTGAGACACACAGACAGGCCGGAGGGGGCGGTATTGGGGGCCCCAGTCACACATGCTGAGACACACCCAGATAAGGCTGGAGGATGTCATGGGGGTGGTGGGGGTGGAGGGGGGTCGTTAGGAAAGGAGGGGTATGGGAATGGGGGCTTCCCCCACACGCAGCCGGAAGAAAAACACAGTCACGTGGGAATGATTTTATGATTGTTTGTTTGTTTTATGACTTCCGCATGTCCGCTTCCTGATGCTTTGACCCCTGACACATAGGTGTGAAACTTCTTTCATGGTTTATGGCTTCCAGATGTCCGTTTATGACTTCCGCATGTCCGCTTCCTGATGCTTTCACCCCTGACACATAGGTGTGAAAACGCTTTGATGTTTTATTGTTTTATTGCTTTATTGGTATGCCATAAACTTTTATTGTTTTATTGGTATGCCATAAAATTGTATTGCTTCCTGATGCTTTGATCCCTGACACATAGGTGTGAAAACGCTTTGATGTTTTATTGTTTTATTGGCCCGTCATAAACTTTTATTGTTTTATTGCCCTGACATAAACATGTCACGTAGGTGTGAAAACGCTTTGATCTTCGTCACATAGGTGTGAAAACGCTTTGATGTTGTGCGGGTGGGGGTAGGGGGAGGGGCATGTCATAAACTTTTATGACAGGGGGTCATAAATCAATCAAGACATGTCATAAATACCTTTTTGACACAAAGTCAACTATATACCTCTCTCCCGTCACGTCCGGTTTGTCCTCCAGCGACTTCTAGAGAACCGGTTATATGTCAAGGCAGAGAAATGCAAATTTCACACCACCTCCGTGTCCTTCCTGGGGTATATTGTGGAGAAGGGTCAGATACGTGCCGATCCCGCTAAGATCCTGGCGGTGGTCGAATGGCCGACTCCTACAACAAGGAAGCATTTGCAGAGGTTTTTGGGTTTTGCAAATTTTTACAGACGATTTATTTGTAACTTTAGCAGCAAAGTCGAACCTCTGACCATGCTTACATCTTCCAAAATACCATTTGTATGGAACTCCAAGGCTGAAGAGGCGTTTAGACAGCTTAAGAGATTTTTCTCAGCCTCAACAGTTCCTTGTTGAGGTCGACGCATCGGATACGGGAGTTGGAGCCGTCCTGTCACAGCGGTCCCCAGTCAACCAAAAGATCCACCTGTGTGCATTCTTCTCGCGTCACCTCACGAAAGCAGAAGGCAATTATGATGTGGGAAATAGAGAGCTGCTGGCCATCGTTCTCGCGCTGCGGGAGTGGCGTCATTGGTTGGAGGGCGCAGCTCTTCCATTTATGGTCATCACCGATCACAAGAACCTTGCATACATCAGAATGGCTCAAAGACTCAATGCCCGTCAAGCCCGGTGGTCCCTTTTTCTCACCAGATTTGACTTCTCCATTACCTACAGACCCGGTTCGCACAATATTAAGCCCGACGCGCTGTCCAGGACTTTTGGTAACACGGAGGAGGAGGCTGCACCAGAGACTATAATACCTGTGGCTCGGGCATTGGGGGCAGTCCAGTGGGAGGTGGAGAAAAGGGTTTCGGAGGCTACCAGCGGCACGGAACGGCCTCACGGCTGTCCGCCGGGAAGACTATTCGTTCCCCAAGATCTGAGGTCGGATGTCATACAGTGGGGGCACTCGTCTAAGATGGCATGCCATCCTGGGGTCAGTCGCACACAAGCCGCGGTGGCGCAGAGGTTCTGGTGGCCATCCATGACGACGGACATACAGGGATTCGTCGCGGCCTGCTCTGTCTGCGCCAGAAGCAAGACAGAAGGATGATGACCCTATCAGGACACAGAGGAAAGTTCAGCTCAGGATAAAAGATGACGCTGGTCGCCTCGGGGTGCTGAGTCAGGTGCAGTTGGGACAGTATGGACTCTTTCGGGAAGACACACCCCTGGGAGGTCTTGGACTGAGCTGAAGGACATTCCCCTGAGCAGGCGGGGACTGAACAGAGCATAAGAAGCGAACGCTCTCAACACTGCGGCGCTACCAAGAGAAGAGCTCAGCCTGAGCGAGCACGGAACCAGTCACAGCAGCGGTCCCCAGCCTTGCCACTCTCAGGAGCAACCTAGAGTTGTCAGGACACCCAGGGAAGGTTGAAGGCCGGATCACCCGACCCGCACCAACTAGACTCATCCCCAAGTAGTGAACTCTTCCTTACTGGACTTTTTGTCTTCATGACTGGCTTCATTACCGGGGTAGGACTGAGGCACTGGCCTGCGGCCTTGTGCTTCTTTCTGTCTAGGTATATGTGAGTGGAGCTCATTGCGGCAAGTACGGTATTTAGATAATCAAGCTCCTGCTTCGATTCCCTTGCAAACTTTCTAATAAAGCTTTTCCCTCGTACCAGGAGTTGTCACCCAGTATCTTTGATATCAAAGAGTAGGCAGTTTGTTACAAATTTCTTTGAGGTTGTTCCCGTAAACCTTTATAACCCAACAGGTCCCTCTGATCTCTAACAGATGACTAAACAACCCCAGGTTGTTTCCAGGAGCAACTATTCATTTAGAGAGGAAGCAGTCATAAAAGCAGAGGGTCTGGTGTCTCCGGTTACTCTGGTCGTGTGCGGTCCGGATGCAGCGGGGCCTCCTCTGTACTACCGAGTTAATACCTGGGTGAGTTCCTCCCGCCCCTGACTTAGAGGTCTCCCTTCCCTCTACGCGAGAGACCGTAATCCTTTAAACGGAGTAGTCAGGTAGGCAGGTGTGCCTGCTTATTACGCGAGGGAGTAAGGGTCTTGCACCGCCTAGGTAACAAGGGATTAAACAAGAGGAGACAAGTCATCACTACATATTTGGTCCAATTCTGCATTCTACCCGTATGGGCCAGGCTGCTTACTTGCACTAAATGAATGTATAGCTTCTTGAATGTCATCCTTTTGATAGGTTCCTCCAATGCCTTTTGATCAGCTTCTGATCATTTCATTCACAGCCAGTATGTCTGCATGACTTCTATACTGCCGTCACTCTCAGGTTCATATCCATTTTCCTAAACATTTGATTCATTTGAAATCTTCCCATCTGAAAGCTTCATGTTGGATAGAAGATTCCTGGTCATCTGCTTCTTGAACCTTAAAGCAAGGAGCTTTCCTGTTTGTTCCCCACGTTGAAGACATCTTAGTGTTGCTCTGGTCATTTTATTCATACTCAACCTTCTACTTTATGATGTCATCATATTATTCCATTCTTTGCCTACAAACTTGGATCCATCCTAATAAGTTCTCCTCTTATGCAACACTTAAGTGCTTCCCATGTTGTGGACATGCCAGAGACTGAATCTTCTTTTCTACATCTTCTGAAATGATTGTTTTCATTTGGAATTTGCTTTCAGTACTTTCTAGTAAAGAAATATTCATTTTCCATCATCAAGATTGAATGTTTACTGGTGACAAACGTTCATCGATTTGACCCTTGGCACCGTGACCGGGAATAATTATTGGGTGAATTTTTGCATGTACGTTTTCTAGGATTGCCTGCCGAACAAAAAACATATCAATGGTGGAAAAGGACTGATGTCTGTTCGAGTAAAAAGTCAAATCCTTCTGGTCTGGATTTAATGTCCCCCAAATATCTGCCATGCAGCTTTCAGAAGGGACAAAAGTGATTGAACATTTACACCAGTTTGATCAATATTAGGATTTAAATCTCCAGCCATAATCATAATAATAATAATAATAATAAAAATAATAATAATGTGCCAATTGAAGCTGTGTTTCACCAAAGAATGAGGCTGTGTGGTGCATATGCTGCATGTTTACCAATGTCATATTGGTATTATGCTATCTATCACACAATAAATAAACATAAACTGCCTCTACCATGTGGATGGAAAACTCTACTATTTGCCAGGACTCTCATTGTTTTTTTAACAATGTTGCTACACCAGCTCTTTTTCAAGACATTCCAGAGCCAAGCCAGAGCCTTTTGGACATGTTAGAAATGCTCAGTTTTCAAATGTGTTTCCTGTAAGAAGGCAATATCAGGAGAGAGATGATCTCAATGATTCCAAAGCGTTCATTCACACCTTTGATGTTCCAAGATGAAATTCATGAGTCCTTTGTATGCTTTGGAAGAACTTCTATTGTTGAAGTGAACTCTTTTTCTTCCTTCTGCTTCACACTAAGTCATTGTGACGGCGAAGCTCGCTGGACGTGGCGAGTCCATCGATTTCAGCAGCTTCTTCCACTGTTGCCTCGGCGACCATATCTTAGCACTGTGACAGGACACCTCTTCCTGCTAGCACAGCACTCTGCTTTTCCTTTCATGAGGAACACTGTCAGGGGAACTTGCCCCCAACCACCAAGGAACTAACAAAATGACACAGAAAAAAAGATTTTAGATTTTCTCACGCGCGAAGAGAGAGCGTCCATGCCACACTGCAACACTCTCTAGTGGGACACTCTCTTCGCGCTTCTTTTATTGTCATAGGTGGGAGGTACCATAGCAATAGATGTAATGTGTTCAGTTCCGTTATCAGTCACGATCCGTTCAAGAAGTGGACTGACAGAGAAAACAGCCGACTTTACACGCTGGTGGAATGTGCCCCATGACCTTTATATGGCCCATTTCTTCCCCAAGCCCATGCACGGGGGTCAACCATGGTCTTATCTCACACCCAAGGTGCAAGGGGGAAGCACTTAGGTCAACTCAACTGCTTTTCCTCAGTCCACTTCACAACACTATTGAACAAACAAAAGTCACAGTTAATGTTTGATCAACTTCAGATAACAACATAATGAGCATGTACATACATTGGTAAGTAAATCCTTAACAAACACAACAGGAGCACGCAGCTTCACACATTCCTCCAAGTTTTAAGGTGGTGAAAAACATTTGGATGCTCTGAATTCAAAGCACCCGCACGTCACCGAGCTAGCGCTCATTCCTTGCTGACTCATTCTTCCACCGCAGATGCTGTCGCTTCGACTGGAGCCGCCGGCCTTCTGCTCCGCAGATACAGCGAGACACCGTGTAAATTTGATATCGTGCTTCAAGTCAATATCCATGTACACTAGGTCCCCAATTTACGAACACAATTGGTTCCAGGTGACTGTTCTTAAGTGGAATTGTTCTTAAGTAGGGAAAAGGTAATATTAGCAATGATATAGGTACTACATGTACGTGTATACATATACAGTATATGTGTATGTATGTAAATATGAGTTTGAATGCAGTAGTAATATTAAACCAGGATAATTAATGAAGAAAACAATAATAAAAGTGATATAATAATACATAATGATAAATGTTATTTACCTTTGAAGAGGAGTGGTCGAGCATACGTCGTTGTGGAGGAGGAGGAGGAGTTATTGAAAAAAAGGACAAATGGTGGTGGTGGTTAGACTCTTCTAAAAGAGGTAGTGTTCTGTGGGTGGTGTAGAATTAAGCAGGCCTATTAACTCTTCATAAACTTTAATCACACGCTCTGTCCGGGTTGTATCATACAGCTACAATTTAGCTTTCTCTCCACAGCGTCTTACTGACCATTTGGTCCCATTAGCAGTGTCACAGTACCCTCTACTGGTCAAGCATGTAGCAGTATAAATGTTCGTAAGTTGGGGACCTAGTGTATTGCCCAGCCCTGCTATAGAGGCGTTATTTCATGTCCAGAGGGCGCTAATCATGGTAAAGTGTGCATGTACAATGCGGTAAACAGGCTGTCTTTGCTTAATATGTCTTATTTTCTCTTATTATGTCTATTATATTGGCTAATAGAAGTGTAAAGGTGACAGTAGGTGTGTTATTTCATGTCCAGAGGGCTCGAATCATGGTATAACGTGCATGTCGAAGGTGGTAAACACGTTTATAATGCCTAATATTCTTATTTTCTCTTATTATCGCTACTATATTAGCTAATGGGAGTGTAAAGGTGATTGTAGGGGTGTTATCTTTTGTCCAGAGAGCTCTAATCATGGTATAAAGTGCATGTAGAAGGTGGTAAACAGGTTTATTATGCCTAATATGTCTTATTTTCTCTTATTATGTCTACTATATTGGGGAATAGGAGTGTAAAGATGACTGTAGGGGTGTTATCTTATGTCCAGAGGGCTCTAATCATGGTATAAAGTGCATGTAGAAGGTGTGCTGTGTGTGCAAACAGGCAAAGTGTGACATTGTGGTATTTGTTTGTTGTGTTGCTTTCAGTGTTGATTGACGGGGCGGAGTGGCGGTGCAGTGGTCCTCGCAGGTCAAGCACTTCCCCGTGGGGTTATTCGGGCACACAATAAGCTGGTCGTCGAGTGGAAAAGCAAGGCACTGAAGAAGACGCGAGCAGCACAAGTCTACATTGTCATGTCTTTCTTTTTCATTGAGCGTAACATTAACACCTTTCCTCTGCTTTGTTGCTTTTCTAACCTCAGCTGGAACCTGCCCGTCAACGGCAGACGTCATCCTCTCTTTCTCTTGGATTTCAACACACGTGACACAAGTGCAAAAAAGGAAGAAGACTAGCCAAGAAAAGTGGGATTGTGTGTGTTTTACACTCATGTGTGCTAATAATAATAAAAATAAAAATAATAGGCCGTACGGTGGCTAAGTGGTTAGCACACAGTCACACAAGCCACACAGTCTGGAGATGGGAAGACCTGGGTTGGATTCTCCCTTGGGCATTTCTGTGTGGCAGTCTTATGTATATTAGCATGTATTAACAAACTTTTGCTTTCCTTCGAAATACTTTTGCGAGATAACGCAAAAGTTTTTTCCTTTTTTTTTTTTTTTTTACCCATCATATTTTTTTTCTCCATGTCCCCTCCGGGGCTCCGTACGAACCCATGTTTAGTGCTAAGCACTGTTTTGATATCGTTGTATTTTAGGCCCAACTCTAAATAAAACTCAATAAACTTATCCCACTCCATTGTCGTGTATGTTTTGTTTCCGTTCTGAGCACAGAAGTATACGTACACGGAGGTGCAAACATTCTTTCTTTTCTTTTTTACCCATCATATCTTTTTTTTCTCCATTTCCCCTCCAAGGCTCCGTAAAACCTTGAAATTATACAAGGAAAAAGTTGTAATATCACTAGAAAATATTTCATGTTCAAATATTTGTTTCATATTACGAGGAAGACAAAACATGAAATTGTACAAAAAAAGCAAAACGATCAAAGAAAAAATGTATTGTATGAGTAAAATGGTAAAATGAAGAGAGAAAAGATGAAAAAGTTGGAATATATTTCTATGATGACACCTGTCGCCTGTTTTAGTTTTGTGCTGCTTTCCATCATGTTGTATATTATTGCTGACCTCTCCTGTTTACTTGCTCAGACGTGACACCTCCTGAGCTGGGCGGAGCTTCTGGATCCCTGCAGCTGTGTTCAATCAGCTACCTTTTTAGTCTCCTCACCTGCAGCCTGCCAGTGCTGAATTATTGCCAATGGTTGTGCTTCCAGACCATGTGCTTTTCTCCTGCTACCACTTACCTTACCCTCCTGTTGCAGTTCATCTGGCTACTCCAACCAGCTCTGTCGTCCTGCTGCACCAGACCTCCGTCCAGCTCATGTGGTAGTTCCAGTACCTTTTTGTTCAGTGCTGTCCTTGTTTTTGCCCACGGTGCCCTCTTAGTTTTTTGCACCGTCGCCTTGAGTTCCTGTTTTGTGCCTCCTTTGCTTGCACATTAAATATATTTTGAACATTTGGACTTGTACCTGTTTCTGCATCTCGGGATCCAAGTTACACGGCTCCCTGAGCCTGACACAAAACTTGTAAAAAGGTGTAATATAAGAAAAGATATTATTTTGAGAGCATTACACAACTACAAGACAATTGTACAAGAAAATCTATTTTAGGAGAATATTGTTGAAAATATTACGGGGGGTGGGGTGGCATCCTAATTTGAGAAGACTAAAGTGATGTTGAGCAAACTCAGAGAGGCATGTGGTTGAATGAATGCTGTCCAATCAAATCCTATCACGTTTGTTGACTGATTGGACATGTAGAACTGTCAACTGGACGATGTGATGTGTTCCAATGGAACCTGGACGCATGCTGGAAATCAATTCAATGGCCAATAGATTTTGGATGCAGTCAAGTTCTTTTCTTCTCCTAATATGATGACCTTTTGCCCTTAAGACTTGAACATTTCACCTGTACGCTTACGCAGTGCTGTCTTTCATCATATTAGCCTTCACATCCCTTCATGTGGAAAATATCATATATTCATGGATTCTATTGACTTGATGACATCACACATGAAAGGGAGTCTGAGGAAGATGAAGACGAGCATCCTGAGAGCAGGTTTTATTCTGTCATCTTTGACAAAGACAGCAGTTCAAGCACAAACGCTAATCATTGATCATGAGAATGCTCATACATTCTTTACTGTCTTCTCATTGAGCGCTGTGTTCAACACCTCTATGCTATGCTATGCTACGCTACGCTACGCTACGCTATGCTGTGCTATGCTATGCTATGCTATGCTATGCTATGCTATGCTGTGCTATGTTATGCTGTGCTATGCTATGCTGTGCTATGCTGCTGTGGTTTGTTTGTTTCAAACATGTTTAGTAACGCATTAGTGTTACTATGAAGTCAACATGAAGTCAACTGAAGCTCCGTGTCCTGCCAGGAGACAGCAAGGGTGTATACAGCCCGCTAATTGATGCCCACGTGTTGGTGACCCTGCGGTCAATCATCCGTGGGCAGTCTTGTCAGTCTTCTTTGGTACACGCTCCATATGTCTCGTGTCATCTCCCGCTCTTACGGGCTCCATCCATCTCGGCAGTTCAACCGGTCGTGCTGGCGTCACCGGCCGGGCTCGTTCAGGCCGTCACGCTCGCTCGACTGCATGAAGGTAAGATTTGATGACGTTATTGAGCGCTAACGTGGACATAGCCCAAATAGAGCCCAAATAGAGCCATGAAAGCTGCAAGTGCCAGCAAAACGGGGGTTCATAGCTGGGCAGCTGTGACCAACGTTCTAGCATGGCTCACAATTTCAATGCCTTATTCATTCAACTTTTTTTCATTTCAAGGACATTATTTTAGTTTTTATCAAAGTGTCCTTCTGAAACTACCAACAAAATGTAACAAAATGTAATCATTTCATGATGTTTTTACATTTGTAAAGAAAAGCTGTGTTTTTCACAAATCATTTTGCTATGAATAATTTTGTTTGCAAATCTTTTTACATTTCAAATACATTATTTTTGTTTTTTCAAATCAGACAGGCCGTTAACGTCACAGGCAGATTTGATTTGCTCACCCGCATTTGTTTAGTTTGCCAACGAAGGCTGTATTTTTACGTGAAGGGAGAAAGCAATCCAAAGCTCCATGGCCTTGTGTGACAAAGTGATTGCCCCCTAAAGCCGTACTTGAGTCATTTGAGGTCATGTTTGTCTGAAACGTCTCAATCTCTCCAAAGGAAGACCGATGGTACACGGAGCCACATGTCAACTTTTCATTCTTATCCTGAGTTGTTCTTCATATTTGTCTTTTTTCTTTTTATTCTCTAACATGCAATGTTCACGTATTTGATATCAATTAAAATATCGTATTCATGTTATATACTGTATCATAGACTTAAGAATACACACATTCATTTATTCAATACATTCATTAGAAAATGACTTCATTTAACAATGAATGTCAGTAGTTGATGTCTTTTATTGAAGTTAGCGGGTTGGTTTACAATCTAGCCAAGCTAGCATACAACAACAGAAAAACACATCAAGGACAAGATCATATGAAATATGTTGATGGCAGCCATGACAGTCTTCTTCTCTCCTCATCATTAGCATCATGTACGTCATGGCAGCGCTCGGTCCGCCCCCGCTACCTTCTGGGGGGCGTCCTCATCGGCTCCTACAAAATAGAACTTTGCAAAAACACCAACTACATAAACCAGATTATGTCAGATTAATCAGTTTGAACCTGTGTCGCTGGCCTTCATTACCAAGGTAGTTGATGGTCTTAAGCCTTCTTCCTCTCCCATTGACCCACTCCCCCCTCGCTTTTTTAGGGAGGTGTGGGCAACTATTGGCCCCTATGTTTGTGATATCATCAACAGCAGCCTGTCCTCTGGTATTGTTCCTTCCTTTTGTAAAAAGGCTGCTGTTGAACCTTTGCTTAAAAAAACAGGTCTTGATCCTTCGATTTTATCAAATTATCGGCCCATTTCTAAACTACCTTTTATCTCAAAGATTTTAGAAAGAAGTGTTCTTGCACAGATGCAGCCTTTTTTAGATGAAAATGGGATTTTAGACACCTTCCAGTCAGGTTACAGGGCCTTTCATAGCACTGAGTCTGCACTTTTAAAGGTTTTTAATGACCTGTTTTTAATGACTGATACTGGTGGTTCAGCCATTTTAGTGCTTTTAGACCTGACTGCTGCCTTTGACACAGTGGACCACACTATTCTTTTATCTCGCTTGGAAAACTGTGCGGGTGTCAGGGGGACTGCCCTTGATTGGTTTAGGTCTTACTTGTCAGGGAGATGCCTTACTGTGGGACTTGGTGACTCCACCTCATCTACTGCCCCCCTTGAATGTGGAGTCCCCCAGGGATCAATCCTGGGGCCCATCCTATTTGTTCTGTACCTAATCCCACTTAGCACAATTTTTAGAAAGCATGGCATCTCCTATGACTTTTATGCAGATGACTGCCAGATCTATTTACCAATTACAAGAAATGACCATGCCCCCCTGACTCCCCTTCTTGAGTGCTTTAGTGACGTCAAGGTCTGGTTGGCTCAACATTTTTTAAAGCTCAATGAGGGGAAGACAGAAGTTATCATCCTTAATAATAATGACCCCCACTTGGACTTGGGCCCCATGAAAAACCATGTCAGTCCCACAGCCACCAGCCTTGGCGTCATCATTGATAGTGATTTTAAACTTAATAAACAAATCAATGCCGTTGTAAAATCTTGTTTTTACCATCTTCGGCTTTTATCCAAAGTCAAATCATTTTTATCATTGCAACATTTCGAACAAGCCATGCACGCTTTTATCTCGTCACGTCTGGACTACTGTAATGCGCTTTACTCTGGAATAAACCATAAATGACTCTCTGGCTTCCAGTTAGTCCAGAACTCTGCAGCACGGCTTTTAACAGCAACCAAAAAGAGGGAGCATATTACCCCAATTTTAGCTTCCCTGCACTGGTTGCCTGTGCGTTTTAGAATTGATTTTAAGATTGTATTGTTTTGTTTTTAAAGCTTTGAATGGGCTGGCCCCCTCAGTACATCTCAGACCTCATCCAAATTTACACTCCACATTGAGGTCCGAAGGCCAGCTCCAACTGGTGGTGCCTAAGACCAGACTTAAGACCAGGGGAGACCGGGCCTTTTCTGTTGTCGGCCCAAAGCTGTGGAACACTCTCCCCCCTCATGTAAAAACGGCCCCCACAATTGAAAGCTTTAAGTCTCGTCTTAAAACCCACTTTTATTCTCTGGCTTTTAACTCGGCGTGAGTCGTGTGGTCCTCTGTGTCTTTTATTCTTTTTAAAGTTTTTATTGGTTCTATTTATTTTAGTTTTTAAATTAAATTTACTTATTTATTTTTTACCTACTTCTTGGACTTTTGGCTTTTATTGTTTCGATTTCTTGTTTTAAATATTTTATTGTAGTACGCTTCTTTGTTTCTATTTGATCTTTTACTTTTTATTGTCGTAATTTTTACTTATTATTTACATTTACATTCCTTTATTTACTTATTATTTATGGTTTTGCTAGTCTGTGCAGCACTTTGGAAACAGTGTTTATAAAATGTGCTATATAAATAAAGTGGATTGGATTGGATTGGATAATATTGATAAATGATATCAATATTATTATATTATGAATTATCCATCCATCCATTTTCTATACTGCTTCATCCTCATTAGGGTCGCGGGGGCATGCTGGAGCCTATCCCAGCTGACTTCGGGCGACAGGCGGGGTACACCCTGGACTGGTCGCCAGCCAATCGCAGGGCACATATAGACAAACAACCATTCACACTCACATTCATACCTATGGACAATTTAGAGTCGCCAATTAACCTCACCTGCATGTTTTTGGAATGTGGGAGGAAACTGGAGTGCCCGGAGAAAACCCACGCGCACACGGGGAGAACATGCAAACTCCACACAGAAATGCCCAGGGGAGAATCGAACCCAGGTCTTCCCGATCTCCAGGCTGTTCCTGTGTTGGCCAACGTGCTAACCACTAGACCACCGTGCGGCCCATTATGAATTATTATTATTACAAATGATTATTAAATTATATTAATATTTTCATGAAATTAAGATGACCACTTCTTTCTGTTCATATTTTCACTTTATTCTTCTAAAATTACTGCTGTTTTTGTTTTTACCTGCAAGGATTTCCACTTTGTTCCTGTCAAAGATGACTTTACGTATCTATGTATGTTTTCCCCTCTATCATGTGGGACACGCCATGGCTGCCTTCATGCAATGTAAAGGTCATGTGAGCTCATGTTTACACATCACTTGGATTCAATCATATTAGACCACAGTCACTTTTACACTTTTCAAACGCTGCGGCACCGACGCTTCACGTGGCTGACAAGGTTTTTTGTGTGCTCGATGGTCTTTTTGGAGGCGGGTTGTAGGAAGTGGATGGGCCCGGTGCGCCACGACCTACAACCAACCAAAAGGCATACGAAGAGCTGCTGACGGTGGTGCGGAGGGAGCTGAAGTGCGGGTGCAACCAAGCGGTACCGTGAGTGTAACAATGGGCTGTAGCTCAGATGATGTTAGCGATGAAGGGCAGATGAGATGGAGTACACACACACGTAAAAATAGCAAGGAAACAATCACGGGCAGAAGCAAGCAGTGACAAAGATGATGATGGAAGACAAACAAAGACAAAAATAGCAGCTAAAACAAATGGCAAAGAAGAGTCAGATGAAGAATGCAAAGTTATTATTACAATGAGCAAAGATAAAGGACATTTTCACCCAGTTCATCTGACTAAAGCGATTGAAAAAGAAATAGGGAAAGTTAAATACGCCAAAATGCTCAATAACAGAAGAATACTCATATCAGCAGCAAGGACATATGGTGAAGTTGAAGTACCTTGATGGAGGAGAAATAAAAGTACACATACCAGGAGAGGCAGCAGCAATAAGAGGAGTTCTATCAAACGTAGCGATGGAAATGTCCATGGATGAGGTGAAGAGAGAAATAAGAGGTGGCAAAATAACAGAAGCTAGACGACTCCAAACCAGCAGAGGAGGAGTAAAAAGTGACAGTTTGTCAGTAGTACTTGTATTTGAAAAGACAATACCGACAGACATAGGTATAGGATGTATGAATTTTAGGGTGAGGGAGTACATTCCTCAACCACTAAGATGCTATAAATGCCAGAGAATGGGACACACGGCACAGCAATGTCAGTGGAGGCAAAGGTGTGCAAAGTGTGGTGGAGAACATGACTATGGGACGTGTGCTAGCCATGCTAAACTAAGATGTTGCAACTGTGGAGGAGAACACAGTGGTGGATGTGAAGTTCGAAGACACGCCAAAGAAGTGGAAAAATATCAAAGAGAGAATAAGCTATCATATGCTGAAGCAGTAAAGAATCTAGCTATGTGTGTCATGAAGCAAAATAAACCAATAGAGACTCAGGAGAACATAGATAGAACATACAGGACATGCAGGAGGACTTCCTCAGAGAACACGCCATGGAAGATCTCAGTTAGAATGGACCGCCCCCCCACAGTAATGTAACCATAAGTGTGGGACAGAAGAAGACACATTAGTTGTAAAGAAGAAGAACTTTGCAGCTTTGATAAGTAAAGTAATTAATGTGGCCACGAGGCAGGAAAGGAAAAGTGACAGGATCAAAACGGTTGTGGAAGCTGCAGAACAATATTGAAACATCAAAGACGTGAAAGCAGAAGAAATACATAGTATGTTGACTATACATAATGATGCAGGACCTCAGAACGTTCATCCAACACATCACGGTACTCCACATCCTACCACGGAATGCAAGAAGTTTCATAGCCAACGGACAAGAACTTAAGAAATGTAGAAGAGAAAGTGGGAAAAGACCTGATATGATATGTGTGCAAGAAACATGGCTTAGACCCCATGTGGATGATGTGTTGCATGGCTATGAATCAGTGCCATTCCATAGAAAAGAAAAGCAACGTTTGTGAGGGATGGAATAACATCCAATAGAATAGCAACATGAACTGAAATAGAATGTGTGCTTCTTGAAAGACATCAAGCAAATAGAAATGTCATCATGATTCATATGTATAACCCGTGTCAACTATTAGATGGAGAACCATTGGAGAAGATCATAAGCAGGCATGGTGCTAGAGAGATCTGGTGTGGGGACTTGAATGCACGTCATAGCAAACTGATCACAATGGAGCAGTAGTGGAAGAATTCATGGATATCACACAGTTAGTCTGCTTCATCAGGGGAAATGGTAGAAGAATAGATATACGCTCAAATAGAATGTCTTGGATTGGTTTAACATCACTTGGCAAGTTCCTGAGAATGGAATGTACATGAAAACACAAGTATAGGAAGTGATCGTTTCCCCAGAAGTTGGACAACAAACACCCAAGTAGATGTCAAAGAAAGACCCAGACAGAAAAAGTGGTGCTTTGGGGAAAATTCAGGGAGGAATGTAGCAAAGCAGCAAATTCAATAGCAATGGAAGGTGGCATAGAGGAATGCACAGTTAAGATGACAAATAAGATCTTAGATGCAGCAATGAAAAGTATACTGTGGAAGTCAATTGGAGGGGAAGGAAAATGGTTCCATGGTGGAATGAAAAGTGTACAACAGCTGGAAAAGAGCGAAATAGCGCACTAAGAAGGTTAAGGAAGAACCTCAGCCAAGAAAATGTCATCAATGAGCAGAGGCCGAAGAGTAATTAAAAACAGTAAACAAAACGCATGGAGGGATTATTGCTCTGCCATTGGAAGGCAAATCAAGATAGGAGACGTATGGTCAATGTTGAAGAAGATGAGTGGGAAAAAGGTGTTTGTTCAAACACCTGCCTGAGAAGACAATGGAACAATGGCTGGGACTGGTGTGTTGGGGAGACCATCTGGATGTTCATCATAGAATAGGGAAAGAGAGGATGCTAAAAGAAAGTAGGGATGTGTTTCTAAGACAGGATGGTGAGGAGAGTGTGATGGATGCTGAAATGAATATGAATGAATTGCTAATAGGATGAAATAAAAGTAAAGATACTGCAACAGGAGAAGACCAGTTGACTTATGTTACGTTCCAGAACTTACCAGAAAATATGATATTTATTGAACAAGATATGGGAAGAAGGGAAAATAACCAAAGACTGGAAAGGTGCATGAATATTAGCATTTAATAAACCTGGTAAGAATCCAAAACACCCTGTGAATTATCGACCTATTGCTCTTACATCACATCTATGCAAATGGATGGAGAAAGTTCTAGTCAGAAGACTTAACTACTTCCTTGAAAGTCGAGAGTTACTTGCAACTTATCAGTGTGGGTTTAGAAAAGGACGATCAACAATGGATGCTGTAGTTAGAGTAAGTCAGGAAATAGAGAAAACCTTTCAAATGAAAGAGTTGATGAATATTGTATTCTTTGATATTGAAAAGGCTTATGATTCCATGTGGCGGGAGGGTTTATTGATTAAGATGAATAGGATGGGAATTAGAGGTAGGTTCTATAACTGGGTCCTTGATTTCATATCGGACAGAAAATTCAAAGTAAAAATAGGATCAGAGATGTCAGAAGAATACAGTATAGCAAATGGTATACCACAGGGGAGTGTAATTAGCCCAGTTTTGTTTAACGTAATGATAAATGATATATTCATGAATTTGGATAGGAGGATTGGGTCGGCCCTACACGCAGATGATGTAGTGGTTTGGGCAAGGGGACGAGATTCTATAAATGTGACAAGTAAAATGAAGGAAGCAATAAAGAAGATAGAACAATGGTCATATGACTGGGGATTTAAGCTATCACCCAATAAAACATGTTACATGACGATTACCAGGAAAAAAGGCATAAAAAATCAGAACCTGATGCTATATGGACAAAACATGATAAAAGTAGATCATTTGAAATACCTTGGTATGTGGCTAGATCAGAAAGGCACATGGAAGACCCATGTGGAAAAGGTAGAAGAGAAATGTAAGAGGATAATAAACTTAATGGGCCTCATTCACAAAACGTTCTTACACACAAATGTGTTCTTAAAGCCTTCTTACGGAGATTTTTGGCATTCACGAAGCGTGTTAACTTAACTCACAGTTCTTAGATCTAAGAACAAATTCTATGAACGCTCAGGAGGACTCTTACGCACAAGCAAAGCTTGCACTTTCAATGCGCAATCGCCCTCATGATGGATTTTGCAACCTGATCCCAAAAAATGTAGTGCAAATAAAATATCCCAACAATTATTTATCATCAAAACAACTAAAATATACTCCATGGATAAATATATATTCAAATCCCAATTCATCAAAAAAAAAAAAAGGCTGGCTGGACGTGCGCTGCGCAGAGAGAGAATGTAAAGGGACCATTAGATTTATTTGCTGAAAGCCACCAATATTTGATGTCCCGCTTCAGGCTTCAGGCTTCCCTCTCTGTTCTTGCAGGTGTGCAGGATCATCACAATAACATCGCAATGAAACGTGGTGTGCCTATTGCGCACGTAGCACGCCCAGATAACGACATGCGCCCCCAGCCACGTCTTGAGCCAGAGCACGGGGCTGCTGTATTAATTAGGCAGCGTCTAATCAAATGTAACCACAGAAAAAATACATTGTCACACACAAACTATGTATTTTTACTTTATTTTTCCATCATGATTGTGTAAATATTTTCTAGAGTTTCGGAAATGGTTTGGTTTCTGATTGATGGCCCACCTCCCGTTTCCTTCAGATCCCTCCGGTGCAGTCCAATCTTTTTTTTTTTTAGTCTATTTTAAGTCAAAACACTTCTTTTTAACCTCTGCTGTGGCGCGTTTCTCCGTGGAAACGGCATTTATGTTTCCTGCAATGGTGCTCCATGCCGACTCTTTTTGGATGGGCTGATGACCGGTGGATACACGTGAAAATAAGGTGGTCTTGTGTTCGCTCACTCCTTGTAAAAGCACCTCTATTTCTGTAGAATTGAAGTTTTTCTTCTGTTTGTTGTCCAGCTGCTCCTCAGTCTTGCCCTTGCGCGTTGCCATCTCCGCCTACAGCTGCCTGTTGCGCACGGCACATTTTTTACCTTGTATGGGAAATAATAGGCGGTGACCTATGCAAATTAGGGCTCACATGCACGGGCATCGCAGTTGGCATTCATCAACCTAAGAACACCGGTGCCAACGATTATCCCTACTTAAGAACGTGTCGTGAATGTGGCGCAGTTTCCAACCCGCGCCTTCTTAAGTACACTTCTTAAGAAGACCTTTAAGAAGATGTTCGTGAATGAGGAGCAATGAGAGCTGTTACAGGTAAGGAGTGGGGAGCAGATAAACAGTCACTAATATATATATATATATATATATATATATATATATATATAGAGCTTTGATGAGAGCAAATATAGATTATGGAAGTTTTGTATATGGAGCTGCAGCTAAAACACATTTAATGAAAATAGAAAGAAATATTCCCAAAGCATTTAGGATAAGTACAGGTGCAATCACATCAACACCAATGAAAGCAATGCAGGTTGAGTTAGGAGAAGTAGCGTATGACCTGAGAAGAGATCAACTTATGTTGACATACTGGAGTAGACTTAAAGGATGTAGGCATGGACATCTGGCCAAGGATGTGATGGAGGACTGTTGGGAGTATAATGCAACTAAACAGATAAGATCAAAGATCAAAGATGGCGCCCTCCGTGGCAGACGTCTCTGTGACACTCTCCCGTGTTTTTCTATTTTTTGCTATTTTATTGTTCATTTTGGACATTCAACACACTCACGCAGTACATTACAACAGGGAGACACTTTTGAACATCGGCAGGGTTCACCATGAACTTTCATTTAGCCTCTCAGACTTTGCCTTTCTTCTGCGCCGGGAGAACGCAGCAGCCTGCGGGCCCGGTGAGCTGAATACCCGGCGAGCAAAGCATCCGAGGCGTAAACGAGGCAAGCGAGCCGGCCTGCATGCTAGGCTAAAAGCTAGAGCGACTAGGCCACCGCTACCAAGCTTGCTGCTAGCCAACGTCCGCTCTCTTGAAAACAAGATGGACGAACTACGAGCAAGGATTACAGCTCAACGTGAGATCAGGGAATGCTGTGTCCTCACCTTCACAGAAACCTGGCTGACGGAGGATATACCGGACTCGGCGATCCAGTTGGAATCATTTGCTGCTTACCGGGGAGATCGGACTTTAGCGTCTGGTAAACACAGAGGTGGCGGCGTCTGTGTTTACGTAAACAAACGGTGGTGCACAGACGTACAGACGATGGAAAAGCACTGCTCGCAGGACATTGAGCTGCTGATGGTGAAATGCAGACCTTTTTATTTGCCTCGTGAGTTTAGCGCTGTGTATTTAACTGCTGTTTACATCCCACCACGAGCTAACACTGCTAATGCACTAGGCCTCCTGCATGACATCATTGATAAACACGAGACCAAACACCCAGACGCTGTATTTATTATATCTAGCGATTTCAACCACTGTAACCTCAGGACTGTCCTCCCCAAATATTACCAGCATGTGAGCTTTCCCACAAGGGAAAATAACATCCTGGACCAAGTCTACAGCAACATGAAAGGTGCTTTGAAGGCTGTTCCAAGACCCCACTTTGGAAAGGCTGACCACATCTCTATATTCCTTTATCCAACGTACAGACAACTTCTCAAAAAAGCTCCCCCTGTAAGTACAGCAGTTAAAGTGTGGAATGAAGAAACTGATCAAGTACTTCAGGACTGCTTTGGCTGCACAAACTGGGATGTGTTTAAAACTGCAGCGGGGAGGGAAGATTGTACTGTTGATTTGGATGAATATGCTTCTGCTGTTACTGGCTACATTAGCACATGTATAGAGACTGTTACCACCACCAAGTATTACAGAAAATACCCTAACCAAAAACAGTGGATGAACTGTGATGTAAGGGCTAAGCTACGTGCTCGTTCGACTGCATTTGTCATGGGCACCGCTGATGACTACAAAAAGGCCAGATATGACCTGAGGAGGTCCATACGGGAGGCCAAAAGACAGTACAGACAGAAGCTGGAGGGCTACTATTCCACCTCAGACCCTCGGCGCATGTGGGCGGGGCTCCAGCACATCACAGACTATCGACAGCAGAGTAGCGTAGCCACGTCCAGCCAAACCACACTTCCAGATGAGCTGAACGAGTTCTATGCCCGCTTTGACACCCAAACTTCTGATGAGCAGAGAGGGTGGCTGAACCTGGGGAGCACACAGGACGCACCTCTCATGGTGACATCAGCTGATGTGCGCAGGGTTCTAAACAAAACAAACCCACGAAAAGCAGCAGGCCCAGACAACATCTCAGGACGTGCACTTCGGGTTTGCTCATCAGAGCTAGCTGATGTGCTTGCTGACATATTTAACCTGTCGCTTGCACAAGCATCTGTACCGACCTGCTTTAAGTCCACCACCATAGTGCCCGTACCCAAAAAGAGCAACGTGACCTGCTTGAATGACTATCGCCCTATAGCACTCACTCCTATTGTTATGAAGTGCTTTGAAAGAATAGTCATGACCCACATCAAAAAGAGCATCCCGGCGGCAACTGTGGACCCTCTACAGTTTGCATATCGCCAGAACCGGTCCACGGATGATGCAGTCAACACTGCCATCCACACAGCCCTTTCTCACCTACAGGGCCAGGACACATACGTCAGAATGCTATTTATAGACTATAGCTCTGCTTTTAATACAGTCAGCCCCCACAAACTCACAAATAAGCTCCTCACACTTGGCCTGTCTCCCTCCCTCTGTAACTGGGTGTTTAACTTTCTCACGGGCAGACCCCAGTCAGTCAGAGTCCACAACCGCACATCCAGCTCAAGAATTGTGAGCACTGGGACCCCACAGGGGTGTGTGCTGAGTCCACTCCTCTACACGCTCTTCACCTACAATTGCGTGGCCTCCCAGAACAACACCAGCATCATTAAATTTGCGGATGACACTACAGTCATCGGACTGATCACTGGTGGTGTTGAAACATCATACAGAAGAGAGGTGGCGGACCTCATAGCTTGGTGTCGTGATAACAATCTCCTTCTCAATACAGATAAGACTAAAGAGATGATCATCGACCCAAGAACAAGGGAAAAGGAGCCACATAGACCCCTGTTTATTGGTGAGACTGAGGTGGAGAGGGTGAAAACCTTCAAGTTCCTTGGCACACACATCAGCGAGGACCTCACCTGGTCTCACAACACCCAACAAATTCTGAAGAAGTCCCAAAGGAGACTGTACTTCCTGAGAAGACTGAGGAAATTTGGCATGTCCACCACAATCCTGAGTTGCTTCTACAGATGCACTATCGAAAGTGTCCTTACCGCCTCCATCACTGTTTGGTACGGTAACTGTACAACACGTGATAGGAAGGCACTCCAGCGGGTGATCAAGACCTCACAGAACATTGTTGGGGCAGCCCTCCCCTCACTGCAAGACATTTATACATATAGAGTCCTACGCAGAACACACAACCTCATCAAGGACAGCACACATCCACAACACTCATTATTCACACTCCTACCGTCAGGCAGACGCTACAGGAGTTTGAAGTCCAGGACCACAAGGCTGGCAAACAGCTTTTACCCACAGGCCATCAGGCTTCTCAATGAAGCACTCAGACACGCCGCACGCAACACACACTCATAGCACTTTATTTATTTATTTATTTGTATTATTTACTTGTATTAATGTCTCTTCTGTTGTTGTTGCTTAATTTATTGGTATTTATGTATATGTGTTTATGTTTCTTATGTTCTTATTCTTTCTTGTGTTTTTCTTTCTTTTCTTGGGAGAATGAACAGAATAAGATTTTCATTGCATGGTATAACTGCTGTTTTACCATGCACATGACAATAAAACTCTCTTGAATCTAAAAGTAATAGCTTTGGGTGGGTAATTAAAGGTAAAATAGATAAATATAACATAAAAAATATACATATTAGTAATTCTACACCCATAAGCAATATTCCTATCTGGCTATTTCCTAAAGCTGAAGTAGATATATATATAACAGAGTTCAAAAATAGATGGAAAGATAGTGAAAAAGGACAAAGGACAAAACAAATATTATGGTTACTTAGATATTTCTCCAGATGGATGAAAAAGCGAAGAAGGGAAGGTGGGGATTGGAATCTATGGACCACCAATGAACTATAGCATCATTAAAAGATGACCTGACCAGCTCTCGGTTTATACAGCAGAAATGATGGCAATGATTATAGGTTTGCAATGGATAGAGGAAATAAAAGCAGATAGAGGGGTATGCTGTGTGGACTCTCTGGCAGCATTATATAGTATAAAAGATATGGAATCAAGTGGGGAGGATTTATTATTAGAAATACATCAAAGCCTGTTCCAGTGACGCATGTTCAAAATAGAAATAAGGTTCTGCTGGGTACCTGCACAGGAATGAGGGATGACAAGGAATGATATTATAAATGTACCTGAAGTAAAGGCAATAACCAAAAAACAAATGATGGAGAAATGGCAAAACAGGTGGGATGAGGGGAGTAGCGCAAGGAAGTATGATAGAGTACAAAAATGTACGAGTGCACAAGGGGTGAAGAGGAAAAACAGAAAAAAGGAAATAGTGTTAACTAGGATGAGGTTCAATCAATCAATCGGGTTCAATGACACAATGTTTTTGGGAGGGAAATGGAAATGGAAAGTATGTATGGATACAAAAACCTAGAGAAGGTGGAACACATATTACTACACTGCAAGAGATATAGGAAGACATGGAAAGTTAAGCAAAAGGATGACTAAGGTAGGAAGGGAATGGAGCATTGAGGGGATTTTAGGAACAGCTGGGGAGGGGGTTACACATATACAGAGGGCAGTGATAGAATATTTGAAGGACACAGGATTGTATAATAGAACGTAGTTCATTATTAGAATATATTACTATAGTATTATTAATAGTATTATTATTATTATAAGTACTTTCCTCATTATCTGAATTAGTATAAAATAAGATGGATGGCCCATGTTACATACTCTGGTACAGTAGGTGGCGCTATGCACTTTTAATGAGGGGAGGGAGACAGGCCAAGTGTGAGGTTTTACTATGCACATGACAATAAAACTCTCTTGAATCTCTTGAATCTTGAATCTTGAATCTAATGTCGTGGTTGCAACACGCTATAGAAGAAGAAGAAGAAGAAGAAGAAGAAGAAGAAGAAGAAGAAGAAACAAAAAGAAACAAAACGAAACAAAACGAGACTTACACAAACAACGAAAATGTACTGACACAGGCCCAAAACTGGCCCTGCTGAGATGGATTTGGCTCCGGTAAGTGTCACTTTGTCGGAATAGTGTTCTTACTGTCGGATAATGTCATCTCGGTGAATGATGAAGCTTGTTGATTAAGTCGTCTTAGTAAATGATGAAGATTGTTAGGGTTGCTTAACTTGTTAGATGCTAGCGAGACATGCTAGCCATCTTTTAATAAAAGTAAATTGCCACCAACAACCATTCTATTGAGCCTGTCCTTGGCTGTCTTTGCAGAGGGAGACATTCGTTTTCTCAATCATTTCTTCTTTGTATTCTCCATCTGTGAACGGCTTCGTAAGGAGGGCTCCTTGATCTCACATGCAGCCCAGTGTTGCCAACTTAGCCATTTTCTCGCTAAATCTGGCGACTTTCCAAACACTTTTGGTGATTTATTTTCCCTAAAGTGACTGGCGACAAACGTAGGGACTGGCATTTGGAGACGTAAAAGTGAAACGTATTGTTGTGCCCCGCCTCACAGCGGTCACAGGCGGAGTCGGATAATTGAAATTATTTTCGAAAATGCATTTTCCCCTTTTCGGTGAAAGAAGAAGAAAAATAATAATAATAAGAAGAATAAATGCATTCAGATCTAGGATGTGCTATTTTAGTGTTCCTTTAGCTCACGAGACAGACGACGTATCCGACGGGACTTGATTTCAAATATAGTGGCGGGCAAGTGAACAGAAAGGCAGAGTCCTTCACTGTGTGAGACGAGCTGGTAAGGGAAGTGTTCATGTAATAGAACTTATGATCCCATTCAGATACCATCACCTTGCTGTTGTCGTTCATGAAATGTTAACTTTGTGTATTATTGCCGTTTAGTAAGGAGGTTTTATCGCTAGCATGTTAGCTAACAATAGCTACTTGCTAGCGAGAGTCATCACATACACAGGATGGAATGGACAGGTGACAAATACAGGGATGCAGCGGAAGACCATTTGTGAGCTCTGATTTTTTTGGAGGAGGCGTTTTTATGACGCAAACGATGCACAGTGTTGTTGATCTTTTCCTTGTTTTGGTATTACAGTACTGTCATTATGGCCTCAGCCCATGAGGGAGGTATTTTATTGTTGTGGAGGGTCCCATTGAAGGAGGAGAGGAGGACCAGAGTTAGCTGTTCTATAAACATCTTTTACCACACTGCTGGAAACCATCACTTCCCGGTGACATAGGATTTTTTAGGGCGTTTATTGCCTCTTTCACCTCCTTTGTTGTCATTTGGGCCGTAAGAGGTGGCGGTGTCTGTGTTTACGTAAACAAACGGTGGTGCACAGATGTACAGACGATGGAAAAGCACTGCTCGCAGGACATTGAGCTGCTGATGGTGAAATGCAGACCTTTGTATTTGCCTTGTGAGTTTAGCGCTGTGTATTTAACTGCTGTTTACATTCCACCACGAGCTAACACCGCTAACGCACTAGGCATGACATCATTGATAAACACGAGACCAAACACCCAGACGCTGTATTCATTATATCTGGCGATTTCAACCACTGTAACCTCAGGACTGTCCTCCCCAAATATTACCAGCATGTGAGCTTTCCCACAAGGGAAAATAACATCCTGGACCAAGTCTACAGCAACATGAAAGGTGCTTTGAAGGCTGTTCCAAGACCCCACCTTGGAAAGGCCGACCACATCTCTATATTCCTTTATCCAACATACAGACAACTTCTCAAAAAAGCTCCCCATGTAAGTACAGCAGTTAAAGTGTGGAATGAAGAAACTGATCAAGTACTTCAGGACTGTTTTGGCTGCACAAACTGGGATGTGTTTAAAACTGCAGCGGGGAGGGAAGATTGTACTGTTGATTTGGATGAATATGCTTCTGCTGTTACTGGCTACATTAGCACATGTATAGAGACTGTTACCACCACCAAGTATTACAGAAAATACCCTAACCAAAAACAGTGGATGAACTGTGATGTAAGGGCTAAGCTACGTGCTCGTTGGACTGCATTTGTCATGGGCACCACTGAGGACTACAAAAAGGCCAGATATGACCTGAGGAGGTCCATACGAGAGGCCAAAAGACAGTACAGACAGAAGCTGGAGGGCTACTATTCCACCTCAGACCCTCGGCGCATGTGGGCGGGGCTCCAGCACATCACAGACTATCGACAGCGGAGTAGCGTAGCCACGTCCAGCCAAACCACACTTCCAGATGAGCTGAATGAGTTCTATGCCCGCTTTGACACCCAAACTCCTGATGAGCAGAGAGGGTGGCTGGACTTGGGGAGCACACAAGACTCACCTCTCATGGTGACATCAGCTGATGTGCGCAGGGTTCTGAACAAAACAAACCCACGAAAAGCACCTCTGTAACTGGGTGTTTATCTTCCTAACAGGCAGGCCACAGTCAGTCAGAGTCCACAATCACACATCCAGCTCAAGAATTGTGTTGGATGTGTGTGCTGAGTCCGCTCCTCTACACGCTCTTCACCTACGATTGCGTGGCCTCCCAGAACAACACCAGCATCATTGAATTTGCGGATGACACTACAGTCATCGGACTGATCACTGGTGGTGTTGAAACATCATACAGAAGAGAGGTGGTAGACCTCATAGCTTGGTGTCGTGATAACAATCTCCTTCTCAATACAGATAAGACCAAAGAGATGATCATCGACCCAAGAACAAGGGAAAAGGAGCCGCATAGACCCCTGTTTATTGATGAGACTGAGGTGGAGAGGGTGAAAACCTTCAAGTTCCTTGGCACACACATCAGCGAGGACCTCACCTGGTCTCACAACACCCAACAAATTCTGAAGAAGTCCCAAAGGAGACTGTACTTCCTGAGAAGACTGAGGAAATTTGGCATGTCCACCACAATCCTGAGTTGCTTCTACAGATGCACTATGGAAAGTGTCCTTACCGCCTCCATCACTGTTCGGTACGGTAACTGTACAACACGTGATAGGAAGGCACTCCAGCGGGTGATCAAGACCTCACAGAACATTGTTGGGGCAGCCCTCCCCTCACTGCAAGACATTTATAAAACTAGAGTCCTACGCAGAACACACAACCTCATCAAGGACAGCACACATCCACAACACTCATTATTCACACTCCTACCGTCAGGCAGATGCTACAGGAGTTTGAAGTCCAGGACCACAAGGCTGGCAAACAGCTTTTACCCACAGGCCATCAGGCTTCTCAACGAAGCACTCACACACGCCGCACGCAACACACACACACACTCATAGCACTTTTATTTAAATACTTATTTATTTGTATTATTTATTTGTATTAATGTCTCTTCTGTTGTTGTTGCTTAATTTATTGGTATTTATGTTTCTTATGTTCTTATTCTTTTCTTGTGTTTTCTTTCTTTTCGCGGGAGAATGAACAGAATAAGATTTTCATTGCAGAGTATAACTGCTGTTTTACCATGCACGTGACAATAAAACTCTTGAATCTTGAATCTTGAAGTCTATCATTCTGTCTGGTCCCTATCGAGGGGAGGTGTAGCCCCTCCAGAAAACCCTTCATTTCCTCTCCTTTTGCTGATGTAGGTTGTGTGATAGTACTCTTGGAAAAGTATTTCAATGTCTTCTGGAGTGGTTAGTATGTCTTCAGGGTGTGGCTCTTTCATTTTATTCATGTTGTTTTTGATTTCTTGTTTTCGTAAAGGTTTTGCCAATCATTTTGTGGCTTTTGGGCGTACTTGGTAATAGCCTGCTTAGAGAAGTTGGTCCTTGTTTCTCTTTCATCTAGTAATATATGGTGAATTATACTCCTGGACTCTTTCATTTCTTGATATATCTTGGGATCTTGTGTGCTCTGATAGTCCTGTTCCAATTCCCTTCATTTCTCACTATTTACTCCATAAGCTTTAGCTTGAAGCTGTTTTGCATGTGCTGTTTCAGCTATTAATTTCCCTCTGATAACTGCCTTCATGGTGTCCCAGAGTATTGTTGGTCTACCTCTCCGTTGTCGTTCTCCTCCGTGTATCTTTTTATCTGTTTCTACTTGAGCCTTTGTCTGATATTTGTTTCATATTCCCAAGTTAAGTCTCCATATTGTTTTCCTTTTCCTGTTGTTAAGATGTATGAACAGATGAACTGGCTTGTGATCAGATACATCTGACGTTCCTTCACTCTATAGTAGTTCTCCATGTTCATGAAGAAATAGTCCATTCCCGAGTGCACTTTGTGTACCGCTGAGTTGTGTGTATCATCTTTCTCAAGTAAAATGATTTTTTTTTTCTAATTTTAGATTTTTGTCATGACCTTATTTCTTTTTAGTGGCTTGTTGAGGCCATGAACATTCAGTGACATTGTCCTAACGTCATTCAACATCCTTGTATTTGACCATTCTTCCATCATGTTCTCCCAAAGAAATCCTAACCAGCCACTTATAGAAACAACGTTTAACACCAGCCACAAACACAAAAATGGCTTCCAACTGGGGTGTGGTCCAACCCTTCCCCACAAAGCCCTGTTGGTGGGGCGAGGAGAAATCCTCATGTCTAAGAGGGCTCTTCTCTAGACTTAAATTGGTTCCCGTTGTGGAAACTCTATAAAAGAGCTAGATATGTCCAACTGGATAAATACTAGCATCAACAGTCCCCAGTCGGGTAGAACTGTTATTTGGAATGATGAACAAGTCTTTGTTCATGAACCCCTAATTCCACCTCTCTCTTCCTGCACTCGTTCAGATTCTCTTGACCAAGTCCTGTAGCTTTTCCCTCGCCCGCATCACCATTCCATGTCGAGTCTCTCCCCTCCGGACACGCCGCCACTCAGCTGCTCCTCGCTCCTTTCCCGCTGCCACCGGCGCGCTGTCGTCTCCTGGGATGTCCACCGCGTAGCCCCTCGCTTTCATCTCCTGTGCTGCTGTCGCGTTTTCATTCCATCACTCCAGTGGATTGGGATTCTAGTCCATGGTGTCTGGAACAGAATTCCTGTGTCCTTCAGCACCTTTTTAATGCTCTTATGGGCTTTTGGTTTTTGGACGACTTCAGCTGGATAGTTGTGATAAAAAAACAAAAACAAAACGTGCTTGTTTCCCATGTGCACCTTCCTCTTCCACACCGTCTTCAAAATGACTTCTTTGGTCTGCAAGTTGACTAATGGATCTAGGTGAGGCATCCGGGTTGGGTTTTTGTGTGAGGGCACGGTGGGCTCGTTGGATATGCAGCTGGAGGTCCTTGGGTAGCTGTAGCTCTTTCAATCAATCTGCCCACTGGGCCCTCTTCCACGTTTTCCAGGAACCCGAAGATACGGATGTTGTTCCTCCTGGATCTTCCCTTTTTCTTGCATCCGATTCGTTTGCTCAAACATTTCTGTCATCGCCTCCCCGGCGCCCGTCTTCCACTCTTCAAGCTCCGCTTTGCGTTCCAAGGCCCCGGCCAAAGTTACCTTCCGTTCATGTAGCTCTTTTCGGCTAGCTGTGAGCTTGCGCTTGATGTCCTGCAGTAGTGCGAATATTTCTTCCTTCATCTCCTGTTTTAGCGTGTGTGTATCGTATCGGAGGTATTTTATATCTTTGCTGATAATGGCCAGCTCAGCTCACACAGCCTCATTGTGGTTCTACTCATCCATTCTTCCCGTGTTATCCTCGTGTTTGCTAGCTCCACTTTCGGCGTGTTTCCCGAATGCTGTACAGGTTCGGTTCTGCTCCCAGTTTGCTTTCCTGATTCTTCTTTTGTTTCCCCCCACCCATATCAATCTTGTTGCCATGGAGTTAAGTCTTTTTGGTGGGTGGAATGATGCCAGGCCAGGGAGAGTCGACAACTACACGTCTGCTCTTGCCGCCATCTTACCGGAAGTCCTAGGGAAAACATTTTTAGACAAAACAGAAACTAAAATGAGGCTGGGATGAGAATGTCAAATGTGTCTTCTGAGAAGACACAAGAAGAAGCTGTAGAAGATCAAGCTTTGAGCAGTAAAATGTTCCTCTGGGTCCCTCGTTAAAGGAAAACTGCACTTGTAGGGATAGTTGGGATTTTTTGGCATCCCCATCAACAGTGTACTACATAGCCTACCCCACCCCCGCCCCCCCACTGGGTTCCGTGAGTCCAGCTCTGGTGGGATTTCTGTGACTAGGAACATAGTTCCACTTAGTCGCTGGGGACACTAAAGTTTTGAATTTGGCTTCTCAAAACAACATGCATTCAAAACAGGAATTCAATTGCATCACAAACACGCCTTCTTGAAAAAAACACACCTCAAACATTGCTGTGTTATGTTTGTCTCCCGCTGTATCCCTTGGCACTATTATCGTGTGTGTATTCTTGTGTGTGTGATGAAGACGCTTGCAGCTTCTTCCGCCATCTTGTTCACGTGTGTGTTCCCGCGGCGCTGCGTTGCAGAAGAAGCTGCGAGCGTGGCGGCCATCTTCATCACACACACATAGAATGGATTGGCGGCATTGTTTATGTACTACACTGATGGGGATGTCATAGAACTTCATGTCAGAACATCCCAACTATCCCTTTCATAAACGCTGGTTTACTTTCAATTTGAAATCTGCTGGAGTTGTAGCATCCATTCTGAATGAAGTCACAAAATAAGCATGGGAATGTACTTTCAATGTTCTCATAAAATGGTGAAACATTCTAGAAAGGTTCTGTCAATGTTTTTGCATAAGATGAGCAACTAACATTCCCATAACAAAAATAGAAGTCCACACATGAACGTTGTGCAAACATTCCCAACTAACATTTGGGGAATATGGTCAGAAGGTTCCAATAACATTCTTACAATGTTCATTTGTTGACTGGGTGTTGCTTGAACAGAAAAGCTGCAACATTACACCCTCTTTCAGTTGGCCTACATTTAGCCCAAATTCCAATGGAATAGATGTTGTTGTTGTTGTAAAGTGATGGTCTAACGCTTGTTCTCTCCAAAGCATCATTTTATTGTGTCAGCCATCACTGCACAACAGTCTGGAGGACGTTGGCATCGTGTTGTGCCTCTTGTGGCACACACTTGAGCTGCCGGTCGTTGGGCGTTGTGAAATGGTGCTTACCTAATGCCTACGGTGGCCGAGAAGTGCAAAACACGTGAACAAAAAGCAAACCAAATGAAAATGACACCACCCGGAAGGGAATTGCACCCCTGTTATAGCCTCATGAGAAAGCATGGGAGAGCGCACGCTCCGCCAAAAGTTAAACTTTGAGACATTGTGCTGTCTTCTAAGGCACAGTACTTGATGATCATGGAATGACACTTTATCAGTAACTGTGGAACACCCAAAGTGCACAGTATATGAAAGCTTGGACTTTTTGTTGAAGGATTTCATTCAGGAAATCCAGGGAGAGGAGCAGGTTAGAACTTCACAATGTATTTATGGCACGCTGTAAAATAGTTGCCCCCCCTATTTATGTATGTATGTATTTTCTAACCAATGACAAATGACTGTTACCACTGTGGTTCATAATCCTGCATGTGCAAGTTCAGTTCACCTGTTCAGCCTACGGTCAGCAGATGGCGCACTATTACCGCCTTACAAATGAGACTAGGGAACCATAACCACACCACTGAAAAGTAGACGTGATCAAGCTGTCAAAAAGTATTGCTTCATTATCAAGAAGTACAGTGCCTTATAAAATAGTACGGGTGTCTAAGAGTTTAGGTTTTAGCAGAGTGTGCTCTCCCCCACGACGTGCGTGCAGCTTTTTTTTTATTACAGTGCACAAACAGCTTCCACAATAATTCCTCTTTGTGTCCTGCAGACATTCGGCAGCTGACAGGTCATCAAGGAGACCGTCCCCCTCAGCCACAGGGTGGGAGCTCCACTTGGGAGCAGGAGTAGCCACAGCCCCCTCTTATTAAAGAGGAAGAAACTGAGCTGGAGCGCCCCCACATTAAAGAGGAGGAGGAGCCACAGCCCCCTCTAATTAAAGAGGAAGAAATGGAGCTGGAGCACCCCTACATTAAAGAAGAAGAGGAGGAGCCACAGCCCCCCTATGTTAAAGAGGAAGAGGAAGAACTCTGGATCACTCAGGAGGGAGAGCATCTTCCAGGGCCAGAGGAGGCTGATCTCGCCAGGTTGCCACTGACTGGTGTCCCTACAGTGACTAAAGACCATGAAGACAAACCACCTGAGCTCTCACATCTTCATCATAGTCCAAGTGAGGAGATGAGCGAGGCGGAGCCTTCATGCAGCAGCTCACTGCAACACATGACAACAGAAGCTGATAGAGACCACTGTGGAGGATCACAAGCAGACAACCTCTTAGCTCCACTGTCAGATAGTGACGACACAACGTCACACTCTCCTGAAGGTGAAGACAGCGACTACAACCAAGAATCTCTGAGCAGCGATACAGACTGTGAAGGTGATATGATGACTGACACCGGCAACAAACACTCTGAAAGCTCTAAAAAGACAACAGGTAAATGTTTGAACTGCTCAGTTTGTCATAAAAGATTTTCTTGTAAGAGTCATTTGGCTCAACACATGAGAACACACACAGGAGAAAAACCTTACCATTGCTCACACTGTGGTAAACGCTTCACTAGAAAGAGAAACATGAGAAGACACATGAGAACACATACGGGAGAAAAACCTTTCAGTTGCTCAGACTGTGGTAAACACTTCACTCAAAAGTCAGTCATGCAAGTACACATGAGAACGCACACAGGAGAAAAACCTTTCAGTTGCTCAGACTGTGGTAAACGCTTCGCTGTAAAGACAAACATGCAAGTACACATGAGAACGCACACAGGAGGAAAAACCTTTCAGTTGCTCAGACTGTGGTAAACGCTTCACATTTAAGGCACAGGCGAAATCACACGTGAGGACACACAGGAGAAAAACGGTTTAGTTGCTGTGAAAGGGTGATGGGTTTGTGTTGTTCTGAACATTCATTTCCCAGGATACGAATGTGAGAAAGGGTTTGTGTTGTTCTGAATATTCACTTCCCACTGTATCTTGTTATTGTCTTGATACGAATATGAGAAAGGGTTTGTGTTGTTCTGAATATTCACTTCCCACTGTATATCTGCTGACCTTGCCTACCAGGTGCTTGATACGAATGTGAGAAAGGGTTTGTGTTGTTCTGAATATTCACTTCCCACTGTATATCTGCTGACCTTGCCTACCAGGTGCTTGTTAAAAAAATAGCAACTCTGCGTGCGAATGCCTGAGTTTCGGGGCCGGCCACCCCGTTCTCACGCTCGCACGAACAGACTGGCATAAAGAGGGGTGAGCGAAAACACCTAGACGGAGTCTGCTGCGGGTTGTGATCGAACGCCCAGCCGATTGACGCGAACTCTTCCACGGGTGTTGGCTCTCCACTCTGTTGCCGTAGGTAAGAGGCTTTTTCACTGCAATCATATATCTTGTGTGTTGATGCTTAAATAAATACGCCCTTGTTTAGGCTAAAATACCTTGATGTGTCTGTGTCATTCTGTGTGCCGACTGAACATGATCCTCTAAAAATATTCTAAAACATTTTTGGCGTTGTCGGCAGGATCACGTTCAGCTGCATGCAGAATGGCTTTGTGCTGTATAAGAAAAGTGAAGAATACAGATGTCCTCACCATGGAGGAAGTGTTGTCAGGGTGGGTAGCCCCTGACGAGGTGAAAGGGATAGGCGCCGTCTTACGACAACGCGGGGGACGCCCTGGGCCGTGGGCTGGCGATATCCCTGTAGCAAGCGCTGAGGTGCTGTTACGAATGTTGAACAAGGTTGAATATAACGAGGAGGCACCCTTGAGGGGAACACGGGAGAGTTTGTGGATCTGTGCAGAGGCATGGAAGGAGCGTAATCTAGCGGTGGCGAAGGCCAACGCTCAGACGGCGCAACAGACCAAGCAGCTGCAGGATAAGGAAAAAGAGTTAAGGCGAATGCAGTGCATATTGGATAAGACCGTTATGTGCCTGTCGCAATTGATTCGTGCCGCCCAAAATCGTTCATCCCGTAAAGTTGATGCGAAGCAAGTTCGCTCCTTTGTGGCCAGGATGAGTGAAGATTGGGATCCCGGGGGTTGGGATGGGGACATATGGGGAGATGACCCAGACGAGAGGCTGAGACCTCTCCCCGATCCGCCCCCGGTTCGAAGTATTTATCCCTCATTAAAGCAATTTAAGAAAATGCAACCTGTTACACGACGACATCAGGTGCAAGGCATAGCAGATATGAGGCAGATGGTGGACGCACAGGGGCAGCCTGTGATAGGAGCAAACGGGCGGCCTGTGATGGAGCCTGTGCTTGAGATGCAGGAACAACGGTTGATTAAGGAGGATTTTACACAAGATGAGGTGACTCTGATTTTGTCGAGATATAAACAAAGACCAGGAGAGGCGTTGGACACGTGGCTGCTGCGTCTGGCTGACGATGGGGCCGATGCTATAGCTGTGGATTCGGGAGATTGTGTCAGGTTTTCTGGAATGTCCTCTGACCCGTCGGTCAATACAGAATACAGGATAGTGGGACGGCTGATAGGGGATGGAGAAAGTTTGCCACTGTGTTTATTGTATGCTATGGCCGCCCATGAAGTGTACCCCACGCCTGGGGACTGGCCGCTGTTGACTGGTACCTGGCGCACCTTGCGGGATGCAGCGCAGCGGATGGCGCGGCTATGTTTGAGGGAGTCAGTGTCACGGGATTCAGACCCTTTTATTAATGACAAGGAAGTGTCTAAGCGGGTTCGGGACGCTATCATACGTGATTCCCCACCGCAATATAGATCCGCGGTGTTAACAGTGTTGCTAGGAGCACAAGACTTGACGTGTGCTGCTGTGCGAATGAGGTTGATGGAGTTAGCAGGACTTGGGGATTGGGGCATGACGGCTTCTGAGCCGAGTAAGCTCCCCCAAACCCGAGAAGAGCGTAAGCCTTTCGTGAAGGAGAGTGGTAGCGGAGCTACCAGGACTGAGATGTGGAAGGCTTTGATTAAAGCGGGAGTACCAGCAGAGGAAATAGATGGCATCCCAACGAATGCGTTAATGGAGAAGTGTAGGCAGAAGGGCATACAAGTGAGGTGTAATATGGCTCCTAGGGTGGATCTGGGTGTGGCAGACTTGGTCGCTATGCTGAAGGAAGTGGTCAGGCCACCTCCTACGGCGCCACCCCGTTCAAGAGTGGAGGATCAGTCTGATGATGATTCCTCAGATTCGGGAGAGGAAGAAAGGTATGTTGCTGCCGTGAGCAGAAAGCAGACCAAGAAGCAGAGGAAGAAGGAGAAAAGAGATAGGCGAAGGCGTGACAGGGATGAAGAATAGGGGGGATGGTCAAGCCCTGGTAGTCCAAAATGCGGTGAACTGGTCTACCAGTGATATTAGGCCTCATGTGCAAGTGCAGATATATTGGGACAAGTCTGTGCAAACTGTAACAGCGTTGGTGGACACAGGGGCTGAGGCCTCGTTGATTAGTGGAAATCCGGACAAAATTAAAGGAAAAATCGTGCCCCTAACGGGAATTGGGGGACAAGTAGTGTAAAAGTATAACACTACCACCAAAAATCGGACAAACGCCCATTAAAAAGTATACCGTTGCAGTCACTCCCATAAAGGAGTGGATAGTGGGAATGGACATTTTGACAGGAATGACTTTGCATTTAAGACACGGGAAGTTTATGTTTTGTTTAATCCCTAGTTACCTAGGCGGTGCAAGACCCTTGCTCCCTCGTGCAAGAAGCAGGCGCACCTGCCTACCTGACTACTCCGTTCAAAGGGTTACGGTCTCTCCCGTAGAGGGAAAAGAAACCTCTAAGTCAGGGGCGAGAGGAACTCACCCAGGTATTAACAGCCTCGGTAGTGCAGAGGCGGCCCCGCTGCATCCGAGCCGCGCAAGACCAGAGTAACCCAAGGTTGGTCGTACGAGACGTCGGACCCTCTGCTTTTACGACTGCTTCCTCTCTTAATGGATAGTTGCTTTTGGTAAGGACCTGGGGTTATTTACTCATCTATTAGCAATCAGAGGGACCTGTCTTTACTAAGTTTACCGGAACGACCTCAAAGGAATCTGTCTGTAACACACTGCTTACTCTTTTACCTTCAAAGAAGATACTGGGTGACAACTCTTAGTGAAAGAGTGGAAAGCTTTATTAGGAAAGTTAGCAAGGGCATTGAAGCAGGTACTCTATTAACTATAAGGTTATACTGTACACAATGTCAGACTAGCCGCAATGAGCTCCACTCACATGTACCTAGATAGAAAGAAGCGCAAGGCCGCAGGCCAGTGCCTCAGTCCTACCCCGATGATGAAGCCGGTAGTGAAGACAAAAAGTCCAGTGAGGATGAGTTCGCTTCTTGGGGATAAGTCTAATTGATGCGGGTCGGGCGTCGGGTGATCAGGCCTTCGACCTTCCCTGGTTGTCCTGACGGCTCTAGGTTGCTCCCGAGAGCGGCAAGGCTGGGGACCGCTGCGGTGACTGGCTCCGTGCTCACTCAGGCTCAGCTCTTCTCTCGGTAGCGCCGCAGACAGAATCTTCAATTGGTGTCTCAGGTTCATCTGAAAGACGGAGTCTTCTCCTTCTGCTGGGCAGATGTGTTGAGTCCAATCTTCTTTCAGCAGTCCCAGAGCTGTGTTGCGAGCCTTGGAGCGTCGGAGATGCGATCCATGAGAGGATCGCCTGGAGCCAGCGTCGATTGTAGAGCGCGTCCTCTTTTTATGCTGTCTTCAGTCTCCGCCTGCTCATGGGATTGTCCATTACCTCATTCTGAGACCTCCCAGAGGAGTGTCTTTCCCAGAATAGCTTGTACTTTCCCCGACCGCGCTGATTCAGCATGACTCATCTCCTTGGTTGAACTTGTGTCCTCGTTTGACCCGTCCTGGACTGCCATATTTGGTCATCATCCTGTCCTGAGATGATCTCAGTGGTTGACCGCAGATGACTCCTTAGGTGTCCTCAGCTGAACTCCTAAGGATGTCCTTATATGGGTTGCCTGGCTTTGCCATTGTACTGCAATGACTATGACCCCTCGTGGCCTTTCACCAGACTACCGAAACTTAATGTTCTACTTTGTGGCTTAATGATTATGGAGGAGCTCACATTGGCAGTTATCTTATAATCATTAACATTTTAGTATCAAAACATGTTATTTTAACATCACAACATGTTATTTTAACATTTAGTTCAGCACCAACATCGGTACATGACATTCAACTTGTAAAACATTAACACTTGTTTTCATACAACTTTAGACATCAACCTGTTGTTTCTGTTTGACATTCTCAAGGCCATAGGAATATATGCTTCTATTAAATCATGTTACTGAATAATACTGATTATAACATCATAATATAAGTGCTTTAAGCATTGCGATAGTTATGCAAGTATCCCTATTGACGTGTATTGCAATGGTGTGTGTGTTTGTCCCTATAAATGCACATGTATACTAACATGAGGTACCAACTAACTTGTGTATTATATGGTTACATTCCTAAAAGCGACAGAGTGTTTGAGCATGCTAGACTGTGCTTTGTTCCTTGATTATTACAAGTACTTTTGGTATAAAAGTTGGCCTTTTAAGAGGTGTTGTACCTAGGTCACTCGACAATGCAGAGTCACTGACGGTCTACTGTTTGACTCGCCTGACTTCCATGCAGTCACTGTGTTGTAATATTCTTTGCACGTGTCTTTGTTCAGTAAATCCATATGGTTTTTATGAAAGTGTAAAAGAAAGACACGGTGACTGCAGTGGTTTCATTTGTAGTTTGTTTTTGTTTTTTTTTCTCCCCTGTCCTGTCCAGCCTTTAAAGCAGATAGAATTGTAGATCTAAATGCCGTCAAGTGCTCAACAGATTTACTCTGCCAGGGAGATGTGTGATATACAATTCCTGTTATACAGAATTTATTTGACTTAGATGCTTGTTATTAAACAAATTTGGAGCGACCGGACCGGAGCACGAGGGGACAGAGAAGAAGAGAAAAGGAAATGGGGGAGGTGGATAAGAGGGGGACAAAAAAAAAAAAGAGACGAGACAAGAACAACAGCAGCAACAACAACAATTGTGACAACAAGAACAGAACAACAGAAACATACAGAACTACATCAGCAAATAAATGTCTGTGACAACTATAAAGACGAACAAGCACATAAGGACATAGGACAAAATAATAATAACAACCACAATGACAATGCTGTCAATGACAATCACAGATAATATTAGTAATGAAATGATGAATTATGATAGTGATCACAATTATAATATAATATTATATATCTCATTCCCCATTAATTTCCTCCGGGAGGTGAGTGATGTGATGTGAGTGAGTGATGTGATGTGACCTGATGTGATGTGATGTGTGAGTTTCTAATGGAGGAGATAGAGCTTTTTTCTTTATTGACTTTTAGTTGGTTAGCTAAGTATTTTCCGTGTTTATTGCCATGCTCAAACTTTTCCAAACGTAGTCTCTGCAGTTGGAACTGAATTTTCTTGTCAGTAATTTCTTTTAAGTCTAGTTTCAGTTTTCTTAGGTTACTTAGGATATGCTCATCTTGTGAGTCAGCATGAGCTGCTTCGACTGGGGCATGGTCACTAATGGTGATAGGGTGTATGTGAATGTTTGAGATGTCAGATATGATTGAGTTGCTTGTCAAAAAGTAGTCAATACGAGAGTAGGTGTGGTGCACTGGTGAGAAATAAGTATATTCCCTGTGAGTAGGGTGATAAGAGCGCCAAGCATCACAAAGACCAAAATCATTCATGTATTTCTTCAGTATCGATGTTGATTGAGACTCACGATGTCTCCCAGCTGGGCTAGACCTGTCCACTTCTGGGTTAAATACTAAGTTGAGGTCCCCTCCCGAGATCATACTTGTATCCAAATGTGCAGAGAGAGAGGAAAAGAAGGTGTGAAAGAAGGAGGGGTCGTCAACATTCGGACCATATATGTTGGCAATGCAGAAATGTACATTATCAACAGATACAGTATGTTCATTATTATATATCTCCCTTCTGTGTCTGGAATAGTGTTGTGGAGTGTAAAATTCACCCTCCTGTTCATTAAAATAGCTACCCCTCTCTGTTTGGAGTTGTAACTTGCTAAATATGTGTGTGGGAACTGTGGTGAGTGAAGTGTATGGACAGCTGACTTGGACATGTGAGTCTCTTGGAATAAGACAATTTCTGCTTGGGTGTTCTTCAAATGATTAAACATTTTTTGTCTTTTTTCTATCGACCTAACTCCCCTGACATTCCAAGTGACAAACTGTCATGAGTTCATCCTAGACTAGCTTTAGTGATGTGTGTAAACAAGATCAAATGTGAAGTATGTGTACCTGGAAGTAAAAATCATGGGAATATATACAGTACATGGAACATATACAGTTTCATTTGTAGTTAAAGGTGTTTTATTTGACTGGATGCTGTCATCACTCAATGCTGAAACTGATGAAGTCACTTCCTGTTCCATGACTGGAAAGTAGTGATTGGTTCCTTTCGTGACTTGATCTATTTATCATTCACTCATTGAAGTGAAGTGGGTGTGGAGTGCAGAGCTCATGCGCAATGTCAGCAGGCCTTTGAAGGATGTGAGTGACAGCAAGATCGTATTTTTTGCATTTGTTCTTATTTTGCACTGTAGATTTGATTTTGTGTTCTCCTTTGCTAGAACCTGTTTTTACTCTTGTGAAGCACCTTGGGCACCATTGGGGTGTTGTAATGCTCTACAAATAAACTTTAATTTGATCTTCCAACGAGGGCACTCATTTGCACCGTGAGGCACGACGGAGGAGAGAAAAGAGACTAACCGCACAATGATTGACGCCACTCGACATCTGACCAATCAGAGGGGTGCATGTGCAGGCAGGCTCTTATAGAGGTACAGAAGGTGAGCTTTCAGCATGCCGTCCGACAGACATCACCAATCAGGAGCGGGGGGGGATCGCGAGGAAGCTGGTGCTTCACTGGAAGGTGGGTCTGTTGTTGAAATAAAACACCTAACTGCCACTCATCACATAGGAATCTCTGGCTCTGTCTACACTGGACACATTTTTTTCCATTTATTGAATGCAAAATAACATTTCGCTGAGGGCCCCGGTTGGTCAGGGGCGGCCCTGTTTGCTGGATTCTGTGGATTTGAACAAGTTTGAGCACTGGAATTGCAATCAGTGAGCTTGGGCTTGGCTGAGATCAGTGAGTGCATTGCCAATGAAGGTGATTGAACCCAAATATACGTGTGGAGGTCTGTGGTTGACTTTACCCATATATTAAACATCACAAACATACAGTATGCTGCCCTCTGGTGGTAGCTGACGGTGAACTTGTACTCATTTAACTTAACTTTAGTCAATTGTATTCACTGGACGTTTACTTGATATCAGGCACTTTCCTTTTATTGTCAGACACTGAAATGATTGTCACTTCCTGTCACGGATGACCTGCTGTGCTGAAACGTGGCCCGCGCCGCCCCCTTGTGATCTTCTTGTTGACTGCAAGGGACATCATCCCCTATTGAATAATAATTAGTAATAATAAACAGCTGATCTACAAAATATTGTTTCCAAATTAAGTGTATTGACGAATAAACAGCAAATGCCGAACAGGTGTGCAACGTTACAGACTTAACATTTAACATGAAGGACAATTTAACAAGCAAGCAGGACTCCAATGTGTAATATAATTGGATATAACTTGAATGCATGCAGGGGATTTGAACCAGCTTCCTTTGGCTTCCTTTCAGCATTCACACAATAACAAGGAAAAACTCCACAAATGAAAAGGTTTGCCACAACGTGCCAACACTGCCATCTTGTGGTCACAACGAGATACAGCATTTGCAAACAATACTGACTTTATGGCAAAGATGAATAGACAGTTCCTTCAGTTGATTCCTTTATTTGAAGAAGAAGAAGCGGAAGAATGGACAGATGAGAAATGCCGCAACGCTTTGTGATTCGTCGAGAGGTGATGGCGATTGGAGGACTTCCGTCTGTAGTACGGAAGTCCACGTGATGAGTGCACACGGGGGATTTCAACCAAGCGCCTTTTGGTTACAAACCACATGAGTGACCACCCAACCCATGTCCCTGCTGCAGACACAGCAGAATGATTCAGTCATAGAACATGTCAATAAATGATGATCATCAGCAGAGGGCGCCCTTAAATTGCCCATTAATTTTCAATGGGAATGATTTAGCAGAAAATATGAATTTACACTAAATGTGGGAATATTTGGAAAGGTCTGATTTGGTAGCACACTTGCCCCGAGTGAGCTGAATGTTTTGATGTTGAATTTGTTTGAATTGGTTAAGAAATGGAGGAGTAGTTAGCCGGCAAAAAAGAGAGGGAAGAATAAAGAGAATATAAATGGAGCACTATTGTATATGTGTGAATGCTTTTACCCTTCACACAATTAAACTATCAACAAAGACAAAAAAGGCCTGTTACGTTCGTGTGTGTTAAATTGATAAATGCTGAGATTTACAATATTACTGTATTTGCAGGACTTGTTTACATTGATACGTAGATCAATCCTAAAGAGGAACCAATGTTCGTCAGTCTGCGTGTTTCAGTAATGATTGGTGCACACCAAGACGTCACCAAGTCAAAGAGCAAGTTGCTGTGTAACTGTCAGAAGACCCTATTGTACTCCTCTCTCTAATATAAATGAATCATGTAGAAGGTGTTTAAATACGATGCCGCTCTCAATTTATGTGCTATTGTTAGCCGCTAACGTTAGCCCGCTAGCAGGTCTATGTAGTACAGGGGTGTCCAAACTTTTTCTAGCAAGGGCCACATAGTGAAAAATGAAAGGATGCAACTGTGCCACTTTGATATTTAGTAAACAACACATGCAGACATGCTAGGAAGCTACAGTCCATGTAGCTCAAGAAACACCTGCATTTCACCTTTGGAATATATCTGGAATGGAGGAGAAATGCTACTAAAAATCACCTTTTTTACACAATAACACCACTTTATTCTTGGAAAATTAACGCTTTTGTTCTTCACTCGATTATGACTTTATTTCTTAAAATTTTGACTTTATTCCTGTAGAATTACAGCAGTTTTTTTCCATTTCTAGTGTTTTTTTTTAAATTTTCCAACGATTTCATTTCGGCTTTCCTCTTGTAAATGTTCTTCTTGTAATTATTACTTTATTCCCATAATATTTTTTATCTTTTAAAAGATGGATTTTTCTTTATTTCAATGTTGTTACTCAAATTATATTTTTCCTCATTTAACAAGTTTATTATCATAAAATTGCAACTTTTTTCTCATTTTTTTTTCTCTTAATATTTTGACTTTACTCTGGTGAAATTTCTGCTGTTGTTTTAAAAAAAAAAAATTCAAATAGTTCAAATTTCATCATCTGATACATTTTCCCCCAACCTAAGTTTCCAAAAATTACAACTTTCATTGTTCATTATTTTTGACAATACACATGCCCCGAGGCAGACCCAACCGCCACCAGAACAGTAGGAACCCCGCCCACGCGCCACACACGCACACAACCACGGCTGGCAAGGGAGCCACACCACAGCGACCACAAGAGAACCAGACCCCACATAGAGCGGAGCACGGCCATACCCGCGAAGCACGCAAGCCAGAAGCGCCAAGGAGGGACCCACAAGAGGAGCGACCCCCCGCCGGGCGCCGAAGCACGTGCCCCCACCCGCCCTGCTCCCAGACACGCTGCAGACCAGGCATCACCTCACCCCCCGCCCATCCACCAACATGTCAAGGGAGACACCCCGGAGGCAGGCAGACAACCGCCAGCCAGGAAACAGAGACAAGCCAGACATTAGCAAGTAGCAGGAACCCCCTGCCAGACCCACCCCCAAGCCTCCCACCAAAGCCAACCCCGACCACCCCACCCCAGAGTAAGCATTCCCTTGCCACGCAGAGGAACACCCCGCCTCCAGCCTGCACGGACACCCACACACCCATCCGGCCGTGGCCCCCACCTGTCCCCCATCCACCAAACCACAGCTACCCCATCCCCAAAGGGAGAAAGGAAGGGATCCCCCACCCCAGCACCACACAGCCCCCATCCCAAGCCCAAACTGCACATCCTATACCCCCACTTCCGCGCACCCATCCCAGCATGCAGGCTACAAAGAAAGCAGGGCCCTCTAGGCCGGCACGGTCCCCAGAGCAATCAGTGATGCTCAAAAGCTCCCAGTCACCGGGGGGACAGCCACAAGAACTGGAGGGGAGCAAGCAGTTCCCGCATGTCACACATTTGTTGATGGAAATACTATTAACTAACAAACATGGGGCCTAAATGCTACTTGGATCATCAGGAATCTTTTCTATGTCAATTGTGGCTAAAACCACACTTGTTTGAAATAAAGACATTGTTCATTTGTAGGGAAATAATGAAACATTGCTTTATGTTCAAAAGACATTTTCTTAGAGAAATGATCCTTTGGAATAGTAGATTGAATCCAACATGTATTTATCTCCATTTCTATTTATGACATACAGAGATGTGTACATCTCTAATCATAGTATTTCGATACTATTTGGATCATGCTTTATTTATTGGACTTCTATGATGATATTTATGGATATAGTAGGTATTGGTATTGTATTCTATGTAGTTCATGGCTGACACATGGAACAACAGCGTTCAGCTTGCTTACCCTGCACTTTAGCGGTGTGGCATTGCTCTCCAGTTGGACATGTCTTGGAGATACATGTAGCAGCAAAGTCCCAGGTGGTGAAGTTGGCTGCATCAAGGGTAGGATTACATGTATGGCAGTGGAGAGCTGAGACTAAAAGGTCACGATGAAAACATGAGGTCAGTGGTGTAAAAAAAGCCATGACATAACAACAGGTTCAAGTCCATGTTCTAGTCAGCAGATAGAAAGTTGCATTTTTGGATGTGAAACATTGCAAAGCAGCAGCAGCAGTCTTTGGCATTGAGGAGCTGTGCTATTTGTCCTTTCTTAGCCAAGCCCATGCTACAATAGGACCACGTTTACGAATATCTTTTTCATATTACCTGACTAAAATGATGTCGTCATCAAATGACAACTTTATTCTTGTCACATGACAGCTGCTTTTTGACATTGTCATCTGGTTGGCAACACTTCCACTTCCTTCCTGCAAATGTTCTTGTCATGATGACTTTATTCCCACAATAGTTGGACTTTATTCTTGGAACCTTAGCACTTTTTCCCCAAGCTAACTTTCCTAAAATGACAACTTTTAAAAAGGTGAACATTTCACCTTGAAGCTACTAAAATTATGTTATTTGTCCGCACATGACGAGGTTATTGGTGTAAAAATACAACTTGTCATCAGACTACAGCTTGTCTTCATACGACATCAAATGACCGATTCTTCCATTTGGGCTTTTTTGATTGTTTGCTTGCCTTTTTAGGCCTTTTTCCCTAAGCTCATTTTCCCTAAAAAAACATTCATTTGGTTGTTCACAATATGAGGACTTTAAAGTACACATTTGATCTTTCATGTTTCAACTCTACGCCACTAAAATCAATCACTTTTCCTCATCGTGTTACAAATTGGGAATTTTTCCACCCGGCATCACTAAAGTACCACCAACACAATCACGCTGATGGCCGTGACCAAAAGCAGGCTCAAACCACCACGCAGCCCCCACTCACCACTGGTCTGGGTCTTACTCTTGGACAAGTTGACCTTCTCCAGGCAGTCATTGAGATTATAGTCATTGGTGCATGTTGTCTTGACATCGTTTTGCGGTGTTTGACCACCCACATCGAGCCAGTTGTTGCAGCCATCAATGTTACAGCACTTAGTGTTAGCACCAGGATTGATACAGTCATCCTTGGTCTTGCAGCCTGTGAGAAAGGGTGATGTGTTTGTGTTGTTCTGAACATTCATTTCCCAGGACTTCACCGTATCTATGTTATGGACGGTGGAAGACTTTATGAATTCAGGAAAATGATGTCCAGAACATCAAGAGTGGAATGTGAGAAAGGGTGATGCGTTTGTGTTGTTCTGAACATTCATTTCCCAGGACTTCACCATATTTTGTTATTGTTATCTGCTGACCTTGTCTACCAGATGCTTGTTATGTACTGAGGAAGACAGGACACTCATATAACCAAACTAGGCTGCCTGGCGCCTGTTTTGTTAAAACAGTAACTCTGTGTGCAAATGCCTGAGTTTTGGGGCCGGCCACCCCGCTCTCATGCTCGCACAAACAGACTTGGATAAAGAGGGGTGAGCGAAAGCACCTAGACAGAGTCTGCTGCGGGTTTCGTACAGACGCCCAGCCGGTTGATGCACACTCTGCCGGGGTTGTAGGCTCTCCAACCCAGCGCGTCACGGTAACATGACCTGACTTACTTACATGACCTGACTTGTTTTCCAGATGTTATGTGATTCTAAAATGTCCTGCCAAAAGTTTCAAATAAGGACAGAGTTCTGTTACACACCATTGTTATTGTTCACTGTGTCTATTTAAGGGTGAAGTAAATAAATGAGGTAGCCCTTCTCCCTCAACTGCAGGTGTGTCTTGTTGTGCTTCTTACTATTCCACATCAACCTCTGTCTGCCTGCTGTTGCAGCACACCTCTGAGCCACCGGGAGGAGCTAATTGAGAACACCTGACCCTCATTAACTGGCTTCTTAAGATGTGTGCTGAGAAGCCTCCGTTGCCAGATTGTTACCTGACATTCACAGAGACCTGCTTCTCCCAGCAACTCTTGTTATTCAATGTATTTCGGCTTTCTGGTCATTTTTTGTCATTGCCTTTTGAGTACATTACTCCCCGCTTGGTGTTCTCCAGCAGCGGTTTCCCTAGTTGTTCTCAGCAGCTCCCTTAGTTTATATGTTTGGTGTGTTTTTTCCTGCTTTGTTAGTGTGCCTAGCAGTGTTGTTCGTTTCTGTTTTTTTACTTTCCCGTGACGAGGTCCGGGAGTATTTCAGTTGTACTTTGTTTCTTGTTTTTTGTCCGGTTTTATATTTTTGCCACATTGTGGACACTTTGTATTCAACTTTGTTAGACTGACTGCTTTGCCTCTGCTTATTGGTATCCACCGATTCGGCCAATGGCCAACACTAACACACAGAACTGTCAGTGTGCCTTACTGACAATCAAAATAACATACTTGTGGCCAATTTTGTGTGTGTGTGTTACATCATAGCCATCACAACACATTATCAGTAAATGCTATTGTTGTGAAAATGTCACTTTATTGACTTTGCTATGAGTTCATGGCTGCATTTATTTGCATCTGGTTCCTGGAACGTGTTTTGAACATGATGTCACAACCGAGGCAGTTCGAAAAACTTGTTGAGGGGTTGTCAAAATGACAACTTAATTTCACTCCTATTCTGGCGTTGTTTATTTATCTATGACAGCAGTATGACAAAAATGTTTTAAGTGAGTACTTGTGTAACCTGCCTGCTTCACACTCGCCGCTCCAGGGCTCCAATACAGGACCTTCGTAATGGGAGACGAGAGCGCTGACCGGTTGGTCAAAAGTCTGGACTGTTGACCGTGCGTTCAGTGCAGGTCTTAAGGCCGAAGGAATGAGGTTTTATCCAACGTACACTCGCACAGCCTCCGTTACACTTACATTATATTGAGTTACTGTTTTTTGGTGTCATGAGCATTTTAATTGCTATTTATTTAAGTGTTTGACAGTCTCAAAAAACAGGTGTGCGTTGCATCATTGCAATTTGCAAAGAAACCAATTCTAGAAAAATAAGCCATAGCGTGCTTGGAAACAAAATTTTCCAGACCTTTTGGAGAGAAAATAGAGATGTGAAAAAAAATCCAAAATGATGTTGCACGTATGGCTGTTATGAGGGCTTTTGACCATGGTGGACTTCATGGCCATTGTCCAAGAAAAGCCCCATTGCTCTCACAGCGACACATCAAAGTTTGACTGAAGTTTGCCAGAATCTATGTTAAACATGGGCATGAGTGTTGGAAGTCAGTCCCAAACTTGAATTGTTTGGGTATATGGGTATATGAATGCTGCTTTTGTAAAGGATGAGGCCTTGAAACCTTAGCATACTGTTCCCACAGTCACAGTCAGTATTTATTTGTATTAATGTCTCTTCTGTTCTTGTTACTTAATTTATTGGTATTAATGTTTCTTTTGTTCTTATTCATTTTTTTGTGTTTTCTTTCTTTTCTTGGGAGAATGAACAGAATAACAATTTCATTGCATAGCAGAACCACCAGTTTTATTTGTAGTTGTATTTGTACTTTATTTATCCCACAGCGGGGAAATTCACTTGTTACAGCAGCAAGCAAGATACGCAAGTAAAGAGTACAGTGTAAAGAATGCATATTGACTACAACATGGTTCAGGTGGTGCAGGTGTTGTAGAGCCTGAAAGCGGTCGGTATGAAGGACCTGCGGAACCTCTCCTTCTTACACCGTGGGTGTAACAGTCTGCTGCTGAAGGAGCTGCTAAGGGAACCCACAGTGTCATGTAGCGGGTGAGAGGTGTTGTCCATGATGGATGTCAGCTTAGCCAACATCCTTCTCTCCCCCACTTCCTCCACGGAGTCCAAAGGACCGTCCAGGACAGAGCTCGCTCTCCTGTCCTTGTCCGTGCTGCCCCCTCTCCAGCAGCCCACAGCATAGAAGATGGCTGAGGCCACCACAGAGTCATAGAAGGTCCGTAAGAGAGTCCTGCACACACCAAAGGACCTCAGTCTCCTCAGCAGGTGGAGGCGACTCTGGCCCTTCTTGTAGAGGGCGTGGGTGTTGACGGACCAGTCCAGTTTGTTGTTAAGGTGAACACCCAGGAATTTGTAGCTGTCTACCAACTTTATGTCCGCTCCCTGGATGTTCACCGGTGTGAAGTGAGATGTTTTCCTCTGGAAGTTAATGATCATCTCTTTTGTCTTGCTGGTGTTGAGTTGCAGCTGGTTAAGCTCACTCCAGCTGACAAAGTCCCTGATGACCATTCTGTATTCCAGATCATTCCCCTCTGAAACACAACCAACGATGGCTGTGTCATCGGAGAACTTCTGGATGTGACACTGAGTGGAGTTGTGTGTGAAGTACATATGACAATAAAACTCTTGAATCTTGAATAATGTGAAGTAGTCCATTTAGGTTTAGGTCGTTGCTGGGTCTTCCACCAAGAATATCACATCAGAGTTTGTCCAGAGGTTTTTGAGTAACCACCTCAGTTTTCATCAAAAGGTATCTTGAAAATACATTTTCAACCAAAAGTGTACCACATGTGGCCACTTCATTGAGGAATGGTTTACTATATAAAATGTGACGAATGTTGCAAACATTGAGCTGTATTTTAGAGAAATGCTCAAAAGTTCAAAGGGGGCTAATAGTTTTGAGCAACGAAGCTCGATATTACTGTAGGGAGCAGGGAGACTTACCGTGCAATGAATGTGGTCACCACTAGATGGGAGCCTTTACCCATGTGTAATTTGTGGCAATGCGTGTCTGTTTATACTCTAGCTCCCTATGTAGTCACGTTGTTTTTTATGTTTATTCATGACAAAATGACTCACTTTGGAACAGACCAGAGGGAAATTTCACTCCAAACAATTTATTGTCAACATTTAATGACACGTGTGTACAGAAGAGAACAGATTCACAATGTCAATGACCTGTACAGATGCCTATATGCTGTGTGCAGTTTGTCAGTCTACAAAACTATAAGCACATGTAAGTCTACCGTGTGTTGTCTCCAGTGTGTCTAACACCTCTTCTAAACCAGGAGCTGAAACAGGAGGTAAAGTCAAACAGATATTGAACATACTTAGCAGATGAAGAAATAGTTGAACTTGCAAGAGAAACAATGTAAAATGGACACAAACACATACAAAATATTCCACTTCACTCAAAATAGGTTTAGAGCCACCGCTATGGAATATACCAGATGCTTTAGAATTATGCATGCAAATGTGCTGCCTTAAAATGGTATGAAAACAGCATTTTAATATTTGAATACTTTTTCAGCTTGTTGCCACTTTCTTGTCTTTTTTGTTTTCTTTCTTGTCTTCTTTCCAGCTTATAGATTAAGCAAAGACAATTCATTTCAACTCAAAAAGAGGCCAGCGTATCAATCATTTGGAGTTTAACTGGATGTACATGAATCTCATTCAAATATATTGAATCATTTAGAGAAAAGAGGCTGCTGGATGACATCACATGACTGGTTAATGAATTCATGTGAGCTACACTGAAAATAAATTGTCCACCTTTTATTCTACAGAATGCTATCTCCCCAGGAGCCAGGTTGCAGTATGTGCAGAGTAACAATGTGTCTAACAGCTCTTCTAAACCACGGATAAAACAAGGCATAGATCAACGGGTTTAAACAGGAGTTGAAATAGAACACAATAATCACAAACCTTAAATATGACGCCACACCCGTAAGAGTGCCAATGTAAAATGGACAGAAACACATGAGGAAGACGAGGACAAGGACACCAAGAGTCCTGGCTGCTTTCAGCTCTGATTTCTTTGCTCTGACAGTGACTGAATGTTGTAGCGTGACTGATGTAACATGAGAGCGCATGGCTCGCGCCTGAGACACAGCAACCACAAACACTCTCATGTACAGAGTGATGATGATGCTGAGAGGGAGGATGAAGGTCACAACAACATCAACAACTCCTGCATAATAGTCAATAACAACAGCACACCTTCGATAGCAGGACTTATTCTTTCCTAGTTGCATCAGCTGATCCTTCAAAATGATGCTGCAGTAGAGGAGAGCAAAGAACCAACAGAGACAAACACAAAGTTGGACTCTTCTCACAGTGACCTTGGTGTTGTAATGCAGAGGATCACAAATAGCGACATAACGATCAGCTGATATCAGCACCATGTTTCCTACGGAAACAGACGTCACAAAGTAGGCCAGGTAGTTGTACCACAAGCACTGAACATCACCAAGAGTCCAACAGGATGTGTGTCGCAGGATTTCTCCTGGTATCACCAGGAGGCCCACCAGACAGTCAGAGACAGCAAGAGAGAGGAGGAGGAGGTTGGTGGGAGTGTGGAGCTGCCTGGAGACAAAGAAGAAATCAAGAAGAAAACATATATTCTTAGTGGACTAAAGTTGTAATAAAAGTTGTAATAAAACAAATCAAGTGAGACATCAGAGTGAGGACACATTAACAAACACATATTGTACAGTGCCAGAGTATAAATGTCATGCAGCACGCTACATCAGGAAAAGATCGCTGTGAGCTGTGAAAAAGAATATGTGCCTGAAATGGGAGATTGAGATGATGACCAGCAGGTTGAGAACCACAGTGAAGATACAGATGATGGACAGCAGAACAGTCAAAAGAACACCTTCAGACCAATGAGTTGTGGGGTTCCTGCAGGAAATGTTGAGTTGTGAAAAGCAGACCTCTGATTGGTTCTCTGTCTCCATCATCAGGAAGAAGAGATGTGAAGCTGGAGCTGAGACAGATTTCTGTTTAAACCTCTCTCAAATACATCCCATTTATGTATTCATTCTTGTTCATTCCTCCCCTCAGTGAAGTCATTGCCTCAATCTCATTGGTGGACCAAACACTCTGTAACCTGCTCTGCCTGTTAGGGGGTTGGGTGGTGGTGATTTCCTGGGTTGTAGGTTCCCTGCCCTCTAGATGCCAGTGATGATCCTTCATCTTAACTACACAAAGACAGAGGACCGTCAGGGCCTGGTGGAGCTTCCAGGGAGACCCCATCGGGTACCGGGGTAATGGTCATGGTTTAACTTTATTTTCAACATGCATACAGGTTACATTGGAATAAATCACATATTACAATTCACAAGTCTATTCTAGGTCATATCACTCACCTCCCGGAGGAAATTAATTCCGTCTTTAGGAGCTTTTATAAAAATCTATATACACCTCAGATTAAACCATCTCTCCCAGATATGGATACATTTCTCAACACCATAGAATTACCAAAATTAAATGACGAACAGGTGATAAACTTAGATGTACCCATTTCATTAATAGAACTTCATGATGCTCTACACCGGTTGCCGAATAACAAAGCACCAGGACCCGACGGTTTCCCTGCCGAGTTGTATAAAACATTCTGGTCATTACTATCTCCAATATTTCTTAGAATGGTTTTGGAAATTAAAGACAGTTCATGCTTGACTCCAAACATGAACTCAGCTACAATCAGTCGCCTGCTGAAACCGGATAAGGACCCAACACTACCTTCCAGTTATCGTCCAATTTCACTGATTAATGCAGATCTTAAAATAATATGCAAAGCGTTAGCTGTAAGGCTGGAAAAAGTTACCCCTCATATAATACACCCTGATCAATCAGGATTTATCAAGGGGAGAAACTCAACTAGCAACGTATGCCGTCTAATCAATCTGATTGATTACTCTATCATCCATAATTTAGAAACCACAATTGTCTCATTAGATGCTGAAAAAGAATTTGACAGAGTAAACTGGAAATTTGTCTTTGCAACACTACAAAAATTTGGCTTTGGAGATTCATTTAGAACATGGATTAAAATACTATACAACACCCCAAAGGCCTCTGTTCGGACCAACAATCACATCTCTCCAGAATTTACTTTACAAAGAGGTACTAGGCAAGGGTGTCCACTCACACAAAATTCTCGCTCACTCCTTGCCAATACACTCCCGTCTGGAATAATCCTGACATCTTGCTTAAAAAGAAACCATTAAATTTCCCAACATGGCACTAAAAAGGAATACGTTGTATGAAAAATATAATTATAGGAAACAACTTTATCTCATTTAACGACCTTGTTACACAGTATGGAATAAATCATAACAAATTTCTTGAATACATACAAATTAAATCTATAATTAAAGCAAGTTTCAGGACTATATCATGGGAAAGCAATTCCACTATTGACCAATTTTTAAAAATATCTGCCCCTAAAACATTATCTAAATTATATGTTCTACTTTCAAAAAATGACAACACAATCGGAGTACCAATCTCCAAATGGAACTCAGATTTATCTACAAGCTGTGACCCTGAATTCTGGAAGCAAATATGTCTCAATGCTTCCCGGTTAATCAATAATCCAAACCTACATCTGATTCAGTTTAAAATCCTTCATAGAGTACACTACACAGGACATAGAATGTTTAGAATGGGCTTAACTGACTCTAACATCTGTACACACTGCTCAGACCATAGAATAGATGACTACTTACACTCCATGTGGACCTGTGCTCCCATTAAAAATTTTTGGCACAGAGTGTGTGAGTACCTATCTTTGGCACTTGGGTTCTCCATTCCTACCTCCCCTTTACTATGCCTGCTGGGCGATCTCTCCACAATTGATGTAGAAACAAACCAAACACAGCTTCTCATCACTGCATTAAGCATCGCCAAGAAAACCATTCTCATCAATTGGAAATCAAGGAAGAAACTGAACATAGCTCTTTACAAAATCTTTTGTTAGATTATATAGCTATGGAGAGAATGTCTGCTGAATCTAAGGAACAAATGTCAGAATTTCAGTCTATATGGGCACCAATAATTAATTCCCTGATCTGACTCTCGGGGGGGTGAGAGCGTCTGTCTCTGCCCCTGGGGGTCTCGTTCATCTGGCATGGGGTGTGGTCCTGGTCGCTGGGTGGCCCTGGTACCTCGGGGGCGGGCGGGGGTGGGCTTGGTGTCCCAGGTCTTCTTTGCTGGGCTGCCTGCCTGCGGGGGCTGGTGGGTGGGGGTGGGGAGCGGTCCGGGTCGGGTGATGGGGCGGGGTTGGGGGGCCCGTCCAGGGGACGGCGTTGGTTGACCTCAGGGGTGGTGGGTGGGCGGGGTGCTGCATCCTGCGGGTGCCGGGCGCCTACTGATGCTGGGGGGTCCTGTGTGCAGCTGGTGGCGCTGGCTCTCCCTCGCCTCCTTTGCCTCTGTGGGTGAGGCGGGGTCTGCCCTGGGCCCTCCTTCTTGGCTGCCTGGTGGGGGCGCGGGTACCTGAGCCCAGCTGCCCCTGCGGAACTGTCTCCCCTGGGTGGGAGGGTGGGTTGGGTTGCCCCTTTTTATTTATTAATTTTATTTTTAATTTTATTTTTACTTTTATTTTTATTTTGATTTTCATTTAATTTTATTAATTTTTTAAAATTTTATTTAATTTTACCGATTTATGTGTGTGGTGTATGTGTGACAGGTGGGAGCTGCTTGTTGTCCTCCGGCGCCTGTGGCTGTCCCCCGGGTGACTGGGGGCGCAGAGGTGGGGGTCGCGGATGTGAGATTTGGGCTCGGGTTGGGGGGTGCGTGGTGCTGGGGTCGGGGGGATCCCTTGCTTTCTCCCTTCAGGGACGGGGCCGCTGTGGCTTGGTGGGCGGGGGGGTGTGGGAGCCGTGGGCGGGTGGGGGTGTGCGTGTGGGTGGGGGCGGGCGGCGTGGTGTTCTTCTGCGTGGCGCTGGTCGGGATCGGCGGGGGGATGCTTTCTCCGGGGTGGGGCGGTCGGAGGTGGCTTTGGCCGGGGCCTTAGGGGTGGGGCTTGCGGAGGGCTGGCGGGCGGTCCCTGCTGCCTGCTGGTGTCTGGCTGGTCTCTGCTTCCTGGCCAGCGGTTGTCTCCCTCCCTCCCGGGTTTCTCCCTTGGCGTGTTGGTGGGTGTACGGGGGGTGGAGTGGTGGCCGATCTGCGGCATGGGGGGCGGGGCGGGCGGGGCATCTGCTTGGGCGCTGGGCGGAGGGCCGCTCCTCTCGTGGGCCCTGTCGTGCGGTGCTTGCTTCTCTGTCCCTCCCTGGCACCTGCAGGGGGTGCGTGGGCACGGCGCTGGCTGTCCTGGTGGCAGTCGGATCTGCCTTGGGGCGTGTGGCTGGTCCGTGGTGTTTGGCGGTTTGGGGGTAGTGCTGTGGACGCTACCTCCGGTGGGGCTCCGGTGTTGGGAGGCGCTGGGGGTATCGCCTCTGGGGGGTTGGGTGGGCCGGACTGGGCATCCTGGTGGGCCGGGTAGGGCCTGTGGTGTGTCCTGCGGCCTGTGGCTCGCCCGAGCCTGGGCTGTGGTGGGTGGCCGGTCGGACATGTGTCCTTCGTCCCCCCCTTCTCGGTTTGGGCGGCGTTGGGGTATGGGGCCCCCGTCCTTCCTGTGCCACTGCACCACCTCACATACATATAGGACTTTGGGGGGTGGCCTACGGTTGGGCTTGTTTGGGAAGGGGAGCTGCCCATGTGCCGCGCGCGGGGGCTTGTGGTTTCTGCGCTGCGGCGCCGGGCCGGCTGGTGGGTTGGGGCTTGGTCATGCTTGCGGATACTGTGGGCCTGGGTGGCGGGGTGGGCTTGGGGGGGGCGTGTGCCCTGGGGCCGGGCCCGCTGGGGGGGGGTTGTGCTCTGCCGGGCGCTTGGGCGTTTGTCGCCGTTGCGCTTTGTGCCATGTGGCTCGTCTGGCTTCTGGTGGTTGGTGGGGTCCGTCGACTGGTCTGCTGCTGGTCTCGCCTTCTTGGCTCTGGTGCTTGGCCTCTCTGCGGCTTGGGGTGCAGTGCTCCCGCTCCCTCTTCGGGGTTTGCTGGCCCGCGGGTGTCGGTTGGCGCTATGTGGTGGTTCGCCTGGCTGCTCGCCCATTTTCCCGCCCGCTTGCTCACCTTCCCACTTTCCTCCTCGCTGGCTCCTCCGTCTGCCTTGCTGGCAGCGTCCTACCGTTGGGAGAGTGTGGCCTAGTGTCTTCCTGCTCCCGGCGATCCGCGCTCTCCGCGCTCTCCGCGCTCTCCGCGCTCTCCGCGCTCTCCGCGCTCTCCGCACTCTCCGCACTCTCCGCGCCTGTGTTCTGGATTGTATGTCTGGGACCCCGGGGTCCCCGGCTCCGCTGCTCCTTGGGTTACCAACGGGGTATAGGGTGAGGCTTCCGGGTGTCGGGCAGTCGACCACTGTGTGTGTGCGCGTGTGTGTGCATGCATGTGTGTGTGCGCGCGCGCGCGTGCGTGCGTGCGTGTGTGTGCGCGCTTGGGTGCGTAGGAGTGTGTATGTGCGTGCGTGTGGGTGCATAGGAGTGTGTATGTGTGTGCGTGTGGGTGCGTAGGAGTGTGTATGTGCGTGCGTGTGTGTACATTTATTTATTTATTTATTTTAGTAATTTATTTTTGGGGGGGGGGCATACAGAGGTTTGCTCCGTGGGGTCGAGTGCTGGGTGATACATCTCTGCCGCCCGTGCCTCTGCCGGGTGGGTGGAGGGTGTGCCTCTTGCATCCCTGGGCGGGGCGGCCCTGTGTCGGGGGTCGGGCGGGGGTTGGCCCGGGGCCGGGCTCCGCTCCCTGGGGGTGGGGGTGGCAGTGGGGCGGATTGGCGCTTCTGGCGTGGGCGGGCTTCTTTCCGGTTGTGGGGGCGTCTCTGGGCCTGCCGGTTTGTGGCCCCCGGTACTTGTCTGCCTTTGTGGGGTGTGATCTCTCAGAGGCTCTCTGGGAGGTGGAAGGCGGCCCCTTTCCTTTCATGCATTCTCAGTGACAATTACACGCCCACACATTCTTGCACCTTTATATATATGAAGTCTTCCCCACATACAGAGATACCTGTACATATGCACACTCACAGTACATATGTACTTCCCCACATTACTCACTGAGTTAACCAGGTTGTTATTATGTTGTTGGTTTTATTACAGCGACGGTGATTTCAGCACTATGACTGTCGTTTTTTTGTTTTTTTTTACAACGATATGCATTACAGTAATTATCATTCTGTTCACTATCAGAGATAATCATTCCATTACTACTATTATGTGTGACTGTTTCAATGCAGTATTGTCATTGTGATCACTATCATAGTTCATCATTTCATTACTACTATTATGTGTGACTGTTTCAATGCAGTATTATCATTGTGATCACTATCATAGTTCATCATTTCATTACTACTATTATGTGTGACTGTTTCAATGCAGTATTATCATTGTGATCACTATCATAGTTTATCATTTTGTGACTACTATTATGTGTGATTGTCATTGACAGCATTATCATTGTGGTTGTTGATATTGTTTTGTCCTTTGTCCTTATGTCCTTGTTCGTCTTTATAGTTGTCACAGACATTTATTTGCTGATGAAGTTCTGTATGTTTCTGTTGTTCTGTTGTTGTTGTCACAATTGTTGTTGTTGCAGCTGTTGTCCTTGTCTCTTGTCTCTCTTTTTTTTTGTCCCCCTCTCATCCCCGCAACACCCCCCCCCCCCCCCCCCCCCCCCGTTTCCTTTTCTCTTCTTCTCTGTCCCCTCCTGCTCCACTGTCTTACATGCTATGCTGTCTCTCAGGTGTTCTGTATACGACTGTATGTCAGTAATTTTTAAAACTGCACTTTTCTTGGAATTGTGGCCATCATCCACAATCCTGATGTGAGACATGAACACAAGTCTTTCTCTTTTCTGTGTGTCCTCAAGATATAAAAACATCTTAAAAGAGGCAGATAATTAATGCACATAATGGGACGCACCAATTCCGCCTACAAAGGCCGCTATTAAAACACCTCCAAAATCCTTATTTTAAGCTTTTATAGACATACTGTAAGCATGTATTAATAGGACCATTCATGATAACAAGTAATACAGACATGACTTTGCCGTCACTTTGAGCATGACCGGAACTTCCTTCCTGGGCGCACTGATTTCAAACAAACGCTACACCTAGCATTAACTTTTCCAAACTCAAAAGCAAAAACACAGCAGCAGTGGCAGCAGCTCCAAAATATAGCATTACTTTTCAGTACTGGCCTGAGGCGTTGTGAGTGAGGCTCTGTGAGTGAGCATGTGGTGGAGCTAGTCGCTGAGTGGCTAGTAGATGGCCGGTCTGGTGTGGCGAGATGTCACAAAGTAATTCTTTGCCTACAATAACCAGACACCGTGAAAGCAAGTGTCCAAAAACACTACCATACAGAACCTCGGGAATATGAAGCACGGTCGGCCGTGTAGAGCAATAGCCTCATCTACCCCACCTTTGGATATGTAGTCACCATTACCCCTGACTTACATTACTACTGGTCGCTTCGAGTCAGTGACGCATTTCTACCTTGAACGGCAGTAGACAGTTGCTTGTAAACTTGGCGCTGAGCCAGATAAAATGAACATAAATAGAATGGCTCGGCGATTGAAAGTTCAGACATCTCATCTGAAGCCGTTCACAATCAATATTTATCAAATAACATGACAAAAACCTTTTGAATAAAATACATCTACTCACCAAAGACTCAGCCATTGTGGGCACAACTTTGTGGGCCTGTCTCTTTGCTCTAATCAATCAATGGGGGCACTGGGAGCCTTCACGCTGGCTTTGAGGCAAATCAGAAGTCGAATCAGAAGTCTGATTGTCTAAAACAAACAAAAACAGCCCTGTTGCTAATAGTGTGTATGTGACAGCGACCTGTTAATCTCGCGAGGATGTCTGGAAATGTCTGGATGTCTGATTCTGAGTCATGAACAGATTCAGTTGACATGGCAACACATAGAAGCTGGAATCTGATTGGATAAAAAAAAATCCTGCACACACTACTGGAAGCACTGCAGCCAAGAAACACACTACAAGATGAAGATAACGGACTGTTGGGAATTAATGAATATGGATGTAAGTCAGTGCTTCTGGTAAAGGTGAGGCCAGAAGAGAAGGCTTTGCTGGCCCTGACTGCACACCACTGATAAATAGTACTTTACAGCCATTGCCGACTGCATATTTCAAAGCAAAGGTAAAACTTGGAAATAATTCCAGACCTCTGCCCTACTAGAAAATGTCAATATTTAAACACAAAGTGGACAAGTTGAATTGTGTTTATATAGTCATGTAATGTGATTAAACATGTTCCAAACAAATAAAAACTATTACCATGACAAATGGTTGCTTGTCTATATCTGCTTTGTGATTGACTGGGGACCACAGTCAGCTGGGATAGGCTCCAGCTGAACAGTACATTTGTTACACTATTTTTTTCACACTCGAAAACGAATTGATGATCCAAAGACAGGAGGTCTTTGGACAGCATTGTTGATCGGTCACTGGGACAGTACTTTATCTAAACCATGTGCTCCAATATTTAAAATTAAGACGTAAATCACACCCTTTGTCAGACTTCTGCCCCCGGCACCCAGGACCAGCTTCGTGGGTGACAATGGAGGACTGCATAGATGCATACTGGGATTCAGCCCGACAGCACATATCTTACATGAGAAGTTTCTCATTCAGTGTGATGGCATGCTTGGAAGTGAAGGAAGTGGGCAAGATAAGGTATGAGGAAAGGAACAATGGGGAGGAGAATGAGGAAGGGAGACACTGGCAGAGGGGATGGACAAAGCCAAGTGTGAAGATAAATTGAGTAACTTTAAGAAGAAAGCCGTCAGAGCTCCAGCTTCTTAACTCTTCTTCTTCCTGATGATGGAGATGGAGGACCAATCAGAGCTCCCTCAACTCATCAACATCTCCTGCAGGAAGCCCACATCTCATTGGTCTGAAGGTGTTCTTTTCACTGTTCTGCTGTCCATCATCTGCATCTTCACTGTGGTTCTCAACCTGATGGTCATCATCTCCATCTCCCACTTTAGGCACTTATTTTTATTCTGGAATTGTCCGCCATGTTTGTCAGCGTCTCCTCACTGTAATGTTGCAGCTCTTTAGTCGACTAAGAACACATGTTGTCTTTTACTTCTTTGTTTCCAGGCAGCTCCACACTCCCACCAACCTCCTCCGCCTCTCTCAATGTCTCTGACTTTCTGGTGGGCCTCCTGGTGATACCAGTTGATATCTACTTGAAAATATCCTGCTGGACTCTTGGTGATGTATTTTGTTTTTTGTGGTTCTCCATGTCATTCCTAGTGACATCTGCATCAGTAGGAACCATGGTGCTGATATCAGCTGATCGTTATGTGGCTATTTGTGATCCTCTGGATTATAACACCAAAGTCACTGTGAGAAGAGTTCAACTTTGTGTTTGTCTCTGTTGGTTCTCTTCTTTTCTTTACTGTAGCATCATTTTGAAGGATCAGCTAGTTCATCCTGGAAGGTATATTTCCTGCTTTGGAGAGTGTGTCTTTGGTGGTGACTATTATGCAGGTGTTATTGATCTTGTTGTGACCTTCCTCCTCCCTCTCAGCATCATCATCACTCTGTACATGAGAGTGTTTGTGGTTGCTGTGTCTCAGGCGCGAGCCATGAGCTCTCATGTTACATCAGTCACGCTACAGCATTCAGTCACTGTCAGAGTGTTTTAGAATATTTTTAGAGGATCGTGTTCAGTCGGCACACAGAATGACACAGACACATCAAGGTATTTTAGCCTAAACAAGGGCGTATTTATTTAAAAGCATCAACACACAAGATATATGATTGCAGCGAAAAAGCCTCTTACCTACGCCAACAGAGTGGAGAGCCAACACCCGTGGAAGAGTTCGCGTCAATCAAGAGATTCAAGAGAGTTTTATTGTCATGTGCATAGTAAAACAGCAGTTATACCATGCAATGAAAATCTTATTCTGTTCATTCTCCCAAGAAAAGAAAGAAAACAAATGAAAGAATAAGAACATAAGAGACATAAACACATAAACATATATACCAATAAATTAAGCAACAACAACAGAAGAGACATTAATACAAGTAAATAATACAAATAAATAAATAAATAAACAGAGTGCTATGAGTGTGTGCGTGTGTTGCGTGCGGCGTGTGCGAGTGCTTCGTTGAGGAGCCTGATGGCCTGTGGGTAAAAGCTGTTTGCCAGCCTTGTGGTCCTTGACTTCAAACTCCTGTAGCGTCTGCCTGACGGTAGGAGTGTGAATAATGAGTGTTGTGGATGTGTGCTGTCCTTGATGAGGTTGTGTGTTCTTCGTAGGACTCTAGTTTTATAAATGTCTTGCAGTGAGGGGAGGGCTGCCCCAACAATGTTCTGTGAGGTCTTGATCACCCGCTGGAGTGCCTTCCTATCACGTGTTGTACAGTTACCGTACCAAACAGTGATGGAGGCGGTAAGGACACTTTCGATAGTGCATCTGTAGAAGCAACTCAGGATTGTGGTGGGCATGCCAAATTTCCTCAGTCTTCTCAGGAAGTACAGTCTCCTTTGGGACTTCTTCATAATTTGTTGGGTGTTGTGAGACCAGGTAAGGTCCTCGCTGATGTGTGTGCCAAGGAACTTGAAGGTTTTCACCCTCTCCACCTCAGTCTCATCAATAAACAGGGGTCTATGCGGCTCCTTTTCCCTTGTTCTTGGGTCAATGATCATCTCTTTAGTCTTATCTGTATTGAGAAGGAGATTGTTATCACGACACCAAGCTATGAGGTCCGCCACCTCTCTTCTGTATGATGTTTCAACACCACCAGTGATCAGTCCAATGACTGTGGTGTCATCCGCAAATTTAATGATGCTGGTGTTGTTCTGGGAGGCCACGCAATCGTAGGTGAAGAGCGTGTAGAGGAGTGGACTCAGCACACACCCCTGTGGGGTCCCAGTGCTCACAATTCTTGAGCTGGATGTGCGATTGTGGACTCTGACTGACTGGGGCCTGCCTGTGAGAAAGTTAAACACCCAGTTACAGAGGGAGGGAGACAGGCCAAGTGTGAGGAGCTTATTTGTGAGTTTGTGGGGGCAGACTGTATTAAAAGCAGAGCTATAGTCTATAAATAGCATTCTGACGTATGTGTCCTGGCCCTGTAGGTGAGAAAGGGCTGTGTGGATGGCAGTGTTGACTGCATCATCCGTGGACCGGTTCTGGCGATATGCAAACTGTAGGGGGTCCACAGTTGCCGCCGGGATGCTCTTTTTGATGTCGGCTGGGCGTTCGATCACAACCCGCAGCAGACTCCGTCTAGGTGTTTTCGCTCTCCCCTCTTTATGCCAGTCTGTTTGTGCGAGCGTGAGAACGGGGTGGCCGGCCCCGAAACTCAGGCATTCGCACACAGAGTTACTGTTTTTAACAAAACAGGCGCCAGGCAACCTAGTTTGGTTATATGAGTGTCCGGTCTTCCTCAGTACATAACAAGCACCTGGTCGGCAAGGTCAGCAGATAACAATAACAAGATACAGTGGGAAGTGAATATTCAGAACAACACAAACCCTTTCTCACATTCGTATCCTGGGAAATGAATGTTCAGAACAACACAAACCCATCACCCTTTCACACAGAGCAAAGAAATCAGAGTTGAAGGCAGCCAGGACTCTTGGTGTCCTTGTCCTTGTCTTCCTCAAAATGTTGTCCCCCAGGAGCCACGGTGTAAAAAAATGTATACCAAAATGTAGTGTCAAACTACAAATGTGATGAACGCATCCGTTCACGGCTAATGTTACTGTATGCAACATATGCTATTCGGCAATGTTTACCTAGCCGTGTACCGTTCTGCACGGTTAAATTGCAGTGTTATCCCACTGTCTGTCACACACTGTTTGGTAAAAAAAATCATTTATTTTATTAAAAATTTAAAAAATCTTTGTGTAACTTCTTTCTGTAAACCACATATCACATTTTGTGACACGCACACCTGCGGCTTATACACTGGTGTGGCTTATATAAGAAGAAATGTGTTTTTTTTCCTGTAAATGTAGTGGGTGCGGCTCATACACTGTAATTTACAGTATATTCAGTCGAGGTTCTTGCTATGGGCAATATGGGCAATTACCCAGGGTGGCATCCCATTTATTTGTGTCAAGCAGGATGCTTGTGCCCATGTCTGTACTCGCGCCTTATGCTGCTCAGACGTCATCAAATGTCCATTATGTGATTAAACCAAACAAAATGTGTGTCTTTTTTATTTATTTTTTTTTCAACCCTGTCCTGTCCAGCCTTTAAAGCAGATAGAATTGTAGATCTAAATGCCTTCAAGTGCTCAACAGATTTAGTCTGCCAGGGAGAAGTGTGATATACAATTCCCCTGTTATACAGAATTTATTTGACTTTGATGCTTGTTATTAAGCATATTTGGAGCGACCGGATCGGAGCAGGAGGGGACAGAGAAGAAGAGAAGAGAGGGGGGGGTGCGGGGATAAGAGGGGGACAAAAAAAAAGAGACAAGAGACAAGGACAACAGCAGCAGCAACAACAATTGTGACAACAAGAACAGAACAATAGAAACATACAGAACTACATCAGCAAATAAATGTCTGTGACAACTATAAAGACGAACAAGGACATAAGGACAAAACAATATCAACAACCACAATGACAAAGCTGTCAATGACAGTCACACATAATAGTAGTCATGAAATGATTATCTATGATAGTGATCACAATGATAATACTGCATTGAAACAGTCACACATAATTGTAGTAATGAAATGATTATATCCCTCTGAGGCTCAAATTAAGTTTTTGTAACAGGAAAAATCTGTTATTTGGGGAAAATTGTCATATGGGGTAGTAGTATACAATTCAGACTTTTCTTTTAGCAAAAGCTTCACATGTAATGTATTCTGAGATGTTGCAGGTTTACAACATTGGCCCGGTGTGGTAAATTAACGCCGAAAACTTAATATTGTGGTGTGCTGTGTACTGCGATACTGCCCTCTCCTGTGCTCTTTTTGCAGTACACCCAGCACACCAACATGAGGAGCTGATTGGCAACACCTGGAGCTGATTACCTGTGCTGCTTTTAAGATGCAAGCTCCCCAGCCAGTGTTGCCAGATCGTTGACTCCTACTCCTCGACCCAGGCTCCTCTGCTACCATTTCATACTACTTGCTACTTGTAACACTTGCCTAGCCTTTTGCTACTTTTCCCCTGCTTGGACACTCCAGCAGCGTAAGCATCCTGCTAGCCTTTTCCTGTTTGATTACTCAGCAGCGTTTTCTGTTACTAGATCTACTCTTTTGGTAGCTCCTTTTGTTACATTTGACTTTTTCCCGTGTGACATCCGGGTCCCCCTTAGTTATTAGATCCTTGTTTGTACTTTTGCCTGTGTTGTATATTTTTCTCCTTTTGAGTTTTGGAATAAACACTTCTTCCAAGCTCACATCGTCTCACGCATCTTGGGTTCCAACCAGCGGCTCACTCCGTTCCTGACAAATATGGTATGAAAACTAACTTTATTTGCATAGAACATTTCAAAACAATGTTTCAAAGTACTTTACAGTGGAAGAATAACAACAAAAACAACTTGGTATAGATTAGGAACAACTGATGGTGCAATGATCCTCTGACCTGGAGGTGAAGATGTGGCAGCTTTGACTGCGTTCTGGAGCCTCTTCCGATGACGGTCGTCCTCTTTTCCGACTGTTCAAGTTAGCCCGTTTGCCAACCTTGATGAGGTCATCTGCAACTTGAGCGCGGAAGTCAAGAAGCGGCATATACTTCTTCTCCTGCTCCTGGGTGAGATGACGGTGGTAGAGGAGCCAGCCATTGGCCAGTGATAGGTCAATCAAATAGTACAAGATGCGCAGATACCAACGACGTGAGCGGAGTTCAATGCGATAGAGTGCAGCAAACATGTCTGCCAAGGCAACTCCTCCCATGTTGTTATTGTACACCTTGACAATGTGGGGTCTGTCCACTTCCACATATTCCTTCTTGATGTATGTATGAATATATATATACAGTATATATATGTATGTATGAATATATATATACAGTATATATATATATATATATATATATATATATATATATATATATATATATGTATGTTTCTATGAATATGTATGTGTGTTTGTACGTGTATGTGGATATACAGTGTATGTATGTGATACAAAGCGCGGGTAGGATTAAATAAGCTCTGTTTCTTCCTACTCCTTTCGGACATGTGGAACTGAGACTTGTAATGTGAAGCATTCAATGTATGCAGTATGCATGTTTGAAATACAGTCAAACTTGTCTATAGCGGCCACTAGAGGGAGTCTGCAAAAGTGGCCGCGATAGACAGGTGGCCTCTATAGACAGGTTGGCGTCCAGTTTGAATGTTGACCAGTAGAGGAAAAAAAAGGGAAAATAATAATAATAATAATGTTGACCAGTAGAGGGCACTGCGGACTGCGGATAAAAGTTGTACAGCACTACTAGGCTTGTTGTTATCATGGTTCATGGTTCATGGTTTTAATTCATCCTGAACATGCATATGAGTCAAACAGTAGCACATCACATAGTACAATTCACAATTTTGCATGTCCAAAAAGGAGTAGGAAGAAGCAAAGCTTATTTAATCCTACCCCTCATCAGTTTCACATCAGTTGCAATACATTTATTCACCTCTTGTTCTTCCAAGTGTACTTTGTAGGTCTACATGACAATGTAGTGCAATCATAGCCAAGGTTTTTACTTACTAAAAGGAAGCTAGAGGCTTAATAATAACTGATAGAATATATCCACCACCCACAGAACAAAGCTGTGCTAGTAATGTCTTACGCTTGTTTTTAATATTTTACTTTTTATACGGCAGAGTGTCATTACAGCTTTAGTTCATCAGGAAGTGACGGGAAGTGACGGTGGGCGTCCCGAGCAGAAGAGCTAGGCTCAGTGCTAGCTGTGAGTTTGGAGAGAGTTGGGAAGTGTGTTTATGTTGGCGTGGATGTAAAGTCCTGCAGTGTTCTCCGCTGTTAATAAAGCCATTAAAGTGCATCGGCGACGTGAGTCTCTCCTTCCCCACAACAAGCGGCATTACAGTATTGACCAGTGCACACCAGGAAATAAACGGTGTCATTTCTTACAGGCATTGGCTGGACAGCTATGTACTGGGGCTTGTTTAACCTTTGCCTTGTGGGCAAGCAGGAAGGAGAGACGATGCTGAGAGATGTGTGTGTGTTCTGAGCTGCTGTCTGGTGGCCGCGTTCAATAAATAAAGTTGGCAGAAGCAACAGGAAAAGTTTCCTTCTTTGCTTCGGAGCTGAATAACACTGACAAGTTAACAGACTAGTAGCGAACGGAAAAGAAGACGGCTTTGTTTGTGTCGAATACAGAAGATGAGGACTTTGATGGATTTGTGGATGAGGTTTGATGAAAAATAACGTGAGTACATTATAAAATACTAAGCTTCTACTTGAGTTGGTAATTTGGCCGCTATATGCAGTCAGATATTGACCAAGGGAGACAAAATGGGCTGCATACTGTCTGTACAATTCTTTTTTTTCTCTTTAAATTTAGGCATGCGACTTACTTACCTGTGCGCTCTATAGTCTGGATATTACAGTGTGTGTGCGCGTGTGTGTGTGTGTGTATATGTATACACTCCTGATCAAAATCTTAAGACCAGTTGAAAAATGTCTAAAATGATCATTTTGCACATTTGGATCTTAATGAGGTTTTAAATAGAGCTACAATATGGAAATACAGGAAGGGGGAGTGAAACAAAAAACATGCTTATTGCGCTGCACTCGGCACCAATGAGGGTCTTCATGTGGGTGGAAGACCGCCCTATGTCTTGATGGATAGCCGATGGGATCTTCCGGATCAGCACAGTTTGGGTCTACCACTTGACTTTTTTGTTCCATAATGCTCAGGATCTTTCAAAACATTTAGACTGACTGTTTTACTGCTCCCAACCTCAGCAGCCATGGCATGCTGCGAGAGGCCTTGCTTATGCAGCTCCACAATCCCACCATGTTGAAAAAGTGAAAGCTTCTTAGCTTTACCATCAGGAGGCCATGACAGTGGGAATGATGACACTATATCAACATTTAGAGCAGATTTTGGCTTTCATAGTCTGTGGTCCTAATAATATATGGTCCTGATAAACAGTCTATTTCTCTTTAATTGTTGTTTTCAATAAATTACTTTTTCAAAATGTTTTTTGTCTCACTCCCCCTTCTTGTTTTTGCATATTGTAGCTCTACTTAAAACCTCATTAGGATCCATATGTGCAAAATGTAAATTCTAGATTAGACTAAATAGACTAAATTCTGATCTACAGTAACACCTGACAAACTCCTGGTACACAATGGGGTCAGCTTCGATGCTCCACTAGGCCCTGAAGGTCCTCTGTCATTAACATTAAGGATCATCACTGATACCTAGACGGCATGGGACCCTGACCCCAGCAAACTACACACCACCACCACCCAAACCCCTAACAGGCACAGGAGGTCACAGAGTCCATTTGCTTCATATTTAAAGTTTGTGATTAATTTCTTCTACTTCAACTCCTGTTTAAACCCGTTGATCTATGCCTTATTTTATCCCGGGTTTAGAAGAGCTGTTAGACACATTGTTACTTTGCACATTCTGAAACCTGGCTTCTGGGGGTGCAACATTCTGTAGAATAAAAGGTGGACAATTTATTTTCAGTGTAGATCAAGTTAATCTATAAACCAGTTGTTTGATGTCATTCAGCTTCTTTTCTCGTGGTGATTGAAGTATACTGTATTTGAATGAGATTTGTGTTAAGCTCCAAATGATGTATACACTGGCCCCATCTTGAGTTAAAGTAATGTTTGAATCTTTCAGCTGGAAGTGACAAGAAAGTGTCAACAGACTGTGACAGAGACATTCTCGAAAAACTATTCAAATGCTGTTTTCATAATATTTTGATGAAACACTTTTGTGTGCACCATTCTAAACGATCTGGCGTATTCCAGAGCAGTGGTCCTGATGTGTTTCCATCCATTTTACATTGTTTCTCTTGCAAGTTCCACCATTTCAATCAAACTCCTGTTTGAATGTGATCTATGCCTTGTTTTATCCCTGGTTTAGAAGAGGTGTCAGACACATTATCACTGAAGAAAATACTGCTGCCTGGTTCCCGTGGAGACAATACACTGTCGACGAAAAGGTGTGGAATGTGCTTTTTTTTTAGAAACTGACATGTTGCACACAGCATGCAGTGATCTGTAAAGGACTTGTTTATAAATGCCACCTCAACTTTTAGAGCACTGAGGTTGTGCATATGTCTTCTTCTGTGTATGCTATGTATGTGTATTAAAGGTTGGGAAACTCTGATCTAGACTGTGGGTCAGATTTTCATAGTAGCACATGTAAATAAAAATTAAAATAAAAACAGAGTGACTGGGAACTACAATATACTGTAAATAGACACACATTTGCCTCTGTTCGGACCGACAATCACATTTCTCCAGAATTTACTTTACAAAGAGGTACTAGGCAAGGGTGTCCACTCTCTCCCTCACTATTTGCTATCTTTATCAAACCTCTTGCAGCTGCAATTGGACAACATATAAATATTAAAGGGATCCACACCACAAATGTTCATCATAAGATAAGCCTTTTTGCTGATGATGTATTACTCTTCCTAGATAATGCACATTCTTCACTTCACGAATCTATCTCACTCATTAACAATTATAGCACCTTCTCAGATTACTGCATTAACTGGTCTAAATCCACAGTACTGCCCATTAACTTTGGTTTCCAGAGCACCCCCTCTTTACCACTGTGTTCAGGGAACATTAAGTATTTGGGTATTAACATTTCCTCCAACCTGTCAGACCTGATCCGCTTGAATTATACTCCACTATTGAAGTCAATAGAGGATGATCTTGCACGTTGGAGAACCTTGCCCATCTCACCGTAAAAATTATGATTTTACCAAAGGTTAATTATCTGTTTTCCATGATCCCCACCAAACCATCTATAATTTGGTTCAAGTCATGAGATTCATATATAAATAAATTTCTTTGGAAAAATAAGCCAGTACGAATAAGTCTCAAAACGTTACAAAAATCTAAAGAATATGGGGGCTTAGAAAACCCAAACTTCTCCAACTACTTCCTTGCAAACAGGTTACAGTATATCTTAAAATGGATCAAACCGAACCCATTGGATTATTTATGGCTAGACATAGAACAATCACTTAGCAATGAAATCCCAATTTGTAACCTGCCCTTCATTAGCCAAATCCTCCGGAAAAATAATTGTTTTAAAAGTATAAATATAAGCACCACTCTGACAGCTTGGTGGGAATTTCTAAAAATAACTAAATTCTCGCTCACTCCTTGCCAATACACTCCCATCTGGAATAATCCTGTCATCTTAAAAAGAAAACATTAAATTTCCCAACATGGTATGAAAAAGGAATAAGGAATAAGGGGCCGGCCTCGCCCCCTGATGGGGGCACGGGTGCTTGGGCCCAGCTGCCCCTGCGGAGCTATCTCCCCTGGGTGAGGGGATGGGTTGGGTTGCCCCTTTTTTTTTAATTTTTTAATTTTTTATTTTATTTATTACTTATTTTATTTTATTTTACTGATTTATGTGTGTGGTGTATGTGTGACAGGTGGGAGCTCCTCCTCCTCCAGCACCTGTGGCTGTCCCACGGGTGACTGGGAGCGCGGAGGTGGGGGTTGCGGATGTGCGGTTTGGGCTTGGGGTGGGGGGTGCGTGTTGCTGGGGTGGGGGTATCCCTTGCTTTCTCCCTTCAGGGACGGGACAGCTGTGGCTTGGTAGGCGGGGGGTGTGGGGGCCGCCGGCGGGTGGGCATGTGGGTGCGGGTGGGGGCGGGCGGTGTGGTGTTCTTCTGTGTGGTGCTGGCCGGGATCAGCAGGGGGATGCTTGCTCCGGGGTGGGGCGGTCGGGGGTGGCTTTGGTCGGGGGATTGGGGGTGGGGCTGGCGGGGAGCTGGCGGGCGGTCCCTGCTACCTGCTGGTGTCTGGCTGGTCTCTGCTCCCTGGCTGGTGGTTGTCTCCCTCCCTCCCGGGTTTCTCCCTTGGCGTGTTGGTGGATGGGCGGGGGGAGGGGTGGTGGCCAGTCTGCGGCGTGGCGGTGGGCGGGGCGGGCAGGGGCATCTACTTGGGTGCCGGGCGGGGGGTCGCTCTTCTCGTGGGACCTGTTGTGCGGTGCTTGCTTCTCTGTCCCTCCCTGGCGCCTCTGGCTTGCGTGCTTCGTGGGTGTGGCCGTGCTCCGCTCTATGTGGGGTCTGGTGCTCTTGTGGTCGTCGTAGTGTTGGTGGCCGGCCGTGGTGGTGTGCGGGGGGCGCCTTTGCGCGGTTCCCGCTGTTCTGGTGGCGGTCGGATCTGCCTTGGGGCGTGTGACTGGTCCGTGGTGTTTGGGGGTTTGGGGGTGGCGCTGTGGATGCTACCTCCGGTGGGGCTCCGGTATTGGGGGGCTCTGGGGGTATCACCTATGGGGGATTGGGTGGGCCGGACTGGGCCTGGCGGGCCGGGTAGGGCCTGTGGTGTGTCCTGTGGCTCGCCCGAGCCTGGGCTGTGGTGGGTGGCCGGTCGGTCATGTGTCCTTGGTCCCCCCCTGCTCGGTTTGGACGGTGTTGGGGTATGGGGCCCCCGTCCTTCCTGTTCCACTGCACCACCTCACATACATATAGGACTTTGGGGGGTGGCCTACGGTCGGGCTTGTTTGGGGAGGGGAGCTGCCTTGCGGGGCTCCTTTGCCCCTGCCATGCTACTGACCTGTTGCCCCCAAATTTTAATCGCAGAGTAGACAGAGTAGGGTTTGGGGGGGCTGGCCAGGTGAGGGGCCCTCCGAGCGGCAGCTGTCCCCCGATTTTAATTGCATCATTAGCTATCATCCACATACACCCCTATCATATACAGTACATGCACACAGATACACCCCTCAGGGACACAGAGACCAGCTCTTCATAGCTGTCCTCTTTTATTTTATTTTATTTATTTATTATTTTTTAATTGCATAACAGACACAATCACACCTTATCACATACGCGGGTGGGGCGGGCTGGATTGGGGTGCCTCGTGCTTGTTCCGTGGCGCCTGCCCGCCAGGGTCGGCGGTGTGGCCGGGGACCTGGCCGTTGCAGTGGCTTGCCCGGGGGGGCCCGGCTTGTGGGATGCCTTTGTCTGGTTCGCCTGCCTTTCCCTTGGGTGGCCTTCTGGGGCCTGTTGGTGCCGGGGCTTGCACCGAGGGGGCGGCTTGCGGTGCTTCCCCTGGACTGACACGTGCTGCGGGCGCCTCTACGCTCTTGGGGCGGGTTCGGTAGTCTCCAGGGGGCGGTGCCGGTGCTGCGGGTGGCCCGCGTACCGCCGCGGTGGCTTGTAGTTGCTGCGCTGTGGCGGCTGCTGGGGTGTCGGGCCGACTGGTGGGTTGGGGCTTGGTCATGCCTGCGGGTACTGTGGGATTGGCAATTCCAGCGTGGGCGGGCTTCTTTCCAGTTGTGGGGGCGTCTCTGGGCCTGCCGGTGTGTGGCCCCCGGTACTCTTCTGCCTTTGTGGGGTGTGATCTTTCACTGGTCTCGGGGGTTGGCTGTCCTCCGGCCCGCCGGCGCCCTGTCTTTGGCCGGGATTTCCTCTCAGCGGCCCCTTGCTGGTCTTCCCCGGGGGGCGCTCTCTGGGCTGGCTCTTGGGGCGCTGATCTTTGTGCTGCCTGCCCCTGTGGGCCTGGTGGCCTTCTGGCGGCGGGCGCTCGGCCTGGCTATTTGGGGCGGGGCTCTCTGGGAGGTGGAGGGCAGCCCCTTTCCTTTCATGCATTCTCAGTGACAATTACATGCCCACACATTCTTGCACCTTTATACATATAAAGTCTTCCCCACATACAGAGATACCTGTACATATGCACACTCACAGTACATACGTACTTCCCCACATTACTCACTGAGTTAACCAGGGTGTTATTATGTTGTTGGTTTTATTACAGCGACGGTGATATCAGCAGTATGACTATAGTTTTTTTTTACAATGATGTGCATTACAGTAATTATCATTCTGTTCACTATCATATATCCCTCTCGGGGCAGATGTTGCAGATTTGCAACAACTAAATGCTAATCCCCTAATTAATCCACATTCATATTTTATGAGCCCTTTTTTACTGAAAAGTACCACTGCAGACCTTCGTTGTGCATGAGTAACAAACAGTTTCCCCAATAGCTCACTAGATGGCGGGTTTTCTCACTTTCAACATGTCTTCCTTCTTGGGTTCACATGAAAGGATTTTCTAGACATCCATTTCATGTAAGTATTACTACCAATCACCTTTATTTTGGAACCAATACTGTATAAGATGAATCATGACAGTATAGAGATACAGTGTTTGCCAGTTTGTAGATTTTATCTCCTCTGGGTTTTCTCCTAGGGGCAGCTCTATTTCATTGTTGCAGCTTTGCAACGTTTGGCTGGACTAGTACCAATGGATGCCACATGCTTTGTCTTCTAGTTTACCTATATTTTGAGCAACAGTCTATACTAGGGTTATTTTCCTATCACCAGTGTTTACTTATTGATTTGAGTTGTCATTGAGGGTGTATCCTATGGAAAATGAAATAATTTGGAGTGAAGTTACACACTATCAGAGGCAGATTTGATCAAACGTAATGGCATAATGTGATGTTCATTTGACTGTTCAGTGAGCAAAATTGATTGAGCCTAAATTCCATTGCACATATTATATTAGTATATATCTTTGTTGGACTGGAAGCTTTTTTAGTAAACTAGCTTACAGCATACTCTGGTTGCAGGTTTGTGGTGCGTTATGGCAGGCCGACAAAGATCTCATTCACTCAAGTAAGCCATTGAAATGGTTTGCCTTCCTGATGGTGCTTTATCTGAGACAGACGATGAAATTGGTGATCCAGATTTTGTTGAACCTGCTGAAGCATACGAGTCTGACTTCAGCCTTGATGATGATGAGACACTGGGAGCAATAGCAATACCTAATCCAAACACACTTGATGTTGAAATTCATAACGTACATGCAGACAATGACACTGGGGTCCCAGATGATGATGAACCTCAGCCCGGCCCAGCTCCAGTAAACAAAGTTTTTTTCTTGGAGGCAGAGGAAACCCCCAGCAGCTGACATAGACCCTTCATTCCAAGGACCTGCATTCTCACCTCCACCAGATGAAATACCAAGTCCAAAGTGGTATTTTGATCAGTTCATGGATGAATCCGTGTTTGAACTTATTTCTGACCAATCAAACCTGTATGCAGTTATGAAGAATGGCCCAGGACTAAAAACAACCCCTTCTGAAATGGAGCAATTCATTAGTTTACACATATTGATGACAGTAGTACGTATGCCATCATACCGCATGTACTGGCAGACAACAACACGCTACAACCCAATTGTAACTGTCATGGGACGTAAGCGATTTGATAATCTGCGAACATACATCCATATGAACGACAATACCAAAGTGAAGCCAAAGGGTGAGCCTGGATATGATCCATTGTTCACGGTGCGACCAGTACTTGAGAAAATCCATGCAAACTGTTTGAAAGTTGAACCGGAAGAAAACCACTCCATTGATGAGCAGATAATCCCCTTCAAAGGAAAAATTGGAATGAAAGAATATATCAAGAACAAGCTGAAAAAATCAAGGTCTTTACTCGTGCAGGTGTCACTGGACTAGTCTATGACTTTGAAGTATACACTGGAAAAAGGACCGTACACAATGAGCGTGGACTTGGTGTTGAAGGTGAAGTTGTGCTTCGTCTCGTATCAGATGTTCCGAAAGGACTAAACTACAAGTGCTTCTTCAACAACTGGTTCACTTCACCTGAACTCATTGTGGAACTGAAGAAAATGGGAATTCTATCAGTTGCTACCATCAATCAAAACCGTTTACGTGGATGTACCCTCAAAAGTGACAAGGAACTTTCAAAGGCTGGGCGTGGTGCATATGAAGTGAAATATGAAATGACAAGTGGGATGGCAATCGTGAAGTGGTAGGATAACAAGGCAGTGTTACTGGCATCATCCTTCATTGGCCCTGATCCTGTTGATAGATGCAGAAGGTGGTCAAAACTTCCTGATGAACTAAAGCTGTAATGACACTCTGCCGTATAAAAAGTAAAATATTAAAAACAAGCGTAAGACATTACTAGCACAGCTTTGTTCTGTGGGTCGTGGATATATTCTATCAGTTATTATTAAGCCTCTAGTTCCTTTTAGTAAGTAAAAACCTTGGCTATGATTGCACTACATTGTCATGTAGACCTACAAAGTACACTTGGAAGAACAAGAGGTGAATAAATGTATTGCAACTGATGTGAAACTGATGAGGGGTAGGATTAAATAAGCTTTGCTTCTTCCTACTCCTTTTTGGACATGTAAAATTGTGAATTGTACTATATGATGTGCTACTGTTTGACTCATGAACCATGAACCATGATAATAACAAGCCTAGTAGTGCTGTACAACTTTTATCCGCAGTCCGCAGTGCCCTCTACTGGTCAACATTATTATTATTATTATTTTCCCTTTTTTTCTTTTTTTTCCTGTACTGGTCAACATTCAAACTGGACGCCAACCTGTCTATAGAGGCCACTTGTCTATAGCGGCCACTAGAGGGAGTCTGCAAAAGTGGCCGCTATAGACAAGTTTGAACATGCATACTGCATACATTGAATGCTTCACATTACAAGTCTCAGTTCCACATGTCCGAAAGGAGTAGGAAGAAGCAGAGCTTATTTAATCCTACCCGCGCTTCGTACACATACAAACACACATACATATGCACATACATACATTACAAGTACATTCATAGACACATACATATACACATATATATATATTCATACATACATACACACACACACATATATATATTCAGTACAAACACATATAGACGTACAGCATATACTTACACACACATACAGTATACAGGTATACACTTTTTTTTTTCTTTTGCCTTCCCTTTCCATTTCCCTTTTCCTTTTCCTTGTATTTATCCTATCCTTTCTCACCTGTTGATATCCACATCCTCCGTCTTTGGTGTTGCACTGAATGAGTGATTGGTCTGTCTTGTAGGGTGTGTCCTCCATTATCCTTATTGTCATAGTAATATGATTTTTAATACTGTATGTATCCAGATCGCTGATGTCTTGGACAACAAGCACTCTTGCAACGCCTGGACCTCCATTTAATTTGATGTAGATTTTCCTGTTAGTGCTCCAACGGCTTTGTATCTTTCCCTGCTTCCTTAAGTCTTGTGCTTTCTTGGCGATATTGGCATTGTGTTTTGAGAGATGCTTATTCATGTAGACGTAGCCTCTTAGCTTCTTTCAATGTTTCAGCAGTGCAGTTTTGAATTCCCTTAACTTAATGATCAACTTTGTCACTTCCTGCTGTATGGAAAGGACGCTCACGGAAAATCTCCGTCCACTACCTGTATTACCGGAGTTTTAAACTTTTTTGTGACTTTGGTGAACATAGTTTGTGATAACAACTTGTTTTTTTCCCCCTGTCCTGTCCAGCCTTTAAGGCAGATAGAATTGTAGATCTAAATGCCCTCAAGTGCTCAACAGATTTACTCTGCCAGGGTGAAGTGTGACATACACTTCCCCTGTTATACAGAATTTATTTGACTTGGATGCATGTTATTATGCATATTTGGAGAGGCCGGACCAGAGCAGGAGGGGACAGAGAAGAAGAGAAAAGAAACAGAAGGGGGGGGGATAAGAGGGGAACAAAGAGAAAAAAAAAGACAGATACAAGGACAACAGCAGCAACAAAAATTGTGACAACAACAACAGAAACATTCAGGACCACATCAGCAAATGTCTGTGATGACTATAAAGACCATGATGGAAAGGACAAGATAATATCAACAACCACAATGACAGTACTGCATTGAAACAGTCACACATAATAGCAGTCATGAAATGATGAACTATGATAGTGATTACAATGACAATACTGCATTAAAACAGTCACACATAATAGTAGTCATGAAATGATTGAAAATAATGATTGATAGTAATGAAATGCCGGAAGCGCCAATCCCCCCCCCACCGGCCCGCCCCGGGGCAACCCAGGGCACAGCGGAGCCGGGGACCCCGGGGTCCCAGACATACAACCCAGAACCCGTGGCGCGGAGAACGCGGACTACCGGGGAGCAGGAAGACCCCAGACCACACCATCCCAATGGCAGGACGCCGCCAGCAAGGCAGACAAAGGAGCCGGGGAGGAGGAAAGCGTGCAAATGAGCAAGCTGCCGGGCACACGGGCGAGCAGCCGGGAGAACCACCACATGGCTCCAGCCGACACCCGTGGGGCAGCAAACCCCAGAGAGGCAGTGGGAGTGTCGCACCCCAAGCCGCAGGGAGGCCAAGCACCAGCACCGAGAAGGCGAGACCAGCGGCAGACCAGCCGCCGGACCCCACCAGCCACCAGGAGCCAGACCGGCCACATGCCACCAGAGCAGATGGCGTACCACCCGCGCACCGGAGCCCCGCCCCCGACAAGTCCGCGGACAGACCGGAGGAGGCAAAGACACAGACAACGGCCCAGCAGAGCAGAAAGACCAGCGCTGACGAATGCCCAAGCACCCGGCAGAGCACCACCCCACCCAGCAGGCCTGGCCCCAGGACCCACGTTCTCCCGCCCCCCGCCCGTCACCCAGCCCTACAGTACCCGTGAGCAGGGCCAAGCCGCAACCCACCAGAGAGTCTGGCGCCCCAGCAGCCACCACAGCGCAGCCTCCACAGGTCCCCGCGGCGGCATTCAGGCCACCCGTAGTACGGGCACCACCCCCCCGGGACCGCCGAATCCGCCCCGAGAGCATAGAGGCGTCCGCGGCACATGTTAGTCCAAGGGAGGCACCGCAGGCCGCCCCTCCGGCGCAAGCCCCGGCATCAACAGGCCCCAACGGGCCACCACAGGGAAGGGCAGGCGAACCAGACAAAAGCATCCCACAAGCCAGGCCACCCCAGGCGAGCCACCACGCCGCGACGTCCAGCGAATAGGTCCACGGCCAAACCCCCGACCTTGGCGGACAGGCACCGCGGAACAGGCAGGATGCACCCCCATCCAGCCTGCTCCACCCGTGTATGTGATAAGGAGTGATTGTGTCTATTATGCAATTAATAGACACTGTGTGCATATACTGTATGTATATGATAGGGGTTTATGTGGGTGATAGCTAATGATGCAATTAAAATTGGGGGGCAGCTGCCGTCCGGTGGGCACCTCACCTGACCAGTCCCCCCAGACCCTAAGTGTTTACTGTGCGATTAAAATTGGGGGGCGACAGGTCAGTGGCATGGCAGGGACACAGGAGCCAAAGGAGACAAAGGCAACTCCCCCCCGACCATGCCTGACCGTAGACCAACACCCAAAGTCCTATATGTATGTGAGGTGGTGCAGCGGAGCATGCCCCAACACCGCCCAAACCGAGCACGGGGGGACCAAGGACACATGACCGACTGGCCACCCACCACAGCCCAGGCTCCGGCGAGCCACAGGCCGCAGGGCACACCACAGGCCCTACCCGGCCCGCCAGGATGCCCAGTCCGGCCCACCCAACGCCCCCAGAGGCGATAACCCCAACGCTCCCGACACCGGAGGTAGCGTCCACAGCGCCACACCCAAACCGCCATACACCACGGACCAGCCACACGCCCCAAGGCAGACCTGACCGCCACCAGAGCAGCGGGAACCGTGCCCACACGGCCCACGCACACTACCACGGCCGGCTAGGGAGCAGCACCACAGCGACTACCAGAGAACCGGACCCCACACAGAGCGGAGCACGGCCACACCCACAAAGCATGCAAACCAGAGGTGCCAAGGAGGAACAGAGAGGCAGAGAAAGCGTCCCCCCCGCCGATCCCGGCCAGCGCAACGCAAAAGAACACCCCGCCCCCCGCCCGCATGGGCACCCACCCACCCCCCCAAGCCCAACAAGCCACAGCGGCCCAGAAAGGAAAGGAAAGGAAGGGATCTCCTCCCACCCCAGCACCACGCACCCCCCACCCCAAGCCCAAACCGCATATCCGAGACCCCCACCCCCATGCAACCCGGGCTCCCAAAGGCCCCCAGTTACAAGCGCCCCACGTCACACATACCGCACACAAATAAATAGATAAAATACAATAAAATAAGTAATAAATTAATTTTTTTTTAAAAAACACCCACCCTCCAATCCAGGGGAGATAGCTCCGCAGGGGCAGCCGAGCTCGAGCACCCGTGCCCCCACCAAGGGGAGAGGCCGGCCCCCACACCCCACACTGGATGACCCCATGCGGCAGCCGAGCAGGAGGGCCCAGGGCAGACCCCGCCCACCCACCACCCCGGAGGTCGACCCACGTCGCCCCCCAGACGGCCACCCCGGCCCCCACCCCATCACCCGATCCGGACCCCCACCCACCAGTCCCCTCAGGAAGGCAGCCCAGCAAAGAAGACCAGGGACACCAAGCCCGCACCAGCCCCCCTTCGAGGCACCTGGGCCACCCAGCGACCAGGACCACACCCCAGGCCAGACGAGCGAGACTCCCAGGGGCAAAGCCAGACGCCCCCAGAGAGTCAGGTCAATGAATGAATCATTGGTTCCCATATAAACTGAAATTCTGACATTTGTTCTTTAGATTCAGCAGACATTCTTTCCATAGCTATATGATCTAACAGGAGGTTTTTGTAAACAGCTATGTTCAGTTTCTTCCTTGATTTCCAAAGATAGGTCCTCACACACTTGGTGCCAAAAATTGTTAATGGGAGCACAGGCCCACATGGAGCGTAAGTAGTCATCTATTCTATGGTCTGAGCAGTGTGTACAGATGTTAGAGTCAGTTAAGCCCATTCTAAACATTCTATGTCCTGTGTAGTGTACTCTATGAAGGATTTTAAACTGAATCAGCTGTAAATTGGGATTTTTTATGAACCGGGAAGCATTGAGACATATTTGCTTCCAGAATTCAGGGTCACAGCTTGTAGATAAATCTGAGTTCCATTTTGAGATTGGAACGTCGATTGTGTTGTCTTTTTTTGAAAGTAGAACATATAGTTTAGATAGTGTTTTAGGGGTAGATATTTTTAAAAATTGGTCAATGGTGGTATTGCTTTCTCATGATATAGTCCTGAAACTTGCTTTAATTATAGATTTAATTTGTATGTATTCAAGAAATTTGTTAGGATTTATTCCATACTGTGCAACAAGGTCGTTAAATGAGATAAAGTTGTTTCCTTTAATAATATTTTTCATACAACTTATTCCTTTTTCGTGCCATGTCGGAAAATTCAATGGATTCTTTTTAAGCAAGATGTCAGGATTATTCCAGATGGGAGTGTATTGGCAAGGAGTGAGCGAGGATCCAGTTATTTTTAGAAATTCCCACTAAGCTGTCAGAGTGGTGCTTATGTTTATACTTTTAAAACAACTATTTTTCTGGAGGATTTGGCTAATGAAGGGCAGGTTTCAAATTGGGATTTCATGGCTAAGTGATTGTTCGATGTCTAGCCATAAATAATCCAATGGGTTAGGTTTGATCCATTTTAAGATATACTGTAACCTGTTTGCAAGGAAGTAGTTGGAGAAGTTTGGGAGTTCTAAGCCCCCATATTCTTTAGATTTTTGTAACATTTTGAGACTTATTTGTGCTGGCTTATTTTTCCAAATCAATTTATTTATATATGAATCTAATGACTTGAACCAGATTATAGATGGTTTGGTGGGGATCATGGAAAACAAATAATTAACCCTTGGTACGATGGGTGGATACTCTGCTCGTAAGTGAGATGGGCAAGGTTCTCCAACGTGCAAGATCATCCAATAACAATGTCAAAGGCTCGAGGGAGAGGAAGCGCATTAAGCGGTGACTCTAGCAGTTCTGGTCGAAGTACTCCAGATTCAGTCTTATATACGGAAATGTCCATCTAGAAAAGATTCGTGAGACAACCGGAGGTGCTCACCTAGTACCACAACCGCCGCCGAGTGGAAATATAGATAAAGCAACAGCGAGAGCCTTACAGAAGGTAAAACACTGCGCAAAAAAGCAAGAAAGAAGCTTAATGAAAAAGAGTGAGGCTACCATGGCGAAAACCATGGAGGATTTTGGAAAACAGCTGCAGCAACTTGTGGAGAATTCCAACTCCATGTACAGAGTAATTCAAGGTCTGCTTGAGACTTCCAACGCCATAAAAAGAGAAATGCAAGGTATGAGAAAGGAAGTTCAAGGTCAGAGAGCAGAGAATAAAGCATTGCAAAATAAAATGGGGTTAGGAAGGAAATGCAATGTCTGAGAGTGGAAAATAAAGAATTATAGGAAAGTTATGCTGCACTGGGAGCCACTCTCAAAAATGAATGTGAAGAAAAAGAAAAAATCATTGAGCAGCTGAAAATCACCATAGATGACATGGATCAGAACACGAGAATGAATGTCGTGGTCGTGACGGGACTTCCAATCAAACCAAGGTCCTATGCCAGAGCAGTGGCGAATACTGAAGAACCAGACGAAATGGATGTCGCCTCAACAGAGCAACAAGTTGTTGCTTTCTTGCAATCAAAGAATGTAGATGTAGACATCCAATCTATTGATACTTGCATCCCACTGTATGGTAGGAACCTACTACACCCGTCATCATCGTCAAATTCACTAGGAAACACAAGGTTTCTCTGCTGAAACAGGGAAAGAAGCTGAAAGGAACAAACGTCTACATGAATGACCACCTGACCAAGCGCAACGCTGAGATTGCGAAGAAAGCACGTGATCTGAGGAAGCAAGGAAAGATTCAAGGAACATGGAGTGCAACCTGCAAAATCTTCATCAAAGCAAATGGAGGAGCAGAGGCCAGAGTTCTTGCTGTCAAAGACATCAAGGACCTAGAAAGATATTGAGGTCTCCCAACATGGAGGAAAACAGCTTCAATATGCTACAAGAAGATCTACAATTGGACACTTTTCACTTTACAGATCACAAACAATTGGATATGAAAAAGATATTGATCCCGACTCAAATGTTTTCTCTCACATTACAAACGACTGCCGTTATTATACGGAGGAGCAATACAACAACAGCTTCAACAACGACGACAAGTTATCCATCATCCACATAAACAGCAGAAGCTTGTACGCAAACTTTACTAATATTAAACAATATTTGAATCAATTCAAAGAACCTTTCAAAGTTATAGCAATCTCAGAAACTTGGATTAATGCTAACAAAGGAATGGACTTCGAGCTGGAAGGATATGAAATGATGAGTGCAAACAGGAACAATGCAAATGGAGGAGGTGTGGCCGTATACGTGGACAAACATCTGAACTACAAAATGGTAAAGAATATGTCATTTGTCATTGATAACATTTTAGAATGTATAACAATTGAAATCTGTAAAGAAAAAAGAAAAAATGTGTTAATAAGTTGTGTGTACAGAACTCCAAAGTCAAAGATTGGAATATTTGAGGATTGGATTAAGACAACGTTTACAGACATACAGGAGGTCAAAAAACTATTTTCATATGTGGAGACTTCAATATTGACCTTTTGAACCAACACAAGTACAAGGAAATAGACAACTTTACAGACACAATGTATAGATTCAAGATTCAAGAGAGTTTTATTGTCATATGCATAGTAAAACAGCAGTTATACTATGCAATGAAAATCTTATTCTGTTCATTCTCCCAAGAAAAGAAAGAAAACACAAGAAAGAATAAGAACATAAGAAACATAAACACATAAACATCAAAACAGAAGAGACATTAATACAAATAAATAAATAAAGTGCTATGAGTGTGTGCTTGTGTTGCGTGCGGCGTGTGTGAGTGCTTCGTTGAGAAGCCTGATGGCCTGTGGGTTAAAGGCTGTTTGCCAGCCTTGTCGTCCTGGACTTCAAACTCCTGTAGCGTCTGCCTGACGATAGGAGTGTGAATAATGAGTGTTGTGGATGTGTGCTGTCCTTGATGAGGTTGTGTGTTCTTCGTAGGACTCTAGTTTTATAAATGTCTTGCAGTGAGGGGAGGGCTGCCCCAACAATGTTCTGTGAGGTCTTGATTACCCGCTGGAGTGCCTTCCTATCACATGTTGTACAGTTACCGTACCAAACAGTGATGGAGGCGGTAAGGACACTTTCCATAGTGCATCTGTAGAAGCAACTCAGGATTGTGGTGGACATGCCAAATTTCCTCAGTCTTCTCAGGAAGTACAGTCTCCTTTGGGACTTCTTCATAATTTGTTGGGTGTTGTGAGACCAGGTGAGGTCCTCGCTGATGTGTGTGCCAAGGAACTTGAAGGTTTTCACCCTCTCCACCTCAGTCTCATCAATAAACAGGGGTCTATGCGGCTCCTTTTCCCTTGTTCTTGGGTCGATGATCATCTCTTTAGTCTTATCTGTATTGAGAAGGAGATTGTTATCACGACACCAAGCTATGAGGTCCGCCACCTCTCTTCTGTATGATGTTTCAACACCACCAGTGATCAGTCCGATGACTATAGTGTCATCCGCAAATTTAATGATGCTGGTGTTGTTCTGGGAGGCCACGCAATCGTAGGTGAAGAGCGTGTAGAGGAGTGGACTCAGCACACACCCCTGTGGGGTCCCAGTGCTCACAATTCTTGAGCTGGATGTGCGATTGTGGACTCTGACTGACTGGGGTCTGCCTGTGAGAAAGTTAAACACCCAGTTACAGAGGGAGGGAGAAAGGCCAAGTGTGAGGAGCTTATTTGTGAGTTTGTGGGGGCAGACTGTATTAAAAGCAGAGCTATAGTCTATAAATAGCATTCTGACATATGTGTCCTGGCCCTGTAGGTGAGAAAGGGCTGTGTGGATGGCGGTGTTGACTGCATCATCCGTGGACCGGTTCTGGCGATATGCAAACTGTAGAGGGTCCACAGTTGCCACCGGGATGCTCTTTTTGATGTGGGTCATGACTATTCTTTCAAAGCACTTCATAACAAGGAGTGGAGGAGTGAGTGCTATAGGGCGATAGTCATTCAAGCAGGTCACGTTGCTCTTCTTGGGTACGGGCACTATGGTGGTGGACTTAAAGCAGGTCGGTACAGATGCTTGTGCAAGCGACAGGTTAAATATGTCAGCAAGCACATCAGCTAGCTCTGATGAGCAAACCCGAAGTGCACGTCCTGAGATGTTGTCTGGGCCTGCTGCTTTTCGTGGGTTTGTTTTGTTCAGAACCCTGCGCACATCAGCTGATGTCACCATGAGAGGTGAGTCCTGTGTGCTCCCCAAGTCCAGCCACCCTCTCTGCTCATCAGGAGTTTGGGTGTCAAAGCGGGCATAGAACTCGTTCAGCTCATCAGGAAGTGTGGTTTGGCTGGACGTGGCTACGCTACTCTGCTGTCGATAGTCTGTGATGTGCTGGATCCCCGTCCACATGCGCCGAGGGTCTGAGGTGGAATAGTAGCCCTCCAGCTTCTGTCTGTACTGTTTTTTGGCCTCTCGTATGGACCTTCTCAGGTCATATCTGGCCTTTTTGTAGTCATCAGCGGTGCCCATGACAAATGCAGTCGAACGAGCACGTAGCTTAGCCCTTACATCACAGTTCATCCACTGTTTTTGGTTAGGGTATTTTCTGTAATACTTGGTGGTGGTAACAGTCTCTATGCATGCGCTAATGTAGCCAGTAACAGCAGAAGCATATTCATCCAAATCAACAGTACAATATTCCCTCCCCGCTGCAGTTTTAAACACATCCCAGTTTGTGCAGCCAAAGCAGTCCTGAAATACTTGATCAGTTTCTTCATTCCACACTTTAACTGCTATACGTACAGGGGGAGCTTGTTTGAGAAGTTTGAGATCAGGCGCACCTACATGGAAGGCGACAGCGATAGGGAAGATCTGCTGGAGCGCTTCCTTGGTTTTTGGAACCCATAATTCATCAAAATGGGAAATTGTTATTTTAAACCATCCCCTAAACCATCCCCTAAAGACAGTTTTCTTTTAAAACATGCAATTGCTAATCGGATCAATGATGTATCGATATATTTGGCAAGCTGGGATGTCGATACAGAAGACTTGAAACGTTTTGAAAGAGTGATGGGCATTGTAAGGGATAAGGGTCCTTTAGTCCACTGGCAGAATCTGGTGTATCTTGGGTCAAAGTTAAACAACGGTGGTTTTGAAGAAACATTACGGGGCATTATCGGGAATATTTCTCTGTACAGTATCAACTCTAGTCTTATGCATGTCCTGTATACCTATGTAGTTGATATAGCGGTATGTAAACTGAAGAATGGAGATAAAGTTGATGTTGATCACTTACTAAATGTATAACATGCTTCAATTTTTGAAAAAAAATGATTTCTTTTTGGTTTAATATAAAACATGTACTGTAATCACTAAACATGTATTGTAATCACTAACTGTGTAATCACTAATCATGTGTGATCATCAATAAAGTTGAAGTCAAAAACATTGTCGTATGATCTTTTCTGTTCACTAGTACACATGACTTCAAAGAAGACAGAACGCATGCTGAAGAGTATATATTATGACCCGGCAAGAGCTGGATCTTATGGTGGGGTTGAAAGACTTCAAAAGGCTGTAGAAGAGCAGACGGGAAAAAAAATTTGTGGGGCTGAAGAGCGAGAGTGGTTGTCAGCTCAGGATGCATATACCTTACACAAAACGGCACGAAAAACTTATGCTAGAAATCGTGTTTTTGTTCCTCGCCCTTTGTATCAATTTCAAGGCGATCTTTGTGATATGAGTGCTCCGTCTAAAGACAATGATCGGTTTAAATTCCTGCTTACAGTAATAGATGTATTTTCTAAGAAAGCTTATGCACGACCGCTGAAAAACAAGACAGCCTTTGAAGTTGCAAAGGCTTTTGCTTCAATTTTAGACCAGAGTGGTATTCCGGCTAAAATTCAAACAGATTCAGGGAAAGAATTTTTTAATCGAGTCTTTGAAAAACTAATGAGGAAATACAACATTCAACACTTTGCAACAGGAAGTGAACTGAAAGCATCAGTGGTGGAAAGATTTCATCGCATGTTGAAGGGAAAAATGTGGCGCTACTTCACCGCAAAAAACACTCGTAGGTATATAGACGTAATTCAGGATTTACTCGATAGCTATAACAATAGTTATCATAGCGGTATAAAAATGAAACCGGTGGAGGTAACGCCTAGCAAGACCTCGCAAGTGTTTGAAAAAATATGGGACACTATCTCTGACCGCTAAGCCACTCGTATTTAAATTCAAAGAAGGAGACGTTGTACGGATTTCAAAATACCATGGGATATTTGATAAAATGTATTCACCGATAAAATAAAATAAAATATTCACCGATGAATATTTTATAGTGAACGAACGTATCCCCAGAGTCCCTCCTGTTTATAAATTAAGGGATATAAGAGGTGAAATTCCGAATGGAACATTCTATGAACCTGAACTGCAGAAAGTGATGATTGGCTCTGACAGTCTTTTCCGCGTAGAAGAAATTTTAGATCGGAAAATTAAAAATGGTCAGAAGATGGTTTTAGTCCGCTGGCAGGGATGGCCTCGTCAGTTTGACTCTTGGCTGCCTGCTAAAGAGGTCGTCGAGCTCAGGAAGAAGAGAAACAAGAAATACCAGGAAACAGCATAATGGAAGGGCGAGACTCTTTCTATGTGACACTACCGTTGAATGTGTCACACATTGCTTGTCGCTCTGCTGCCGCCTGTCTGCCATATGTCCGCAGTGCACCTCAGCCGGCGTGGGCGGAGACGCCGGAGCACACCTGCGGGCAGGTACGCATTAAGGATGGAGATGAGTGGAAGACCGCGTTTAACACACCGCTGGGGCATTTCGAATATCTGGTTATGCCTTTTGGTCTCACGAACGCCCCGGCGGTGTTCCAAAACCTCATTAACGACGTCCTCAGCGACATGTTAAATCAATTCTGTTTCATATATCTAGATGACATACTTATCTTTTCCAGGAATCTTCAAGACCACACCACTCATGTCCGACTAGTTCTCCAGCGATTAATGGAAAATAGGCTCTACGTGAAGGCAGAGAAGTGCGACTTTCACGCCACTTCGGTGCCATTTCTGGGGTACATTGTGGAGAAGGGTCAACTGCGTGTCGATCCCGCCAAGATCCAGGCGGTGGTCGAGTGGCCTACTCCTAAATCAAGGAAGCACTTGTAGAGGTTCCTCGGGTTCGCCAACTTCTACAGGCGATTCATACGTAATTTCAGCAGCAAAGCAGGACCACTGACTAGGCTTACATCACCAAAAATTCCGTTTGTATGGACCCCAGAGGCTAATTCTGCGTTTAACACACTCAAAGCCTTGTTTACATCCGCTCCGGTTCTGGTACACCCTGATCCTATCTTACAATTTTCTGTTGAGGTTGACGCTTCTGATACGGGAGTGGGAGCCGTGCTGTCCCAGCGGTCCCCGGTCGACCAGAGACTGCATCCCTGCGCCTTCTTCTCGCGTCGCCTCACACAGGCTGAAGGGAACTACGATGTGGGCAACAGGGAGCTGTTGGCCATCGTTCTCGCGCTGCGGGAGTGGCGGCATTGGCTGGAGGGCGCAGTTCATCCTTTTATAGTTATCATCGACCACAAGAACTTGTCATACATCAGAACCGCCCAGAGACTTAATGCCAGACAAGCCCGTTGGTCACTGTTCCTAACACGCTTCAATTTCTCCATCACCTACAGACCCGGATCACGCAATATTAAACCCGACGCCCTGTCCAGAGTCTTCAGTTCCACGGTGGAGGGAACAGCGCCTGAAACCATCATACCTGTGGCCCGGGTGTTAGGCGCTGTTCGGTGGGAGGTGGAGAAGAAGGTGTCGGAGGCAACTGAAGGGGAGGAGCCTCCAGAGGGTTGTCCGGCTGGTAAATTGTTTGTTCCAGAGACACTAAGATCGGACGTATTGCAGTGGGGTCACGCATCTAGAGTTACCTGTCACCCAGGAACCAGACGAACTCAGCTGGCATTGGCGCAGAGGTTTTGGTGGCCCTCCATGGCGGCGGATGTGAAGGAGTTCGTCGCGGCCTGCTCTGTCTGCGCCAGAAATAAGTCGTCGAATCGACCTCCGGCGGGCTTGTTACAACCGTTGCCCATCCCGACCTGTCCCTGGTCACATATAGCTATGGACTTCGTTACTGGACTACCCCCTTCCAGAGGAAACACCACAATTCTGAACATTGTTGACCGGTTTTCCAAGATGGTACATTTTATAGCATTACCTGGACTACCTACTTCACTGGACACAGCTCGACTCTTGGTGAGACATGTCTTCCGCATCCACGGCATTCCACTCAATATTGTTTCCGACAGAGGACCCCAATTCACTTCCAAGGTGTGGAAGTCCTTCTGCAAGTTGCTCGGGGCATCGGTGAGCGTATCATCCGGTCACCATCCACAGACCAACGGCCAGACAGAGCGGGCCAACCAGGACCTCGAGTCGGCCTTACGCTGCGTCTGCCACCGACACCCATCATCCTGGTCCATCCACCTCCCCTGGGTGGAATACGCGCATAACACCCTTGTCAGCTCGGCCACAGGTATGTCACCCTTCAAAGTCGCTAATGGATACCAGCCTCCTCTTTTTCCGTCTCAGGAGGCGGAAGTGTCGGTGCCATCGGTCCAGATCCACCTGCGCCGCGCCCGAAGAGTATGGCGAGAGACAGTAGCCGCGCTGAACCGCACGGCAGACCGCAATCGACGCCTGGCCGACCGCCACAGAATTCTCGCATCCGTCTACCAGGTCGGTCAGGAAATCTGGTTGTCATCCACCAACTTACCACTGGCCGGAACCAGCCGGAAGCTGGCACCCAGATTTGTGGGACCGTACAAGATCGACTCCATCATCAGTCCCTCATCCGACAGACTTAAACTACCGCCAGCACTCAAGGTACACCCGGTATTCCATGTCTCCTGCCTCAAACCGGTGTCCTCCAGTCACCTGTGCCCCCCGGTCGAGTCGCCTCCTCCGCCGCGCCTGATCGATGGCCATCCAGCATACACAGTGAAGGCCATCTTGGACTCCCGAAGGAGGGGCAGAGGATTCCAGTACCTGGTCAACTGGGAGGGTTACGGCCCTGAGGAGCGTTCTTGGGTCTCCCGCTCCCTTATCTTGGACCCGTCACTCATAAGCGACTTCCACCGTCTCCATCCTAACAAGCCAGGTAAGCCGCCAGGAGGCGTCTTATGAGGGGGGGACATACTGTCACACATTGCTTGTCGCTCTGCTGCCGCCTGTCTGCCATATGTCCGCAGTGCACCTCAGCCGGCGTGGGCGGAGACGCCGGAGCACACCTGCGGGCAATCAGCAATCTGGACTCCTCTTAAGCAAGGCAGCAGCATCTGTTCGTTGCCAGATTGTACTTCCTGACCTCCCGTTCCTTGCGACCGCTCAGTCCAGCTCCACTACCCTTACCCTGCCTTCTGGCCCTTTACCTGTGCTTGTGCTTACCTGCTCTGTACTGCTTTAGTGTTTTCCTGTTGGTTTGCCTTCAGCGTTTTCTGTTGTTACTTCTAGTTTTTTTCCTGACAGCCTTCTGCTGTCAGTGTTTTATGTTTGTTACCCGAAGTGGATTTTCCTTTGTTTGTACTTTACCTGTTTGGACACTTTTTGTTATTAAACTTTATTTTGTATTACGAAGTTGCCCTAGTCTTGTGTTGGGATCCTATTTTTCCTGCTGTGGCATCCGCCACTCCTGACAGAATGCCTGTTATGACATTTTCCCGAACAATACCAGCTCAAATTATACGATAACATTGTCACAACCTATAGAACTACAAGGAGCATATGTGGTCGCTTTAGCTGAGATTATGTATTGTCATACATGGAATAATATACGCGGGGGAGATAATGGTTTTGGAATATTAGATCATTCACACCCGGCGAACCCTCCAGTCTATCTGAAAATTCCTAGGGGACATTATGACACTATTGATCTAATACTGGGGGAGATGAATGATTTATTTGAGACAGTAGACGTTGATCTAGTTTTACGTTACGATTCCATAAACAAAAGAATTTCTACATCAGGGAGTGCTAAATATTCTATCAAGTTCGAAGAGGCGCTGGCCTACATGCTGGGTTTTGATCGCAATGAATGGATTAAAACAGAAGAAAAACTTGTGAGTAAATATCCCTGTGATATTAACGCAGGTCAATATAATTTTTTCGTCTATACCAATATTGTGGAAGCACAACATGTCGGAGACTATGTTGTTCCCCTTCTAAGAATTGTTAAAAAAGAAGGATCTTACGGTGATCTGATCACTTTCTCCTACAACCGCTTACACTACGTTCCTGTTAATAAACAGCGCATACAGGATATCCAGATTGAATTAAAAACAGATTTAAATACCCCGATTCGATTCACATACGGGAAGACGATCTGCAAACTGCACTTTAGACCGGTATCAAAGATCTTGATCTGAACTCAATAGAATAACACAGAATGAATTCGCAAAGATTTGTGGATTATTATGTGAATCAGGCTGGAGGCGGATCACTCAACGGATTTGTTGGTGCGCCGGTTCTTTACGGCAGGGGATTTGGTTCCATGCTGAGTAGGGCATTCAGATTCGTCTTGCCCCTTCTTAAACGTGGAGCTAATATTGCCAAAACGCATTTGAAATCTGTTGTGAGAGGAATAGCATCTGATGTTGTTGGAACTGTAACCAGCCATATCGCCAATCGTGCACGTCAACGTGACGAAACTCAGGAAGGATCGGGACTACTACGAATAGCACGTGGAAGAGGAAAAAGAGCTCTAACAGCGTTATCGTACGGTATACCTAAAAAGAAAAGTAGAACCTCATCGAAAAGACAGCCGAAAGTTAAAAGTCAGCGGGGCAGAGGGGATATATTTTAACCATGTCTCTCACACATCACCTCTCGTCTGAGTGCAAAAAATCAGAGCTCGACCTCTTTGCCCCTCCGATGACACAGCTGTCTATAGATCAGACCAATTATGTAGAGATTCATCCTTTGAACTCTATTGCTGATCAAGAAGTGTTGGATTTCCTGATACCTGGAAGCGTGAGTTTCTATCTAGATCTAAACTCAACACTACTCTATTTACGCCTCAAGATTACAAATGCCGATGGGACTAATCTCGCAAATGCTGATAGCTGTGGAATAATACAGTACCCTCTAAATACTATATTTTCACAGGTAGATGCCAGTCTGAACGATGTTCTCATTAGCTCTTCGTCAGCAACACATCCTTACAGATCTATTATTGAAACCATCCTCAACTTTTCACGACAAACATTGGAAAGTCAGTTTTCGGCAGGTCTGTGGTACAAAGACGTTGGCGATGATTTACATTCAATTGACACGGCAGCCGGTGCCCCGAACAAAGGTCTTGTCAAGCGTACAAGCTTCACTCGTGGTTCACGACCATTTGAGTTAATTGGTCCCCTGCACAGTGACATTTTTTTTCTGAAAGACTCTTGCTAAACAATGTGGATGTGCGATTGAAACTTGTAAAGGCTAAAAGTGCTTTTACACTGATGTCCGCTGCAGCTGACGAGTACAATTTAAACATTCTGAGCACTAGCATTTTTGTGAAAAAGGTGCAAGTCTCACCGGATGTCATGCTAGGACATTCAGCCGCTTTAATGAAATCCAACGCAATTTATCCGATAAGTTGTGTTGTCGTCAAAAATTTTAGCATTCCAGCACAGTCACGTGTATGTTCACAGGACAACTTGTATCTGGGTAGATTTCCAAAATATATAGTTGTTGGAATTGTCGACCACAGAGCATTTGTCGGAGCAAGGGATCTGAACCCATTTAAGTTTCAACATGGAAATCTTGAATACCTCTCTCTCAGTGTAAATTCACGTTTTATCCCGGCGAAACCTTACCAGCCCAACTTTAACACGCAGCAGAGTGTTTGTGAATTTTACAATCTTTATCTGGGAACAAACAGACACATGAGAGACGCTCCACTCTGCATTGATCGTGAAAGCTTTGAAAACGGTTACTCACTGTTTGTGTTCAATCTGTCAAGAGACGATGAAATGGACGCTGAAGCTCTCTCTCCTGCTGTACATGGAACATGCTGTTTGGATTTTAGATTCAGAGTGGCGTTACCAAGAACTATGACATTGATTGTGTACGCCTGTTACGATAGTGTCATAGAAATAAACTCGAAGCGTCAGGTTCTGATCGACTACTAAAACTGGAGAACTGAACAACCATAAAATAGATTCTATTCTGAGACCGATCTTGGGCGACTCGTTTGGAGGGGTTTGGCCTAGTGATTTACTGCCAACTAAGATTGCTAAACGACCGTGCTATAAAACTATTTAATGAGTGTTATATTTGTTCTGAATAAATGCTCTTACTCCAATGTACCATTTGCAATAAATTTTTATTGGTAAAAAAAAAACATACAGTCTGCATGAATTCATTTGTATCGAGTGAAATCTAACCAGTTGGAGGGGATCGGTGTAGACAACCGCCAATCAGACGCTGTAGGAGTATACAGTTGATTAAAGAGATTAGGGCTGTCATAATCTGTGTCTAACGGCGACGTCATCCCTGATTTTTTCCCCCCACGTTTTCTCTTACTCCGTCGTATCTGAGGTTGGGGTTCACTCGTGGTTTTGGAGGATTTCATCCGTAATCGCTCCCGTGCGTGAGCGTTCATAACAGTTGTGATTGGGATATTTAATTCAGAAATTGTTTTTAAAAATATATCCCAGCCGCGAGGTACAGTCCGTGCATGGAACCGACGGTTTGTTAGAGTTTTCATTAAATCAAAAATATGAGATCCTTTAATGAGGTTGTTCCCCACAATTATCTCACCTGAACGGTTCCATCTTAGAAGGTCCGAATTACGAAGCTTCTGCAGAATATATGCCGCATTTTTGCGATTGTGTGGTCCTATGTTGTCTAAAATCTCTTTTTCAATGTTGTCAGGACGTTCTTCCTCTTCAACCTTGACATAGCCATCTGCATCTTCAGTTGCTTTCTCTGTGGATGTAGTTGGTAGTTTCAAAAGTATTTCACAGCCTCGACTCTCCTCCTTTCTGAGCAAGGCTAGATATTTTTCAAGTAGATCGTTATAATGTTGTGACTTAGTGTATGAGGGACCAGGTTGTTTTAGCAAACGTTCCATTTTCTCTTCCAAAACGTGCTGAGCTTTATCACTGATGCTTTCTGCAGGAGTCTTCTTCTGTGTTAAAGTCTCTAGTTGATGGGAAGAAATCATGTACATTTTACTAAATGACGCCATGATAGCGGTCTGTGTCTATCTCCCACCAGTAAACAAACTGGTTAGGAGTGGGATTGCTGCTCCTAATAACGCCCCAAGGAAACCACCGGACTGTGTCAGCACTTAACGCTTATGTTTTATGCCAGTTTATGGTTAGCAAAAAGTTTGATGATTTTTTTCTGCTTTTTTAACCTACTGTACTGCTCAGAGGATAGTGGGATGTTCCCCTTCAAAACATTCAACGTGATCTCACAGAGTGACTGGATGAGATCTTGCGATGCATGGCTTAGAAGACCTCGTCTTTCTTTTGGTTTTAGAGTGAGCAGGGCTTTTAAAATGGGCAGGTTTCTTTTAATCCGTTTTGACATGTTTTAAATCACTTTTTTATACTGTCACCACTAGTGCTAGCTGCTGGAACATTAACAGCCGCACTATTTGTGTTGTTTATTGCTCTCTGTCTGTTCACCTCCACCCCCCACCTGATGAGCTCTTTCCAGCATGTTGAGTGCATCACAACACTGACTGTCTGAAGGACTCCAAGGTCCTGTGTCAGCATTGTGATGTGATGATGCGGGCGAAGGATATCTGTACATTTGGATTAAGGAAATTAGCTCATCATGTGTTGGAAGAAAAACTTCATTTTCTGTAGAATCTTGTTGAGGGTGAAGTGGACTATTTTGGGGAGAAGTGTGACTATCCCTGGATCTTTCACCGTTCATCTCAGAGATCAACTGGAGAAAATGTTCTCTAATTTCAGGCGAATTGTTGTCATCTGCTTCAGCCATTTTTCTTTATTTTATTAGCCGACCAAAAAATTTATCTTCAAATTGCAACCTGCGATGGACTCTTTGTGACAGAGTTCTTTGTTCACGAGTGGCACGCCTAGTGTTAACTGGATGTGAATTGATGGGATGTCTGCGTCTAATGTTCTGTCTGAGTTGATGATATAAATTCTCAATCATGTGCCGATTTAAACATGCTATATCATACATGTATCTTCTGAACACTTGTTCGACAATTACCACAGAGGTGTTGAAATCCACTGTTTCAATTCCATCACTGTCTGAGACTATATCCCTCTGATTGAGAGCTTGCATGTCAACATATTCACTTTCACTATATGGAAAATAATGATATCTTTCCTGGTGGTAGACTCCGGTGCCAGACGTCTCCGCCCCTCCCGTTTCTTGTCCCACGTCCAACTCTGCTGTGTTTTCCACAAATTCTATGTTGTCAAGCATTGAGGGCGTGATTGGCGCAATCCCTAGCGCAGAATGAATAATGTTATTCATCAACATTTACACATTACATATAGAGATAATTCCTGACATAAATGTGTATATACACACATTTTGTTGAACTTACCATGACTTGAGTTCGGTGTCGTTGTAAAGCCCACAATAAATTGCATTGGGTTTTGGACCGGCGGTGTTAAAGTGTTTTCCACGATTCCCGCAGTGTAATGTCCGACCGCATGGTCCAGAGTTGAGGGGCTGTCTGCTGAAGTTACAGAGCAGACCCTATTGTTCATCAGTATTTACACAATGCATACAGAGATAATTCTTCACATAAATCTATATTCATTAAATCCTGCACACATTTGTTTAACTTACTGTGACTCGAGTTCGCTGGCGTTGTAATGGACACACCAAAACCATGCACTGGGTTTTGCTGAGGTGACACTATCGCCAGTGGTACAGGTGAAGTCAGATCGATCACTGGAAATCAAACATACTTATGAGAGGCCCTTTGAGAGATAATTCATACTTGGTTTCACACGCAATATCATAATCTCACATGTACACCACAATACTCTCTTAAAAACACTATCATACTCTCACACATACACTATCATACTCTCTTAAAAACACTATCATACTCTCACACATACGCCGTCATACTCTCTTAAAAACACTATCATACTCTCACACATACACCATCATACTCTCTTAAAAACACTATCATACTCTCACACATACACCATCATACTCTCACACATACACTATCATACTCTCACACATACACCATCATACTCTCACACATACACCATCATACTCTCTTAAAAACACTATCATACTCTCACACATACACTATCATACTCTCACACATACACCATCATACTCTCTTAAAAAACACTATCATAAACAGAGTTGTCTCATTCCACTTCAGTAACCTCTTCACCTTCATGGAAAATGAGGGCATACTGGATTCTACAGATGAACTCCATCTGTTTTGTCTGCACTACATCTACAGTACTTGCCAAGAGTTCAGAGGGCGGCTGCAGAATTCCGAAATCAGTGGAACAATCATGGATTATCCACACAAGGAGGACAAACACCTCTCCAACTGTGGCAGGAAGGGGTTCTTAACAGTGAAATTCAGGACATTTTAGCAGGAAATGATACCTTGGAAATCATTGAAGACACCCCTCTACAGTTAGAGACTGAAAACAATATTGTTGTTCCAGTAAACAACTTTAATGCAAATCAAACAGTTCTGAACAGAATTCAAGAGACAGTAGACCCACTGAGTGATGATGGTAACCACGGCATACAATTATTTTTAGGCCTGGCGAATTTTATTAGTGAACAGTAACAAGGATGCTTGAGTACTAGAACACTGTGGATTGTACTCTAACAGATAAATGGTAAATGGCTGCATATAGTACTTTTATGCAAAGTGCTAAGCTAAACAGTTTATCTCACAACAGACTGAATAATGTAACCAACATTTAGCTTTTTTTGCACCACTGGGCTTCTATACCCTAAAAAAACAAAAAACAAAAATAACCTCCCAACCACTCCACTAGTCACATATATTCAAAGTTTTAGTTAGTTGATCAAAAAAGAATGTGACAGAAAAAAGGTATTCTATACAGCCTGTGAATGCATTGGTTATTGGAAAAAAAAAAAGTTTGGGCTCACTACTGAAAATGTGTTTTTTTTTTTTCAAACTGTAATAGTTACCTAGCTGTGTCTAGCATCAAATGCAACATTTTTCTGCAAATGGCTAAGCTTGAATGTTCACAGTCCATATATTATTCTCTACCAAAACCCTGTGTGTTACCTAATGCAAAGTCCATACTCTCCTCTTGCAAAGGCTAGGATTTTACCTAGCTTTGAGGATCCCTCTTGCTCTAACACACAGAAAAACAAGCAAGCAAACACCAAAGACAACAATGAGAATTTACAGCAATTATACCAGAAAGTAAAAAGTACCATATAGAAAGCTCCAAAAGGAATGTAAGACGAAGAAAAGAGAGAAATGAAAGTGATAGATGAAAAGAATTTAAGGAGAGGAGTGAAAGAAAAAAGAAAAAGTTACTAGAACTACAAAAATAGCATATACAGTAAAATTATTTAAAAGGTATACAATGGAAAGACAATCAATTCTAGAGGAGACAGGAAGAAAGGAAGCAAAGAGTAAAGATAGAGGAAGGGAAAATGAGTAAAAAACTTAAAAAACAAAAACCAAAAAAAGGATAAATGGAAAAAAAAGGAAAGACTGAAAGAGAGACCCAATATGGGAACAAAAGTTGACAACTTGGCCAAATGGTGGCATTAGCAAAGGTTAGGGAAAAACCAAAATCCTTTTGATTCAACCTCTGAGAATAATGAATGTTCATTACAATTAGTAGTCCATGTATTTTCTCCTAGCCCAGTATATGTACAATTTGTAAACATGACAAAAGCATGAGACAGTGCCATATCTAACATATCTAGCAAATAATTACCTTCAACATCCTGCAGGTAGTCCCTCTAAAATGGAACAACACGTTCCTCGAAAATCCAAGATGCCAGCACAAGTTAGGATGAAATCTAGGATGGCAAAAAATGTGAAATATGTTTTGTCTTTGACAATCTGAAATAAATCTGTTCAGACTCGCCAAAAAATTTCAAATCCAATTTAATCCCAAATGTACAAGCTAGCAATCATTTTTAGAAGAACCAGAAGAAAGACTACACAGAATTTATCGTTGTGGTTAAAATTTTGTTTTTGTATGTGTAATATGTCTCAATTTTGAAAATGTAGTTGTTGTAATGTGTGCAAATAGTTTATTTTACAGGGTACTTTAGAGATGGTAATGAGTTGCTTAATTCATCAATTGTTTGGATCATCATCAGAAGAAAGGTCTGAGATGGAACCCATGATCGAAAGGTAGGCAGCATAGTTGTCATCACTAGCTGATGGTGTCTGGTTCACCGTGCCAACACTATCTAAGTCAATGACACTGGATGTTTGCTGTGTTGCAGAAGGCTGGTTAGCTCTGGTCAAGACATCGCTGGATGCTTGCTGTGTTGCAGAGAGCTGGTTAGCTCTCTGCAACTTGTGAAAGGATAACTAGAGATCTGCTGTATTGATGCAGTTTGGTTTCCCCTGGCCCTTATAGGTCATACAGTCACTGGTCTGACTGGTACTGTGGTCACTAGATGCTGATGTAGCGTCAACCTCCACACAACTGTCCTCCGAATCTGTGCTGTCAGACTTAACAACAAAAAATATGTTTTTAGAAAATGTTGGGTTAAACCCATTGCCAAACCATGAAAACTGTATGGTCCAATTGAGATAGGAACACACTGCTTGACATTTTTTTAAATAGCTTACTGGAAATAGAAGATTTGTCGATGGCCTAATGTACACTGCCTTTGATTTGAACACCTTGTGAATCATAAAGCCATTCAGTTCCTGGCCCTCACACAACTTTGGTGAAACCAGTTTGTTTCCACATGCCATCAAAAGATCAATACTGAATAACAAACAAGAAAAAATAGAATTCAATTTCAAAACCACCCTGTATCAATCAACCCATAAAGTATAACGTGCAATGTCGGAATATTAAAAAATACCTGACATCCTCAGGAATTCTGTCCTTGAATGCTTCTCTTATCTCTGCAATGACAGTCCCACATTTTCCTCATCTCAAAGGCACTTAAAATATAGCAACTTTCATGAAGCCTTCTTTTGGTTTTGTGTTTGCAGACTTCATCCCATGTAGAATCAGGTAGCAGGATGATGTCCTTATTAAAGGTTGGGTGATTTAAGGAGGTCGGCCTAAAAAAGAAAGCATTATCATTATATTTAGTCATTTAGCAAACTTTTTTGTCCAGAGCAACTTACAATCAATGCAAGACAATCAAACATTTAGAGGACAGTAATTAAAAAGAGCCTTGTCTCAATACATAATGCATTACATAACATTTTCAGCTGGCAATGGCAATAACATCCACACTATTAACTTTAGCTAGTTCTTATCTTAATAAATATGTGCACACGTCTTTATTGTCTCTTATTAACTCTTTGCATTGAACATAAATTATAGCTGAGTCACATTTATGTTACATATAGTAGTTATGAAGGCTTTCAGGTTTATCTTTTCTAAAACAGGAAAATCTAAGTACAGGCTTAGTTTCACACATCTGGTGACTAACATAATTACTTTGGTAAGAACTAGATTTTAATAACAGCGTGCTGCGTGTGAAACAAGTTGTTTAGTTTCCTAACTGTCATCAGTGGAGACTCATTCGCTGCTTCAGAGTTAAACTGTCGCTAACTTTGGAGTTACCACCATTACTGTACAAGGTTGCTGCTAAACAAAACTCATGAACTCAACTTGATTCTCATTTACTTAGAATAGATACTATAGCTCATTTTGAACATTCGCTGTTACATTCAGTCTTAGTGCTAACATGACTGCTCTGAGTGCAACCACACGGAATCGCAAGTGGACAGGTGTCGCGACACCCGAGCGCAGCTGAAATGAGCTGTTCGCCTATTCTGTTAACGCTACTTACGTTATGAAATGGCTCCACACAGCAGACTGACCTGTATTCAAGCCTTGAGTAATATTAACTGTTGTCATTTTAAGATGTAACGTTACGTAAAGTTGTTGGAAAATACCTGACATTAACACTAAGTCAGTTCTGAATGTTGGTTTAGGTTACTTTTCAAATAGCTAATTGCCCAGCCCTAGGTTTACAGGTTAAATTAGTTAGGTAGTATGCGGGCTTAATGTTATTCAGCAGCGTTAATTTTAACGAAACACTACAACGTCTCACTTTTAACATTTTCACTGTCCCTTAATGAATACTGACAAAAGTAACTGCTAGTGTTAATGCTAATGTGTTAGCGTAGAAGCAGTATTATTATTAAGCGGTAGCTTAAATAAAAAAAAAACATCCGCGGCGAAATAAATGATTAAACCTTATTCAATAAACTCACCTCTTCCTTGACTTTGAAGCCCATCCACCGAAATACTGTTGAGTTCGATATCGAGGTTGCATCACTTGGTTCAGGCTAGATCCAGACGAAGTGCTACTGGCACTTCCTGATACACCTGATGAGCTAGCCCTGAAGATCCGCCGCATTTCCTCCTCCACAGTCGCGTTAGAAGAGGCACCTGTGGGTGTCTGTCGCCTTTGATCCAACATTTCTGACATTGTTGTGATAACGGTTGGAGAGTTTAAAATGTTGTTTAAAAGGCCAATGGCTTCACTGAGTTTCTCCCGGTCCGCCATCTTCTTCTATCAGTCATGATTGGGAAGGTGGGCCATGTCCATGAAATCCTGCTTCCTACAGCTTCATCAAAGATAGCCAGCCAGGCACTGAGAATTCAGGACTGTTTCCGTTTCAATCAAACTCTCTCACACAAACAACTATTCTCATTCACATACCCTACCATTCTGTCTTACATTCACTGACATTTGGATCCTTATACATGATTATTTGCATTCACATGATGGTGTATGTGTGAGAGTATGATAGTGTTTTTAAAAGAGTATGATGGTGTATGTGTGAGAGTATGATAGTGTTTTTAAGCATCCCGGCGGCAACTGTGGGCCCTCTACAGTTTGCATATCGCCAGAACCGGTCCACGGATGATGCAGTCAACACTGCCATCCACACAGCCCTTTCTCACCTACAGGGCCAGGACACATATGTCAGAATGCTATTTATAGACTATAGCTCTGCTTTTAATACAGTCAGCCCCCACAAACTCACAAATAAGCTCCTCACACTTGGCCTGTCTCCCTCCCTCTGTAACTGGGTGTTTAACTTTCTAACAGGCAGGCCCCAGTCAGTCAGAGTCCACAACCGCACATCCAGCTCAAGAATTGTGAGCACTGAGACCCCACAGGGGTGTGTGCTGAGTCCACTCCTCTACACGCTCTTCACCTACGATTGCGTGGCCTCCCAGAACAACACCAGCATCATTAAATTTGCGGATGACACTACAGTCATCGGACTGATCACTGGTGGTGTTGAAACGTCATACAGAAGAGAGGTGGCGGACCTCATAGCTTGGTGTCGTGCTAACAATCTCCTTCTCAATACAGATAAGACTAAAGAGATGATCATCGACCCAAGAACAAGGGAACAGGAGCCGCATAGACCCCTGTTTATTGATGAGACTGAGGTGGAGAGGGTGAAAACCTTCAAGTTCCTTGGCACACACATCAGCGAGGACCTCACCTGGTTTCACAACACCCAACAAATTATGAAGAAGTCCCAAAGGAGACTGTACTTCCTGAGAAGACTGAGGAAATTTGGCATGTCCACCACAATCCTGAGTTGCTTCTACAGATGCACTATCGAAAGTGTCCTTACCGCCTCCATCACTGTTTGGTACGGTAACTGTACAACACGTGATAGGAAGGCACTCCAGCGGGTGATCAAGACCTCACAGAACATTGTTGGGGCAGCCCTCCCCTCACTGCAAGACATTTATAAAACTAGAGTCCTACGCAGAACACACAACCTCATCAAGGACAGCACACATCCACAACACTCATTATTCACACTCCTACCGTCAGGCAGACGCTACAGGAGTTTGAAGTCCAGGACCACAAGGCTGGCAAACAGTTTTTACCCACAGGCCACCAGGCTCCTCAACGAAGCACTCGCACACGCCGCACGCAACACACGCACACACTCATAGCACTTTATTTATTTATTTATATAGTTTACTTGTATTAATGTCTCTTCTGTTGTTGTTGCTTAATTTATTGGTATATATGTTTATGTGTTTATGTTTCTTATGTTCTTATTCTTTCATTTGTTTTCTTTCTTTTCTTGGGAGAATGAACAGAATAAGATTTTCATTGAATGGTATAACTGCTGTTTTACCATGCACATGACAATAAAACTCTCTTGAATCTTGAATCTCTTGAATCTTGAATGACTTCATGCAGTGTTAATGTAATGTAATGTAAGGCAATGTCTCATCAATGTTTTGTGTCATTACTGCCGCCTGGTGACCAGAATATATCATATCATTTGTATTTCAATATGTTCTGACTAATTATAGATCATAGTGAACCACAAAACAGTGACCATTTATCAAATAATTAATTTATGAAAAACTGCGATGTAGGAAGGGAGCAATCATCAAACCGCAAAATTGCAAGGGATGACTGTGAATCAATTCCAGTCTTTCATTTATTGATTTGATTTCCACCTGAGCACACACCCTATTCCATTGCTCCTCTGAAATTTTGGTCTGTAATTTTGTTTGCAGGCATTTTCTCTCAGTTGTCAGAGGAAAATGTTTTCAGAAAATTGTACAACTCTGAAATAATACCCTTTCTCAGAATTATTAGTATTTTTTTTTTAAAGCAAAAACATTTCTGAGGATGAGTACATAGTAGGGATGAACCGGATACACGTGTTAGGAGTATTCGTTACGGACAAGGCATTTTTGCTGACTACATGAAACGAGTACAGCTCATCATTATCCGTTATTGTGACGAAGGAAAATCGTCATTGGGTGACTACTTATGTATTCACTCTTCCGCTCTGTGATTGGCCAGTCACACACAGCAACCACCCCTCCCTAGACAGACTCCCTACAGCCAGAGAGAGAGTACACGCTGATTTGGACAAGACAGAGTTGAAAATGTCTTGTGTCGCGTTGGTCACTGCCTCCACTCCGTACGTTTTTTTTTTTTTTTAGGTTTTCCTCAGCTTAGCTTGTATCTAAAGTTACTTGGTAAACTTGTTTCGTTACGTACGCGATTTATTTGACAAGACAGAGATGTAAACATAAACATACACAGTACACATATAGCTGAATAATAAAAAATAAATATATCAGCTTCTGATCAATCCATGTCAATTTCAGAGTTAAAATAATGTACTGATTTCAGCCCCACTCATTTCCGGTTAAACCACGCCCACTTTTGGTTTATGCCCCACCCACTTCAAGTTCGGCTACAGATCATTTAGATGGGTGAACAGATACAGATAGTGGCATACTCGCTCATCCCTAATTGTTACCCTACAAAATACTATCTATAACCAAAGATGCAAATTCCAAAGGCAGAGCGTTAAAAAAACTGCAAAAAAAAATAAAAAAAATTATGATTATTATTAAAAAAATATTGAAAGTTTGTAAGTTAGTATTCTGGTGACTAGGCGTCAGTTAAGTTAAATTGATGCGACATAACGTGACACTTCATAGAGTCAGCCATGGCAGTGAAAAAAAGTTTTTCCTCTCATTCCATGTGGAGGTGGTAAGATTTTGTCTTCTTAGTTTGTCCTTCCTCCCCACTGCATTTGGAACACTTTCTTAAGTTTAAAATAAGGAAATTGTTAGCTCTACTAGTTATCTAGTTAGCCTTGGTAGTTTGCTTTGCTAGCGGCAGCCGTCTATTATTTTCCTGCAGTGATGACGCAGCCTGAGCAATGTGATGTAAAGAAAGACTAATAGTGGCTATAGGGTGTTATTTCATGTCTGCAGGTCTCTAATAAAGTTAAAAAAAAACATATTTAGAAAGTCATAAACAGGTTTTCTATGCTCTAACTACCAAAATATTCCGTTTATTAATATTGAATCCTACTTTGCAGAAATTCACTTAAAAAAATTCACTTCAGAAATTCACTGCAATAAACAAGGGATGACTGTAATTGGAAACTGCGGTACCTGTTTGCCAACTTGAAATGGTTAATCCATAGTTCATATAAGTCAGGGATCTCACAGAGACAGGCACAGAGACCATCAAGTTAGTGTATTCATCCTAAAATAAGATTTGGGGAGTTGGGAAGAGTTTTAGCAAGAAAATTCCAGAATCCCAAGGACGAGGGCCTGGACAAGACACGTTGCCATGGAACCAGGCCAGAATGGAGATCAAAGGTAAAGGAGACCTCCTTCCTGCTCTGGGAGGGACCAGGACTATAATAGTTGATGGAAACAAAAGAACGCAGACATTTTTAGAGTTTTGTTTAGACAATGGGCCACACGATTGTCTAGTGGTTAGCACGTTGGCCAACACAGTAACAGCCTGGAGATCAGGAAGACCTGGGTTCGATTCTCCCTTTGTTTTTTTTTGTGTGGAGTTTGCATGTTCTCCCTGTGTGTGCGTGGGTTTTCTCCGGGTACTCCGGCTTCCTCCCACATTCCAAAAACATGCAGGTGAGGTTAATTGGTGACTCTAAATTGTCCATAGGTATGAATCTGAGTGTGAATGGTTGTTTGTCTATATGTGCCCTGTGATTGGCTGGCGACCAGTCCAGGGTGTACCCCGCCTGTCGCCCAAAGTCAGCTGGGATAGGCACCAGCATGCCCCCGCAACCCTAATGAGGAAAAAGCGGTATAGAAAATGGATGGATGGATGTTTAGATGTTTAGACAATGGAAGATCATTTGGACATCAACTTTAGTATTAAGAACACGGTGGACCATGGTTTGATCAGTTGGTGACATAAGCGGGAGTGACTTCCACTGTATCAATAATCACAATATTGGAGTCAAAGGTCGCAGTCAGTCTTAGGATAAAACATTGACGTCAGCCTCATTTAGACATTGTACACTAACAAAGAACAACACGCCCCCGCTGGGAACAACAGCAATGTTGTTATTGTGTTGTCTTCACACCTCTGATTGCAGCCTGATGTCATCATTGTACGTTAATGCATGCAGGTGTGAACCAGGGTCCTCCGAGAGGGTCAGAGTGCCACCATGAGCTTGCAAAATTTACTGACACTGGGGAAATAACTTTCTGCAAAAGAAGTGAGCACAGGTTCTTCTGAATGATGACCCTTGAGTGTTCTAAAAAAAAAATTGGATTCAGATGATTTTAATGAAAAGAAGGGACTGTGTCACAACGTGGGCACCTTCGTACTTACCCATACGATTTAGTGCATAAGTAACAGATGAGGAAAAAAACGTTTTTTCATTTTCAGACTGTTTTTATTTATATATTAATTTCACCAAAATCCCTGCCCTGTGACTTGGTAGCGATACTATTGATATTTTGATCAATCAATCAAGCACAAACTGATGCAAAAACAACCATAAACAAAATAAAAAATTTGTGATCTGCTTTGTGTGTGTCTGTTTTGCCAGCTTTGATTTTTGTCAATTATTAATACCCGAGCACCAAGTAATGAACAGGGCAAAGGCCCTGTTGCAGGGGTTTAGAACCTTTTTGGCTAGGAGAGCCATGAAAGCCAAATTTTTAAAAATGTATTCCATTGGGCCAAATAATAACCTAAATAATATATTTTTTAACACTGAACAAATAAATGCATGCATTTTAGGCAAGACCAACAATTTTAGACTACAGTAAGTCTCTGCATTTATTAATTTTAATAATTCAAGATTCAAGATTCAAGAGAGTTTTATTGTCATGTGCATGGTAAAACAGCAGTAATACCATGCAATGAAAATCTTATTCTGTTCATTCTCCCAAGAAAAGAAAGAAAACACAAGAAAGAATAAGAACATAAACATAAACATATATACCAATAAATTAAGCAGCAACAAAAAGAAGAGACATTCATACAAATAAATATACAAATAAATAAGTAATAAATAAATAAAGTGCTATGAGTGTGAGTTGCGTGCGGCGTGTGTGAGTGCTTTGTTGAGAAGCCTGATGGCCTGTGGGTAAAAGCTGTTTGCCAGCCTTGTGGTCCTAGACTTCAAACTCCTGTAGCGTCTGCCTGACGGTAGGAGTGTGAATAATGAGTGTTGTGGATGTGTGCTGTCCTTGATGAGGTTGTGTGTTCTTCGTAGGACTCTAGTTTTATAAATGTCTTGCAGTGAGGGGAGGGCTGCCCCAACAATGTTCTGTGAGGTCTTGATCACCCGCTGGAGTGCCTTCCTATCACGTGTTGTACAGTTACCGTACCAAACAGTGATGGAGGCGGTAAGGACACTTTCCATAGTGCATCTGTAGAAGCAACTCAGGATTGTGGTGGACATGCCAAATTTCCTCAGTTTTCTCAGGAAGTACAGTCTCCTTTGGGACTTCTTCATAATTTGTTGGGTGTTGTGAGACCAGGTGAGGTCCTCGCTGATGTGTGTGCCAAGGAACTTGAAGGTTTTCACCCTCTCCACCTCAGTCTCATCAATAAACAGGGGTCTATGCGGCTCCTTTTCCCTTGTTCTTGGGTCGATGATCATCTCTTTAGTCTTATCTGTATTGAGAAGGAGATTGTTAGCACGACACCAAGCTATGAGGTCCGCCACCTCTCTTCTGTATGATGTTTCAACACCACCAGTGATCAGTCCGATGACTGTAGTGTCATCCGCAAATTTAATGATGCTGGTGTTGTTCTGGGAGGCCACGCAATCGTAGGTGAAGAGCGTGTAGAGGAGTGGACTCAGCACACACCCCTGTGGGGTCCCAGTGCTCACAATTCTTGAGCTGGATGTGCGGTTGTGGACTCTGACTGACTGGGGTCTGCCTGTTAGAAAGTTAAACACCCAGTTACAGAGGGAGGGAGACAGGCCAAGTGTGAGGAGCTTATCTGTGAGTTTGTGGGGGCTGACTGTATTAAAAGCAGAGCTATAGTCTATAAATAGCATTCTGACGTATGTGTCCTGGCCCTGTAGGTGAGAAAGGGCTGTGTGGATGGCAGTGTTGACTGCATCATCCGTGGACCGGTTCTGGCGATATGCAAACTGTAGAGGGTCCACAGTTGCCGCCGGGATGCTCTTTTTGATGTGGGTCATGACTATTCTTTCAAAGCACTTCATAACAATAGGAGTGAGTGCTATAGGGCGATAGTCATTCAAGCAGGTCACGTTGCTCTTCTTGGGTACGGGCACTATGGTGGTGGACTTAAAGCAGGTCGGTACAGATGCTTGTGCAAGCGACAGGTTAAATATGTCAGCAAGCACATCAGCTAGCTCTGATAAGCAAACCCAAAGTGCACGTCCTGAGATGTTGTCTGGGCCTGCTGCTTTTCATGGGTTTGTTTTGTTCAGAACCCTGCGCACATCAGCTGATGTCACCATGAGCGGTGAGTCCTGTGTGCTCCCCAGGTTCAGCCACCCTCTCTGCTCATCAGGAGTTTGGGTGTCAAAGCGGGCATAGAACTCATTCAGCTCATCAGGAAGTGTGGTTTGGCTGGACGTGGCTACGCTACTCCGCTGTCGATAGTCTGTGATGTGCTGGAGCCCCGCCCACATGCGCCGAGGGTCTGAGGTGGAATAGTAGCCCTTCAGCTTCTGTCTGTACTGTTTTTTGGCCTCTTGTATGGACCTTCTCAGGTCATATCTGGCCTTTTTGTAGTCATCAGCGGTGCCCATGACAAATGCAGTCGAATGAGCACGTAGCTTATTTTCTGTAATACTTGGTGGTGGTAACAGTCTCTATACATGTGCTAATGTAGCCAGTAACAGCAGAAGCATATTCATCCAAATCAACAGTACAATTTTCCCTCCCCGCTGCAGTTTTAAACACATCCCAGTTTTTGCAGCCAAAGCAGTCCTGAAGTACTTGATCAGTTTCTTCATTCCACACTTTAACTTCTATATGTACAGGGGGAGCTTGTTTGAGAAGTTGTCTGTATGTTGGATAAAGGAATATAGAGATGTGGTCAGCCTTTCCAAAGTGGGGTCTTGGAACAGCCTTCAAAGCACCTTTCATGTTGCTGTAGACTTGGTCCAGGATGTTATTTTCCCTTGTGGTAAAGCTCACATGCTGGTAATATTTGGGGAGGACAGTCCTGAGGTTACAGTGGTTGAAATCGCCAGATATAATAAATACAGCGTCTGGGTGTTTGTTCTCGTGTTTATCAATGATGTCATGCAGGAGGCCTAGTGCGTTAGCGTTGTTAGCTCGTGGTGGGATGTAAACAGCAGTTAAATACACAGCGCTAAACTCACGAGGTAAATAAAAAGGAATGCATTTCACCATCAGCAGCTCAATGTCCTGCGAGCAGTGCTTTTCCATCGTCTGTACGTCTGTGCACCACCGTTTGTTTACGTAGACACAGACGCCGCCACCTCTGTGTTTACCAGACGCTAAAGTCCGATCTCCCCGGTAAGCAGCAAATGTTTCCAACTGGATCGCCGAGTCCGGTATATCCTCCGTCAGCCAGGTTTCTGTGAAGGTGAGGACACAGCATTCCCTGATCTCACGTTGAGCTGTAATCCTTGCTCTTCGTTCGTCCATCTTGTTTTCGAGGGAGCGGACGTTGGCTAGCAGCAGGCTTGGTAGCGGTGGCCTAGTCGCTCTAGCCTTTAACCTAGCATGCAGGCCGGCCCGCTTGCCTCGTTTACGCCTCGGATGCTTTGCTTGCCGGGTATTCAGCTCACCGGGCCCGCAGGCTGTTGCGGTCTCCCGGCGCAGAAGAAAGGCAAAGTCTGAGAGGCTAAATGAGAGTTCATGGTGAACCCTGCCGATGTTCAAAAGTGTCTCTCTGTTGTAATGTACTGCGTGAGTGTGTTGAATGTCCCAAATGAACAATAAAATAGCAAAAAATAGAAAAAAGCGGGAGAGTGTCACAGAGACGTCTGCCACGGAGGGCGCCATCTTTAATAATGTTGTTATACTGAAGCTAATCAATAAATAAAATACTTCTTGCCCTTAGTGTAACTGTATTACTGAATTACAGTAGGGTGGGGAGCTGTTCTTTAATTATCCTTTATCTAATGTAGGAAAGTAACTGTATGGGGCTTGGTACACTTGCTGTAGGCTGCTCATCCATAAGAACGTTGATGGTGCTTTTGTCTTATTTTCTTATGTAAGTGTATATATTTCTAGGAATGCCAGTGTATAACTCCAGCCGCTACGGCGCTGTGCCATCAGAGCAAGCAAGGAATGGCATGTATGTCTCATCTTAAATGTTGTGCAAAATTCCACAAATCGTGTTCAATGTAATTATGAATGATGTACATCTTTTCTTTGAGACATCATTCCCAGCTGTACAAATGAGCTCAGATCAGCTGACTTCAGATCACTTGGCTTGGGTAAAGATGTCTACGTTCCCATTTACCCCCCAATACACAATAACCTAATGCATGATGCCTGTAGTTCTGAAAGACATTGCCATGCTTGTATCACTTGGATTTCTTTTGAAACTTACTAAATACTGTAACTAAATGAACAATATTGTATTGCTTTTTGTTAATAGAGCATGCAGTTAAGCAGCTATTCTCACCGTGTTTTCTTAAAAGAAATGCAAATGGGCAATCTACAAGCTCAGAACATATTTTTTAAATATTCACCTATGACATAATTATAATCAAGTATGGGGTCCCCCAAAACATGTCTCTGTGTAAGTGGGGTCTTTGTACAAAAAGGTTGACAATCACTGCAGTACAGCATACTTCCTATATAATCTTTGTCTGTATCTTTTTAATATGCTTCATTTAGTTCTGCAGGGGTTGCTCCAAACTTGTCTATTTGTGATATCATTGCCACTCAGGCTTATGGCAGTGATATCACTGAGAAGTAGACTACTTTGGTAGCTCCTGGTTGAAGTATACCATGAATAGAGTAAGTTAGTGATTATTTTTGAATAAAGCAAGGACTGAAACAACATGAGACCTTTTGGATTTATAAGCTTCAAGCCACATAATACCAATGAGGGCATGGATTCCAAGTTTTTATGACTGTTTTATTCTTCTAAACAATGTTCCATTTACATAACTGACCTGCATATTAACCAACCTACAGCAACATGTTATTGTAGGAGCTAACACCGAAGAACTACTTACTCGATGGGCAGTTGTCCATCTGGTCTGGTCTGGTCAGGACACCCCATACCCAGAAAAATGGGGGATTGCTGGCATATGCTGTCCAGTGCAGTGAGGAAAGCACCGATGTTTACATTGAGGAAACCGAGCAGCCACTGACCAGGCGCATGTCACAACACAGATGGGCTAACTGGTCAACTCAAGACCTCAAAGAGAAAGCACTCTTTTGAGGACAAACATGTACACATTCTGGGCAGAGAAGACAGACCGTTTGACAGAGGAGTGAGGGAAGCCACAATAAGGTAGAGAAGCCATCTCTGAATAGAGGGAGAGGTCTGCGACACCACCTTTCTCCCACATTCATTGCTGTATTTTCATCCCTTTCTAAAAGATTCAGTCATTTAGCCTCTAACAAATAAACAAGGTATAGTCACCTTGATTTCAGGTGGCTCCATGACCATTACTGTGACGCGGAGTGCGCAGGAAAACAGTTTATAATGGATCCCCAGATGCAGAAGACAAAAGAAGTTGTAGGACAGGCTTTAATAGTCTCTGTTACCAGTAAGAACAAAAAACAACGGTGCGATAAGAAAAATCAAAAGGGCACCGGGACAAAAAGGGAATAACTGTACCAGGCTTGAAGGAGCTATGGGACATGTAGCAGAACTGCTCGGGAGATGACCTTGGAAGCGTGGTGTAGCATCGTGATCCGGAGGAATAGCTGAGTGCCGAAAACAGCAACAGGTGAGTATAAGTAGGTTAGTTAATTAATGAGCAGCTGCAGCACATCCCGCAGCTCCGCCCCAGGCAGGAGGGACCAGGGTCTGAGTGCAAGACATCAGCATAAGTAAATGCACCATAAACAGAGTGACAGTCAATGACCCAAACATACCAGTAGTGTCACAGCAAGGTGTGACAATTACATTTGAATGGAATGCTGACAAAGGTGATGTCATCCAAACGACCATTGTTTGCAGTCAGAGGCCCCACTCCATTGTATCCCGATGATCGTCATTTGACACCACAAGAGCAAAACCATTCCTGCCTGGACCTGCCTCCTCAGCTCTCAGGCTAGAGCTGTCCCATCTAATTTGTGGGTCCCACCTGATCATGAGCATAAACTGATGAAACCTGCTCGGATGAGAGGCGAAACGTCTTCTAAGACAACTTGAACAAACCATTTGTGATTGATTCAATGCCCTGAAAATAAAATGACCTGGTTGAAGGAGAATATTCACAGGCATACTGGTGTCCATACTGTATTCCCTCAAAAACATGTTTTTTACATTTCATTATATAATGTTGTCAGAGTGCAATATGCTGTGGTAGTGCTAATGGTTTAATTTGATTTGAACATGCATACAAGTTACAATGGAATTCATCACATAATTCAATTCACAGTTCCACATGTCCAAAAGGAGTAGGAAGAAGCACAGCTTATTTAATCCTACTGCCCATCCTTTCCACATCTTATGCAGTAGATTTATTCACTTCCTGTATTCCATATGTGATTTGTTTAATACATAGAAGAATGACAAGGTAATGTAACAATATGATGTCTGTGTAGGCTCTCAGTCGTACAGGAGTTGTCCATCGAGTAAAAGGCTTCTTGAGACGTCATCTGTACTTCTGTGAAGAAGGTGTCGGACGTTTCGCTCCTCATCCGAAGAGCTTCGTCAGCGAACTAATAAGTGCTGGTAGCTTAGGCCTTAAATACAGTAAGAGTGGGCGGAATTGGTGTGCCAACACCCTCCTACTATAGGTTCCTTACACTAAGCCTGGGCGGAGTAGTGGTATAATCCTATCCTGCTATTAACACCTCCGATAAAAGGGAAGTGTCGCTCCCTGAATTGGGTAAGAACGACTCTGATACTGGCTCGTTAGCATCTATTGTTCTGGCTCGGCCCTGGCTTCACCTCATTTGCAAGACTAAGAGCTGTGGGTTTTGGTGTCAGTAACCTGCTGAACACAGGGTCCAAATTAAACCTCAAACCACCATTCCGATTCAATGATGGGTTCTGTTGTTTGACAAAAATAGCTTCCTTTACTCCTCTTTCAAACCATCTGTTTTCTTTGGCCAAAATCTTTACCTCGCTGTCCTCAAAAGAGTGATTGGTAGCTTTAAAGTGTAGATGTACTGCTGATTGAGGACCACTAGAATTGTCCCTGCGATGTTGATAAAGCCTTTTTTGGAGCATTTGCTTAGTTTCCCCAATGTAGTGCTCTTTGCATTCCTCATCTTTACAGTGGATGGAATAGACCACATTGCTTTGTTTCTGGTTTGGAGCCTTGTCTTTAGGATGCACTAATTTTTGTCTCAGGGTATTTACTGGTCCAATATCACGGTAGGTGTGAGGAAAGCATTAGCGGCTCTGCAGAAAGATGAGAGCATCACCATCTTACCAGCTGATAAGGGCAGATGCACAGTGGTTCTCAACACATTGGACTATGAAGAAAAAATAACAAGTCTAATTAGTGATGCCAACACATATGAGCAACTTAAAAGGGACCCATCCAATAGGTATAAGAAAGAAATCATACACTGTCTCCAAAAGTTAGAGAAGGAAGAACTAATTGACAGACAGATGTATCATAGGTTATACCCTGGGGAGGCTACACCATGTATCTATGGCCTTCCTAAAATTCACAAGGAAGGGTTTCCCCTCAGACCCATTGTCTGTAGCATTGACTCTACCACGTACAATGTAGCAAAATATGTAAAAACAGTCTTATCCCCATTGGTAGGCAACACTGATCATCATATAGAGAACACAAAAGGGTTTGTGGCGAGCATCAAAGACCTCAGATTGGAGCCGGAGGAAACTTTGGTGTCTTATGATGTGACTTCACTTTTCACATCCGTCCCCACCTCAGCAGCAGTCTCGGTGGTGAGGAAGAGACTGCTCGAGGACTCAACTCTGCATCGGAGAACAAAACTTAGTGCTGACCAAATCTGCCAATTATTGAAAATTTGCCTTAACACTACATATTTTCAGTTTAGAGGGAAATTTTACAGACAAATCCATGGTTGTGCTATGGGCTCACCAGTCTCACCCATAGTGGCGAATCTGTACATGGAAGAGATGGAGAAACAGGCTCTCACATCTTTCTCAGGGACAAAACCAAGGCACTGGTTTAGATACGTGGATGACACCTTTGTCATAATCAAAAAACAAGAAATTCAGTCTTTCACAGATCACATCAATGCGGTGGACACCAATATCAAATTTACTCGCGAGGACACTAAAGAGAACCAACTAGCCTTCTTAGACTGCAAGGTAATTATAGGAGAGGACAGACAGCTACTTACAGAGGTCTTTAGAAAGGCCACACACACTGACCAATACCCGCTTTTTGAATCAAACCATCCACTACAACATAAACTAGGGGTTATTAGGACCCTCCAACATAGAGCGGAACAAATACCAACTAGTGCTGAGGGAAAGAAAAAGGAGACACAACATGTCCAGAGAGCGCTCTCAACCTGTGGGTACCCGCGGTGGGCTTTTAACAAATGTCAAAAGAAGAGAGTAGGGAAAGAAACCCAAAAGCCCACAGAAGCAAAAAGGAGAGGAGTGGTAGTCCCTTATGTAGCGGGGGTCTCCGAAAAACTCCAGAGGATCCTATGGCAACACAAAATTCCTACCTATTTCAAACCAGTAAATACCCTGAGACAAAAATTAGTGCATCCTAAAGACAAGGCTCCAAACCAGAAACAAAGCAATGTGGTCTATTCCATCCACTGTAAAGATTAGGAATGCAAAGAGCACTACATTGGGGAAACTAAGCAAATGCTCCAAAAAAGGCTTTATCAACATCGCAGGGACAATTCTAGTGGTCCTCAATCAGCAGTACATCTACACCTTAAAGCTACCAATCACTCTTTTGAGGACAGCGAGGTAAAGATTTTGGCCAAAGAAAACAGATGGTTTGAAAGAGGAGTAAAGGAAGCTATTTTTGTCAAACAACAGAACCCATCATTGAATCGGAATGGTGGTTTGAGGTTTAATTTGGACCCTGTGTTCAGCAGGTTACTGACACCAAAACCCACAGCTCTTAGTCTTGCAAATGAGGTGAAGCCAGGGCCGAGCCAGAACAATAGATGCTAACGAGCCAGTATCAGAGTCGTTCTTACCCAATTCAGGGAGCGACACTTCCCTTTTATCGGAGGTGTTAACAGCAGGATAGGATTATACCACTACTCCGCCCAGGCTTAGTGTAAGGAACCTATAGTAGGAGGGTGTTGGCACACCAATTCCGCCCACTCTTACTGTATTTAAGGCCTAAGCTACCAGCACTTATTAGTTCGCTGACGAAGCTCTTCGGATGAGGAGTGAAACGTCTGACACCTTCTTCACAGTAGTACAGATGACGTCTCAAGAAGCCTTTTCCTCGTAACAATATGATGGTGTCATTGTTAAGATTTTTTCACAATAAATTATCAGTATAATAATGAATAAATAATAATAATAATAAGAGAGACAAGCATAACAAAACAATTTCAAGACTCTTCTTCTCTGTATTTTGCAAACATCAAGTGCTTGTATTGATTCTTGAATTCGCTCCTCCTGGTGCATTGTTTGAGTTCCTTGCTCCATCTGTTTCCATACACTGAAACGCTGTGGGTTTTTAGCATTGTTCTCGCATATAAGTGTTTCAAGTTTAGTTTTTCCCCAAGATCATATTTCTCCTCTCGTAGAAAAGTATTGTATGGCATTTTTGGGTAGCAGGTTATTATTAGCTTTATGCATTATTTTAGCGGTTTGAAAATTTACAAAATCAGCAAATTTTAATATTTGTGATTTTAAAAATAAGGGATTTGTTTCTGGGCCGCACGGTGGTCTAGTGGTTAGCATGTTGGCCACAAAGTCACAGTCTGGAGAACGGGAAGACCCGGGTTCAATTTTCCCTTGGGCATTTCTGTGTGGGGTTAGCATGTTCTCCCCGTGCGTGTGTGGGTTTTCTCCAGGTACTCCAGTTTCCTCCCACATTCCAAAAACATGCATGTTAGGTTAATTGGCGACTATAAATGCCTATATATTATACTGTATTTAGGATATATACACTGCTCAAAAAAATTAGAGGAACACTTCGAAAACACATCAGATCTAAACTCGGGGAAAAATGATCTTGAATATCTTTCCTGATAATAAGTGGGTGATGTATTAGTAACAAAATGATGCCACATCATTTGATAGAAATGAAAATGATCACCCTATAGAGGGGGGAAATCAAAGACACCCCAAAAATTAAAGTGAAAAAATTATGCAGCACACTGGTCCTTTTTGGCCAAAATGTCATTGTAGCAACTCAAAATGATTCTCAGTAGTTTGTGTGGCCCCCACGTGCTTGTACGCATGCCTGACAATGTGGGGGCATGCTCCTAATGAGACTATGGATGGTGTCCTGGGGGATCTCCTCCCAGATCTGGACCAGATCATCACTGCGGTACCTGGACGCAGATTCCAGGAGACAGGTAGTTACTCCAGGAGAGCTGGACAGGTCCGTAGAAGGTCCTTCAACCCTCAGCAGGATCGGTATCTGCTTCTTTGTGCAAGGAGGAACAGGATGAGCACTGCCAGAGCCCTACAAAATGACCTCCAGCAGGCCGCTGGTGTGAATGTTTCTGACCAAACAATCAGAAACAGGCTCCATGAGAGTGGCCTGAGGGCCCGACGTCCTGTAGTGGGCCCTGTGCTCACTGCCCAGCACCGTAGAGCTGGATTGGCATTTGCCATAGACCACCAGAATTGGCAACTACACCACTGGTGCCCTGTGCTCTTCCCTGATGAGAGCAAGTTCAACCTGAGCACATGCGACAGACGTGAAAGGGTCTGGAGATGCTGTGGAGAACGTTATGCTGCCTGCAACATCATTCAGCATGACCGGTTTGGTGGTGGGTCAGTGATGGTCTGGGGAGGCATATCCCTGGAAGGACGCACAGACCTCTACAGGTTAGGCACCTTGACTGCTATTAGGTATCGGGATGAAATCCTTGGACCCATTGTCAGAACCTACGCTGGTGCCGTGAGACCTGGGTTCCTCCTGGTCCACGACAATGCCCGACCTCATGTGGCTAGTGTATGCAGGTAGTTCCTGGAGGATGAAGGAATTGATACCATTGACTGGCCCCCACGTTCATCTGACCTAAACCCATTAGAATACCTCTGGGACATTATGTTTAGGTCCATCCGGCGCCGCCAGGTTGCTCCTCAGACTGTCGGGGAGCTCATAGATGCCCTGGTCCAGATCTGGGAGGAGATCCCCCAGGACACCATCCGTAGTCTCATTAGGAGCATGCCCCCATGTTGTCAGGCATGCGTACAAGCACGTGGGGGCCACACAAACTACTGAGAATCATTTTGAGTTGCTACAATGACATTTTAGCAAAATGGACCAGTGTGCTGCATCATTTTTTCACTTTCATTTTTGGGGTGTCTTTGATTTCCCCCCTCTATAGGGTGATCATTTTCATTTCTATCAAATGATGTGGCATCATTTTGTTACTAATACATCACCCACTTTGTATTTGTACTTTATTCATCCCACAGCGGGGAAATTCACTTGTTACAGCAGCAAGCAAGATACACAAGTAAAGAGAACAGTGTAAAGAATGCATATTGACTACAACATGGTTCAGGTGGTGCAGGTGTTGTAGAGCCTGACAGCGGTCGGTATGAAGGACCTGCGGAACCTCTCCTTCTTACACCGTGGGTGTAACAGTCTGCTGCTGAAGGAGCTGCCCAGGGAACCAACAGTGTCACGTAGCGGGTGAGAGGTGTTGTCCATGATGGATGTCAGCTTAGCCAACATCCTTCTCTCCCCCACTTCCTCCACGGAGTCCACAGGACCGTCCAGGACAGAGCTCGCTCTCCTGATCAGCCTATTGATCCTGTTCCTGTCCCTGTCCGTGCTGCCCCCTCTCCAGCAGCCCACAGCATAGAAGATGGCTGAGGCCACCACAGAGTCATAGAAGGTCCACTTATTATCAGGAAACATATTCAAGATCATTTATCCCCCAGTTTAGATCTGATGTGTTTTCGACGTGTTCGTCTAATTTTTTATATTAATTGCTTTTTATGTATAAAGTGTTTGGCCCTGTCCTTGTAACCCAGGTTAACTGGATGCTCAAAAGTAAAAGCCTGTTAATAAAAACAGCAATAAATACTTTGTATAAAGAAACAATATGAGACAATATGGTTATATAATCTGTAAATATGTGTAATAATCTATGTTGTTTAAAACCTGTTAAAATATGAAAATAATGTAAATTCATTGGTTATTGTAATTTACGTTTGAATTACGGAAATGTGACTTTTATTTTGAAAGGGTACGTTGCTACGTAACCCATGTGACTAGCTCCATTTCCTGTGCAGAGGAGGGAGAACATTACGCAGTCAGCATATAGTGGGCAGCAGAAGGAGAAGAGCAGGAAGCTTTCCAGAAAAATATGAAAACGTGTCTAAATACTATTTTTGTTGTCTGAAGAAAGTGCAAAGAAGGTATTTTTGATTTTCCACCGTGTTCCTGTTTTGGAGATGTTTTATTTTCTCGAACGGGACTTGGTAAGTGAAAGAAATGTATTTTATTTCGTTTGAAAGTGATGTGAGATAATATAGTGGTTATGTTTTGTGGTGAAGTTATGGTGTATTTTCAATAGTTAACATACTATACTGTTGCAAGTGTATTGTTCCTTCCCTCATTTCGGCGACGGCACTTGTTAATGAGCACTAATTAAGAGACGAAAGTGACGTGTTCTTTATTGTAACACTACCCACTGGTTTATTTGATGTATTTATGCATATTTCATGTTGTTTATGATAGGCCAATTAGATTGGGTTGAAGAACTATCGCGATAGATCGACATTATGGAGGATTAAAAGTGCCAAAATTAAATAAATACATCATTAGATAATTAATTAAATCTGTCAATCAATTAAAATGTATTTAATTCCAATTTTAATTAATTAATGACATATTTAATTATCTAATGATGTATTTATTTATTTAATTTTGGCACTTTTAGTCCGGTACAGTGGCTCATGAATTTATTTTATCTGTCAACCTCGCCCATCAAAGTTGGTGGGCAGATCCTGACACCTGATTGGTTACCCTGCACATCAAGTCAAGGCAAATCGATTCCAGATAATGGATTGATGCCGAACTTGTGAACACATTCTGATACACTGGGTGGCGCTATTCACCTCTACGTTGGTTTGGATACTCTATCAAACAAAACTTTATTGACAACTCGGTCCTCTAGCCCCAATGATGATACATCGCGTGAGGCGCAGGACAAAATGTCAAAAACCTGCCCAGAGCTGCTGAGAGAAGCAGCGAATTTGATTGAAGAAGCTCTGAGCAGAACTCCTTCGGCTCCGGCGGCTCAGTCACAGCAAATACCTGCTGCTCCATCACGTCACGTTACACCTGTCCAAGGTAAGCTAAATAATTTAATGTTAGCCAGGTGTGCTACTAATCAATGACTCAGGACACAGGTGGAGGTTAATTTAGAACAATTTGGAGTTGGATCGAAAGTGTATTTGCGGTAGGCTCATTACTGTGTACATGTTCAATGTAGCTAAATGGTGGGAGCATAAAACTAGTTCGCTAATCGGTAAATAGTGTTAGCTGGCAGTAACATGCCAAGATAGAAGTTGAGGCTGTTTGAGCTGATTGGTGACCATTGATGCCGCATCACTGGCTTCCTAAGGATGTTCATTGAAACGGGTATTAACACTTTATTTGAAAAATGTATTGCTCTCTTTACAAATACTTCCATGTCTCATGGATAGATATGATCAATTAAAGTTTAACTAAATGTTGTCTTGAATCCATTTTATGACTTTTAGCTTCATCAGGTACACTGGCCCAGCTGCTGACATTCTGGGTTGGCTGGGAGAAGCTTCCTCCTGAACTGAAAGTGGAGACCTCTGGGGGAACCCTTCCTACGTCCGCCACATGCTTTGAAACACTAAAGCTGCCAGCTCATTTCAAAGCCTACATGGACTTCAATGAAGCACTTTTCTCTGCCATAAGTAGTGCACAGACTGGATTTGGACTTGTTGAAGTTTTCAGACAGATGTCATTGAATGCACTGTTCAGTAGGTCAGGTCAATTGACACAAGTTCAGTGTCTTTGAAAACATGAAACATACTGTGCAGTAGTTGATAAAATTCATAATATTTTTTCCACTTACTGAAACCAAACAGTTCTGCATGTTCAGCTTTCAGTGTTAACAGAACAGCATTCATGTTATTCATTCTGTGGCCAATAATGAGACAGGAAGAAAAGGAGTGGAGCTATGCATAAAGTGCATTTACAAGATCTTAACAATGATTATGGTAGAGCTTCAAAGTAAAACAGCTTTTTATACCCCTTTTTTTTAAGGAAAGCAAACTTTTTCAGTTTATGCTTGCTTGTTGTAAGATGCTAAATAAAAGCATAGGTTGGACATCAGTCTGCTATGATTCTTGATAAAACTTGCACAGTCTCTACATATGATCTAAGTGCATCAGTTACAGAAGCTCCTGGAGCTGGCAAAATGGCAACCTCTTCCAGCGAGAGCTCACGGGCCAGCTGAACCTCTGGGACTGACACAGTGCCTCCATGAAGACTGTGAGGTCCGTTCCAGTCGATCCCATAGTCTTCATAAACCTGAATGGAGGACAAGCATGATCAATCTTGTACTTGAAACTAGTCTTACACATCATTACACAATTTTTTTTATAAAACTGAATAGGCAACATTTAATTTCTCATCAACTTGGTGACCAAAAATAACAGTCTTAAATTAGTAGTTATGCAGAGTATACACAATAGAAACTACAGCTCAGAGGTTGATCTTTGAAAGCTTTAACCTCTGAAGTAAAATATTTTCTCCAATAATTCCTTTGGAGGAACAGACATTTAAAAAGTGTTAAAAGCTGATCTTTCTTTAACCTCAGTAGGATCCTCCATAGGGCCTTGCTCTCTGTATCTTCTCCAGAGTTGCTGTGGTGACTGATTCCTTTCAGTTCTAAGACCAGGAAAGTTCCAAGCATCCCTGAAAGAGTCAAGGCTTTGCTGCATTAGTGGAAGGAAGCTCTGGTGCAGTGCAAAAAGATGGACTTCATTGTCTGGATTCAGTGTTCCCTGATCTTCCAATGAAGTGAAGATCTGATAGAAGAGGTCCAGGGCATGTTCATACACATCTCTCCACATCCTTTCTATTCTGTGTTTAGGAAAAAAAATGACAAGGTGATCATTTGTGTGACATATGCGAAAGAAGTACATTCAACTGGTATGCCGCTTGTGTGAGCCTAGTTGCCAAACATATTTATTTACCGTTGATTGTGGACACTTCTGCCTGTGATGTGCCAATTCCTGTCGGTACCTCTGCTCCCGATCATGAATTCTGCTACATCTGCATTCTCGCCCCCTTTATCAGACCGTACCCTTGATGGCAGCCCGTACTGCTCAACAGCAGCGATAAAGCTCTGTAAGACCGTACTAGCTCTGTTATTGCCAGCCACAGTCAGGTAGACGACTAAACGACTGAATCCATCCACCCAACCATGGACAACAAATCTCCACCTGTCAGGCAATTGTGAACACAAAAAGGTACAACTTTATTGTAAAACAATTCTAATGACATCTATAGAAAGAGGAATTATTTATCTGCTAGTATCACTGACCTGATGAGCTTATGATTGCCATCTATATGCCATAAAGAGTTTGGGCCAGGAACAGAATACTGCCGTCGTCTTAATACACGCAGTCTTAGACGCCTCATGTAGACTCCCTCTGCATCAACTCTGCGTAAAGACTCTTGCAGTCTTGAGACTGAGGGGAGGAAAATAAAATAAATAACCATAAACTCAATGCCAACTTCATTAGAAACACCTGTTCAATATACTTGACCAGTACTGGAACAACAAAGTACCACTGTGATTGCCAAGTGTGTGTGCTGCGTTGCCTGGCAACAGACTAAGGGAACCCTTTTTTTTCCGTGGAGCTATATAGCTTAACATAATTTATTTCATCACCCTCTATTAACATTTCCTTACTCAGCACTGCTAAAAGCTGTGGTTGAACTTTAGTATAAAAGCAATATCACACGAGATGTAGTGATGTTGTACTGTATATCGTTAAATATTGCCCATATTATACTCACTTGGAACACGCACACCTCTTGCATTCAGATGACCACGCATTAGCTTGTAGCCGGTGTTTGGATGTCTTCTGTGGACTTCACTCACAATACGGTCCAACTCCTCATCATTCACAGCTGAATACAGGTCTGTCTTTCTGTACAAACAAAAAACATTAACATCGAGTGATTCACTAAATGTAATATCCTTTCGGAGTGGATGAGACTGGCAATTCATAAACTGAAAACTCATGAATTTAATGTAAATACCTTAAACCGTATTGTTGCATGCGCCTCCTGATGGTCCTCTGACACTCCGAGCATCGCTGCAATTTGACAGGCTGGTAATCCACAATGAACGTGATGTTCCAGAGCAGCCCTCGGTATGTCAAATGCCAAACGCCCTGGTCCCTGTGTGTGCTCCTGTTGCACCCTGGTACCAGAAAAGCGGCGAAGTACTTCTTCTAAATGTGCAGTCACTCTACGGTCAACATCTTTGTCAGAAAGTGCGGAAATAACTCCAACAACTTCAATAAGTTCCTCTGCTTTACACGCTCGGGGTCAGCAGGTCCTGCTTCCACGTACTCTGTAAGGTCTAAGACATCTCTCACCAACTCTGTAGAAAGTTCACGGAGATCCTCCATCAACACAGCCGCCATGTTTCTACTTTCAGTTTCACGGCAGACCAAAGCAGTGGATAAGACAAGATTTGCGTTAGCCCCGCCCACCGACTTTGATGGGCGAGGTTGACAGATAAAATAAATTCATGAGCCACTACACCGGATTAAAAGTGCCAAAATTAAATAAATAAATACATCATTAGATAATTAAATAAATATGTCATTAATTAATTAAAATTTATTTAATTCCAATTTTAATTAATTAATGACATATTTAATTAATTAATGACATATTTAATTAATTATCTAATGATGTATTTATTTATTTAATTTTGGCACTTTCAATCCTCCACACAACATAAGAGAACATGTGCTGGAGCACACGTGCTTGAGATAAAGAAGGCGAGCCACCCAGGGAACCTGTGAACTGCGCATGCGCCAGGACCAGTTCAGGAGCAACAAGCCCTCTGCTGACCGGTGCGTGGTACTACAACTGGTAGGATTATCTATTCTTTCTGCAAAACTGCAGTGGACCAAGGATAACCGTTGGATTGTTCAAGACAATCAAAGGACGAACAAATAGAAAAGAAAGAAAAAGACTTATTCTGGTTATTCAGTCTTATGCTGAATCACTGAGTTTTGTATATTTTGGTATTTTCCTCAATGTTTGTAAAAAGGTTATTTTTGCAATAAGTGATTTGTATGTTTGTAAACAAACTAACAAATGTAAAATTCCAAAAACTAACTTGAAGGGAACCAGAATAGAACTAAACTTGGGTTACTTTCAACCAAGTAGTTGATTAGAATTTGATCAAGAACTAACACGAACTAAACAAAAGGTTGCAACCGAGTACTAAACCAACAACGGAACTAAACATTAGCCATAATACCAAATCTAGTGGTAATATGGTGCTAAACTTAATTCTTTAAACTAAAATAAGGTTTAAACAGAAAAGAGGTAGAAAGGTTTAACTCAAATGGAAGTGTGTGTAATATGTTTGTATGTGTAAATGTTATGTCCATATTTGTACTTTTTCAATAATAAGCCGGCAGTTCAACTTATTCTTGGTCTGTGGTTTTTTATGTCTGCTAAGCCAAAAAAATTACTCCAGCAGCCGAACCTGTACTGGTCAATCATATCGCCTTGTCCCCTTATCCCTTACCCTGTAAACACCCCACGGGAGTGTTACATCCTGATTTCTTTTTTTTTTGCATGTCTGTCACACTTAAATGTTTAAAATCATCAAACAAATAAAAAAATGAGTCAATGACAACACAACTGAACACAAAATGCAGTTTTTAAATTAAATGTCACATGGGCAAGTCTATTCTCATTATGGGCAGTGGTTACAGTGAAATGTATTTTTTTTTATCTTAAAGGCCAAATTGTTGATGCGTATATAGTTGATATAGTTTGTATAGTTATGTAGCTTGAAAGATGCACATTCCACGTCCATGTTAATATTGTTAGATTATTGACATTGAGATGTCCAGTTAAAGAGATTGTTAAAATGGTTTTGTTGGCATTTTGTAAAATTAACTTTGCACAATGTACATGTCAAAAGTGTGACTTTATTGTTTTGTTTGATGTGTTTATTTTATTCACATGTAAGTGATAAACAGGGATTTAGTCAGATATTGCACTTTGTTGAAATAGTAACTTTATTACTCTCAAGTTACCAATAAATTGCTGTTGTTTTTATTTCACAGTGCATTTTATTAAGTTCATGAAAAAACTGAATTACGTGTAGCGGAATACTTAAAATTATTCATATAACATGTAGCTAATTTAAAAGCAGAAGGTCTTTGCTGCCTACAAGCATACATTTTCAATCAATGTATGCTGCGTACAGTAATACATAATAAAAAATATATATACAATAAAGTTAACATGATGATTAAAAACAACCAAAACTTTGATAAATGACTGAGAAATCAATGAGGGCTTATGGAAAGCTCTTCATTTGTTCTGTCTGAGCTTAGTATGAGATGCATGAACTGAAGCTGGGATGAAAACAGATTTAGTTCAGAGACGGCTCTCTGATTTCTCTGCCTGAAATCACAAAGAGACACAAAAGTTGAGAAACTTTGAGAATTATGTCACATCTTGCTGGAACCTCTTTCGAAACTTTAAGGGAGACTAAATTGAGATTTAGCCCATCTTATTGCTCTAGAGAAAAAAATGAGACAGGAGAAATAAACCTTGGTCTCAGTTGTATAGGAGAAGTAAATTAAACATTTGCACGATCTCTTTTTGAATTTTCTTTTCTCTGAGGTACTCCAATGCGCCTCTGAAATGTTGGTCTGAACTTGAACTGAACTTGAACTCATCCCCGACCCGGTGATGGCACTCCATCCTTTTCCAGGTGAGAACCATGGACTTGGAGGTGCTAGGACAGGCAGTGAAAACAGGATGAGTTCTGGAAGAAAAGAACGTTTGGTCACCCAGCTAATATTGCATGTCTGTTTACATGGCATCAGTGTAGAAATATACCAAATGAATGAATAAATTACCCTGAACTCAATTGGTAAGTGAAAGCACCACATCAGTTGATGTTGAGGTTTTCTGCAGTGATTTCTTATTTGTCCAATTAAGTTTGCTTAAGTTTGCCACCTTCTGGAAAAATCCTTAAACACAATTTGTAACCAAGGTTGACTCTTTTGGAAAAGAAAAAAACAAAAACAGACTTATCTGCTTACTATGAGCAGTACAGTACTGACCCAAAATCATAGCCCTTTTTGTAAAATCCACTTATTACTGATTCGGAATGTATTCTGAACGTAATCTACTTTTGTAGTTTATTCAACAGCAATGAGATTGTAACTGTTAGGGACAGTATGATACAAAGTGCTCTTACCCCAAACAGGTAAATATATTTTTGATTTAAAGAATGTCTCATTTGTTTTCACCATTACGTAATACAACAGCATCACATCAGAGAACCTGATCTTTTCCACATGTACAAAACACTGTTTCCGTTGTGTTCATCAAACTGATACACCATTGTAAATAAATGACAGTGATGTTGATGAACTCACTTTTATTTGCCCATTGTTAGTCACCCCTTTCCAATTTGGGGTAAAGTTTCATGGTTTCTGTAGATTTGGATATGCAGCATTAAAACACAGTCAACTACATTGTTAGAAATTTTGGGTTTATTTACAGATGACAAGTGTACACTGATCATTCAGTTACAATACTCAATTTTCAGGGAATAAATAACGTGTTGACCGCATTATGGGACGACCTCTCTTTTTCAAGTCATGTTTTTGGGAAAACATTTTTGAAGACAAAATTAATCCTTTTATAAATCAAACCGAACTAACTTAATTTCAGTAAGTAACAATTAAGCAAATAACAGTCAAGTACTATCAGCATTAATACTCAGATGACAAGTATAACAAGCAGATGAATTAAATGTATTACTTACAGGAAGCGAGCACAAGTTTTCTTCACAGTATGTTGTCCCCGTAGGAGCCAGGCTGCAGAATGTGCAGAGTGGCAACTCGTCGAACAGCTCTTCTAAACCAGGGATAAAACAAGGCATAGATCAACGGGTTTAAACAGGAGTTTAAATAAAACAGATAAATAGCATACTTTGCAAATGAATATATTATTTTGTTGTCACCTGCGAGAGAAACACTGTAATATGGACAGAGACACATGAGAAAGACAAGGACAAAGACACCAAGAGTCCTGGCTGCTTTCAACTCTGATGTTTTTGCTCCGACAGAGACTGAATGTTGTAGCATGATTGATGTAATGTGAGAGCGCATGGCTCGGACCTGAGACACAGCAACCACAAACACTCATGTACAGAGTGATGATGGTGCTGAAAGGAAGAATGAAAACCATTACAAGGTCAAGAATCCCTCCTTCAAAGTCAATGCAAATAACACACTCTCCATAGCAGGAATTAGACTTGCCAGGATGAGTCAGACCATCTTTCAAAATGATGCTACACAGGAGCAGAGCAAAGAACCAACAGAGACAAACACAAAGTTGAACTCTTTTGTGACTTTGGTGTTATAATGCAGAGGATCAGAAATAGCCACATAACGATCAACTGATATCAGCACCATGTTTCCTACTGAAGCAGATGTCAGTGTGACGGCCATGTAGAACCAGAGACAACAAAGAACATCACCAAGAGTCCAGCACGATGTTCTCATATAGATCTCACCAGGCCATACCAGTAGGCCCACCAGAAAGCCAGAGACAGCGAGAGAGAGGAGGAGGAGGTTGGTGGGAGTGTGGACCTGCCTGGAGACAAAGAAGAAATAAAGAAGACAACATATGTTCTTAGTGGACGAAAGAGACCGAACAAAAAAGTCAGATGAAGATATTAACAACAACACTGACATTTCATTGATAAAAATGTTACATCATATAAATGTGTGCCTGAAGTGGGAGATTGAAATGATGAACAGCAAGTTGAGAACCACAGTGAAGATGCAGATGATGGACAACAAAATATTTAAAAAAAACACCATCAGACCAAAGAGACGTGGGCTTCCTGCAAGAGATGTTGAAAGCAGAGTTGTGGAAAGCAGAACTCTAATTGGTCCTCCTTCTCCATCATCAAGAAGAAGAAGAGACAAACATTCTCTGTTATACATCTGATTTATGTGTTCAGGTGTCTTTGTCCAACACATTGTACCTCCCCCAAGCAAAACTTAGTGGGTCAAACTTTCAGCCTCAGACAGTGTCATCATTAAAAAATATACATGTTTACAATATATGTTGACAACAATACATCTTATAATCATGCACGTTTATAAAAAATAAACATAAAAATCAGTTCTTTGGCATGGAGCTACACGGTCGTCAAACATCTTTATCTTCATGACTTATGCTCAATGTCTTGACATACACCATGAATGGTGTCCATATTCCCTCAAAAACATCCATCCATCCATCCATTTTCTATACCGCTTCATCCTCATTAGGGTCGCGGGGGCATGCTGGAGCCTATCCCAGCTGACTTCGGGCGACAGGCGGGGTACACCCTGGACTGGTCGCCAGCCAATCGCAGGGCACCAGCATCAAATAGACAAACAACCATTCACACTCACATTCATACCTATGGGCAATTTAGAGTCGCCAATTAACCTAACATGCATGTTTTTGGGAATGTGGGAGGAAAACCCACGCGCACACGGGGAGAACATGCAAATTCCACACAGAAATGCCCAAGGGAGAATCGAACCCAGGTCTTCCCGATCTCCAGGCTGTTCCTGTATTGGTCAACGTGCTAACCACTAGACCACCGTGCGGCCACCCTCAAAAACATGTTTTTTTTAAATTTATACGTTATCCTTTTAAACGGAAGGCTTACTAACATCTGTGTTAACCAATGTGCTTTATGAGGTCTTTTTCCACCAGAGTGCAATACATTTTTTTGGCAGAAAGCGACCTGAGGTCTGCCGCACACTGCCCAAGTGATTAGCATGTTGGCCACACAGTCAGCAGATCTTCAAGATCTGGGTTTGAAACTCGGTTAGGCATCTTGTGTGGAGTTTTCATGTTCTCCACATGTGTGAGTTTTCTCCGGGTACTCCGGTTCCCTTCCCTGTTGTCCATAAACATGCACGTTAGGTTAATTGGCCGCTCTAAATTGTCCATAGGTATGAGTTTGAGTGTGCATGGTTGTTTGTCTATATGTGCCTTGCGATTTATTGGCGACCAGTCCAGGGTGTACCCCGCCTCTTGCCCAAAGTCAGCTGGGATAGGCTTCAGCATACCCTCGCAACCCTATTGAGTATTAAGCAACATAGAAAATGAATAAATGAATGAAGCTGAGGTCTATAAATGTTCTTTCCCCTTTAGAGAACTTATATTTTTCTGGGCCCCACATACATAGCAGGAACAGTACAGGGTTCACTGTAAAGGGTTATAAAATAATCTTCTCAACAGAGAGCCCAATCTTCTTTGAAAATATTTGTATTTTCCTGAGTTGCCATAAGCAATGAAATGGAGATCCATTTTTTTCCTGCATTCTGTGCATATGTCTGGTGTGTTTTTGTGATATCTGTTAAGTTCAACCGGTGTCACATACATACGCATTAACCATTTGCAGTTTATCAATTGAAGTCTTACATTGGAGTTCAAGACATCCTGTGTTTTTTATTTAGCATTTTTTTGAGAAAGTGAAGAAAATGTTATGGTTTTCATTGTTTTACATTGGTCCATTAAATTGTGCACATTTAGGGCACTCTGTTGCATGTGATGTAATCCCTGAGAGCCAGCTGGATTTGCTAATATAGCTATTATTATTATTTCATATTTTATAGCTATTTATTTGTCATTAAGAAGGGGTGGTACGATACACCCAGCTCAAGAGACGAGACAATACACAATGTTGGGTTCACAAGAACGAGACACTATCTTAACATAGTTTTTAAGAAAACTACAATAACAAAATATAAGACTGGACAAACAGACTTTATTTAATTGAGTCTCAAAACAATGCAAGTGTATTTTTAAATGTTTATAACATAGCACAGGTGAATGTAGGAAAGTAAACAGACCGATAAATTGAGAGCTTTGCCGTTCGGCTCAGCTCTGTCCTCACCACAACGGACTGGTGCAGGGTCCGCATCACTGCTGATGCTGCACAAATCTGCCTGTCAATCTCCCATTCCTACCTTCCCTCACTCGTGAACAAGACCCCAAGGTACTTGAACTCCTCCACTTGGGGCAGGATCTCATCCCCGACAGGGGCATGGCACTCCACCCTTTTCCAGGCGAGAACCATGGACTCGGACTTGAAGGTGCTGATTCTCATCCCAGCCGCTTCATACTCGGCTGCGAACCGATCCAGTGAGAGCTACAGATAATGGCCCAATGAAGCCAGCAGGACCACATAATCTGCAAAAAGCAGAGACACAATCCTGCAGCCACCAAATCGGATACCCTCAACGCTGTTAAAACCCTTGTTACCAGGTGGTGTAAGACCCTTACCCCTTCGTGTGTTGAGCAGGCGCACCTACCTCTCTGACTTCTCCACTCAAAGGGTTAAAGCCTCCTGTGTTAAAAAGAAAACTTCTAAGTCAGGTTGAAGGAAACTCACCCAGGTTTTCACAGCTCGTGTAGAGGCAGCCCCGCTACATCCAGACCAGGTACAATAGAGTAACCATATTTATATTGCACCCAATATTGGACCCTCCACTTCATAGCTTTATAGTTTTCCTCCGTATTGGTTTATTGCATTGGTATAGACCTGGGAAATTTTACCAATCTGTTAGTGATCAGAAGGACCTGTTTGTAAAGTTCAAATAATAATCGGAACAACCTCAAAGGAATTATCTCAAGCAGAAAGCCTACTCTTATCACACAAGATGTAAAAACAACAGTTAAGGTGAATAAAAGAAATTTAATAGTCAAGTTGGCAAGGGCAAAGAGCAGTAAAAAGGCAAAAATCATACATTACTTTGTCTTAAAAATGTGGATGAGCTCCAGTTACATACATGAACAAAAGTTGTAAAAATGTCCCAAACCGGAAATGTCCAAGGTGGTTTAAAATGAGGAGTGGGTCGCTACCACCTTCTCAGGTTCATCCCAAAATGAACAATAATCATGCCGCAACAGCATCCAGATAAAAAAGCAAAAGACCAAAGTAATCCTTTCTGAAATCCACTGCTGGGAGGAAAATCTTTATCCCAAAGGTGAGACTCGTCGATATACGGTCGTTTAATCTTCTTTGGTCTCCTGCAAGGCTCTAAGTCGCACATGAAGGAAGAAGAGAAGGAGAGCTGCATCTGTGTGTGGCTACCTCCGATGTCCCCGAACACTTCCTCTCTTCTCTAAACTGCGCCTTGCTGGTCTAACACCTAAGTTTTGTAAAGTCTTTGTTTCTCCTGACGAGAGAGCAGATTGCTCTTTTCGCTTTCAGAACAAAGTCACAGATTTGGTCAATTTGGTAGATGCAGCTACACGAAGCCACAAGGAGAAGAAACCCCGATAGTTCTTGGGTGCGGTTTTTATACCTCTTCACCCTTGGTGGACCTTAAGCAATATTCCTGTAAGTTAGGTACTTCACAGAGCTTACTCAACCCTTCTCGGAACATTGGGAAATATTCCCGTAAGTCATGCCTCAACCCCTTCCCAACAGTGGAGTCACATGTCATCATCATATATTTCCCAAGCAGGCCACAAACGGTTCAAATCAACACTTCCCTTTTATGGGTGACTTGTCTGTATGTGTGTGTGTGTGTGTGTGTGTGTGTGTGTGTGTCACAGTGTCCCTAACAATGCATCCACTCACTTGTGTTAAAAATGTGGTTACTTTATTTAAGTAAATGTAATATTAGCTGTTAATGATAGTTAGCCAAACTAGCAAGCTTAAAAAGCTCAAACTGTATCCCTTCTGTGAGCATAACCATCTTTCCATAACCATTGCTTATACTGTACATACAGCTGTATATGTACTACATACATATCTTCCTTTTACAAGGCGAGGTCGACCTAATAATACTTAATTGCATAGCCATAAGCACAATCGTATTATAGAGTGTGCCTCCTTTTTGCCATGCATGCATGCATGCAACGTCTGCCCATATTGACCATACATGTCTTTTATATTTATTATCGACGATGGTATTTATGGCGTCATAATTTTTGTCTTTGGTTGTAGATAGTATTCTGTAATATTACAATTATCTATCCATACAGAGGAGGCATAGTTTACATGTATTGAAATGATATAAGAGTGACCATATTTTGATTACTTAAAACCAGGACACTTGGCCCGGCAATGAGATACTGAAATTATACTCTAAGTTTACTTAAAGATGTGCTAATTACATACTTAAAGGTGTCATTTCAGTCCATTTAAAGTATGCCTCCCGTGTATAGACAGAATGAATGAATAAATTACCCTGAACTTTGTATTGTTGTGGAAACGCAAACCACACAGGGCCACAAGAACATTTTAGTTTCAGGAACTAAAAATATCATCTCTTATTATGAAAATACATTATTGTGAATGTGGCACTGGTCATTGCTTTAATGTGCCAGAACAGCTTCAAATGTAGAAAGAAAGAACAAATTAAGTGCTTTCATGTGATCTCATTCTATCAGTCTGTGACACAACACATTCATTACAGTATTTGTGCCATGGCTTGGTGATTGTTGAGTTTCCTCAGTCAGTTCAAGAATCATAAACCAGGCCAGTAAAATCACTCAAACAGCTCAGACTCCCCTCTGTGAATTGTATATAGGCGATCAGTGCTGAGAAAAGCCACTCTCGTCACTGAGGATGCCACACCCCCCCTGCACCACTCCCTCACTCTGCTGCCGTCAGGCAGACGATACAGAACCCCACTGGCCCGCAAAAACACCTACAAGAAATCCTTTATTCCAGTTGCAGTAACTACAGACCCTTTCCAAAAAATTAGAATGTCATGGAAAAGTTGTTTAATTTCCATAATTCTATTCAAAAAGTTAAACTTTCATAGATTATAGATTCAGGGCCCACAATTCAAACGATTTCAAGTGTTTATTTGTTTATTTTTACATAATTTGGGCTTCCAGCTCATAAAACGCACGAAAACAGGAATTCAAAAAATTAGAATACTGTGAAGAAATCACCATTTACTTCTCAGTTTTTGCAGGAAAAAAAAGAAAGAAATTAGGATCACATGAAATCAATCAAAATATGGTACTTTCAAAACGATATGTGTTTTGGTTGGGAATCCCTTTGCCTTAATCACTGCCTCGATGCCACGTGGCATTGAAGCAATCAGCCTGCGGCATTGCCTGGGAGTTATGGAAGCCCAGATTTCCTTGATGCTTGCTGTCAGCTCTTCTTTGTTGTTGGGTCTGGTGCCCCTCATTTTCCTCTTGAGAATACCCCATAGATTCTCAATGGGGTTTAGGTCCGGTGAGTTGGCTGGCCAGTCAAGCACTGTGACGGCATGGGCATCAAACCAGGTTTTGGTGCTTCTGGCGGTATGGGCAGGGTCAGGTCCTGCTGGAAGATGAAATCTGCATCTCCATACAGATCCTCAGCAGAAGGAATCATGAAGTCCTCTAAAACATTCTGGTAGACTGTTGCCGTGACCTTGGATTTAAGAAAGCAGAGTTGACCAACACCTGCACCGGACGATATTTCACACTGGACCTCAGGCAGCTTGGGTTCTGTTCCTCACCCGTCTTCCTCCAAACCCTTGGACCTTGATTCCCAAATGAAAGGCACACTTTACTTTCATCGGAAAAGAGGACCTTGGACCACTGGCACACAGTCCAGTCCTTCTTCTCCTTGGCCCAGTGGAGACGCTTCCTACGTTGGCTCAGGTTTAGAAGTGGCTTGACCGGAGGAACCCGACAGTTGTAGCCCATCTCCCGGATGCGTCTGAATGTGGTGGTTTTTGAAGCTGTGACTCCCGCCTCATTCCACTCTTTCTGGATCTCTGCCAGATTCTTGAATCTTCCCTGTTTGATAATCCGCTGAAGCCCACGGTCATCTCTTTTGCTGGTGCATCTTCTCCTGCCACATTTTGCCCTTCCTCTAGACTTTCCATGGATATGCTTGGACACAGCACTCTGTGAACAACCAGCCTCCTTAGCTATGAACTTTTGTGGCTTACCCATCCTATGGAGGGTATCAATGATGGTCTTCTGGCCAGTTGTCATGTCTGCAGTCTTCCCCATATTGAACCGAAATGAGACAATTGAACCAAACGGAAGCAATTTAATAACACCTGGGGAAGCCTGTGCAGGTGATTTGAGTTTAGTAGATGATTAGTGTGTGACACTCAGTTTAAAACATTCATTCCCTGCAAAATTTGGGCTGATTTCTTCACAGTATTCAAATTTTTTGAATTCCTGTTTTTGTGGCTTTAATGAGCTGGAAGCCCAAATTATGTAAAAATAAACAAATACTTGAAATCGTTTAAATTGTGGGCCCGGAATCTATAATCTATGAAAGTTTAACTTTTTGAATGGAATTATGGAAATTAAACAACTTTTCCATGACATTCTAATTTTTTGGAAAGGGTCTGTATGTTAAACAGCGCCCGGTAGCACTGTTATTCTTGTATTGTAGTATTTTTTTTGTTTGTGACTTATGTTTTTGTTGTGTGTTTTATATTGTACTTCATTGTGAGTGAATTTTTTGGAAGTGTTGGAAGACAAATTTCTGTTCTCTTGAACAGCCAATAAAGTTCTATTCTATTCTATTCTATTCTATTCTATTCTATTCTATTCTATTCTATTCTATTCATTGCTCAATTGATAAGTGAAAGCACCACATCAGTTGATGTTGAGGTTTTCTGCAGGGACCTCTTATGTGTCCAATTAAGTTTGCTTGACGTGATGCTGCCACCTTCTGGATCAATCCGTCAACACAATTTTTAACCGAGGTTTGAGTCTTTTGGAAAAAAAAACAGGCTGCTCTGCTTACTGCGAGCAGTACAGCAACCATATTGATGCAAAGTCAGCACTTTTTGTAAAATCCATTTTCTACTGATCCGGAATGTATTCTGAACGTAATCTACTTTTGTAGTTTATTCAACAGCAATGAGATTGTAACTGTTAGGGACAGTATGATACAAAGTGCTCTTAACCCAAACAGGTAAATATATTTTTTATTTCAAGAATGTCTCTTTTTTTTCACCATTACGTAATACAACAGCATCACATCAGGGAACCTGATCTTTTCCACATGCACAAAACACTGTTTCCATTGTCTTCATCAAACTGAAACACCATGATAAATGAATAGAAGTGATGCTGAATAACTCACTTTTATTTGCCCATTGTTAGTGATCCCCTTTGCAATTTGGGGTAAAGTTTTATGATGCATGTGGATTTGGATATGCAGCATTTGTCACCGGACGGGTTGATGTTGAGATTGAGCTTGACCTACAGTACACAAAGACAGGCAGTGGTGGAAATATAAGTCTCTAATTATGCAAACAAAAGGCGACAGAGGTGAAAAAGGCTCTGTGACAGGAAACACACTTGACGTCAAAGACAGTATAGAAAGAGTGGAAGTACAACTAAGTGACAGCACAGGCAGCTTCCTCCCAGCAGGTAGTGCAGTGCACCAAAATAAGAGCGCATGACAGGAAGTACTCACTCCTGTCCTGTGGAACATGACAGCATGAAAGCAAACACAACAACACAACATTGTTAGAAATTTTGGGTTTATTTACAGATGACAAGTGTACACTTACCAGTCAGTTACAATACTCAATTTTCAGGGACATCGTCAGAAATAAATACCATGTTGACCCGAATATGAGAGGACCTTTCTTTTTCAAGTCCTGTTTTTGGGAAAACATTTTTTAAGACAAAATAAATCCTTTCATAGGGCCGCACGGTAGCCTGGTGGTTAGCACGTTGGCCACACAGTCAGGAGATTGGGAAGATCAGAGTTCGAATCTGTGTTGGGCATCTCTGTGTGGAGTTTGCATGTTGTCCCCGTGCGTGTGTGGGTCTTCTCCGGGTACTCCGGTTTCAGGTTAATTGGTGATTCTAAATTGTCCATACTATGAATGTGAGTGTGAATGGTTGTTTGTCTATATGTGCCCTGCGACCAGTCCAGCGTGTACCCTGCCTCTGGATAACCCTGCGACACTAATTTGGATAAGCAGCATAGAAAATGGTTGGATGGGATCCTTTTATAAATCAAACCGAGCTAGATTACTTTCTACTATCAGCATAATTACTCAGTTGAATGATATAACAAGTAGATTAATTTACATTTTGTTTTGTATTATAAACAGGAATCAAGCACAAGTTTTCTTTACAGTATGTTGTCCCCGTAGGAGCCAGGCTGCAGAATGTGCAGAGTGACAACTCGTCGAACAGCTCTTCTAAACCAGGGATAAAACAAGGCATAGATCAACGGGTTTAAACAGGAGTTTAAATAAAACAGATAAATAGCATACTTTGCAAATGAAGATATTATTTTGTTGTCACCTGCGAGAGAAACACTGTAAATTGGACAGAGACACATGAGAAAGACAAGGACAAGGATACCAAGAGTCCTGGCTGCCTTCAACTCTGATGTTTTTACTCTGACAAAGACTGAATGTTGTAGTGTGACTGATGTAACATGAGAGCTCATGGCTCGGGCCTGAGACACAGCAACCACAAACACTCTCATGTACAGAGTGATGATGATGCTGAGAGGAAGGATGAAGACCATGACAAGGTCAATAATTCGTCCTTCAAAGCCAATGCCAATAACACACTCTCCATAGCAGGAATTAGACTTTCCGAGATGAGTCAGACCATCTTTCAAAATGATGCTACACAGGAGCAGAGCAAAGAACCAACAGAGACAAACACAAAGTTGAACTCTTCTCACAGTGACTTTGGTGTTATAATGCAGAGGATCACAAATAGCCACATAACGATCAGCTGATATCAGCACCATGTTTCCTACTGATGCAGATGTCAGTGTTACTGTCATGTAGAACCACAGAAAACTAAAAACATCACCAAGAGTCCAGCAGGATGTTCTCATATAGATCTCACCAGGCCACACCAGTAGGCCCACCAGAAAGTCAGAGACAGCGAGAGAAAGGAGGAGGAGGTTGGTGGGAGTGTGGACCTGCCTGGAGATGAAAAAGACAAAAAGAAGACAACATATGTCCTTCGTGGACGAAAGAGACTGAACAACAAAGTCAGATGAAGATATTGACAACTACAACACTGACATTTCATTGACACAAATATTACATAATATAAATGTGTGCCTGAAGTGGGAGATTGAAATGATGACCAGCAAGTTGAGAACCACAGTGAAGATGGAGATGATGCCTAGCAGAACACTTAAAAAAACACCATCAGACCAATGAGATGTGGGCTTCCTGCAGGAGATGTTGATGAGTTGTGGAAAGCAGAACTCTAATTGGTCCTCCTTCTCCATCATCAAGAAGAAGAAGAGACAAACATTCTTTATTATACATCTGATGTATGTGTACAGGTGTCTTTGTCCAACCCACTGTACCTCCCCCAAGCAAAACATAGTGGGCCAAAATTTCTGAGACTTCTGAGATTTCTGAGCCTAAGTGTTGTCATTAAATGTAAGAAATGTACATGTTTATAATAATACAACATGTTACATGTTTATACTTATATATATTTTTGATCAAAATAAAGCATGGAGCTACACAGTCGTCAATCATCGTTATCTTCAGGACTTATGTTCAATTTCTTGACATACACCATAACTGGTGTCCATATTCCCACAAGAACATGTTTTTTCATCTCAGTATGTACTGTTTTTTATCCTTTCAAATGATCAAATGTTAGAAATAGTACAGCTTCTGCTTGGACATAACACGGCGGCAGCTGTTGAACGCCAATAAAAAAAAGCATCCGCTGAGTGACAAGTGACGCTGGGAACACAGAGGTAGGTATAGGATTGCAAGGTTTATAGCCTCGCTATATCGAGGTTTGGATATTGCTCCCTCACTATATGTCAGTTTTTCAAAAAACAATTAAATAAAGACATGCCATGGTCCTTTTTCCCCACTCCGTTTGAAACACTTTAAGTTTAGATTAAGTAGATTGGAGAGGCTAACTAGTTAGCTCGGTAGCAATGCTATGCTAGCGGCAGCTGTCTTTGGTCCCTGTAGTGATCCCGTAGCCTGAGCACTGTAATGTAAACAATGAATTTCATGTCTACAGGGCTCTAATCATGTTAAAATTCATATTTACAAAGCCATAAACAGGTTTTCTATGCTCTAACTACAAAAATATTCTGTTTATTAATATTGAATCCTATTTTGCGGAAATCCTGGAACTAATTAACTGGGATAAACAAGGGATTACTGTATTATCATTCACAGTAGTGATGCTATAGCTCACAGTCGGAGGTTTTTTGTTATAGTTACCCTTGTGGACATTTTCTGTTATTTTTGTGCCTTTATTAATAAATTGTTTACACGGACTACTTGGGTCTCTCTGCATTCCGGAATTCTGCCAAACAGCTACACGCCGCCCATGACAGTTATACAGAATGTATTTGACTTGGATGCTTTGTGCAATATGGAGCGGCCGGACTGGAGCAGTAGGGGACAGAGAAAAAGAGAAAAGAAAACGGGGAGGGTAAGAGGGGGAGAAAAAAGACAAGGACAACAGCAACAACAACAACTGTGACAACAATAAGAGAAGAACAGAAACAAACAGGACTACATCAGCAAATGTCTGTGACGACAAAAAAGACCCTGACGGAAAGGACAAAATAATATCAACAACCACAATGACAATACTGCATTAAAACAGTCACACATAATAGTAGTAATGAAATGATTAACTATAATAGTGATCACAATGACAATACTGCATTGAAACAGTCACACATAATGGGGGTGGGCAAACGGGCGAGCAGCCGGGCAAACCACCAAACAGCGCCAACCGACACCCGCGGGGCAGCAACTCCTTCTCCCGGAAACCGCAGGGAGGCCGAGCACCAGAGCCTGGAATGCGAGACCAGCAGCAGACCAGCAGCCGGACCCCACCAGCCACAAGGAGCCAGACCACCCACATGCCACCAGAGCCGACGGATCACCACCCGCGCACCGGAGCCCTGCCCCCGACAAGCCCGCAGACAGACCGGGTCACACCCCAGGGAACACGCCGCTTTGTGCGAAAATGCTTCTGTTCTTCATTCTACTTTGTTAAATTACTTTAATTTGCCTGAGGAAGAGCAACATAGGCAAAAGGTCTGGTTTAACACTCGAACTACTGGCCTCAACCTTCCCACCCTAGAAATACCAGAGAGGCCAAAATGGCCCTGTGCATTTGGATTAACAAGTTGATAGTCCTCACCAGTCAGTTTTCATATGTAAATGCAGTCGTTACCTGTGGAATGTGGCGGAATGTGGCTCAAACTGAGGGGGAAGATGTGGCAACTGTGGAATGCTTTCAAAGACTTGTGTTTCAAGATTCAAGAGTTTTATTGTCATATGCACAGTAAAACAGCAGTTATACTATGCAATGAAATTCTTATTCTGTTCATTCTCCCAAGAAAACAAAGAAAACACAAGAAAGAATAAGAGCATAAGAAACATAAATACCAATAAATTAAGCAGCAACAACAACAGAAGAGACATGAAGACAAATAAATAAATAAATAAATAAATAAATAAAGTGCTATGAGTGTGTGTGTGTGTGTGTGTGTGTGTGTGTGTGTGTGTGTGTGTGTGTGTGTGTGTGTTGCATGTGGCGTGTGTGAGTGCTTCGTTGAGAAGCCTGATGGCCTGTGGGTAAAAGCTGTTTGCCAGCCTTGTGGTCCTGGACTTCAAACTCCTGTAGCGTCTGCCTGACGGTAGGAGTGTGAATAATGAGTGTTGTGGATGTGTGCTGTCCTTGATGAGGTTGTGTGTTCTTCGTAGGACTTTTATTAATGTCTTGCAGTGAGGGGAGGGCTGCCCCAACAATGTTCTGTGAGGTCTTGATCACCCCCTGGAGTGCCTTCCTATCACGTGTTGTACAGTTACCGTACCAAACAGTGATGGAGGTGGTAAGGACACTTTCCATAGTGCATCTGTAGAAGCAACTCAGGATTGTGGTGGACATGCCAAATTTCCTCAGTCTTCTCAGGAAGTACAGTCTCCTTTGGGACTTCTTCATAATTTGTTGGGTGTTGTGAGACCAGGTGAGGTCCTCGCTGATGTGTGTGCCAAGGAACTTGAAGGTTTTCACCCTCTCCACCTCAGTCTCATCAATAAACAGGGGTTTATGCGGCTCCTTTTCCCTTGTTCTTGGGTCGATGATCATCTCTTTAGTCTTATCTGTATTGAGAAGGAGATTGTTATCACCAAGCTATGAGGTCCGCCACCTCTCTTCTGTATGACGTTTCAACACCACCAGTGATCAGGCCGATGACTGTAGTGTCATCCGCAAATTTAATGATGCTGGTGTTGTTCTGGGAGGCCACGCAATCATAGGTGAAGAGCGTGTAGAGGAGCGGACTCAACACACACCCTTGTGGGGTGCCAGTGCTCACAATTCTCGAGCTGAATGTGCAATTGTGGACTCTGACTGACTGGGGCCTGCCTGTTCGAAAGTTAAACACCCAGTTAAAGAGGGAGGGTGACAGGCCAAGTGTGAGGATCTTGTTTGTGAGTTTGTGGGGGCTGACTGTATTAAATGCAGCGCTATAGTCTATAAATAGTTCAGTTCAAGACAAAGTAAAATTAGAGGACAAAGGGTGTAAGAATGCTAGCAGCATGCATAGCATTGTGGAGACTGGCGATACTGACAAGAAGAAGCCAAATACAGTGACAGACTACAATACCATGAAATGTGGAGTCGCTGTGATGGACCAGATGGTGCGGGAATACACTGTGCGTTAGGGTTAGGATTAGGATTAGGGTTAGGGTTAGGGTTCGGGTTCGGGTTCGGGTTCGGGTTCGGGTTAGGGATTAGGGATTAGGGTTAGGGTTAGGGCGTGAAGGAGAGACGGGTCGACTTCCTGGTGGAGCTAGCAAGGCAGTTGCGGCACTCCCATGTTGGAGCCCAGAAGGCCAGCGTGGAGACCCGTCTTCGGCAACAACATGCCACACCAGAATGCTAGCAGCATGCATAGCGTTGTGGAGACTGGCAATACTGGCAAGAAGAAGCCAAATACAGTGATAGACTACAATGCCATGAAATGTGGAGTTGATGTGATGGACCAGATGGTGCGGGAATACACTGTGCGTTAGGGTTGGGGTTAGGGGTTAGGGTTAGGGTTAGGGTTAGGGTGTGAAGGAGAGATGGGGTCGACTTGTGGCAGGTGCAGGAAGGAGGTGGTTTGGAAGTGCCATGACTATGCAGTGTAGAGGACAGAGGCTGTATTTGCAGTATATAGTGCATTTGCGTGTTTTCTATATTTTATAGTTGTGATTTCAAAGCTGATAACTCTTGTTTGAATCCTGTGCCTCATAAATAAATGACAGGAAGAAATGAAAAACATGTGTCAACCTCTTACTGCAAAATTACAGCAAAATTTACAAAATACAAAAAAACAAATACAACAAATGCAAAGGACTAAAATAATGACAAACACAAGTCTGGAGTCAAGTCTGGAGTCAAAAGAAACACAAGTCTTTGAAAGCATTCCACAGTTGCCACACCTTCCCCCTCAGTTTGAGCCACATTCCGCCACATTCCACAGGTAACGACTGCATTTACATATGAAAACTGACTGGTGAGGACTATCAACTTGTAAATCCAAATGCACAGGGTCATTTTGGCCCCTCTCTGGTATTTCTAGGGCGGGGGCCAAATTGGCCCCTTCGTAGAAGTTCTAGTGTTAAGTTAAAAAAGGACGCTAATGAAGAATTTATAAAAGATGTGCACCTTTGGTTGAACGAAAATTGTGGGGTGATCATGAAAATACATGTAATAATGTTGAAACAGAGGAACATGATGACGTATGTCCCTAGGACAGTGTTTCAAATGTTTCCAGTGTTTACTCAAGCAAGCACAGCCACGCTTCTGGATACAGCACGTGTATGTTATGCCAGCAAGCCATGGCAGATCAAGGTGCTTTATTTGCAAAGGCTACTGTTCTTAAAAGAAAACATGAGTTGGAGGAAGAGGAGCAGAGGCACAGGTTGCAAGCAGACAAAGTAAGGAAACAGAAGGAACAAGTAGAAATGGATGCTGAAATGGCTGCTGTGGCAGCACGTTTGTCCGTGTTGGAGAATGGAAGCATAGGCAGAAGGTCAAGTGCTAATGGGAGGAATTCCTATGTTGTCAAAGAACGCATTTACCAGACGAAGTAGCCTTAACACACAATCAAAGGAGTGTATGCCTGAACCTACCACAGTGACTGCTCAGCTAAGCTCAACAGCGCCCCCAACATCCATGCCTTGTATGGAACCTAAAGGTTTCAACATGATAAACTTGAGTGCACAGGGACCTTTGCAATACCATGACCAGCCACTAGATGTCAATGTCAAACTTAATTCATAAAATATAAAGGACGAGTTGGCTACTTCCAGGAACCAGTTTGAGAACGGTATGCCAATGTCAAGGGTAGTTTCTATTCAGCCTGCAGCACAACCACAAGCTTTGCATAACATACTGATACAACAGTTACCCACGCTACAAGCTTCAGATGTAGCCGCTAGGCCAATCTGTACCATCATGCAAAGGCAGAATGAGATCACCGCTATGCTCGTGCAGCAGCAGTTGGCAGATACTTTGCCTCAGCGTGGCATTCCACTTTTTGACGGTGACCCCTTGCACTGCATTCCGTTTATGACAGCATTTGAGCAAAAGACCAACAACTTGTATTGTCTGCATAAGAACTGTTAATGGAGCACTTTGGAAATGAACATCAGATAGCCTCTGGTTACATGGACAAGGTTTTTACTTGGCCAACTATAAAATCAGAAGACGTTCAAGAAATGCAGGACTTCACTTTGTTTCTTTGCAAATGCTGTAAGGCATTGTGTGAAATACAGTACACGGGGGATATGAATGCCCCGTCCCACATTAGGCAAATGATCATGAACTTGCCCTACAAGCTGCAAGAAGGTTGGAGATCAGCAGCTTATGAGCTGCAGGAGCACAGAGGCTTCAGAGCTACTTTTCCTGATATGGTTACTTTCCTGGAGAGGCAAGTGAAGATCTTGTCCCATTCTCTGTTTGGCGACATCTCTGACACCAAATCCCGCCATGTAATTACATACAAGACAAAGGGTAACATCAAAGGCAGAAGCTTCACAACATTCATTACAACCACGGTCACAGCCCCTCCACCAGCAGTGTCTGGGTCACCTAAGCAGATGCCAGATTCGAGAAATATTTCCTCAGAAACCTGCCTTTGTTGTGAACAGTCTCATTCTCTGCTAGAGTGTCCAAATTTCAACATGTTTCTCGTGAAGAGAAAGTTGAACTCCTCAAAAAAAAAAGGGAGCATGTTTTGGATGTTTGAGGGTTGGTCACATCAGCAGGGAATGTAGAAGTCGTCTCACCTGTGATACCTGCAATTTAAGGCACCCCACTATTTTGCATTTGGCGAGAGATCAAGTCAAAGCAGCCGTAGCACCAGTGAGCAGGGCGCTTGTTTCTCACCGAACCAGTGTTTGTACTGGGACCGGGGACCAGGACTATAGTCTCTCCATTGTTCCCGTCTAGATCAAGGCTAAGAAAGGAGATAAGATTCTGTAGACTTATGCCTTTTTAGACTCCGGGAGCACAGCTACTTTCATCACCTGCAACCTAGTAAAGGAGTAAAGGCGCAAGCTGCGAGAACAAACATCATGTTGCGGACAATGGGTCAGGGAAGACGGGTCACCGGTCATTGTGTGGTGGGGCTGGAGATCTCAGAGTTAGGAGAAAACAGATTTATAGAGCTTCCAGAGGTCTCAACACAAGACATCATTCCTGTCTTGACTGGCAACATCCCCCGTTAACAAGACTTAGAAAATTGGGAATATTTCAAAGGCATTAAGATCCCAGAACTGGACGCCGATGTGGGACTTTTGATCGGGATGAATGTACCAAAGGTATTGGAGCCATGGGATATAATCAACAGCCAAGGTAATGGACCGTATGCTGTGAAGACTTTATTGGGATGGGTCATAAATGGACCCCTGAGAAGTGCAGCGAGTGGTCCAGGAAGCTGCCCAACTGTTTATACCAACAGAATTTCTGTTGCCAAACTGGAGGAGCTGTTGGTGTCTCAGTACAATCAGGAGTTGACTGAGAAGGCATTAGACGAGGAGTGTGAAATGTCAATTGAGGACAGGAAGTTCATGGAGGTTATCAAAAGATCGGCTTGTTTATTAAAAGGACATTACTGCATGGACTTACCCTTTAATAAGGATGACATCATTATGCCCAACAACCGGTGTATTGTGGAGCATTGTCTTCAGAGCCTCAAAAGAAAATTTTGAAAAAACGAGACTTATAAGAAGGAATACACAGCATTTGTGACTGAGCTCATCGACAGAGGCTATGCTGAAGTGCTACCTCAGTACCAGTTGAGATCAAAGGATGGACGTGTGTGGTATTGCCACATCACAGTGTCTACCACCCAAGAAAAGGGACCTTGCGAGTCGTTTTTGATTGTGGAGCAAGCTATAAGGGCACCTCACTGAACTGCCAGCTTCTACGGGGCCGCATCTTACCAATTCTCTTTGGGGTGCTGACTCGTTTCAGGCAGGAAACCATTGCCCTGATGACTGACATCCAGGCCATGTTTCATCAGGTGAAAGTGTCTTCAAAACATGTACTTTGACTTTCTCTGCTTTCTGTGGTGGCCATGTGGAAACACTTCAGTTGGCCGGCTTGAGCACCGTATGACAGTTCATACATTTGGAGCAGTTTCATCTCCAAGCTGTGCCAACTATGCTTTGAGAAGGACAGTGAAAGATCATGCAAGATGGTATGAAAAACAAGTGGTTGACACTGGTTATTACAACTTGTATGTGGATGACTGTTTGAAAACCATGGCCACAGAGCCCGAGGCGGTGAAGTTGATGGCAGACCTCATTGACCTCTGCTCAAAGGGTGGTTTTGAGCTTTTGACGTGGACCAGCAACAGTAGGGCTGTTTTGTCAGAGAGGAGGTGCTCAAAGACCACCACGCAGCTTCACTTGGAGCAAGATCATTTGCCTGTAGAGAAAGCTTTGGGCCTCAGCTGGTGTGCAGAGAATGATACTTTCATCTTTCAGCTCGAAATGGAAGAAAGACCATACACAAGACGGGGTATTCTCTCAATGATCAGCTCCATCTATGACCCATTGGGTTTCTTGGCACCATACACTTTGCTACCAAAGCTGTTGTTGCAGCAAATGTGCAGGCAAAATTTATCCTTAATAATAATAATAATAATCCCATTCCAGAAGAAATGTCAAAGTGTTGGACAGGCCCAGTTACATCATTTCGCAGATGGAAGCGATCACTTTGCGTCTTACTTGAGGCTACAGGCTGTGAAGGGACGTGTGCACCTGGCTTTTATGCTGGGGAAGGCTAGAGTGGCACCGTTAAAGCAGACAACTATTCCTCGTCTTGAGGTTACTGCTGTTGTAAAGGCTGCCAAAGTGGACAAAATGTTGAAAAGGGAGCTGCCACTTCAGCTGAACAGCTCATGCTTTTGGACCAACAGCCAGACGGTGTTGAAGTACACCTGTAATAATAGCAAGCAATTTCACACCTTTGTTGCCAATAGAGTGGCTGTTATAAGGGAGGCAACAGAAGTGTGTCAGTGGAGATACATAGAGTCAAAGCTCAATCCAGCAGACGAGGCATCAAGAGGACTGAATGCAGACTGCTTTATATCCTGTCACAGGTGGATAAATGCCCCCGACTTTCTCAGAAATCCAGAACAAGAGTGGCCAAAGCCCTTTGAACCCCAACTTGTTTCATCTGAAGATCCAGAGGTAAAGCGAGAGATCCTGATTAACGTCACTGATATACAGCTGGAAGACCCTACCACCAGGCTGGTGCATCATTTTTCAAGCTGGGCCAAGATTAAGGCCTCAGTTGCTTGGTTTTTGAAGCTAAAGGATGCTTTGCTGGGCTTCAGTAGAAAAAGAAAAGAGGTATCTGCTCTACTGGTTGTTGACCCTTCAGCTGATGAGGAGGAAATAAAACAGGCTAGAGTTGCTGCTTTTAAACAAGCTCTGTCAGAGAGCGACCTCTACAGAGCAGAAAACGCCATCATACGATATAGCCAGCATGCAAGTTTCAAAGACGAAATCAGTGCATTGCGAAGCAGAGCATCCGTTGTGAAGAGCAGGAGCACCATCTCCGAGCTTGATCCGGTACTACACCATGGTTTACTGAGAGAAGACTGTGGAAGACTCAGGCGCTCAGCCCTACCTGAAGAACAGAAGCATCCTGCTATCCTCTCTAAAAACCATCATGTTTCCAAACTCATCCTGCGATATCTTCACCAGCAGCTTGGTCATGCAAGAAGGAACTACATGCTCTCGGTTCTCAGGGAAAGATACTGGATCATCAATACCAACTCAGCGTGTAGAAAGGTAATTTCTGAATGCGTGTTTTGTAGACGCTACAGAGGACAGCCATCCGAGCAGAAGATGGCTGATATGCCAGAAGAAAGAATATGTTCAGACTTGCCACCCTTCACCAACGTAGGCATGGACTATTTTGAGCCTATTGAGGTCAAGAGAGGCCGAGTGATGGTCAAAATATACGGGTTATTTTTACCTGTATGGCTAGCCGGGCTGTACATTTGGAGGTGGCACATTCGTTGACAACTGACTCCTGTATCAATGTCATAAGACGCTTTATATGTCGAAGAGGTCCGGTGCGCCAAATAAGATCTGATAATGGCACAAATTTCATTGGTGCAGAGCATGAACTTAAGACAGCTTTATTAGGAATAGACCACACTAAAATCCACCAAGCTTTGCTGTCACAGGAAATTGACTGGATTTTCAACCCCCCTGCTGCGTCCCATTATGGGAGCGTCTCATCAGAAGGATCCGAAAGGTGCTTTCCTCTGTTCTACGACCGCAAACACGATGAAAGCCTTCAAACCATCCTATGTGAAGTCGAAGCCATCCTCAATGGCCGTCCCATCACAAAGATCTCTGAAGATGTAGACAATTTGGAAGCCCTCACCCCGAACGACATTTTGTTGCTCAAAGGGAATCCTATTCTTGCTCCTGGTGCTTTTCAAGACAGTGACCTGTAGGTCAAAAAATGTTGGAGGCAGGTTCAGTACCTTTCAGACCTGTTCTGGAAAAGATGGACAAGAGAGTACTTGCAAGAAAGGCAGAAATGGTCCAAAACACGGAGGAACTTTGCAGTCAGTGACATTGTGGTGATTATGGATCATACTGCCCCTCGTGGTTCCTGGATTGTGGGAAGGATTACCAGCACTTACCCAGATAAAGATGGACTTGTGAGGGCTGTACAGCTGAAGACAAAGACTGGACTATTGGAAAAACCCATTCGCAAGATCTTCTTACTACAAGAAGCCCTTTGAGAAAGGGCGTTAAGTTACTCACTTAAGGATCCTTTTTTTGTGTTTAATTGTGCTGTGTACACAATTGGGGCCGGTGTGTAGGAGCCATTTATATTGCTTTTGGGTTTAGTTCACCTGGTTTGTGTTAGGGTAATTGTGGAGTGTTATAATTGGTTGACCACTGGTGGCGGTATGGAGGTGTTGCATATATTGGTGCGGACGTGATAGTGCATGAAATTAGGTTGACGGGAGGTCATACGGTTTTTACTGCTCACACGTACATCATTGCACCACTTTTACATCCTCCATATATTCAACCAGGCATAACATTTAGCATCTTGGACGTGTAATTCATCGTTTTATTGTTTTTATACAATAAACGCAATATTAATTCCAACGTAAGCATCCGTCTGGACATTGCATTATTGGAGCGTGTTATTACCTGAATTCCCCATACCCAGAAGCGACTAGGACAAGACGTAACTGTCGCTACACTAACGATGCAATTGAAATTGTGGGACAGCTGCATCACGGTCGGCCCCTCACCTGCTCAGCCACCCCAAACCCAAAGTGTCTACTGTTAAAATTGAGGGGCAACAGGTCAGTGGCATGGCAGGGGCAAAGGAGCCTCCGCAAGGCCACTCCACTCCCCCACCACGCCCGACCATAGACCACCCCCCAAAATCCTATATGTATGTGAGGTGGTGCAGCGGAACAGGAAGAACGAGGGCACCACAAGCCCACACCCCAACACCGCCCAAACCGAACGGGGGGTGGGGGGGACCAAGGACACATGACTGACAGACCACTCACCACAGCACAGGCTCGGGCAAGCCATGGGCCGCAGGACACACCACAGGCCCTACCCGGCCCGCCAGGACACCCAGTCCGGTCCACCCAACCCCTCAGAGTTGATACCCACAGCCCCCCAACATCAGAGCCCCATCGGAGGCAGAGTCCACAGCACCACCCTCAAATCGCCAAACACCACGGACCAGCCACATGCCCCAAGGCAGACCCGATCGCCACCAGAACAGCAGGAACCACGCCCACGCGGCACACACACACAATCACGACTGGTAAGGGAGTCACACCACAGTGACCACTAGAGAACCGGACCCCACATAGAGTGGAGCACGGCCACACCCACGAAGCACGCAAGCCAGAAGTGCCAATGAGGGACAGAGAAGCAAGCACCACATGATAGGACCCACGAGAGGAGCAATCCCCTGCCGGATGCTGAATAACACACCCCCGCCCGCCTCGCCCCCCCGCCACACCGCAGACCAGCCATCACCCCTCGCCCATCCACCAACACGCCAAGGGAGACACCCCGGAGGCAGGCAGACAGCCGCCAGCCAGGAAACAGAGACTAGCCAGGCACCAGCAAGTAGCAGGGACCGCCCGCCAGCCCCCCACAAGACCTGCCAAACCACCCCCGACCACCCCACCCGAGAGTAAGCATCCCCCTGCCGATCCCGGCCAGCGCCACACAAAAGAACACCCCGCCCCCCGCCCGCACAGGCGCCCACACACCCATCCGCCCGCAGCCCCCATGCGCCCCCCATCCACCACACCCAGCGACCCCGTCCCCGAAGGGAGACAGGAAAGGATCCCCCCACCCCAGCACAATGCACCCTCCATCCCAAGCCCAAACTGCACATCTGAGACCCCCACTCCCACGCACCCCGGGCATCCCAGCATGCAGGCCACAAAGAGAGCAGGGCATCACACAGTAAGACATCTTTTATCTAAGAAAGAAAAAATATCATCACGTTTTAATCTCGCAAGATTTTGTGTCTTGTGACACCCCTACCATCTGGTTTGGTTTGGTTTAGTTTATTTGAACATGAAGGTTACAATGGAATACATCTCATGAATCATCCTTTCACAGTTCCACATGTCCAAAAGGAGTAGGAAGAAGCAAAGCTTATTTAATCCTACCCCCCCCCCCCCCATCTATTCCACAGCTAGTACAGCACATGTTGTTCAGTTCCTGCATTCCATCTCATATTTTCTATAATAAGAGTGATAATAAATAATTAATTAACAGTAAAAAGACAAAAGAAAAATAGAAAAAAACAAAAACATAAAAGACGAGCATGACAGAACAATCATTGTGATGATCAAGACTCTTCTTCCTTGTATTTAGCAAACATCAACTGTTTGTATTGTTTTTGAATTTACTCATCTCTGTACTTTGTTTGAGTTCCTTGCTCAATCCATTCCATAATTTAATTCCACATACAGAAATGCTGTGGCTTTTCAGTGTTGTTCTCGCATATAAATGTTTTAAGTTTGATTTCCCCCTAACATCATATTTCTCCTCTCTGTTTGAAAAATACTGTATGAGGTTTTTGGGTAACAAGTTGTTATTAACTTTATGCATTATTCTAGCGGTTTGAAAGAGTACTAAATCTGCTAATTTTAATATCTGTGATTTTAAAAATAAAGGGTTTGTATGTTCTCTATACTTGGCATTGTGAATTATCCTCACAGATCTTTTTTGCAGTACAGTGAGTGAGTGAAGATTGCTTTTGTAATTATTTCCCATATCTCCACACAATACATTAAATATGCTAATACTAAGGAACAGTACAGAGTGTGGAGTGATTTTTGGTCAAGAACATATTTTGCTTTATTCAATATAGAAATATTTCTCACCACATTTTGTTGTATATTTTTAATATAAGATTTCCAACTCATTTTTTCGTCTATTATGACCCCCAGGAATTTATATTCTTCCACTTTTTCAATGTCCACTCCGTTAATTTGTATTTGGTCGTACGTATCCCTTCTGCTATTTCCAAATAGCATTATTTTAGTTTTACTTAAGTTCAAGGATAATCTGTTCCTGTCAAACCACAATTTTAATATGACCTTTTCATCCTTGACCTTTTTAATGAGTTCTTGTGTGCTTTTGCCAGAACAGAAAGCAGTAGTATCATCCGCAAATAAGACCAACTTTAAGTCCTTTGTTACTTTACAAATGTCGTTGATATACAAATTGAACAGTTTTGGTCCCAGTATGGACCCCTGGGGTACTCCACACGTGGTGTATAAACTCCCAGATGTATATTCTCCTAGTTTTACAAATTGTTTCCTCTTTGCTAGATAGCTTTTAACCCAATTCAAAACTAATCCTCTAATTCCGTACCTTTATAATTTAGAAATTAAAATATTGTGATTAATTGTTTCGAAAGCTTTAAGTCCTTTTGAATTTACAAATGTCATTGATTTACATATTTAACAGTTTTGGTCCCTAAGACTTGAAAAGAGACTTATTCTTTTGTTACAGCCCAATTGTTCTAATTCAGAAGATACATTATTTCTATCGTTATTTAATTCCAGAGATTATGTATGCACCACTGAAATGTATCATCCATTCATCTTCTTCTGCTTAACCGAGGTCGGGTTGTGGGGGCAGCTGCCTAAAAACTGAAACTGCGAACTAGTGAGAGCTGATGATCACTGCCCAATGATGCCAGCCAGGATCACATAACCTGCAATAAGCAGAGACCCAATCCTGCAGCCAGCAAACCGCATCCTCTGCATGTAGAAATTCTGTCCATAAAAGTAATAAACAGAATCCATTACAATGGGCATCACTGGCGGAGTCCAACCCTCACTGGAATCAAGTCCGATTTAGTCCAGCAATGCCGAGCCGTTTTTGACACCAGTCATACAGGGCGAATTGCCCAAATTAGGTGGTACGCCATACCTGTACATACTATATGGGGTACCCCATAACCCATATAGAAAAATTTTACATTACTAAATACTATCTATAATCAAAGACACATTTCATAGAAATAATGTTCAAAAACTGGCATGAAAGTGATTTCCAAAATCAGAACAACGCAGGAACCTGAGGTCAAATGCTTAAGTTTTGAAATGTAAAACAGTAAAAATTTGAAGGAAAAATGTGTCTGTTAAGGTTGAAATCTACTGAGCAATCTTTGTGCAATCCAATTTTACCAGACTTCAACAAGCGGCAGAGGATTAGTTATACGTTGTTGTAGTCAGTGCATATGTTTTTGGTTTTTGTTTGACTTTTTGTGCCTTTTTGGCATCTCTGATTCAAAAAGCAGCTCACACTGCAGCCTCAACAGCGTGCCCTAATGGCACTCAAGTTAATGACCCACTGAAAAATGATCAAAACCAGGACATTTTCATTTCTTTCAGAAAAAAACACCCAGATGGACAGAATATACCACTCCCCCCTCAACTTTAGTAATAAGAATACAGTGGACCAGGACTTTGACATGTTGGTTGACATAGACGGGTTGGTGAAAGAAGCGGGACCAACTTTCGCCGTATCTCTAATCACAATGGTGAAGTCAAAGGTCACAATCAATGACTATCATCACTAATTAGTCTTTGAATAAACATTGATGCCAGCCTCATTTAGACATTGTACAAAGACAATTCACAACGGGAGACACAACGTTGTTGTGTTTTCTTCACACCTCTGATTGCAGCCAGGTTTCATCATTGTACGCTAACGCATGCAGGTGTGAACCAGCGTCCCCTGAGAGCATCAGCTAACCGCCTTTTCTGACTGATGCATGGGAAAGGACGGTCTCAAAGGAAAGTGAGCATGCGTTCATGTGGGAGATAACCCTTGAGTGTTGTAAACAAAAAATTTGATTTTGATAGATGAGTTTAATAAAAAAGCAACTGTCTCAATTGGCACACTTCAACACAAAAGATATACAGTACAGTGGAACCATGGTTTGGGTCATTAATCTGTTCCAAAAGGTCTGACAAAAAACAGAAGAAAACCAAAAATGTTTCTCATAAGAAATAATGCTAATTCAATCAATCCGTTCCAGACATCCAAAAATATTAACACAAAACACATTTTAAAGAGAATAATTATAGTTTTACATGCCTGTAACAAGTGAATTTCCCCGCTGTGGGATAAATAAAGTACAAATACAAATGCAGAAAACAATGTCAAATACTTTATGAATGACAAATTGAATGGATAAATGACCAGTCAAACCTGTCAATTACAGTATCAGGGGAATAGGGGACTGGACTGTATCAAAATTGTGATCTTCTTCTTCTTCTTTTCCTTTCGGCTTTTCCTTTCAGGGGTTGCCACAGCGAATCAATTGCCTCCATCTAATCCTGTCTTCTGCATCACATCAACTACCTTCATGTCCTCTTTCACTACATCCATAAACTTCCTCTTTGGTCTTCCTCTAGGCCTCCTGCCTGGCAGTTCCAAACTCAGCATCCTTCTACCTATATATTCCCTATCTCTCCTCTGGACATGTCCAAACCATCTCAGTCTGGCCTCTCTGACTTTATCTCCAAAACCTCTAACATGTGCTGTCCCTCTGATGTACTCATTCCTGATCCTATCCTTCCTGGTCACTCCCAGAGAGAACCTCAGCATCTTCATCTCTGCTACCTCCAGCTCTGTCTCCTGTCTTTTCCTCATTGACACTGTCTCTAGACCAAACACCACCACAGTTTTCTACACCTTTCCTTTCATTTTAGCTGAAACTCTTCTATCACACATCACACCTGACACTTTTCTCCACCTGTACCATCCTGCCTGTACACGCTTCTTCACCTCTTTTCCACACTCTCCATTGCTCTGGACTGTTGACCCTAAGTACTTAAAATCTTCCACCTTCTTGATCTCTTCTCCCTGTAAGCTCACTCTTCCACTTGGGTCCCTCTCATTCACACACATGTACTCTGTCTTACTGTGGCTAACCTTCATTCCTCTCCTTTCCAGGGCAAACCTCCACCTCTCTAGCTTCTCCTCCACCTGTTCCCTGCTCTCACTGCAGATCACAATGTCATCTGCAAACATCATAGTCCATGGAGATTCCTGTCTAACCTCGTCTGTCAGTCTGTCCATCACCATAGCGAACAAGAAGGGGCTCAGAGCTGATCCCTGATGCAGTCCCACCTCCACCTTGAACTCCTCTGTCACACCTACAGCACACCTCACCACTGTCTTCCAGTCCTCATACATGTCCTGCACCGCTCTAACATACTTCTCTGCCATTCCAGACTTCCTCATACAATAGCACAGTTCCTCTCTGGGCACCCTGTCATAAGCTTTCTCCACATCTACAAAAACACAATGCAGCTCCGTCTGGCCTTCTCTGTACTTCTCTATCAACATCCTCAAAGCAAATACTGCCTCTGTAGTACTCTTTTTTGGCATGAAACCATACTGCTGCTCACAAATGCTCACTTGTGCCCTTAGTCTAGCTTCAACTACTCTTTCCCATAACTTCATTGTATGGCTCATCAGCTTTATTCCTCTGTAGTTGCCACAGCTCTGCACATCTCCCTTGTTCTTAAAAATGGGCACCAGCACACTTCTCCTCCATTCCTCAGCCATCTTTTCATGATCTAAGATCCTGTTGAACAACCCATTCAGAAACTCTACTGCCACCTTTCCTAGACACTTCCAAACCTCTACAGGTATATCATCAGGACCAACGGCCTTTCCACTCTTCATCCTCTTCAATGCCCTCCTCACTTCATCCTAATCTTTGCTACTTCCTTGTCCACAAAAGTCCCCTCTTCTAGTCTTTGTTCTCTCTCATTTTCCACGTTCATCAGCTCTTCAAAGTACTCTTTCCATCTTCCCATCACACTACTGGCTCTTGTCAATAGACTTCCATCCCTATCCTTAATCACCTTAACCTGCTGCACGTCCTTCCCATCTCTGTCTCTCTGTCTTGCCAACCTGTATAGATCAGTCTCTCCCTCCTTACCCTCCAAGCACTGATAGCCTGTGATTGGCTTCTGCCAAAGAAAGAACTATCGTTTCCTCACTGATTCACAATCGTCACAGTATTTAAACAATTAATAGTAGTTATAAAGTAAAGAAGATGTCACAAGATTAAAATTAGCCGCACCGCTGTATAAGCCGCAGGGTTCAAAGTTTAAGAAACCAGTAGCGGCTTATACACTGGAATTTACAGTACTCATTTCAGCCCACTGGAAATCAAACACTAATTGCCATCTATATAGAGGTGCGCAGCTTGGCAAAACTGGCCATCAGATGCTGATAGCAGACATGCGAGGGAAGCTTCAAGGCTATGATATTGGACAGACGGACCCTTCAGTTGGACTCTTCCCGCCTCCAGGATCCCACGTTTCAGGAAATGTATAACTGTGCCATCTCAAACTGCTTCAGCAAACTTTCTGAAGAGTCTCTGACGAACTGGCACCTTTTCAAACTCAAGGTGTTCCAGGCAGCCAAAGAAACAATTGCCAGCCAAAAAAGCCATGGATTTCCCAGGAGACTCATCAACCTCAACCGTGGAGATGTAGACCAGTATGTCCACCTCAACTGTTGTCGAAACCTGGCCATCTGACATGACAGAGAAAAACTATGTAGTGATCAGGCAACAATCCATGAGACAGCCAGAACAACAATCTACAGCAACTCTACTTCGCCGAGCAATGTCCAGGCACCGCTGCTCCCTAGTTAAAGACAGCACCGTAAACGTTGTCTCAAATCAGCAAGACTGCATTGACCGCTGGAGAGAGCACTTCAGACAGTTTGTTAACCATCTCCCACATGCCTGAAGACCCACAATCAACACAGCCAGTACCCCTAACCAAATCTGCGTCACCTCCACTTTAACAGCCGAGGTAATAGCCTCTCCTTTAAAGCTCAACAATGGCAAAGCACCCTATGTTAGGAGTAGTATTTTCTGGTGAGTCAACTCAGTGAGCGACCATGATGCTGGTGAACTATTTCACTTGTTAGCTTCTTTTGTCGCTCATGAACAATGGAAACTATAGCGACATGTAGAGTGGTCTTTGAAATGGAACTAATCGATGTGTTGCAACACTTTTATTGTGAATGTTGATTTGAAATCAGTGGAGAAGGCTAAAGAAAAGGCTTAAGAAGCATGACTAATTGCCTGGTAGCAACAGCTGTGGCTTGTCACTCAGCCAGTGTAACCCACGTGCTTCACACTGCCCGCTCCAGGGCTCGAATGGAGGGTTACGTGTTCAGGTCTCCTGAAATATGACATTTTCACCTGGCCTGATGCACTTGCAAACTTTGGTGAGTTTTCATGCATGCTGCATGCATAATGTGAGGAAATTGTTGCAATAGGGCTCTTCCCTTCCTAGTCCTTTTGCAAGTTGATAGAGGCAACCATTTCAACCACAGTTTTCCGGCCTGGTCAGTCTTGGAAACAATGTTGGGCTTCATCCAGGGACACGTTACAGGCCCCCAGGGGATCATTGTGATGATCAATACTCTTCTGCCTTGTATTTAGTAAACACCAACTGCTTGTATTGTTTTTTGAATGTGCTCGTCTCTGTACTTTGTTTGAGTTCCTTACTCAATCCATTCCATAATTTAATTCCACATACAGAAATGCTGTGGGTTTTCAGCGTAGTTCTGGCATATAAATGTTTTAAGTTTAACTTTCCTCTAAGATCATATTTCTCCTCTCTGATTGAGAAATACTGTATGAGGTTTTTGGGTAACAAGTTGTTATTAACTTTATGCATTATTCTAGCGGTTTGAAAGAATACTAAATCTGCTAATGTCTAAAAGGTTTGTATGTTGTCTATACTGGTATTATGAATGATCCTCACCATCTTTTTTGCAGTACAGTGAGTGAGTGAAGATTGCTTTTGTAATTATTTCCCCATATCTCCACACAATACATTAAATATGCTAATACTAAGGAACAATACAGAGTGTGGAGTGATTTTTGATCAACAACATATTTTGCTTTATTCAATATAGAAATATTTCTCACCACCTTTTGTTGTACATATTTAATATAAGATTTCCAACTCATTTTTTCGTCTATTATGACCCCCAGGAATTTTATTCTTTCACTTTTTCAATGTCCACTCCGTTAATTTGTATTTGGTCGTACGTATCCCTTCTGCTATTTCCAAATAGCATTATTTTAGTTTTACATAAGTTCAAGGATAATCTGTTTCTGTCAAACCATGACTTTAATATGACCTTTTCATCCTTGACCTTTTTAATGAGTTCTTGTGTGCTTTCGCCAGAACAAAAAGCAGTAGTATCATCCGCAAATAAGACCAACTTTAAGTCCTTTGTTACTTTACAAATGTCGTTGATATACAAATTGAACAGTTTTGGTCCCAGTATGGACCCTTGGGGTACTCCACACGTGGTGTATAAACTCCCAGATGTGTATTCTCCTAGTTTTACAAATTGTTTCCTCTTTGCTATGTAGCTTTCAACCCAATTCAAAACGAATCCTCTAATTCCGTACCTTTCTAATTTTTATATTAAAATCCATCCATCCATCCATTTTCTATACCGCTTCTTCCTCATTAGGGTCGCGGGGGCATGCTGGAGCCTATCCCAGCTGACTTCGGGCGACAGGCGGGGTACACCCTGGACTGGTCGCCAGCCAATCGCAGGGCACATATAGACAAACAACCATTCACACTCACATTCATACCTATGGACAATTTAGAGTCGCCAATTAACCTCACCTGCATGTTTTTGGAATGTGGGAGGAAGCCGGAGTACCCGGAGAAAACCCACGCACACACGGGGAGAACATGCAAACTCCACACAGAAATGCCCAGGGGAGAATCCAACCCAGGTCTTCCCGATCTCCAAGCTGTTACTGTGTTGGCCAACGTGCTAACCACTAGACCACCGTGCGGCCCTTATATTAAAATATTGTGATTAATTGTATGGAAAGCTTTTGTCAGATCCATGAATACAGCTGCTGCCCATCTTCTGTTGTCCATAGCAGTAGTGATTTCCTCCGTGATTTCCATCAGTGCCATAGAAGTTGAAATGTTGGCTCTGTAACCATATTGACTGCCTGCAAGTAATTAATTGTTATTAATACATTTGTCCAACCTATTATTAAATAGCTTCTCCATAATTTTAGATAACTGAGGTAACAAGGAAACTGGCCAATAATTTGTAAATTGATGTTTGTCTCCTTTTTTAAAAATTGGAACCACTTTGGCTGTTTTCATTTTGCTTGGAAATATTCCAGTCTGAAAAGATAAGTTACTAATATATGTTAACGGGTCTGTGATCTCATTGATGACCCTTTTAATTGTTTCCATTTCCATTCCATGACAATCAGTTGATGTTTTTGCCTTAAAATGTTTGACAATGTCAGTGATCTCCTTTTTAGTTACAAGTTTTAGTGAGAAACATAGAATTAAGATTCCTATCACTATCATTCCCTTCATCAATTGTGTCTTGTTTTGGAATTTCTTCTTCCAGTTTTGGTCCAAAGTTTTGGGGGTAGGATTAAATAAGCTTTGCTTCTTCCTACTCCTTTTGGACATGTGGAACTGTGAAAGAATGATTCATGAGGTGTATTCCATTGTAACCTTCATGTTCAAATAAACTTAACCAAACCAAAGGCTTTGCAATCTTGGCTGTATATTTAAGGTGTTTACTGAATAATCCAAATCCAAAAAATGTTTTGCATTTGATTGCAGTATAAATTGTGGTTGTTGTTCCTCACTGCAAACTGCAGTGTGTGCATACCCGGAACCAGTCGACTACAGCGACAAGGTTAGCAAATGTTGAGAAAGGTGGATTCTCTGCGTTTTCTGGTTGTTTCCGGAACTTGTTTTGCGTTATGATGGATTATCTTAGTCATAGCATTTTCCGGAATACATATTTAAATTAGTCATAGTTCTGAAGTATATGAGATGTCACAAGATTAAAACATGACCACATATTAGCCCGCACCGCTGTATAAGCTGCAGGGTTCAAAGTTTGACAAAAGAGTAGCGGCTTATAGACTGGAAATTATGATAATGGTTTTTTCATGAGGTTTTCAAAAATAAAATTCATTTGTGATCGTTTACTCCTATGTAAGCAGACTTCAAAGCATTTATGTTCAAGCTAAATGGTTTGATATTTATATACTGTTGAAAATAGCCCTGTCAGAAATTCGGAGTAAAGAAATTCTTAAAAAGCTCAATAGTTTAAAAAAATCATAGCGACATTCAGACATTTCCACCAAAAACTTTGGTTAGCGCCCTAATTTAAACCACGCAAACTTTTATGACCCTACCTCTGAAAAGAATCGTAATCGAGAATTGTTAGGACCAGAATCGAAACGAGGAATCAGCTCAAATTCAAACGATGCCCAACCCTAGTGTCCAGAGACACAAAAGTCCGTGTTTGCAGAAAAAAAAGTATAATTGATCTGTCCCTGGGTACTTTATACCTGGAATATGTGCTTCAGTAAATGAACCTTATGTGGTAAATTAGCACCGAATGTCCCTCATGGGAGAAACATGGACCTTTACTATTTACCTTTTTCTAACAGTGTGGACATCCTTGCTTCGACTGCTGCATCCACCAACCAGGACCAGTTAAGTGGATAACAATGGAGGACTGCATAGATGCACACTGGACTTCCCGTATATGATGCCCTCTGTTGAGCACTACCACAGCCCGACAGCGCATATCTTACATGAGAAGTTTTTCCATTTAATGTGACGTCATGCTTGGAAGTTCGAGAAATGGGCAGGTTTAGGGGTGAGGAAAGGAAGCAGAGGGAGGAGAATGAGGAAGGGCAGTACTGACGGAGAGGATGGATAAAGCCACGCGTGAAGATCACTTGAGAAACTACAAGAAGCTGTGAGCTGTCAGAGCTCCAGCTTCGCGACTCTTCTACTTCCTAATAATGGAGATAGAGGACCAATCGGAGCTCTGCTTTCCACAACTCGTCAACATTTCCTGCAGGAAACCCACATCTCATTGGTCTGAAAGTGTTCTTTTGACTCTTTTAATGTCCATCATCTGTGTTTTCACTGTGGTTCTCAACCTGCTGGTCATCATCTCCATCTCCCACTTCAGGCACTTATTTTTATTCTGGAATTTGATCAATTTCTCCTCACTCTAATGATGCAACTCTTGAGTTCACTAAGAACAAAAGTTGTCTTTTTTTATGTCTCCAGGCAGCTCCACACTTCCACCAACCTCCTCCTCCTCTCTCTCAGTGTCTCTGACTTTCTGATGGGTCTCCTGGTGATACCAGTTGATATCTACGTGAGAACGTCCTGCTGGACTCTCGGTGATGTATTTTGTTTTCTGTGGGTGTACATGTCCTTCCTTTTGACGTCTGTCTCAGTAGGAAACATGGTGCTGATATCAGCTGATCGTTATGTGGCTATTTGTGATCCTCTGCATTATAACACCAAAGTCACTGTGAGAAGAGTTCAACTTTGTGTTTGTCTCTGTTGGTTCTCTTCTTTTCTTTACTGTAGCAGCACTTTGAAGGATCAGCTAGTTCATCCTGGAAGGTATATTTCCTGCTATGGAGAGTGTGTCATTGGTGGTGACTATTATGCAGGCGTTATTGATCTTGTTGTGACCTTCCTCCTCCCTCTCAGCATCATCATCACTCTGTACATGAGAGTGTTTGTGGTTGCTGTGTCTCAGGCCCGAGCCATGAGCTCTCATGTTACATCAGTCACACTACAGCATTCAGTCACTGTCAGAGCAAAGAAATCAGAGTTGAAGGCAGCCAGGACTCTTGGTGTCCTTGTCCTCGTCTTCCTCGTGTGTTTCTGTCCATTTTACATTACCACTCTGGCAGGTGACAAAAACTTAACTTCTTCTTTTCCTGAATATGTTAGTTATTTCTTTTATTTTAACTCGTGTTTAAACCCGTTGATCTATTCCTTGTTTTACCCGTGGTTTAGAAGAGCTGTCAGACATGTTGTCACTCTGCACATACTGCAGCCTGACTCCTGTGAGGACAACATACTGTAACACTGGATGATCACTGTGTGAAAACAACTGTCTTCTTTATATTATTTATCAGAAAAACATGAAACAATTCTATTTGTAATTTATAACTGTTGAAGCATTGTGAGTGTTCATAAAACTGTCTAATAAAAACACTACTGCAATTTCTCTATGTTATTTGCACTTATGTCTTTTAAGGCGCTTTTACTGGCACCGCAGTCTACTTTGTGACAATGTTTGGAGGCCAGAATACATGTGACGACACCGTAAAAAGAAAATTATAAAATAAATAATAATCACAGAGTAACTCATGATATACAGATAGGCCTACTGTATATCCAGTCATGGAAAAAATTATTAGACCACACTTATTTCTTCTTTTTATTGATCCACTTTAATGCCTGATACAACTAAAGGCACATTTGTTTGGACAAATATAATGATGATAACAAATATAGCTCATAAGAGTTTGTCCTATCCTGAACTACGATACAAAATGGCTTGGCACTGAGACTGAGTGAGGAATAAGACTAAACTGAAATACTGGTACGTATGTATGGTATGGATGTGGAGTAGTCCATACCTACAGCAAAATCCACAATTGGAGTACATATGTTCACTTCGTCTCTCCCCCCACCTCAACATAATGTTGGTGTTAGGTCATCTACAATGTACATATTACTTGTGGACATGTCACACCATCCCCCAACATCATGACGGTTCTGTCACAAGGTGGCTTCCGCCAGACATTTTTCATTGTGGTGGCCAAGGTGAGACTATTACTCACATAGATGTGGCAATAAGTGGATACCTGCAATGTCTAGATGGCCAGTGGGGTGGCTTGAGATTCAAGATTCAAGATTTTATTGTCATATGCACAGTAAAACAGGCAGTTCTACTATGCAATGAAATTCTTATTCTGTTCATTCTCCCAAGAAAAGAAAGAAAACACAAGAAAAAGAATAAGAACATAAGAAACATAAATACCAATAAATTAAGCAACAACAACAAAAGAGACATTAATACAGATAAATAATACAAATAAATAAATAAATAAATAAAAGTGCTATGAGTGTGTGCGTGTGGTGTGTGTGAGTGTTTCGTTGAGAAGCCTGATGGCCTGTGGGGAAAAAAAATTTGCCAGCCTTGTGGTCCTGGACTTCAAACTCCTGTAGCGTCTGCCTGACGGTAGGAGTGTGAATAATGAGTGTTGTTGATGTGTGCTGTCCTTGATGAGGTTTTCCTCAGTCTCCTCAGGAAGTACAGTCTCCTTTGGGACTTCTTCAGAATTTGTTGGGTGTTGTGAGACCAGGTGAGGTCCTCGCTGATGTGTGTGCCAAGGAACTTGAAGGTTTTCACCCTCTCCACCTCAGTCTCATCAATAAACAGGGGTATATGCGGCTCCTTTTCCCTTGTTCTTGGGTCGATGATCATCTCTTTAGTCTTATCTAAATCGTGTTATCTAAATCTATCGTGTTTTTCTATTTTTTGCTATTTTATTGTTCATTTTGGACATTCAACACACTCACGCAGTACATTACAACAGGGAGACACTTTTGAACATCGGCAGGGTTCACCATGAACTTTCATTTAGCCTCTCAGACTTTGCCTTTCTTCTGCGCCGGGAGAACGCAGCAGCCTGCGGGCCTGGTGAGCTGAATACCCGGCGAGCAAAGCATTCGAGGCGTAAACGAGGCAAGCGAGCCGGCCTGCATGCTAGGCTAAAAGCTAGAGCGACTAGGCCACCGCTACCAAGCCTGCTGCTAGCCAACGTCCGCTCTCTTGAAAACAAGATGGACGAACTACGAGCAAGGATTACAGCTCAACGTGAGATCAGGGAATGCTGTGTCCTCACCTTCACAGAAACCTGGCTGACGGAGGATATACCGGACTCGGCGATCCAGTTGGAATCATTTGCTGCTTACCGGGGAGATCAGACTTTAGCGTCTGGTAAACACAGAGGTGGCGGCGTCTGTGTTTACCAAAACAAACGGTGGTGCACAGACGTACAGACGATGGAAAAGCACTGCTCGCAGGACATTGAGCTGCTGATGGTGAAATGCAGACCTTTTTATTTACCTCGTGAGTTTAGCGCTGTGTATTTAACTACTGTTTACATCCCACCACGAGCTAACACTGCTAATGCACTAGGCCTCCTGCATGACATCATTGATAAACACGAGACCAAACACCCAGACACTGTATTCATTATATCTGGCGATTTCAACCACTGTAACCTCAGGACTGTCCTCCCCAAATATTACCAGTATGTGAGCTTTCCCACAAGGGAAAATAACATCCTGGACCAAGTCTACAGCAACATGAAAGGTGCTTTGAAGGCTGTTCCAAGACCCCACTTTGGAAAGGCTGACCACATCTCTATATTCCTTTATCCAACATACAGACAACTTCTCAAAAAAGCTCCCCCTGTAAGTACAGCAGTTAAAGTGTGGAATGAAGAAACTGATCAAGTACTTCAGGACTGCTTTGGCTGCACAAACTGGGATGTGTTTAAAACTGCAGCGGGAAGGGAAGATTGTACTGTTGATTTGGATGAATATGCTTCTGCTGTTACTGGCTACATTAGCACATGTATAGAGACTGTTACCACCACCAAGTATTACAGAAAATACCCAAACCAAAAACAGTGGATGAACTGTGATGTAAGGGCTAAGCTATGTGCTCGTTCGACTGCATTTGTCATGGGCACCGCTGATGACTACAAAAAGGCCAGATATGACCTGAGGAGGTCCATACGAGAGGCCAAAAGACAGTACAGACAGAAGCTGGAGGGCTACTATTCCACCTCAGACCCTCGGCGCATGTGGGTGGGGCTCCAGCACATCACAGACTATCGACAGCGGAGTAGCGTAGCCACGTCCAGCCAAACCACACTTCCAGATGAGCTGAACGAGTTCTATGCCCGCTTTGACACCCAAACTCCTGATGAGCAGAGAGGGTGGCTGAACCTGGGGAGCACACAGGACGCACCTCTCATGGTGACATCAGCTGATGTGCGCAGGGTTCTAAACAAAACAAACCCACGAAAAGCAGCAGGCCCAGACAACATCTCAGGACGTGCACTTCGGGTTTGCTCATCAGAGCTAGCTGATGTGCTTGCTGACATATTTAACCTGTCGCTTGCACAAGCTCGCCCGAAGTCAGCTGGGATAGGCTCCAGCATGCCCCCGCGACCCTAATGAGGAAGAAGCGGTATAGAAAATGGATGGATGGATGGATGGATGGCTTGCACAAGCATCTATACCGACCTGCTTTAAGTCCACCACCATAGTGCCCGTACCCAAGAAGAGCAACGTGACCTGCTTGAATGACTATCGCCCTGTAGCACTCACTCCTATTGTTATGAAGTGCTTTGAAAGATTAGTCATGACCCACATCAAAAAGAGCATCCCGGCGGCAACTGTGGGCCCTCTACAGTTTGCATATCGCCAGAACCGGTCCACGGATGATGCAGTCAACACTGCCATCCACACAGCCCTTTCTCACCTACAGGGCCAGGACACATACGTCAGAATGCTATTTATAGACTATAGCTCTGCTTTTAATACAGTCAGCCCCCACAAACTCACAAATAAGCTCCTCACACTTGGCCTGTCTCCCTCCCTCAGTAACTGGGTGTTTAACTTTCTCACGGGCAGACCCCAGTCAGTCAGAGTCCACAACCGCACATCCAGCTCATGAATTGTGAGCACTGGGACCCCACAGGAGTCCACTCCTCTACACGCTCTTCACCTATGATTGCGTCGCCTCCCAGAACAACACCAGCATCATTAAATTTGCGGATGACACGACAGTCATCGGACTGATCACTGGTGGTGTTGAAACATCATACAGAAGAGAGGTGGCGGACCTCATAGCTTGGTGTCGTGATAACAATCTCCTTCTCAATACAGATAAGACTAAAGAGATGATCATCGACCCAAGAACAAGGGAAAAGGAGCCGCATAGACCCCTGTTTATTGGTGAGACTGAGGTGGAGAGGGTGAAAACCTTCAAGTTCCTTGGCACACACATCAGCGAGGACCTCACCTGGTCTCACAACACCCAACAAATTATGAAGAAGTCCCAAAGGAGACTGTACTTCCTGAGAAGACTGAGGAAATTTGGCATGTCCACCACAATCCTGAGTTGCTTCTACAGATGCACTATGGAAAGTGTCCTTACCGCCTCCATCACTGTTTGGTACGGTAACTGTACAACACGTGATAGGAAGGCACTCCAGCGGGTGATCAAGACCTCACAGAACATTGTTGGGGCAGCCCTCCCCTCACTGCAAGACATTTATACATCTAGAGTCCTACGCAGAACACACAACCTCATCAAGGACAGCACACATCCACAACACTCATTATTCACACTCCTACCGTCAGGCAGACGCTACATGAGTTTGAAGTCCAGGACCACAAGGCTGGCAAACAGCTTTTACCCACAGGCCATCAGGCTTCTCAATGAAGCACTCACACACGCCACACGCAACACACACTCATAGCACTTTATTTATTTATTTGTATTATTTACTTGTATTAATGTCTCTTCTGTTGTTGTTGCTTAATTTCTTGGTATTTATGTATATGTGTTTATGTTTCTTATGTTCTTATTCTTTCTTGTGTTTTCTTTCTTTTCTTGGGAGAATGAACAGAATAAGATTTTCATTGCATGGTATAACTGCTGTTTTACCATGCACATGACAATAAAACTCTCTTTAATCTTGAATCTTGAATCTTATCTGTATTGAGAAGGAGATTGTTATCACGACACCAAGCTATGAGGTCCGCCACCTCTCTTCTGTTTGATGTTTCAACACCACCAGTGATCAGTCCGATGACTGTCGTGTCATCTGCAAATTTAATGATGCTGGTGTTGTTCTGGGAGGCCACGCAATCATGGGTGAAGAGCGTGGGATGGCCATGGCCACCACTAGCCACTGGCCACCCTGTCCAAAAGTTTAGAGCATCTATTAGAGCAATTAATAGCTGAGCAGTGTGCCAAGGACATGGTTTCAATGCATAGTTTCTGGATCACCATCATGGCAGCCAAACCAGCGCAGGGCATAATATGGAAGTAGATGCCAATCGGCACTCCTGTTTTAGACGCCTTGCTTTACATGCCCACTCATGCTGCTACAGAGAGCTTCCAATATTAACAGATTTATGTGCTGAATCACACGTCAGAATTTAAGTCAAAGTCAACATAGTGAGAAAACTTGACCAGAACCGATCAAAGAAATCATGGAGAGTCAGGGAGTACTTTCAATGTTACTGCAGACCTGTCACCATATATAAATTGATCGTACTCAACATGCAATTTGACTCTTGAATACGCTTGTATGCTTTACTGCTCTCCATTTTGTTGCATTCTCCTGGTTTCAGTTTTGAGTTCAGTACAGTACAGATAAATAAATAGATATTATCAATTTCTCAATGGTATTTCTGTCAGTGTTCACTTCCTGTCTCTGCCACCTGTTCTTCCCTGCCTTCTCCTGGGCGTATTCTTTCCCGTTTCAGGAGACCTTTCTCCGGCTGGAGGCGGGACTACTGGGCACACCTGCCTCTGGTGAGCGCTCACATCCTTTTAAGCGAATGGACTGCACCTGAGAGACGCTGGATTATTCCACATGGTTTGTGCCTCGGACAAGGACAGTAGTTCTGGCCTTTTGGACTATTCCTTTTGTTGCAGTTTTGTCGGACCTCTTTTCCCTTTCCTGAGGTCCAACTTGTCCCTGCGTCTCCCAGAAGGTGTGCTCCAGTATTCCCGGCTCTCCAGGCTGGAACTCCTTCAGTTCTCCTCCACGTGTGATCTTCATGGTGCTTTTTCCGTTCGACCTCCTGACTCATGCACCATCGCCTTTTGTTCTGTTTGTATGAAATTAAAAGACTCACTTACCTGTTCATCTGCCTCCTGCCTCTGCATCTGGGGTCCAACGCCCGCCGAATGCAACAATTTCAAATCGAGGGGGCTGTCCCCCTGTGGGGACTTGACAGCAAATAACTGACAACCACTGCTTTAGGCCAATATTGTGACTTAAAATTATGGCTGCCAAAAATAGCGTTAATGGCGGTAACTGATATATTTCATTAATTACGTCAAATTTTTTTGTGAAATTAACGCACGCACATCATGGCAAGCCATGGCTCTCTATTATGACAACAGACGGCAGCACAGTGTAGCTCCCCACAAAGTCACACAGTGTCTGACGCTCTTTATAACTTTATTCTTACCTGAACACATCAACAGAAGTACAGTTCCAACGCCATAGATCAAATCAACTATAGTCAAAGTTTATTTATATAGCACCTTACAACATCCCAATGGTGCCCAAGGTGCTTCACAAAAGTAAAAACACGAAACAGCAAATGAGAACAGGGTAAAATCGAATAAGAATAAAAACAACTAAAACATTAAAATAAAATAAAAATACAGGCACAGAATCACAACTAAAGAACATATAACCATCATAATGTGTCATAAGCCAGTCTGAATAAATGAGTTTTTAAAAGAGATTTAAAAACTGACAACTCTGTAATAGACCGTAGCGCAGGTGGAAGGGAGTTCCAGAGTGTGGGGCAAACGCAGCAAAAGCACGATCCCCCCATTTTTTGTATTTCATCCTTGGGACTTCTAATGTTGTGTGTTGAGAAGAGCGCAGGGCCCTGGAGTGGTGACGGACAGTTAAAAGCTCAGCCAAGTATGCTGGAGCAAGTCCATTAATGGCCTTGAACGCAAATAAAAGGACTTTAAAATGTATTCTTGATTGTACCGGGAGCCAATGGAGAGAACGGAGAACTGGAGTGATATGGGAGTATTTTGGGGTATTAGTAAGAAGGCGAGCAGCTGCGTTTTGTACCAACTGGAGCCTGTGGAGGAGGGACTAATTTACTCCAGTGTAGAGGGCATTACAATAGTCAAGTCTCGAGCTGATGAAAGCATGGATCGCTTTTTCGAGATCTGTACGAGACAAAAATGGGCTTTACCTTTGCCAGGAGCCTGAGGTGGAAGAAACTCGCTCTGAACACAGAACTAATTTGCTTATCGAACTTTAGACTGTTGTCTAAAAGCACACCAAGGTTTTTAACGGCAGGAGCAAAAGGAGGGGTGGGGGTGTCAAAATTGATTCCATTGTGCGGTGAATCGGGGGTAAAAACAATCTACTCCGTTTTTCCTTCATTTAAAAGAAGGAAATTCTGAGACAGGCATTGTTTGATGTCATGAAGGCAACTATGGAGGGGATCTAGTGCCTTCTTGTCACTGAGCATTACTGGTAGGTACAACTGTACATCATCGGCATAAAAATGAAAATGGATATTGTGTCTGGAGATTATTGGACCCAATGGTAGCATGTATCGTGAAAATAAGGTAGGCCCAAGGATGGAACCCTGGGGCACGCCAGAAGAGAGGGGAGCGGTTGTAGAGGAGAAGTCATTAATCATTACTGAAAAAGTCCTGTTGGTGCGATATGACATGAACCATTTCAGCACAGAGCCACGTAGGCCTACACAGTGTTCTAGACGGGAGATGAGGACTGAGTGGTCCACAGTATCAAAAGCAGCTGTAAGGTCTAAAAGCACCAGCACAACAGAGTTTTTAGCGTCAAGGGCTGTGAGGATGTCATTGTGTACTTTCAATAATGCAGATTCTGTGCTGTGACGGGTTCTAAAGCCAGATTGAAATTTGTTAGCAATATAATGCATAGACAGATATGACTGGAATTGTGAGAAAAAGATTGTGAGAGTTTCTCCATGACCTTAGACAGAAAGGGCAGATGTGAGATTGGACGGAAGTTGGATAGACTTGATGGGTCTAGATTCGTTTTTTTAAGAAGTGGTCTAACTACAGCTTGCTTAAGGGCAGTGGGGACAATACCCAGCCTGAAGCAGCTGTTCATAAATAGAACAAGGCTGGGACCAATGGTATCTATAACCTCCCTCAATTATCCTTGCAGGGAGAACGTCTAGAGGGCAGTTGGTGGGGTTTAACTGTTGGACTGATTTTTTAAGAAGAGAAGTGGAGATTGGCTCAAAGTTCTCAAAAGTGTGCTTTACAGAGGAGTCAGGCAGACTAGCAGATGTGACCTTTGGGATGGATTGTCTGACTGTTGCAACCTTGTCCATAAAAAATTGTTGAAATGTACTACATGTGCGTTCAGAAACATCATTAAAAACAGCAGTGACAGGGTTAATCACAGAATTAATGATGCTAAATAACACTCTTGGGCGATGGCTTTTGCTAGAAATGATGTTTGATAAATATTTTGTTTTTGCTTCCTTCACGGTTTATATGTTAAGTGGCAAGACTGCCCCTGAAGATGCCCAGTAATACAGGAAGTCCATCCTTCTTCCATTTGCGCTCAGCCTGCCTACACTGCCGTCTCAGGGCACGAGTGGTTTCATTCAGCCATGGTTCAGGTGTGAGTCTGGTAGCTTTGTCCTTGAATGGTGCCACAGAGTCCAGGATCTGGGAGCATGTGGAATGGAAAGAGGAGAGGAAGGTGTCCGAACACATTATAGGAATTAGGTCTGTGCCTGAGAATGCAGCAGCAAAGTCATTGGCTGTTGTGGAGGTGATAACCCGGCGGTAGATGTAACTCCTACTCCAAACAAACACTGTCATTTTTGTACTTGTTTTGCTCAGACCATTGGCGCCAGATTCTTCAAAGATAACTTTCTCCTGGATTGCTTGACGAAGCCAGCAGATGATAGCCGGCTCCTTTGCTGTCCCGATAACAGCAACAGCAAAACACTTACTATAGTTGTTGACGTGAACTTCGCTCAGGCACATGTTTATCTGTTTTGACAACATTCTGGACCATATCTGGCTGCTGACCGTGGCTGGTGCAAGCTGTGGCAAACAGTATTTCTGTTGAACCTTTGACACACTTAAACAGATGTTCATCTACTCAGATAATCATTCACTAAGTTAGTAGATTACTCACTCAACAATAATTCAATCAATAAACATCAAACAGTTATTCTAAAATCTACTTGTAATAATTATTTACCCACTCAGTAAATTATTTTTTTCCTACATTAGGCAACATAAGGTTGATTAATCATAATTAATTAATTTGAAAATCGTGATTAATCTGATTAAAAAATGTAATCATTTGATAGCCCTAGTTATAATAAAACCTCCATTTGGCAGAAGACTGCTTGTGTGTCACTTAGCATTTTAGTTATACATTTTGTGAGAACACAGTCAAACATCTTACTCAGAATTATTTGTTTTTTGATTTATTTATTTAATTACTGGCATTTTCAATGCTGTTTCAATGTTGTTTGTTTTTTGAAAAACAAATCTTCACAGAAGAGTATGATCCTCAAGTGTCCCTTCATGTCCCTTCTAGCTCTTTCTGTTGACTGGCCGAGTATACATCCACCAGTGCAAAGCCATCAGTGGTTAACTGCACGAACTCCACAGGAAGCCACCGGTATCGGTCAATTATAGCGATCCAAGTGCCGTGTAATGGACATGCTCACCACTAGAGGGTAGCCTTTACCAATGTGTAATTTGTGGCTTGAAGGCTCCCGTCTGCATGTCTATTTATTATAGTCTCGTTTCCAATGCAGTCACATTGTTTTAAATTTTAATCCACGTACCCCCTATGACAATTTGGACCATTTTGGGCACCTAACCAGTTTAGATTACACATAAAATATAGCATACTATTTGTGAGGATCAATTTTAAAAAGACAGACCAGAGGGATATATTTTCAGTCCAAACACTTTGTCAGCTTTTTAACAGTATGTACAGAAAAAGACAAATACATAACATCAGTACGCTTAATGTTCAGACAGAGGTCAGCATTTACAAACAAGTCCTGTACAGTTGCCTGTTGGCTGTGTGAAACATTTCAATTTCAAAGGGAAAAAAACACAGTTGACTTCTTTTACACTCCAGTATGTTGTCCGCACAGGAGGTGGACTGCAGTTTGAGCAATGACAACTCTTCTAAACAAGGGATAACACAAGGCACAGATCAGTATTAAACAGCAGTCAAGTCAAACAGATACTTAGTATACTTTGCAGATGAAGAAATGGCTGACTTGGCAAAAGAAAGAAGCATGCGGTTTCAAACGCCGATGGTAGCTTCTTAAGGGCTATAAAGTGAGCCATCATGGAAAATCTATCAACAACGTTAAGTATAACGGTCCTTCCCTGTGATGAAGGTAGTCCAGTGATAAAGTCCAAGGAGATATGGGACAAGGGGCGGGATGGCGTGGGTAAAGGTTGTAACAGTCCAGCAGGCGGCCAATGGGATGGCTTGCTTCTAGCACAGACAGAGCAGGCCGCCACATACCGTCTGGTGTCAACATGGACGACCACCAAACCCACAGGATGGCAGGAGAACTTGGATGTGGGGCCCAGCGCAGGACCTCGGGTCTGAGTTCAGGGGGCACGAATAATCTTCCTTCCAGGCACTCACTTGGCAGTTCCAATTCCGTGGCTGCATCCATCACTCTTTTCTCAATGTCCCAGCGCAGTCCCCGCAAGACTCGGGCTACAGGTACGATGGTTTCTGATGGTCCGTCTTCCTTGACAAGGTCAAAGATTCTGGAGAGAGCGTCAGGTTTAACATTTATTGAACCAGGTCTGTAAGTAATGGAAAAATTTAATCTTGTCAAGAATAGTGACCAACGGGCTTGACGAGAGTTGAGTCTTTGAGCCGTACGGATGTCGGCTAGATTCTTGTGGTCGGTGACAACAATGAAAGGTTTGGCTGCACCCTCCAGCCACTCCCGCAGCACAAGAACGATGGCAAGTAATTCCCTGTTACCCACATCATAATTACCCTCAGCCCTGGTGAGGCGACGAGAGAAGAATGCATACGGGTGGAGCCTCTGGTAGACTGGGGATCGTTGGGAAAGGATGGCTCCCACTCCTGTATCCGAGGCATCAACTTCTAAAAAAAATTGTAAGGCAGGATTAGGATGTGTCAGTACCGGCGCGGAAGTAAATAATGATTTAAGCTTGACAAAAGCGGTTTCGGCTTCTGGAGACCACGAAAAGGGTAGCTTGGCAGATGTAAGCTTGATCAGATTACTCCTGTAATCGTGAATGAAGCGCCTATAAAAATTGGCGAACCCCAGGAGCCTCTGTAGATGCTTCCTTGATGTGGGAGAGGGCCAATCGACCACCGCCTTTATCTTGGCGGGATCGACTCTAAGTTGACCCTTCTCCACAATGTACCCCAGGAAAGATACCATAGAGACATGGAACTCGCACTTCTCTGCCTTGACAAAAAGGTGGTTCTCCAGAAGCTGCTGAAGCACCTGACGCACATGGCGAACGTGATCCTGCAATGAATTGGAGAAAATTAATATCTCGTCCAAATAAACAAAGCAGAACTGATTAAGATAGTCACGGAGAACGTCATTGATGAGATGAGATTTTGGAAAATGGCGGGTTCGTTGGTGAGACCAAAGGGCATGACTAGGTATTCGTAATGTCCGAGTGGAGTGTTAAATGCTGTCTTCCACTCGTCCCCCCCTTATGCGCACCAGGTGGTCCGTAGATCTAATTTAGAAAAAACTATAGCTGCATGTAGCGAGGAAAAAGCTGAGTCCATGAGCGGGAGAGAGTAGGAATTCTTAACTGTGATATCATTTAATCCACGATAATCGATACAAGGTCGTAGCGACTTATCCTTTTTCTCGACAAAAAAGAAGCCGACCCTCAGGGGCGACGAGGAGGGTCGGATAAGCCCTGCTGCCAAAGGAGTAGTTATGTAATCCTTTAAAGCCTTTTGCTCGGGTGCCGATACATGGTAGAGTCTAGCATTAGGCAGGGTGCGTCGGGCAAGAGCTTGATAGCACAGTCATAAGGACGATGTGGTGGTAAGCTTTGGGCGCTGTCCTTACTAAATACGCGAGCCAAATCGTGGTATACTTTAGGAACTTGGGATAGGTCAATCCTTTCTTCAATAACTTTAACCATCAGACTCTCGGGTACCGCTGAACGTAAACAGTTAGCGAAACAATTATTACCCCAGTGGCTAACCGTCATATTTTTCCAATAGACGGGTTGTGAAGCTTCAACCAGGTGAGACCAAGAACAACGGGTGCGGCGTGAGAAGGAATAATAAAAAAATCTAATCATTTCCTGGTGGTTACCCGAGAGTCGTAAATTCAATTAGGATACTTTGGCCAATAATTCCCCGTGAAGGAAGCGCACCTCCTTGGGACTAGGTAACTTAACGTTGGGAATACTATTAACTCCAACAAACTTGGAATCCAAAAAATTATCATCTGAACCAGAATCAATGAAAGCAGACACTGGGATGTTCACCCCCCCCAACCATGGTTCCAGCTACATAAAGTCTTAATTGAGGCATTCTCCCGCCTCCCTGCTTGGCCGAGTACTCACAGTCCGATACGGGGGGTCGATCTCCGGCTGACTTCTGGTCGGCACCGGTAGTTGGACGAGACGACTTGACGACATCTGGCGGTGACGATGGGTGGCGAGGCGGCCAAGTGGGGCAGGACACGATGAGGTGGTTGTCCGCTCCACAATACAGGCAGAGAAAAAATCGACGTCGTCGTGCCCTCTCCGCTAGCGTTAGGTTGCGTGCTCCCAGCTGCATGGGTTTCTCTGGGGTGCAGCCAGTGTTATCTGCAGCAGCATGGAAGCGCCGTTGCTCCCTGTATGGCGCAGGCGTCACCCATGGTAGCGGCCGTGGAGGGAATCTTCCGGATCGGCCTTCCTCAGCATACTCCCGGTCGCGTTCGAGTAGGCGTTTGTCCAAGCGAACTGCCTAGTCTATGAGCTCATCCAACGTACGGGTTTCATCACGGACGACTAATTCGTCCTTTATACGGTTATGTAGGGACGAAAAATGTCCCGCAACACTGTTTCATCGTAACCGCTCTCGGCGGCCAAAACCCTAAACTCAATGGAATATTCGGCAACTGAACGTTTTCTTTGCCTCAAATCCAGTAATCTACTTCCTGCTTCTCGTCCTCTAATGGGGTGATAAAAACTTTATGCATTTTGCTCAAAACTAAAGACAGTGATGAGCGTATGACTGGGTTGGCTTTACTACTGGCTAGTGCCCAAGCTGTGGCCCGATCGTTTAGAAGGCTCATGATAAATGCGACCTTGGCTGAATCTGAGATATACGTACTGGGCTGTTGATCAAAAACGAGCAAACATTGGTGTAAAAATCGTTCGCATGAGTCCGTCTCTCCCTAAAAACGTGGTGGGTGCGGTATACTGTACTAGGTTCTCTAACGGACATGAATGAATGAGATTCAGAGGAAGCAGAACCGGAGGAAACTGAGCCCTCGCTCTGAGGTGTAGTTACAAAAGGGTATTCGAGACGCCGGTCCAAAGCAGATAAACTGGTGGACAAAGTGTTCAGTGCCTCCATGACCTCCTTAAGGGTCTTGCCATGGCTCCCTACCAGGTGGCCCTGGTGTGCCAAAGCCGACCGGAAATGGTCTAATTCTGCGGAATCCATCTTGGCCAGATTGTACTTTCACGTGGTGGCACACGGCCTGGTAACTGGATTCCAAGATGCAAAGAGACACCGGTGGCAATTTATAATATTTAATGCGTTAGTCGTGGTACACAAAATTCACAGTCCAAAAACATACCTGGGCACAGCCGCGGGGAAAAACGAGAACTAAAGGCGCTGCACAAAACTACTTGCAGGAACTAAGGACAAAATACAAAAACTAAGGTAGATGCGAACAAACAGAAACTACACAAAAACTAGGAACTGAACTAGATACTGCAGTCAAAAGTAAAAACGTGGCAAAAAAAATGGCAAAGCAAAAACATCTACAGCAATGTAACCTAAGGATGAATATCATTAGCGTGGTACAAGAGCATGGTTAGAACTAAATACTCACAAGAACTAAGGCTGGCCAGAACAATGCGTATCAAACAACGGCAGAGCATGAGCATGGAAAGTCAGAACGAGAGAAGACAATCTGTCAAATGACTAAGCGTGGAGCACAGGTCTAAATAGCCCAACGAAGATTGAGAACAGGTGTGTACAGGAACTCCCCGAGGTAGGCAGGTGCGCTACACAACTATCACAGAAACATTGTAAAATGGACAGAAACACATGGAGAAAAAAAGAGCCTTTACAAATACAATGGTGCACACAATGGTGTTGGACTATCTGAATACTTTTTCATGACTGTTTGTGTCGTAAAGTTGAACAACCTGTTGCCACTGTATTGTCAGTAAATACGATTCACTTTAACTCAGAATGTGGCCAACGTATAAATCGTTTGGAGCGTAACTGTAACTGCACACAAATATCATAAAAATATACTTGAATGACATTAAACAATTGGTTAACTGAATCATGTGATCTACACTGAAAATAAATTGTCCGCCTTTTAGTCTACAGTATGTTGTTCCCCCAGGAACCAGGCTGCAGTATGTGCAGAGTGACAATGTGTCTAACAGATATGAAGCAACAGAGACACCTGTAAGAGTGCCAATGTAAAATGGACAGAAACACACGAGGAAGACGAGGACAAGGACACCAAGAGTCATGGCTGCTTTCAGCTCTGATTTCTTTGCTCTGACAATGACTTAATGTTGTAGCCTGACTGATGTAACATGAGAGCTCATGGCTCGCGCCTGAGACACAGCAACCACAAACACTCTCATGTACAGAGTGATGATGATGCTGAGAGAAATGATGAAGGTCACAACAACATCAACAACTCCTGCATAACAGGCAATAACAACAGTACACTCCTGATAGCAGGAATTATTCTTTCCTAGTTGCATCAGCTGATCCTTCAAAATGATGCTGCAGTAGAGGAGAGCAAAGAACCAACAGAGACAAACACAAAGTTGAACTCTTCTCACAGTGACCTTGGTGTTGTAATGCAGAGGATCACAAATCGCGACATAACGATCAGCTGATATCAGCACCATGTTTCCTATGGAAACAGACGTCACAAAGTAGGCCAGGTAGTTGTACCACAAGAACTGAGCGTCACCAAGAGTCCAACAGCATGTGTGTCGCAGGATTTCTCCTTGCATCACCAGGAGGCCCACCAGACAGTCAGAGACAGCAAGAGAGAGGAGGAGGAGGTTGGTGGGAGTGTGGAGCTGCCTGGAGACAAAGAAGAAATCAAGAAGAAAACATATATTCTTAGTGGACTAAGGAGTTGTAATAAAACAAATCAAGCGAGACATCAGAGTGAGGACACATTAACAAACACATATTGTACAGTGCCAGAGTATAAATGTCATGCAGCACGCTACATCAGGAAAATAATAAGTGCCTAAAATGGGAGATTGAGATGATGACCAGCAGGTTGAGAACCACAGTGACGATACAGATGATGGACAGCAGAACAGTCAAAAGAACACTTTCAGACCAATGAGTTGTGGGGTTCCTGCAGGAAATGTTGAGTTGTGGAAAGCAGAGCTCTGACTGGCCCTCCGTCTTCATCATCACAAAAAAGATTTGCAAAGCCAGAGCTCAGACAAATTTCTGTCTACGCCTATCTGATACATCTCATTTATGTATTCATAGCTGTTCATTCCTCCCCTCAGTGAGGTAATTGACTCAATCTTGTGGTGGACCAAACACACAAGCATTGCAACACATGACACACAATGTGTATACTTACCAGACCTGGGGGGCCTGGCTCATCATCAGCCAAGGTGGGAGGTGGGGGCCAAACGGACACTGTAACCTGCTATGCTTTTTAGGGGGTTGGTGGCTGGTGGTTGGCTGGTGTCAGGGTCGCCTGCTGTCCATATACCAGTGATGATCCATCCAACTTAAATTACATGGTGTCGTTGAACGAAAGCCCTCATCAATAGTGTTAATCAAATAGAGTTTAAGACATGTGTGCTATCTTTTAGCTTGATTAAATTTTCAATTCATTGCTAATATAGTAATACAAATGCTAATACATATACATTAGAAATGTAACGATTAATTTTTTATTACAATTCGGCTCGTATCACGATTTGTGGTTGCTGATACAATTCATAGACGATACTGGTTCATTTACAACCATACGATCCGAAACAATTCAGTAACTTTAAATCGATTCAGTAACTTTTTAGCCAAAAATTCAACATGGGTGACTGTGAAATAAATGCCTGGACACTGGTAAATGATAAAGTGCTTCTCTACCTCCAAGGCACTCAAAGCACTTTGACACTGTTGGCACATTTACCTACAGATGACACAGCATCAGGAGCAACTGGGGGTTCAGTGTCTTGCCCAAGGATACTTCAACATGATCACGGGAGGATGGACCGAACCCGCAACCTTTAGGTTGTGAGACGACCACTCTACCACCTGAGCCATGCCGCCCCCAGTGCAGTGCCAGTGCAGGTGAAGTTTCCATAGATTCTCGTTGTTTTTTTGGAAGGGAATCAGGTAGAAATGATTAATAATGCTGACATAATTAACCCCTTGTACTTACGCAACACACACTCATAGCACTTTATTTATTTATTTACTTATTTATTTGTATATTTATTTGTATTAATGTCTCTTCTTTTTGTTGTTGCTTAATTTATTGGTATATATGTTTATGTTTCTTATGTTCTTATTCTTATTCTTTCTTGTGTTTTCTTTCTTTTCTTGGGAGAATGAACAGAATAAGATTTTCATTGCAAAGTATAACTGCTGTTTTACTATGCACATGACAATAAAACTCTTGAATCTTGAATCTTGAATAAATAAATAAAGACGAAACATACAAATGTCTACCAAAATGGCAGATGTGTTAGAAGTGTAATATCTAAGTCATTTCTGAATATTTTTTTACTTCCAACCACTCAAAATGTTCAGTGGCATCAGAGCTATCCATACACATATTGTTTTATTTTTAATTTCATTATTTGCCCTCTATGGACAATAAAAGCAGTATTGTGCTATGACCAAAAACCAACTATGCTGGACATATATATATCAAACAAATTTGAATTGGAAATTTTCATTCAGCATAATTAGAGCCTTCAATAAGTCAAAAAGTCATAACAACATAATTTTCTTCTGCATGCCCATTTTTATACAATGGCAGTTTTGGGGGAAAATACCCTGAAACATAGCATTTCTACCACAATGGCAGATGTGTTAGAAGTGTAATATCTAAGTCATTTCTGAATATTTTTTACTTCCAACCACTCAAAATGCTCAGTGGCATCAGAGCTATCCATACACACACACACACACACACATATATATATATATATATGTATTTTTTCCCCACGAGGTAATTATAACTTTGAAAAGGTCAAAAAGTCAAAACAACTATGAAGAATTTATAACTAACAGACTTTATGTAACCACCAAACTGAACAATACTGAATAAGAACATAACCTAGAACAACAAACACTTTTCAGAACAAACAAACAACAACAACATGAACACTTTAAAACTTTTTTTTTTGTTTTTTTTTTACAGTTTTTGCAAATTTTCTTCATGTGCTTGTGGCACATGGGTGTACCACAACTCTCACAAATGTTTGAAGCAATTAGGGTCCTTGTGCAGAGTCCACATTGCTTTCTTTTGCGGGTACCTGTGGGCTGCGCTGCAACTCCAATGTGGACTGTGGTGGGCGGTTTCTCGACAGTTATATGCCGAGTCCTTGACCAATCGGGGGATCAGAAATTCAAGTTCAAAGTATAACACTATTGACGGACCAATTAGAGTTTGAGATTCAAACAACGTGACTTATGCATCCGTTGAAAGCTGAGCCAGCGTTTCCGCCGATCTCGCATTCAAAAATAATCAGAGACGTGCATGCGCGCAGACTACAATTTTCAAAGGATAACACTTTTTTTTTTTAAAGGAATTTGCCAGCAACACCCACACATACACACACGCCTCAAGTAACAATCACGACCATATTTCCTGCAGAAATATAAACCGGCTTGCAGCCCAATGCAACGGAGCACAATCATTTGTTAGTATCTAGCCCCCCATAATGGTGTAGGGGTGTAAACACTCTCAACACATTTTTGCCATGCACACGTCATTCGAGCCTCAGTTGAAGCGATTTATGTGGTAATTGCGGGAAATGCATTTTTACACATCAAGTTTACAGTATATTAAAAAATAGGAATTATAATGAGGGTCTATGCTGCCATTTTGGTTGATTTGCTACGTTTCAGAATCAAATTTATTAACACCCAGCAGCAAAGTGTTAGAAAGGTCAGCATGGTGCCATTTTGAAGTTCAGCACATCTTAGACACGTCCGGGGACATTTTAACCCCTAGTGTTTTTTTTGTAATGCTTTGCCTTTGATTTAACAAAAAATGTAGTGAAAATTGAGCGAATTGACCAAAATGGTCGACGATACCGTAAAAGGGTTAAATTATCAATGAGTTCAAAAAAGTTTAAAAAAGCAATACAAAATCAGAATGAACAGATGCTGGTATAGCTTGCCATGATTAATTATTTACTTTAAAAAGTGAAAACCAAACCTGCACATTGAAACCTTCTCACCTGTACAAACCGATGGCAGCAGGCGCTTTTTTGTGCTAATAATCCGCCTGATCAGGGCAGCAATTTGAAGGAATGGTGCAGCAACTAGCAAGAATACGCTGACAGAAGTTTTGCATTGTACATATGTTACTAAATTTTGAAATATGTAAAACCAAGTATGTGATTAATTCTGTCTTATAAAACTTGACTTGACCTTTAATTTGATACCTCATTCACTTCTCTCCCCAAAGTATGAAAGAAGTTAGATCAAATTTCATCACGGGAAATAGTTTGGTTTGGTTTGGTTTGGTTTAGTTTATTTGAACATGAAGGTTACAATGGAATACATCTCATGAATCATCCTTTCACAGTTCCACATGTCCAAAAGGAGTAGGAAGAAGCAACGCTTATTTAATCTATTCCACATCTAGTACAACACCTTGTTCACTTCCTGCATTCCATGTCATGTTTTCTATGATAATAAGAATAATAATACATAATAAATAACAGTAAGAAGACAAAAACATATATATATATATATATGAAATAAATATAAATTGTTACGGTGTGGCGTGTGTTTGTTTGGACCCCAGATGCAGAGGCGAGGAGAGGCGCAGGTTTTTGCCAGAGTCTTTAATGGACAAAACTTGAACAAAAGGCGATGGTGAAAAACGTACCATGAGAAACAAAAACACAATTTACCCTGGCTGAGGCAGGTAGCTGCTGGAGGCAAAAAGTAACCGGCGAGAACAAAGCTCGGGCGTTTGGTGTAGCAGCAGGTACAATAATCCGACGCCTCACAGCTGGCAGCACAGGGCCTAAGTAGGTCGGTGTAAATTGGAGTCAGGTGCGTCCAGCAGCTCCGCCTCCCACTGGGAGTGTGGGGTCTGAAGAGAGAGGGAAAACAAGGAGAAGGCAGGAACCAAGCGAGGACATGGAATGTAACAGTACCCCCCCCTACCAATGGGCGCCGCCTGGCGGCCTACCTGGCTTCTCCGGGAAACGGCTGTAAAAGTCTGCCAAGAGAGTGGGGTCCAAGATAAGGGCGCGAGCGATCCAGGAGCGGTCCTCGGGACCATACCCCTCCCAGTCTACCAGGTACTGAAAACCCCTGCCCCTTCTTCTCACGTCTAAAATGGCCTTGACCGTGAATGCTGGGTGACCGTCGACAAGCCTGGGAGGAGGGGGAGGCACCTCGGGAGGGCTCAGGTCGCTGGAAGTGACTGGTTTGAGGAGGGAGACGTGGAACGCCGGGTGGATCCTGAGGGAGTCCGGGAGGCGAAGCACAACGGAGGAGGGATTGATGATACGTTCGATGGTGTATGGGCCAATGTACCTGGGCTGTAACTTCTTAGAATCCGTGTGGAGAGGAAGGTCTCTGGAGGACAGCCAGACCCTTTGTCCAGGTTTATAATCCGGAACGACCGTGCGATGCCGGTTGGCCAGGCGTTGATTCCGTTCCGACGTTCGTGCCAACGCTGCCCTGGTGTTGCGCCATGCCTGGCGAGCACGCCGTAGGTGGGACGACACAGAGGGAACTGCAGAAACCGACTCCAACGAGGGGAAGGCCGGAGGCTGATATCCATAGGCCCCATGGAACGGGGAGAGGCCGGTGGCAGAACAAACCAGGGTGTTACGGGCGTACTCTATCCAGGGTAGGTGGAGGGCCCAGGAGGCGGGTTGTTGATGGCACACACATCGGATGGCGGCCTCCAAGTCCTGATTGGCCCGCTCCGTCTGGCCATTAGTCTGAGGATGGTAACCGGACGACAAGCTGGGCGACGCTCCTAGCGCCTTGCAGAAAGCCTTCCACACCGCAGATGAGAATTGTGGCCCCCGGTCAGAGACCACATCGAGGGGAATGCCATGGAGCCGGAACACATGGCGCACCAGCAGGTTAGCCGTCTCGAGGGCAGAGGGGAGTTTGGGAAGGACGACGAAGTGGGCCAGTTTGGAGAATCGGTCCACCATCGTCAGGATGACTGTGTTGCCGCAGGACGGTGGGAGGCCTGTCACGAAGTCCAGAGCCACGTGAGACCATGGACGGGAGGGAATGGGCAGCGGGCGAAGGAGTCCCGCCGGAGCCTGATGAGACGGCTTGTTCCGGGCACAGATGGGGCAGGCTGCCACAAATGCTTTTGTGTCCGCGCAAAGGGAAGGCCACCAGAACCGCTGCGAGAGAAGGAACATGGTGCGGGACACTCCTGGGTGGCACGCCAACTTAGACTCATGTGCCCAGCGCAGTACCTCCGAGCGCAGTCCCGGGACCACAAACAGGCGCCCGGCAGGGCAGTTCTTTGGGCGGGGGTCGTCCTTGCAGGCCTCTTCAACCCGCCTCTCAACATCCCATTGCAGGGCCCCGAGGATGCGGGACTGGGGCAAAATAGATTCCTGGCGAGCCTCTTCGGAGGGAGGGGAGTGCAGTCTGGAAAGGGCGTCTGGTTTGCCGTTCTGGGAGCCTGGGCGGAACGTCAGTGTGAAATTGAACCTATTGAGGAAAAGGGCCCAGCGTGCCTGTCTGGGGTTCAGTCTTTGAGCGGATCGAAGGTAAGCAAGGTTTTTATGGTCCGTATGCACGATGAAGGGGACCTCTGAACCCTCCAGCCAGTGCCTCCACTCCTGCAGCGCCAGGACGACAGCCAATAGTTCCCTGTTGCCAATATCATAGTTCCGCTCAGCGGGGGTCAGGCGGCGTGAGAAGAAAGCGCAGGGGTGCAGCTTGTGGTCGGAGGTGGAGCGCTGGGAGAGAACTGCTCCCACACCGGTGTTGGAAGCATCCACCTCGACAAAGAATTGAGAGGCGGGGTCAGGGTGAATGAGCACGGGAGCAGAAGTAAACAGTGTCTTAAGTTCTTCAAAAGCAGAATTGGCGTCTGGGGTCCAGTGAAAAGGTACTTTAGTGGATGTGAGCTTAGTCAGAGGTTCTGCAACTCGACTGAAATTTCTAATAAACCGACGGTAGAAATTAGCGAAGCCCAGGAACCTCTGAAGGTGCTTCCTTGTTGTAGGAGCGGGCCACTCGACCACAGCCTGAATCTTGGCAGGGTCGGCTCGGAGCTGCCCCTTCTCCACAATGAACCCCAGGAAGGAAACAGAGGGAGCGTGAAAGGTGCATTTTTCGGCCTTGACAAACAGCCGGTTTATAAGAAGTCTCTGGAGGACTAGCCGGACCTGTTGGATGTGTTCCTCTAGGGTGGCGGAAAAAATTAAAATGTCGTCTAAATAAACGAAAACAAAGCGGCCGAGCATATCGCGAAGGATGTCGTTGATAAGATTTTGGAATACAGCAGGGGCATTAGTGAGGCCAAAAGGCATGACGAGGTATTCGAAGTGACCGAGAGGGGTATTAAAAGCGGTTTTCCATTCGTCCCCCTCCCGGATCCGAACTAGATGGTAGGCGTTCTGCAGGTCGAGTTTGGTAAAAAATTTTGCAGAGTGGAGGGAGTCAAAGGCAGAGTCTAGTAAAGGGAGAGGATATTTGTTTTTAACTGTGATGTCATTAAGTGCGCGGTAGTCAATGCATGGGCGGAGGGAGTTGTCTTTCTTTTCCACAAAAAAAAACCCTGCTGCTAAAGGTGAGGAGGATGGGCGTATGAGGCCAGAGGCGAGCGAGGTCGAAATGTACTCTTCCAGAGCCACCCTCTCTGGTCGGGAAATATTATAAAGGCGTGACGCCGGCAGTGCTGCGCCAGGCAGCAGGTCAATGGGGCAGTCATATGGGCGATGGGGGGGGAGTGAGCGAGCGCGATCTTTGCTAAACACCTCCCGGAGGTCATGATAGGCAGTAGGAATTACGGATAGGTTGATAGCTTCGGGGGTGGAGGAATGGGTGGCGGCGAGGCGCGGACGAGCAGCCTTAAGACAATGAATATGGCAAAATGCGCTCCAGTTGAGGATAGTGGGTTTAGCCCAATCGATGTGAGGGTTATGCTTGAGAAGCCAGGTTAGACCTAACACGACAGGGGCTGAGCGAGATGGAATAACAAAGAACCTAGCGGATTCGAGGTGATTGCCGGATAAGCGTAGCGAGAGAAAATCAGTCTGACGGGTGACATCAGCCAGAGGACGCCCATCGAGAGAGCGAACTACTTTAGTCGTGTGCAACGGAGTTACAGGAATAGAAAAGCGTTTAATAAAGGCTTCATCAATGAAGCAGTCGTCCGCCCCAGAGTCAATAAACGCCATGATGTCTATGTCCTTGTCGGACCAGGAGAGCGTACCTGGGAGTTGCAGGCGGCTGGCCGACAGCGTCGATGTGGCGCGTCTGGGAGCAGGGACCGGCGCCGAGGAGCTCCTACGCGGCGGGCTGGCTGCTGGAGAGCGATGGCGGTCCGGGCGAACCGGACAGCGGGCGATGGGGTGATCAGCTTGGCCGCAGTAGATGCAGAGGTGCAGCTGGTGGCGTCGACTCCTCTCTGCCGACGTGAGGCGGCTGCCTCCAAGTTGCATGGGCTCGTCGCCCGGGAGAGCACCGTGTGACTTGGTGTAGGAGTGGCGCACCCCGTCATCGTTTGTGGCGTGGGGAAATGTTGAGGGCGTCCGTCAATGGCCTTTATCCTCCTCTCGGGCGGCGAGGCGCTTATCCATCCGGACAGCCAGGGAAATGAGGTCGTCCAGGTCCGAAGGGGATTTCACAGAGATCATGTGATCCTTGATGGCGTCTGATAGTCCGGAAAAAAATGCATCCAGAAGTGCCGCGGGGTTCCAGTCACTTTGGGCTGCAAGCGCACGGAACTCTATGGCGTAGTCCGATACGCTGCGCCGTCCTTGGCGGAGACGAAAAAGTGCACGCGAAGCCTCGCGGCCTGGCGGCGTCCTTTGAAAGATTTGTTCCAGAGTTCGGGGGAAGACTGCATAGGAGGAGCAGACGGGGGATTGGCGCCCCCATTCGGCAGTGGCCCAGGCCGCCGCTCGTCCAGACAGGTGAGAGGTGACAAACGCCACCCGGGCCCTTTCAGAGCGGAAGGCCCCTGCTTGTAACTCGAAATGGAGTTCACACTGAGTTAAAAAAGAGCGTACGTCACCGGTGTCCCCAGAAAAGCGCTCAGGCCTTGAGAGCAAGGAGCAAATGGAGGGCGAGCCGGCGTCAGGGGCCGCAGGAAGGTCGGGGAGCGAAGGGGTCGCGTCGGTTGCAGGAAGGGGTGTGGAGGCGGCGCTGAGCTGAACGGCCGACAGGAGGGCGCTGATCTGGGTCTCGAGGGTTTTCAACCGAGAGTCCTGTCGCTCGGCCATGTTGGTCACACAGGCGCCCAGTGCACCAACCTGCTCTTCCTGCTGACCCATGCGATGCGCAAGGTTGTGGAGTGCTCGCTTGAGAGGGTCGGTCTCCGCGGGGTCCATAATCCTCTGGTCGGATTATTCTGTTACGGTGTGGCGTGTGTTTGTTTGGACCCCAGATGCAGAGGCGAGGAGAGGCGCAGGTTTTTGCCAGAGTCTTTAATGGACAAAACTTTAACAAAAGGCGATGGTGAAAAACGTACCATGAGAAACAAAAACACAATTTACCCTGGCTGAGGCAGGTAGCTGCTGGAGGCAAAAAGTAACCGGCGAGAACAAAGCTCGGGCGTTTGGTGTAGCAGCAGGTACAATAATCCGACGCCTCACAGCTGGCAGCACAGGGCCTAAGTAGGTCGGTGTAAATTGGAGTCAGGTGCGTCCAGCAGCTCCGCCTCCCGCTGGGAGTGTGGGGTCTGAAGAGAGAGGGAAAACAAGGAGAAGGCAGGAACCAAGCGAGGACATGGAATGTAACAATAAATAAGAAAAAAAAACATAAAAAAACTAACCTGACAGAACAATCATTGTGATGATGAAGACTCTTCTGCCTTGTATTTAGTAAACATCAACTGCTTGTATTGTTTATGAATGTGCTCATCTCTGTACATTGTTTGAGTTCGTTACTCAATCCGTTCCATAATTTAATTCCACATGGGTTCGTGGGTTCCCATTGCTAACATTGAGTAAAGCTGTGATTGACCCACGAACCTTAGCAAATGCAACCGTACTACAAAATATGTCATAACTTAGGCTGTTAAATTTGTTTTAAAAGTCAACAAAGTAGCCATTTCCATTTCTTGATATTCAAAAAGTACAGGGAAGAAAATCAAGTAATGTACCCCAAGAGGACACAAGCCAGTGTCTTATTGTGCCGGATCCAAGCCCGGATAAATAGAGAGGGTTGTGTCAGGAAGGGCATCCGACGTAAAACTTTTGCCAAATCAAACATGCGTTTGTTAGGAATGTCCTGGAGGTAAAAAGAGCGTCAGATAGAGTGATGAGTCTGAAGCTAGAAATGGAAGGTGTTATGGTCAATGTTGTTAGTGGGTATGCTCCACAGGTAGGATGTGAGCTGGAGGAGAAGGAGAAATCCTGGTTGGACTTGGATGAAGTGATGCAGAGCATACCTAGAAGAGAGAGAGTTGTCATTGGTGCAGACTTCAATGGACATGTTGGTGCAGGAAACAGAGGTGATGAGGAGGCCATGGGCAGGTTTGATATCCAGGAGAGGAATGCAGAAGGACAGATGGTGGTTGACTTTGCAAAAAGGATGGAAATGGCTATAGTGAATACTTTCTTCCAGAAGAGGCAGGAACATAGGGTGACCTATAAGAGGGAAGATTGTACTGTTGATTTGGATGAATATGCTTCTGCTGTTACTGGCTAGATTAGCACATGCATAGAGACTGTTACCACCACCAAGTATTACAGAAAATACCCTAACCAAAAACAGTGGATGAACTGTGATGTAAGGGCTAAGCTACGTGCTCGTTCGACTGCATTTGTCATGGGCACCGCTGATGACTACAAAAAGGCCAGATATGACCTGAGGAGGTCCATACGAGAGGCCAAAAGACAGTACAGACAGAAGCTGTAGGGCTACTATTCCACCTCAGACCCTCGGCGCATGTGGGTGGGGCTCCAGCACATCACAGACTATCGACAGCAGAGCAGCGTAGCCACGTCCAGCCAAACCACACTTCCAGATGACCTGAACGAGTTCTATGCCCGCTTTGACACCCAAACTCCTGATGAGCAGAGAGGGTGGCTGAACCTGGGGAGCACACAGGACTCACCTCTCATAGTGACATCAGCTGATGTGCGCAGGGTTCTGAACAAAACAAACCCACGAAAAGCAGCAGGCCCAGACAACATCTCAGGACGTGCACTTCGGGTTTGCTCATCAGAGCTAGCTGATGTGCTTGCTGACATATTTAACCTGTCGTTTGCACAAGCATCTGTACCGACCTGCTTTAAGTCCACCACCATAGTGCCTGTACCCAAGAAGAGCAACGTGACCTGCTTGAATGACTATCACCCTATAGCACTCACTCCTATTGTTATGAAGTGCTTTGAAAGAATAGTCATGACCCACATCAAAAAGAGCATCCCGGCGGCAACTGTGGACCCTCTACAGTTTGCATATCGCCAGAACCGGTCCACGGATGATGCAGTCAACACTGCCATCCACACAGCCCTTTCTCACCTACAGGGCCAGGACACATACGTCAGAATGCTATTTATTTATAGCATACGCTCTTCACCGACGATTGCGTGGCCTCCCAGAACAACACCAGCATCATTAAATTTGCGGATGACACTACAGTCATCGGACTGATCACTGGTGGTGTTGAAACATCATACAGAAGAGAGGTGGCGGACCTCATAGCTTGGTGTCGTGATAACAATCTCCTTCTCAATACAGATAAGACTAAAGAGATGATCATCGACCAAGGGAACAAGGGAAAAGGAGCCGCATAGACCCCTGTTTATTGATGAGATTGAGGTGGAGAGGGTGAAAACCTTCAAGTTCCTTGGCACACACATCAGCGAGGACCTCACCTGGTCTCACAACACCCAACAAATGATGAAGAAGTCCCAAAGGAGACTGTACTTCCTGAGAAGACTGAGGAAATTTGGCATGTCCACCACAATCCTGAGTTGCTTCTACAGATGCACTATCGAAAGTGTCCTTACCGCCTCCATCACTGTTTGGTATGGTAACTGTACAACACGTGATAGGAAGGCACTCCAGCGGGTGATCAAGACCTCACAGAACATTGTTGGGGCAGCCCTCCCCTCACTGCAAGACATTTATACATCTAGAGTCCTACGCAGAACACACAACCTCATCAAGGACAGCACACATCCACAACACTCATTATTCACACTCCTACCGTCAGGCAGACGCTACAGGAGTTTGAAGTCCAGGACCACAAGGCTGGCAAACAGCTTTTACCCACAGGCCATCAGGCTTCTCAACGAAGCACTCGCACACGCCGCACGCAACACACGCACACACTCATAGCACTTTGTTTATTTATTTATTTATTTATTTATTTATTTGTATTATTTACTTGTATTAATGTCTCTTCTGTTGTTGTTGCTTAATTTATTGTTATTTATGTTTATGTGTTTGTTTCTTATGTTCTTATTCTTTCTTGTGTTTTCTTTCTTTTCTTGGGAGAATGAACAGAATAAGATTTTCATTGCATGGTATAACTGCTGTTTTACCATGCACATGACAATAAAACTCTCTTGAATCTTGAATCTTGAATCTTGAAGAGTGGAGGTAGGAGCACACAGCTAGACTACATCTTGTGTAGACGCTGTCATCTGAAGGAGATCAGTGACTGTAAAGTAGTGGTAGGCCATAGTGTAGCCAAACAGCATAGGATGGTGGTGTGGAGGATGACTCTGGTGGGGAGGAAGATGAAGAGGACAAAGACAGAGCAGAAGACCAAATGGTGGAAGCTGAAAAAGGAAGAGTGTTGCATGACTTTTAGGAAGGAGTTAAGACAGGCTCTGAGTGGTCAGGAGGTGCTTCCAGATGACTGGACAACTACAGCTAATGTGATCAGGGAGACAGGCAGGAGAGTACTTGGTGTGGCATCTGGAAGGAAAGTAGACAAGGAGACTTGGTGGTGGAATGAGGAAGTACAGGAGTGTATACAGAGAAGAGGTTAGCTAAGAAGAATTGGGACACTGAGAGGACTGAGGAGAGGAGACAGGAGTACAGGGAGATGCAGCGTCAGGTGAAAGTAGAGGTAGCAAAGGCCAAACAAGGCGCTTATGATGACTTGTATGCTAGGTTGGATAGTAAGGAGGGAGAGACTGATCTATACAGGTTGGCAAGACAGAGAGACAGAGATGGGAAGGACGTGCAGCAGGTGAGGGTGATTAAGGATAGAGATGGAAGTCTATTGACAAGTGCCAGTAGTGTGATGGAAGATGGAAAGAATACTTTGAAGAGCTGATGAACGTGGAAAATGAGAGAGAACAAAGACTAGAAGAGGTGACTTTTGTGGACCAGGAAGTAGCAAAGATTAGTCAGGATGAAGTGAGGAGGGCATTGAAGAGGATGAAGAGTGGAAAGGCCGTCGGTCCTGATGATACACCTGTAGAGGTTTGGAAGTGTCTAGGAGAGGTGGCGGTAGAGTTCCTGACTGGGTTGTTCAACAGGATCTTAGATCATGAAAAGATGGCTGAGGAATGGAGGAGAAGTGTGCTGGTGCCTATTTTGAAGAACAAGGGAGATGTGCAGAGCTGTGGCAACTACAGAGGAATAAAGCTGATGAGCCATACAATGAAGTTATGGGAAAGAGTAGTTGAAGCTAGACTAAGGGCACAAGTATGGTTTCATGCCAAAAAAGAGTACTACAGACACAGTATTTGCTTTGAGGATGTTGATAGAGAAGTACAGAGAAGGCCAGACGGAGCTGCATTGTGTTTTAGTAGATGTGGAGAAAGCTTATGACAGGGTGCCCAGAGAGGAACTGTGCTATTGTATGAGGAAGTCTGGAGTGGCAGAGAAGTATGTTAGAGCGATGCAGGACATGTATGAGGACTGGAAGACAGTGGTGAGGTGTGCTGTAGGTGTGACAGAGGAGTTCAAGGTGGAGGTGGGACTGCATCAGGGATCAGCTCTGAGCCCCTTCTTGTTCGTTATGGTGATGGACAGACTGACAGACGAGGTTAGACAGGAATCTCCATGGACTATGATGTTTGCAGATGACATTGTGATCTGCAGTGAGAGCAGGGAACAAGTGGAGGAGAAGCTAGAGAGGTGGAGGTTTGCCCTGGAAAGGAGAGGAATGAAGGTTAGCCGCAGTAAGACAGAGTACATGTGTGTGAATGAGAGGGACCCAAGTGGAAGAGTGAGCTTACAGGGAGAAGAGATCAAGAAGGTGGAGGATTTGAAGTACTTAGGGTCAACAGTCCAGAGCAATGGAGAGTGTGGAAAAGAGGTGAAGAAGCGTGTACAGGCAGGATAGTATGGGTGGAGAAAACTGTCAGGTGTGATGTGTGATAGAAGAGTTTCAGCTAAAATGAAAGGAAAGGTGTAGAAAACTGTGGTGGTGTTTGGTCTAGAGACAGTGTCAATGAGGAAAAGACAGGAGACAGAGCTGGAGGTAGCAGAGATGAAGATGCTGAGGTTCTCTCTGGGAGTGACCAGGAAGGATAGGATCAGGAATGAGTACATCAGAGGGACAGCACATGTTAGAGGTTTTGGAAATAAAGTCAGAGAGGCCAGACTGAGATGGTTTGGACATGTCCAGAGGAGAGATAGGGAATATATAGGTAGAAGGATGCTGAGTTTGGAACTGCCAGGCAGGAGGCCTAGAGGAAGACCAAAGAGGAGGTTTATGGAAGTAGTGAAAGAGGACATGAAGGTAGTTGGTGGGAGAGAAGAGGATGCAGAAGACAGGGTTAGATGGAGGCAACTGATTGGCTGTGGAGACCCCTGAAGGGAAAAGCCGAAAGGAAAAGAAGGAGAGGGAAGAAATTCAAGTGTCATAATTTTCATGTCCTTGATACTGCAACAGCACATTGTATTGGTTTCCACGCCACATTACAAATTGCGTGTAATTCCAGGGGGAAATTAATTAAATTAATGAATTAATTACATTTAATCTGCAGATAGATATTACAGTGAATTTATATCCTTCATATTGTGTATCTTGTCCTGAAGCTCCGATCTATGAGTTTGAAAGGCTTACAGTTGGACTTAATTTATGAAGCACAGATACGAAATTGAAGAGGAAGAAGTAATCTACCAAACAAACATGCATACAAATGAAAATACACTCGATATCATGTAAAAAAAATATTTTTTTAAGAACGTCCCCACGGATGCTCCTAATGGAGTGCGCATGCACAATGTTAGATTTTTATATTGCTAAAATACAGGGACCGTAATGTTCCTACGTATGTGTTTTGACCTGGACACGCCGCACTGAATGATAACATCACTAAGCGTCACTGCTACTCGTGTCATGATATGGAGTGTGTCTGGACTCCAGACGCACAGGCGAGCGGCAGCTGAGGTTTACAAAGTCTTTAATTGTTCCAAAAGGCAAACAAAAGGTAATGGTGGAAAAGATAGCACCAGTGAGTAAAACTCAAGAAAAACCTGGCGGAGGCAGGCAGCTGCTGGAGGCACTGAAGAACAGCATAAGATTAAGGTTTCAGCTCGAGAGTAACTGCACTAGAGCAGTGGTCCCCAACCCCCGGGCCGTGGGTCATTTGGTACCGGGCCGCACAGAAAAAAAAAATAATTTCCATTATTTCATTTTTTATGTTTTATTTTGAAAAGTGGCCGGATTGTCTCTGTTACATCCGTCTCACTTGACGCATGTCCATTGTGGGTGTGCTAACTTTATCTTATGCCGCACAGATAGACTACTACTGTATTTGTACCACTTTTCTTTCACCTCTTATTTGGTATCAAATGCTGATACTATGTGGGAATGCATAAAGGTAAGTTTTGATGACTTATTGAGTGCTAATGTGCACATTTGTCTCAAGGTAATTCATGCTAGCACACTGCCTTTTACCACACATGTCCAACAGCGATGTAATCATCTCTCTGGAAAAACTTGGCTGGAACTTGAACTGGTGGATGGTGGGTCGGCATTCGTTTTGTGCTTTTAATTTGATGTTACTCATGTCTTAGTTTTACACAATGCATAATAAATGAGAAAAATTAGATCGCTATAATGTACGAACCTCCCCCGGTCTGCGGGAGATTTGTGGGAACACAAGCCGGTCTGTGGGTCAAAAAAAGGTTGGGGACCACTGCACTAGAGTACGTGGGGAACTTGGTGGAAATATACGGGTAGACGTGTAATGACCAGTGCCATGTGCGTCCGCCTCCAGCCGAGACTAGAGCATCTAAGAGGAAAAAACACTAGAAGGCAGGAAAACAGAACAAAGAAACATTTATGTGACAACTGGACCGTAAACTACCATCTAGAGCAGACAAAACGTCTTTACTTTGCAGATTGTCCCCACAAATGCTACTTAAAATTAGTTTCAAACAAGGACACATTAAATAAATATGAATACAGAATAAAGTGAATCAACTGACCAAAAGAAGAAGCAACTTAACTGTATTTCACAGGTCCACTACAACTCTCATGACCACCACATACCCGGAAAACAATGACGTCACTGACAGGCAGACTGAATCCACTAACGTTTAACGTCTTTATCATTAAAAGTCCTAAAAAAAACACACATCCTTGTAAAACCTGCCGTGCTTAAATCCAGTGCTTTATTTCCCAGTACACTAGGTCCCCAACTTACGAACATCTGACTTGCGAACATTCGTGGATACGAACACAAGCCGACTGGTCTATATTTTATTTTATTTTGCCTTCTAGTCGCTCCATCAGTATTTATACTGCTACATGCATGACCATTAGAGGGCATTGTGACACTGCTAATGGGACCAACAGACACTGGGGAGTGAAAGCTAAATGGAAAGCTAAATTGTAGCTCAATGATGCAACCCGGACAGAGCGTGTAATTAAAGTTTATGAAGAGTTAATAGGCCTGCTTAATTCTACACCACCCACAGAACACTACCTCTTTTAGAAGAGTCTAACGACAACGACGATTTGTCCTTTTTTTCAATAACTCCTCCTGATCCTCCACAACGACGTATGCTCGACAGCTCCTCTTTAAAGGTAAATAACATTTATTATTACGTATTATTATATCATTTTTATTATTATTGTTTTTTTCATTACCGTACATCACGGTGTATAAACCGCGCTTTTTTCAACCGGTAAGATGCCAAAAATCGGGGGGCGGTTTATACACGATGACAAGTCTGTGACCAGACAAATTGACCAGAAGTAGATTTTTGAAGAGCTGTCTGTGGCGCCCTCTGCTTTACACTTGCTGAAAGTGCAATTCCTTTGTGTAACTGCTGTGTGTCTGTATTTTCACACAGAGAAAGGATCTTCTTTATACACTGAAGCTAACCTAAGCTTCCATTAAAACATTGCAGATGGTTTAAAATACAATACAACGTTGGAGTTTATTCAAATTCATTTTCCCGTTTTGTGACGAGCGTTGTCGAAATTCGGCCCCCTCTTCCTGCTGTCCTGCTGCCCGGTGTGGACGAGTCAGTCATCCGGCGTTGGAGAGCGGACATCATCGGCAAGTTGACGGCAAACTTTTCTTACATGAGTTCCATTGCAGATGAATTGATGTCCTTTCTTCTTCTTCTTTTTGAAATTGCTTAGTACCTTTACGCATGTTGATTTGAGATGAAAGCGTTGGCAAGCATTTATTAACCCTTAGATGCATAAGTGGGTCAAAAATGACCCGGTGAGGTTGTTTTCTTGAAATATCTTCGGACTGAAAATTTGTTATCATTTCATATTCCAGGTATTCCTAAAAAAACATGTTTTTTATATAATGTCATTCACAATTTTAACTTACTTTTTATACATTTTAAGAAATTTCAGTTTTTGTATTACTACCCCAAGCTTCCATAAGTGGGTCAAAAATGACCCGCGTGCATTTTCTATGGAATCCAATGGGAACCACTGATTCTAATCAACTTTGGCTGTCAGCAATAAATTAACTGTGGACCACGCAGACTATATCAGAAGTGTCACCCCTCAGGAAGATTATTTTACACAGTAAGAGCTGATACTAGTAGGTGCAAGTTTCTACAGTACATGCCAAGCAAGCCTGCCAAGTACGGCCTAAAGATCTTCTGGGTTTGTGATGCACGCATCCCCTATGCAATAGATGGTATAGTTTACACGGGGAGACAACCAGGGGAAGAAGTTCAGAAGAATCTGGGAGAAAACATTGTCCAGCAGTTGTGTAGTAGATTTAGAAACACAGGTCGCAACATCACCATGGATAACTTTTTCACCAGTGTGCCACTCGTGCAGCATCTCCTGGAGAAGGATATCACTATTGTGGGGACTCTACGTCTGAACAAGCCAGACATCCCTCCTCTGATGAAGCCTTCCAAGTCCAGGGAGGTTTACAGCACAGAGTTTGGATTCAACGACAGCCTTACCATGGTCAGCTATGTCAGAAAGAAAGGAAAAGCTGTTGTGCTCCTGAGCACGATGCACCACGACAAAGCAGTGGATGAACATAGCAGAAAGAAAAAAACAGAAGTGATCACATTTTACAACGAGACAAAAGGAGGTGTAGACACCATTGATCAGATGGTTGGTAACTACACGTGCAAGCGCCAAACAGAGGTGGCCCATGGTGCTGTGGTACAACATAATTGACATCGACACCCTGAATGCCTACACCTTTTTCATGGCTCAGCACCCAGATTTCAAGAGCGGCATCATCAATGCACGACGGCTGTTCCTCAAAGAGCTGTCAAAGGAGCTTGTCACACCACACATGAGGAGTCGACTGGAAAGCTGCCCCCAACTGCAAACCCCGATTATTGAAGCAATGGAAAGGTGCGGGGTGACAAAAGCCACAACCCAGACACAGGAAAGAAATACACAGGGCCAACCAAAGAGAAAAAGGTGTCAGATCTGCCCAAGTAACAAAGATCGCAAAGTCAACAATAGGTGTGGGAAATGCAATGTACCTGTGTGCAATGATCACTGCCAGAAACAGGTAGTTTGTCAGAATTGCATACAGTGATGAGACAAGAAGGCAAATCAGGGAAAAGAGAGAGGAACTGTCAATCAATGGCTGGACAGTTCTACACATACATACACAGACAGACAGACAGACAGACACACACACACACACACATGCTCACATTTTTCTATTGCTGTTCTGGGTAATTTTCTTTTTCAAAAATGTTAAAAAGTGAAAAATAAAGATATTTCAAACATGAAATCATTCTTGTATGGTCCTAAATATAATACAAAATATTATACAAGTGATTATTCTTAACCAAAATGACAAAAATTTCATAAAAACGCATTGATTGTATTATGGGTCATTTTTGACCCACTTATGGAAGAGTGTAGGGTCCAGTCACTCGTGCATCTAAGGGTTAAGTAAATTTTTTTTTCCCTCACCGTGAGCCTGAAAATGGGGGTGCGAGTAATACACGGGTGCGGTTTATACACCGTGATTTACGGTAATTATCCTTGTTTAATATTACTACTACATCCAAACTCATATTTACATACATACGCATATACTGTATATGTATACACGTACATGTAGTACCTATATCTGTTACGATGGTGTTTGTCTCTCTGCTGCCGCCTTCTGTCTGTTTGCTCTCTGTGCAGCTTCAGCCGGTGTGGGTGTAGTTCCCAGCACACACCTGCTGACAATCTCATCAAGCAACCTTCATATACCCAGCGGCAACGAGAAGCCAGTGCCAGATTGTACTCCTTGCTACCCCTTGTTACCTGTTCGCTGCTTCGCTGCTTTCTGGCTCCCCTTCATTACCGCTCTGTGTTGTGCTTATGGACTTGTATACCTACCGTTGTTCCGGCTCAGGTTTGCCTGTAGTTGTTCTTTGTTAAGTCATAGTTATTTCCTGTCAGCCTTTTGCTGACAGCGTTTTCTGTTGATACTTTTGGTTTTGTACTTTTTGCCTTGGTTGTGTTTTTCCCTGTCTCGGGTCACCTTCTGTTATTAAACCTTTTGTATCTTATTTTGGACTCCTGCCTTTGCGTTGGGATCCGCCACGTCATCCGTGGCTCCACCCCTCGTGACAATATCATTGGTAATAGTAACTTTTCCCTGACTTAAGAACAATTCCACTTAAGAACGGTCGTCTGGAACCAATTGTGTTTGTAAGTTGGGGACCTAGTGTATTGATTCAATCGATTGATTACCTTTTAAACGTTGTTAGATTGATATATGTTGTCCGGAATGGAAACTTGCTGAACACAGGTTGATGGAGCTTTGATATAATGGATGAATAACGAAATATAAATATATATAATCATGTCCTGTGATTTATCTTTCTTACTTATCGTTCTTAATCAAATACAAAATTAATTTATACTGTATGTCTGAAATATGTCTATTACAGGCATAGTCAAATATCACATTCAATCGTGATTAATTAATTTGAAAATTGTGGTTATCCATTCATCCATTTTCTATGCAACTTCTCCTCATTAGGGTCGCGGGGGCATTCTGGAGCCTATTCCAGCTGACTTTGGGTGACAGTCGAGGTACACCCCGGACTGGTCGCCAGCCAATGGCAGGGCACATACAGACAAACATACTCACATACACACCTATGGACAATTTAGAGTCGCCAATTAACCTACCATGCATGTTTTTGGAATAAACATTTGATAGCTCTAATAAGTATACAGTATTTACACTTTTCCCTATTTCAACCCTGCTTAAGCCAAGTAACAATTGCTAGCATCCATTCTCTATGTTTTCTTTCCTGATTAGAAAATGGTAGTACCTAAACACAGGAAGTGAAAAAAATACCAATAATTGCTGTGACAATTAAAGTGAACTTGGGTACATAATCTTCCATCTTGGCAGTCAAAGCCATTCATTCATTCAGCAGAGCATATAAACATCTTCCATTTTACTTGTTTGTAAATCTATTTCTAGCCAGCACTGTTGTTTATTTCCGATCTATAGAAAGATGGTAGTGACAAGCTATTTGTGATCCTCTGCAGTATAAGACTAAAGTCATTCCTTCATTCTTTCTCTCAGCATCATCATCACTCTGTACATGAGAGTGTTTGTGGTTGCTGTGTCTCAGGCACAAGCCATGCTCTCTCATGTTACATCAGTCAAACTACGACATTTAGTCACTGTCAGAGCAAAGAAATCAGAGTTGAAGGCAGACAGGACTCTTGGTGTCCTTGTCCTTGTCTTTCTCATGTGTCTCTGTCCATATTACAGTGTTTCTCTCGCAGGTTACAACAAAATAATATCTTCATTTGCAACCTACGCTCCTTATCTAATTGATTTAAATTCCTTTTTAAACCCGTTGATCTATGCCTTGTTTTATCCCTGGTTTAGAAGAGCTGTTCAGCACCTTGTCATGCTGCACATACTGCAGCCTGGCTCGCGTGAGAGCAACATTATTTCGAGAAGAAGCCTTCAAAAGAGCTTTGTTTTTAGTGTGAAACATGTTAATGTGCAACAGTGTATTGTATTTACTGTCATTTCAAGACATGGCATTTCTTTTAACTTTAAGAGTATGGAGGTTATGCAGCATCCACCATCCTTACCATCAAGCAGGCTAGATATGATACTCTGAAAACAATAAAGTGTGTAAATAATGTCTAGTGTTATCTCATGCAATGTGTAAAATGTCCAGCAGAGGGCGACTTCTACACCATCCTTTGTGGCACAACCCAAGATTCTTGGGGCACTTCTGTCCAACCCTTAAAGAATTTCAACATTATGGTGCAAAGAAGCTTATAGGAATTTTGCCCATCATCCACAGTCCTTATGTGAAACATGAGCACATATTTATTTCCCTTTTCTGTGCATTTGAACGAGAGAAAACAAGTAGGTATGAGCCAGCTAACAATGCCTGTCATGGGAGGTACCCATTTCGACTATGAAGTCCTCTAAAAAAACCTCTAACAACATTTTATCATTTTATATACATGCTGTGATCATGCATTCACAAGTACATTGATGATAACATGCAATGCTTATAGAGTATCTTGCTGTATTTGGTGATTAATTGTGTCTTCCAGCACAAGACTTGTGCTCCAGTCCTCAGGTAAAAAATGCTGACAGCAAACGAGCATGTTGTTGAGTTTTCGTAGCGAAATGGAGAGCCATTAGTATCCACTCTTTCGTCTGTCCCGTAGCAGTGGCTTGAGGCACTGTGAGTGACACTGACACTATCGGCTAGCAAGGCGTTGTGTTACTCCGCCAGATAAATATAGTCTTTCGTGTTAACTGCTACAATAACAATATCGCTGTCGATTGGTTAAAATACAGGTCAGTTATGTAAATGGAACACTGTGTTGTTTTGAGGGTTTTTTGTTAGGGCTTTAGCGTCAAAATAGGTACCTCCCATGACAAGCATTGTTAGCTGGCGCGTACTAACTTGTTTTCTCTCGTTAGAATGCACAGAAAAGGGAATGAAACATGTGTTCATGTTTCACATAAAGATTGTGAATGATGGGCAAAATTCCAAAAAAAATGCAGTTTTCCTTCAAGTACTGATTTATTAATAAGTACCGACTTGTTTGTAAGTTGTTGGTATTGACATATTTGTGCAAGCAGAAAGCTTGATGTTTCGGAGCCTTTGAATCTGAGGCCTTAAATCTTTCTTAGCCACAGAGAGGTTGACTTTTACCTTGCTAACGTGATTATGTAAAGAACACTTCAAAAAATGGAGTAAGATGAAGTAGTTGTTTGTGTTTGTATTAGTTTTATTGGGAAATTATCTTTCATTAACTGTGATGTTAGGCTCATGTTAATGAATGAATGTGATCTTGAGTTTACACACAAAGGCGTCGGGTGCAGAGTGAGCTGGGTGGCAGCCGATGGCGGGGACATTGGCGGTCTGATCCTCGACTACAGAAGCTAGCTCTTGGGACATGGAATGTCACCTCTCTGGTAGGGAAAGAGCCTGAGCGGGTGCACGAGGTTGAGAAGTTTTGGCTAGATATAGTCGGACTCACCTCACCGCACAGTAAGGGCTCTGGACCCTATCCTCTCGAGCGGGGATGGACTTTGTTCCACTCTGGCGTTTCCAGCAGTGAGAGGCGACGGGCAGGGGTGGCAATTCTTGTTGCGCCCCGGCTTGTGGCCTGTATGTTGGAGTTTAACCCGGTGTTGGAACTGGACATAAATTAACCAGCAATATAATTATCACGCATATATCCTGGTATCGTTAGAGTGTATTGCCCATTCGGAATGTCTGTTTTAGGAATGCAGCGGTGACGTAGCAACAGAGAAGGTAGCGACTCACGGCGCCACCGTGTCTGCTGCCTCCAAGGCTGCAGTCGCATACTAACCGATGTCCTTTGAGGCTGTTCAGAAATGTGCTTCATACCACACATGTATGTGTGGTATAACCACCACAGAGACACACACACATAGAAAAAACAAGTACAGTTGTGCAGCTGGGTTGCTCACCCCATCCCTTAGAGTTGCACAACCTTGTAGATAGGGAATCCCCAAATAAAAAGCGAGAGCTCAGAGAACGTATTCAGAGCGGTGTGGGAAGGTAACTCAGGTACGTTCCTCCGTTCTCCTCGCGAGTAAAAAGATACGCTTGTTGTCTTTTCTCTTCTGTAATTTTGCTGTGTTTTACAAGTGTCACAGTAGTTTGAACCTGACACCCGGTGAACGAGAGGGTAGTTTCCCTCCACCTTCGGGTGAGGGGACGGGTCCTGACTGAGTTCGTGCTTATGCGCCAAACAGCAGTTCAGAATACCCATCCTTTTTGGAGTCTCTAGAGGAAGTACTGGAGAGTACTCCCTCAAGGGATTCCCTTGTTTCTGCTGGGGGACTTCAACGCTCACGTTGGCAGCGACAGTGGGGCCTGGAGAGACGTGATTGGGAGGAACGGCTCCCCTGATCTGAACCCGAGCGGTGCTTTGTTATTGGACTTCAGTGCTTGTCACAGATTGTTGATAACAAACACTATGTTCAAGCATAAGGGTGTCCACATGTGTACTGGGAACCAGGACACCCTAGGCTGCACTTCGATGATTGGCTTTGTGGTCGTATCATCGGACTTGAAGCCATATGTTTCGGACACTCAGGTGAAGAGAGGGGCGCAGCTGTAAACTGATCACCACCTGGTGGTAAGTTGGCTCCGATGGTGGGGGAGGATGCCGGTCAGAACTGGCAGGCCCAAACGTATTGTGAGGCTCCGCTGGGAGACTGGCAGTGTCCCCTGTCAGAAGGAGTTTCAACTCCCACCTACGGGAGAGCTTCGACCATGCTCCAAGGGAGGTGGTGGACATTGAGTCTGAATGGGCCATGTTCCGTGCCTCCATTGTCGAGGCAGCTGATCGGAGCTGTGGCCATAGGATGGTCGGTGTCTGTCATGGCGGTAATCTCAGAACCCGTTGGTGGACACCAGTGGTGAGGGATGCCATCAAGCTGAAGAAGGAGTCCTATCCGGCCTTTTTGGCTAATGGGACTCCGGAATCAGGTATCGGCAGGCCAAGCGGTCTGCGGCTCTGGCAGTCGCTTTGGCAAAAACTCGGATATGGGAGAGGTACGGAGAAGCCATGAAGAACGACATCCAGACAGAGTTCCTTAAGGCTCTGGATGGTGTAGGCGTGTCTTGGTTGACACGACTCAGCAGCATCGCGTGGGCAGTACCTCTGGATTGGCAGACCGGGGTGGTGGTCCCCCTTTTTAAGAAGGGGGACCGGAGGGTGTGTTCCAACTATTGTGGAATCACACTCCTTAGCCTCTCTGGCAAGGTCTATTCAGGGGTTCTTCTGAGGAGGATCCGCCGGATGGTGGAATCTCAGATTCAGGAGGAGCAGTGTGGTTTTTGGCCATGGAACTGTGGACCAGCTCTACACTCTCAGCAAGGTCCTTGAGGGTGCATGAGAGTTTGCCCAACCAGTCCAACCATGTGTTTTGTGGATTTGGAGAAGGAGAAATTCTGAGGGGAGTACTTTGGGAGTATGGCGTATCGGACCAGCTAATTCAGCCTGTTCGTTCCCTGTATGACCGGTGTCAGAGTCTGGTTCGCATTGCTGGCAATAAGCCAGACCCGTTCCCAGTGAGGGTTGGACTCCGCCAGGGCTGCCCTTTGTCACCGATTCTGTTAATTATTTTTATGGACTGAATTTCTAGGCGCAGCCAGGGCGTTGAGGGGTTCCAGTTTGGTTGCAGCAGGATTGAGTCTCCGCTTTTTTCAGATGATGTGGTCCTGCTGGCTTCATCGAGCCATGAATTTCAACTTTCACTGGATCGGTTCGCAGCCAAGTGTGAAGCGGCCGGGATGAGAATCAGCACCTCCAAGTCCGAGTCCATGGTTCTCGCCCAAAAAAGGGTGAAGTGCCATCTCCACGTTGGGGATGAGATCCTGCCCCAAGTGGAGGAGTTTCAGTACCTTGAGGTCTTGTTCACGAGTGAGGGAAGGATGGAACGTGAGATTGACAAGTGAATTGGTGCGGCATCTGCAGTGATGCACACTCTACATCGGTCCATCGTGGTGAAGAGAGAGCTGAGCCGAAAGGCAAAGCTCTCAATTTAGCGGTTGATCTACGTTACTACCCTCACCTATGGTCATAAGCTTTGGGGTCGTGACTGAAAGGACAAGATTGCGGGTACAAGTGGCCGAAATGAGTTTTCTCTGTAGGGTGGATGGGCTCTCTCTTGGAGATAACGTGAGACTCAGAGTAGAACCGCTATTCCTCCGCATTGAGAGGAGCCAGATGAGGCGGCTCGGGCATCTGGTCAAGATGCCTCCCGGACGCCTCCTTGGGGAGGTCTGGACTGGTGCCTGTTTCTACGGTCCACAAAATTGTCCATCAAGTGGATCTGCAAGGATGATCTACACTGCCATGTCACTAACTATTAGGGCTGTCAAAAAATAGCGCTTTAACGGCAGTAATTCATATATTTCATTAGTTACATTACATTGTTTTGGATAATTAACGCACACTCATCATGGAAAGCCAGAGCTGTCTATTATGACGACAGATGGCGACACAGTGTAGAGAGACACACAGTGTCTGGCGCTCTTTTGTAACTTTATTGTTACCTGAACACATCAACAACAGTGCAATCAAACACCATATATGTATCTCCTTCTCCAAACAAACACGTCTCTAGTCCATTCATTGCAACAATATTTCCTCATTGTCAGGAGACAGACCGTCGTGAGATGCATTCTAGTACACTGTGAACATCACAATAACATCTTTATTACGTGTGTATGAGTTGTCTAAATAAACAGAAATGTGGATATTCTTATCACTCACTTTGTAACTCTTAATGTGGAAGTACAATTTTCTACATTGTGCTCGCAAATTCCAGAAAATTCACTCACAACATGTGAACTCAACATAAATGACGTGGTGTCTTTGAACGCAACTCATCATAGCTCATAGTAACACAGTTAAAAGTCTGATTCAAATATTGTACTATTAAAAAAATCGGTGTTAGATTTGTGTGCCACCTCTTAACTTGATTTAAATTTTAACTTAATTTGGCGCTGCTAACACATACAAATATATCCAGTATATAATCCTGCTCTGTCATTTATCTTTCTTTCAATAAAATACAGTAAAAATGGGCATATTTTAGACATGATAATGGTAATTGTTTAATTTAGTTTGAACATGCATACATTGGAATACATCACATACAACAATTCACAGTTCTACATGTTCAAAAAGGAGTAGGAATAAGCAAAGCTTAATTAATCCTACCCACTATCCGTGTTTCACATCAATTGCAATAAATTTGTTCACATCCTGTATTCCAAATGTACTCTTTGCTTGTTTAAAATACATAGGAAAATGATAAGGTAAAATGATAAGGTAATATAAGGTAACATAATGTGACATGGTGACTAATCATGATTAATTGATTTTAAAAATGAGCAATCTGATTGCAAACTTTAATCATTTGACAGTCCTACTAACTATTAAAAAAAATCTTCTTTCTGCATCATGTTTCCGGTAGGATTCAGGTAGTTTCAAAAATCATCATAATCACAATAATGAAGTCAAAGGTCACAATCAGTCACTGTCATCATAAATTAGTCATGGAATAAAACATTGACGTCAGCCTTATTTAGACATTGTACACAGACAAGTAACACAGAGTGACAATGTTGTTGTCTTCACACCTCCGATTGCAGCCTTGTTTCATCATTGTACGCTGATGCACGCAGGTGTGAAGCAGCATCCTCTGAGAGCGTTGCATTAGCCTGCAAAACATTGCTAACTGACGCTCGGGGAAAGACACTCTAGAAAGAAACTGAGCACACGTTCCTGTGGGTGATGACCCTTGAGTGTTGTTTACAAGTTGAAATGTCTTATAGAAACAAAAAAAAAAGATTCTGAAAAGCTTAATGAAAATAAAACCAAAGTGACTACAGGACATTGTCCAGTGTCCTGTATCACAATTGGCGCGCTTTCATACTTAGAGATATGTTTGATTGTATCATTATTCATTGCCTTTCCTGGCATTTTGTGGGGTCTTAACATGTATGAAAACTCACCAAAGTTTGCAAGTAAGTCAGGCCAAATGAAACATTTCAGGGGTCCTGAACACGAACGCCCAAACCTCAATTCACAAATTTGCATGTCCGAAAAGGAGTAGGAAGAAGCAAAACTTAATTAATCCTACCCCTCATCAGTTTCACATCAGTTGCAATACATTTATTCACCTCTTGTTTTTCCAGGTGTAGGCTACTTTGTAAGGCTACATGACACTGTAGTGCAATTATAGCCAAGGTTTATACTTACTGAAAGGAAGCTACAGACTTCATGATAATAACTGATAAAATGGTTGACAGAATCTTAGGTTGATAATGACTGAGTACAGACCACGTACTCACTAGAATGAAGAGTTAGTAGTCAGTGTAGTAGTGGTTAGTTATTGTATTGTATGTAAATAGTAGTTCAGGTCTCTTGTTCTTTGTATTTTGTAAACATCAACTGCTTGTACTTTTTCTTAAAATCGCTCATTTTAGTGCATTGTTTGAGTTCCTTACTCAATCCGTTCCACAACTTGATTCAACATACAGAAATGCTGAAAGTTTTCAGTGTTGTCCGTGCATTTAAGTGTTTTAGGTTAAATTTTCCCCGAAGATCATATTTCTCCTCTCTTGTTGATAAGAATTGTTTTACATTTTTGGGTAGAATGTTATTGTTTGCTTTATGCATCATTTTAACCGTTTGAAAGATTACTAGATCCACAAATTTTAATAATTGTGATTTTAATAAAGAGTTTGTGTGTTCTCTGTAAGCAGCATTATGGATTATCCTAAGTGACCATTTTTGTAGCACAGTTAGTGAGTAAAGTACACTTTTGTAGTTATTACCCCATAACTCCGCACAATAAGTTAGATATGGTGATATCAGTCAACAGTAGAGTGTATGCAGTGATTTTCCTTATTCAGTATTGAGGTGTTTCTTGCCACTTTATGCTGTAAATTTTTAATGTGAGATTTCCACTTCATCTTCTCGTCTATTATAACCCCGAGAAATTTATTTTCGTTCACCCTGTCAATGTCTACACCATCAATTTGTATTTGCTGATATGCTTCCTTTTTTAACTTACCAAATAGCATTACTTTAGTTTTACTTAGATTCAGGGATAGTCTGTTTTATCAAACCATCTTTTTAGTATAGTTAGTTCATCTGTGATTTTTTTTTACTAGCTCTGGTGGTGTGCTGTCTCCAGAACATAATGCGGTTGTATCGTCTGCAAATAATACTAGCTTTAGGTCTCTCGAGACTTTACAGTTGTCATTTATATCCTAGGATTGATCCCTGGGGTACGCCGCATGATATGTTTAACCCCTCGGATGTATATTCTCCTAGCTTCACATTTTGCCTCCTGTCTGCTAAGTAGCTTTTAACCCAATTCAAGACTAACCCTCTGATTCCATACCTTTCTAGTTTAGTGATTAGGATATCATGATTAATTGTGTCACAGGCTTTTGTTAAATCCATAAATACTGCAGTTGCACACTTTCTGTGATCTACAGCATTGGTCATTTCCTCTGTAATTTCAATTAGTGCCATGGAAGTTGAAATGTTAGTTCTGTATCCGTATTGGCTGTCTGCGAGTAACTCATTTTGATTTTTAAAATTGTCCAAACTGTTGTTAAATAGCTTTTCAATGATTTGGGAAATAAGGGCAATAAGGACACTGGTCAGTAGTGTCATGTTCTGTGTTCTGCTCTGCTGCCCTCTGCCGTTCATGTGTTGCAGCACATCCCTGAACCTGACCTGGACTTAAGTGAACACACCTGTGGCTCATTACTGCTGGCTTTCTTAAGCAGCTGCCTGACTGTCTACCACTGCCAGATTGTACTCCCTGACTCCTAGACAACCTGCTTCCTGTACCGCTTTGTCCGCCTTCCTGCTCTCTGGCTCCCTGCTTAGTCTTTTGTGATCTTCTCCTGTAAGGTTTGCCTGCAGTGTGTTTTTGTTATCGCTAGTTTTTGTCCTAACAGCCTTTTGCTGTTAGTGTTTTTTGTTATTGACTCTTACCCTTGCTGGATTTTCCTTGTTTGTACTTTGTTTTCATTTTGGACTCTTTTTGTACATTAAATGTTCCTTTTTGTATTTTGCCTATTTGTCTGCATTTTGGGATCCTGAATTATTGGCCGTGTTCCACGGCCTCGCATGACAGAACAATCTGGCCAGAACATGGATCCCGCAGACATGGAACAATTCCGAAAAGCCCTGTCACACCAAGGACACATGGTTGGAAGCCATGAGAAGTCGCTCCAAGGGATCATGGAAGCCATTTCTGTTCTCTCCGCCAACATGGAAGCAGTAAATCAACGACTGGGATACTCCGCTCCGATTCCACCACCAGAGGTCGGTACACCCACTACTATGAGTGACTCCGCTAATGCCACAGCTGCAAGCACACTTGCTGCTCATCAACCTCGTGAGCCTAATATTCCTCACCCTCCTCGCTTCTCTGGTGACTCTGATTCCTGTAACCAATTTTTACATCAATGCTCGTTAGTTTTCGATCAACAACCTACATCTTACTCCTCCGATCAAGCTAAGGTAGCCTTCATAATGAGTTTGCTTGCTGGTAGAGCTGCCACTTGGGCCCTGGCCATAAGCACTTCGATGCCCGCCATTCGTACCTCATTACCACTATTTTTAGAGAAAATAAGAAAGGTGTTTCATCACCCTGTCCGGGGTTTAGAAGCTGCCAATCGTTTGTTGGACTTAAAACAAAGAGGACAATCTGTGGCTGATTTTTCCATTGACTTTCGTGCGCTCGCGGCAGAAACAATACAAATACAATACAAAGAAAGCGAATATCCCGATACGGTGCTCCGTGGTATCTTCCGGAGGCCACTCAGCGCCCGTAATAAGGATGAGCTAATAGCCAAGGATAATACTACATCTGTTGACAACTTGATAAATTTAGCAATTTGTTTGGATAACCGTGTAAAGGAAAGAATCAGGGACTATGCGGAGGAGGGATACCAGTGTCGAACGCGGATATGTCATCCAGCAACGGAGTGGAGGATTACTCATCCCATCAAACTAGACGACGAGACAACTAATATGGAGGTGCCGATGCAGCTGGGAGGACGACGACTAGCCGCCGAGGAGAGAGCCCGTCACCGTCGCCTGGACCTGTGCCTGTATTGCGGTAACCCAGGTCATTGGCTTCTTCAATGCCCCATCTGTCTAGTTCGCCGCCGAGGATCGACCCCAGGAGCACCACCGGCACAACTATCAGTACCCAATATCGACCCTCCTGTCGCCAGCAGCCAGTCCTCAGCTAGGATTTGTGAGTACTCCCAGGAAATAACTGACACAAGCAAGGAGGAGTCCCTGAGACGACTCCAGGTCAAGGGGATTATTACAGGAGGGGGCAGAAATGTGACTGTAACCGCGCTAGTTGAATCCGGCGCAGATGACCCCTTTTTGGATACTTCCTTTGTTAAAAAACATATCCAGATGATTAAGTGATCCTCTCCTAAGGAGGTTCTGTCCTTAGATGGGCGTTTCCTAGCAGCAGTTATGCATCAGACCGAACCTCTTTCTCTACACTCGTCGGGTAATCACTCAGAACATTAGTTTTTATATCATGCCTTCCCAAGCAGCACCGCTAGTATTAGGGCTACCATGACTTAAACTCCACAATCCTGCCGTGGATTGGACTAAAATGAATAGGAGTGGCAGAACTGGAGTACGTTCTGCCACGCTAATTGTCTTAGGTCAGCCATTTCCGAGGTGTCCGTTAACCCACTTCCTGTAGAGGAGATCAATCTCACCAGTGTGCCTGAGGAACATCATTATTTGAAACAGGTATTTAGTAAGGACAGTGCACAGACACTCCCACCTCATAGACCATATGATTGATGTCAAACTCTTTCTTCAACGTCTCCTTGAAAATAGGTTGTATGTTAAAGCTGAAAAATGTGATTTCCACGTCACATCAGTGCCGTTCCTGGGGTACATCGTGGAGAAGGGTCAATTATGTGCCGATCCCGCCAAGATTCAGGCGGTGGTTGAATGGCCAACTCCTAAATCAAGGAAGCACTTACAGAGGTTCCGAGGGTTCGCCAACTTCTACAGGCGATTTATCCGCAATTTCAGCAGTAAGGCAAGACCTCTGACTAGGCTTACAACTCTTAAAGTTCCATTTGTATGGACCCCAGAGGCAGAGACGGCCTTTTGTAATCTCAAATCATTATTCACATCTGCACCAGTTCTCGTTCATCCTGACCCTAACCTGCAATTTTTTGTAGACGTCGCGCATCGGATACGGTAGTGGGAGCCGTCCGGTCGACCATCCTGGGTCGACCAGAAGCTGCAACCCTGCGCCTTCTTCTCGCGTCGCCTCACACAGGCTAAGAGGAACTAAGATGTGGGGAACAAGGAGCTGCTGGCCATCGTTCTGGCGCGGCGGGAGTGGCGTCATTGGCTGGAGGGTGCTGTACTCCCCTTCATAGTCATCAGTGAGTGATGTCACCATAAGAACCTGTCCTACATCCGCACCGCTCAAAGACTCAATTCTCGACAAGCCCGCTGGTCATTTTTCCTCACCCGCTTCAATTTTTCAATCACTTACAGACCCGGTTCACGCAATGTCAAGCCCGATGCCCTATCAAGAGTCTTCAGCTCCACGGAGGAGGGAAAGGCACCGGAGACTATCATACCTGTGGCTCGAGTGTTGGGTGCGCTCCAGTGGGAGGTGGAGGGTGTCGGAGGCAACAGACGGGAGGAGACCACCAGAGGGTTGCCCTCCAGGAAGACTGTTCGTCCCAGAGGATCTCAGGTCAGAGGTACTACAATGGGGTGACACGTCTAAGGTGACCTGCCACCCGGGACCCGGCCGGCCTGCTCCAACCATTACCCATCCCTGCTCGGCCCTGGTCACACATATCCTTGGACTTCATTACTGGTTTCCCCGCCTCTAGAGGGAACACGACAATATTGAACATTGTGGACCGTTTTCCAAAATGGTTAATTTCATTGCACTACCTGGACTACCCACATCCCTGGACAAAGCTCGTCTTCTGGTGAGACACATCTTTCATATTCACGGCATTACAATGAACATTGTTTCAGACAGAGGCCCCCAGTTCACGTCCAAGGTCAGGAAGGCATTCTGCAAGATGCTGGGGGCCTCGGCCAGTCTCTCTTTCGGTCACCATCCCCAGACCAACGGCCAGACAGAGCGGGCCAACCAGGACCTAGAGGCTGCCCTACGTTGCGTGTGTCACCGGCACCCATCCTGGGCTCCCCACCTCCCCTGGGTGGAATACGCACACAACACACATCAGTTCAGCCACAGGTATGTCCCCTTTCAAGGTTGTGAATGGTTATCAACCTCCACCGTTCCCTTCGCAGGAGGCGGAACTTGCCGTACCATCTGTACAGATGCATCTACGCAGAGCTCGAAGGATATGGAGGGAGACAGTCGCCGCACTAAACTGCACAGCAGCAAGGAATCCACGCCTGGCAGATCGGCACAGGATTCCAGCACCCGCATACCAGGTTGGCGACGAGGTTTGGTTGTCATCCAGAGACTTACCTCTAGCAGGGACCAACAGAAAATTGGCACCCAGATTTGTGGGCCCTTATACTGTGGACGCTATCATCAGTCCCTCCTCCGTAAGGCTCAAACTGCCAGCTACTCTCAAGGTTCATCCAGTGTTCCACGTTTCCTGTCTCAAGCCTGTAGTCACCAGCCACCTGTGCCCTCCAGTCGAGGCTCCGCCCCCGCCGTGCTTGATCGGTGGTCACCCAGCATATACAGTGAAGGCTATCTTGGACTCTCGAAGGAGGGGCAGGGGGTTTCAGTATCTGGTGGACTGGGAAGGTTATGGTCCTGAGGAGCGTTCCTGGATCTCCCGTTCCCTTATCCTGGATCTGTCCCTCATAAGCGACTTCCACCGTCTCCATCCTGACAAGCCAGGTAAGCCGCCAGGCGGTGCCTTATAAGGGGGGCATACTGTCATGTTCTGTGTTCTGCTCTGCTGCCCTCTGCCGTTCATGTGTTGCAGCACATCTCTGAACCTGACCTGGACTTAACTGAACACACCTGTGGCTCACTACTGCTGGCTTTCTTAAGCAGCTAACTGTCTACCAGTGACAGATTGTACTCCTAGACAACCTGCTTCCTGTACCGCTTTGTCCGGCTCCCTGCTTACCTGAACCTACCTGCTTAGTCTTTTGTGATCTTCTCCTGTAAGGTTTGCCTGCAGTGTATTTTTGTTATCTCTAGTTTTCGTCCTAACAGCCTTTTGCTGTTAGTGTTTTTTGTTATTGACTCTTACCCTTGCTGGATTTTCCTTGTTTGTACTTTGTGTTTTCATTTGGACATTTAATTTTCCTTTTTGTATTTTGCCTCATTTGTGTGCATTTTGGGATCCTGAATTATTCGCCGTGTTCCACGGCCTCGCATGACAGGTAGTTTATGAATTGATGTTTGTTTCCATTTTTAAAAATTGAAATTACTTTAGCTATTTCATTATGTTTGGAGAATTTACCTGTTGGGAATGATAGGTTACTAAGGTACGTTAGCGGTTGTGTAATCTCATTTATAACCCTTTTTATCCTTTCTATTTCTATTCCAATGCAATCGGTTGATATTTTCGCTTTAAATGTATGAACAATATTGATTTTCCTTTTGTGTAACGTTAGTGAGGAACATGGAATTGGGATTCCTGTCTATAATCTCATTCCCTTCCTTTACTGGTGGGTCATTTGGGATCTTTAGTTTCCAGTTTTGGTCCAATATTTACAAAGTAGTTGTTGAACTTTTCAACAACCTCGTTCATATTGTCATATTTATAATTTCCATCTATGAAATAAAGAGGGTAGTCCCATCTTTGTTTTTCCAAATCTTTCCTAAAGGCGGTAATACTATCCTCTGTATGTGATCTTTTGAATGTCCTGATATCGTGCCTCTTTCTCTTTTTATAGTTTCCATTGTAAATCGTAAACACCGGAAGATGGTCAGTAATATCATTAACCGTCCACGCGTTGTGTTGTTATCAAAATCATTGGTGAATATATTATCAATTAATGTTGCGCAGTGATCTGTAATTCTACTTGGCCTGGTGATTTTAGGATAAAGACTTAAACTGTTCATTGTATCTATAAAGTTATCTATTCTGTGTTGCTTGTTTGAATTCAGGTCAATATTGAAATCTCCACATACGAAGATTATTTTTTGGCTAATGTCTGTAAATGTTGCTTTGATCCAATCCTCAAATACAAGGAGTGCAGAATTCGGCAAATGAGTATTTTGACCACATCATCCTCTTTATGCATGTTGTCTTACTCCAAGCTGTATAGGATCGAAAGCCTACTACCAATTAAGCATATCAGGTGATGTGCATCACTGTAATGAGAAGGGGTGTGGTCTAATGACATCAACACCCTATATTACTATATCAGGTGTGCATAATTATTAGGCAACTTCCTTTCCTTTGGCAAAATGGGTCAGAAGAGGCAATGTAACCATTGAAACGTCAAGACTGGGCCAAGAAATATCTCAAGACTGATTTTTCTAAGGTTTTATGGACTGATGAAATGAGAGTTTGTCTTGATGGGCCCGTGGCTGGATCAGTAAAGGGCAGAGAGCTCCAGTCCGACTCAGATGCCAGCAAGGTGGAGGTGGGGTACTGGTATGGGCTGGTATCATCAAAGATGAGCTTGTGGGGCCTTTTCGGGTTGAGGATGGAATCAAGCTCAACTCCCAGTCCTACTGTTTCTGGAAGACACCTTCTTCAACCAGTGGTACAGGAAGAAGTCCGCATCCTTCAAGAAAAACATGATTTTCATGCAGGACCGTGCTCCATCACATGCATCCAAGTACTCCACAGGGTGGCTAGCAAGAAAGGGTCTAAAACAAGAAAAACTAATGACATGGCCTCCTTGTTCACCTGATCTGAACCCCATAGAGAACCTGTGGTCCCTTATCAAATGTGAGATTTACAAGGAGGGAAAACAGTACACCTCTCTGAACAGTGTCTGGGAGGCTGTGGTTGCTGCTGCGTGCAATGTTGATTGTGAACAGATCAAAACACTGACAGAATCCATGGGTGGCAGGCTTTTGAAAAGTGGCTATATTGGTCACTGATTTGTTTTTGTTTTGTTTTTGAATGTCAGAAATGTATATTTGTGAATGTTGAGCTGTTTTATTGGTTTCCCTGGTGAAAATAAATAATTGAAATGGGTACATATCTGGGCCGCACGGTGGTCTAGTGGTTAGCACGTTGGCCAACACAGTAACAACTTGGAGATCGGGAAGACCTGGGTTCGATTCTCCCCTGGGCATTTCTGTGTGGAGTTTGCATGTTCTCCCCGTGTGTGCGTGGGTTTTCTCCGGGTACTCCGGCTTCCTCCCACATTCCAAAAACATGCAGGTGAGGTTAATTGGCGACTCTAAATTGTCCATAGGTGTGAATGGTTGTTTGTCTATATGTGCCCTGCGATTGGCTGGCGACCAGTCCAGGGTCTACCCCGCCTGTCGCCCGAAGTCAGCTGGGATAGGCTCCAGCATACCCCCGCGACCCTAATGAGGAAGAAGCGGTATAGAAAATGGATGGATGGATGGGTATATATTTGTTTTTTGTTAAGTTGCCTAATAATTATGCACAGTAATAGTCGCCTGCACACACAGATATCCTTCTAAAATAGCCCCACTCCAACTTCCAAAAATATTCAGCTTTGATATTCATGAGTCTTTTGGGTTCATTAAGAACATGGTTGTTGTTCTATAATAAAATTAATCCTCAAAAATACAACTTGCCTAATAATTCTGCACTCCCTTGTATTTCAATGCTAGACTTAGGTGTTCTATATACACTAGGTCCCCAACCTACGAACATCCGACTTGGGAACATTCGGAGATACGAACGCAAGCTGACTGGTCTATATTTTCATGTATTTTGCCTTTTGGAACTCCATATTTATAGTGCTACATGTTTGACTAGTAGAGGGCACTGTGACACTGCTAATGGGACCAACAGGTAGAGGAAGACGCTGGGGAGAGAGTGTAAAGGAGAAATGGAAAGCTAAATTGTAGCTGTACATGCAACCCTGACAGAGCGTGTGATTAAAGTTTATGAAGAGTTAATAGGCCTGCTTAATTGTACACCACCCACAGAACACTACCTCTTTTAGAAGAGTCTAACGACGACGACGATTTGACCTTTTTTCAATAATTCCTCCTCCTACTCCACCACTACCACCAACGACACATGCCCGACCACTCCTCTTCAAAGGTAAATAACATTTATCATTACGTATTATTATATACTTTGTATTATTATTGTTTTTTTCATTAATTATCCTGGTTTAATATTACTACTACATCCAAACTCATATTTACATACATACGCATATACAGTATGTATATATGTATACACGTACATGTAGGACCTATATCATTGGTAAATTGCCTTGTCGTCTGGAACCAATTGTGCTAGTAAGTTGGGGACCTAGTGTATACAACTTATTAGTCCATTTTTACTTTTCTCTTTACTGATTTCAATAGTTATGTATTCTAGAATGTTAGCGATAGCAAATGACATGTTCTTTACTACTTTATATTTCAGATGTTTATTCACATACACAGCCACTCCTCCTCCACTTTTGTTGTTCCTATTCCCTTTTTCTGTTGAAAAACCTCATGATGAAGGCCGCTGGTTTGCTTTTGTCTTTTTGTGGAAGAGGACAACAGGCTTCTATGTTGTCTATGTGTATATTAATTCCTTTGTCTTGCAAAAAATCTACCACTTGCTGCTCGACCAAATCCAAATCCTGCCAACTGTTCCTTCCTCCCTTGGTGTTACTGCAGCAGCAAACGACCGAGGTTGTGTTGGTAACCCAGTGACAATCACTTCATTCATTTGTGTATATTGTTCTATCTTAGATAATCTACTTTCCAAATTTGCAATTAAGATATCTTTCTCCTCATTTTGTCTCTTCAACTCTTTGATCTCCTGCATCACGTTAATTAATGTGTCTTGCTTACTTGTGACTTCTTCCATACGGTGACTCATAAATTCCACAGACTTCCTTAGTTCTTCGTTTGACCTTTTTAGTTCCTCCATATCCCTTTCGGTCGCCATATTTCTCAATCTTTGTCAGTTGCAGCCTAGACTAGTGATTGCGGCTGTGTTCCCGGTGGTGAGGAATGGAACCCGGCAGCGAACGTCAGGTCACGGCTGCGAAGGCTGAAGGCCCTGCGGTGGACTTTCCAGCTAATTAGCGTCGCTAGCCGTCGATAGCAACGACAGTGATGGCGGTTGACGAGACCCGGTGATGAAGGTAGGAGCCAAGTGGCAGTTGTTGGTTGCCGGTGACTGTCCCAGTGGGGAGACTTTGATGTCAGCACAGGAGCAGGATGGCAGGAAGCGAGTTAGCAGGAACTGTGGAAGATAGACACAGCGGCCAGTTTTTTGTACCACTGTCTTGATATCGAATGTTGCCACCAGATAATGGCACAAAACAAGACTTACTCGCACCGGCTCCTGTCGGAGCCCGCTGCAGATGATCAACGTACAGGCCGGAATAAAGCAGCGGAAACTTACCGACTCAGGCCCAAAACTGGGCCTGCTGAGGTGAATTTGGCTCTGGTAAGTGTCCCTTTTGATTTCTCGGTGATGTTCCGATACAGCCACTTTACCCCAGAGTCAATGAAGACAGTTGAACAACAGACTTGATCTCTGCTGGCGATGTGCTGATCACTTTCGTGTCTCTTTCGCTTTAACGCTGGCTAAAGTGATTCTTCCTTTGATGGTATCTCCATTTGTGAAGTTGTTCTGATGATTAATGGCATTGTATTCAATTGCAAATACGATACAAACGATACAAATACAAACTAAACAGGAAGTATGCCATTTTGGTTTGGGCCAAACCAGGGGTCCTATTTTGAAAAACTCCTCCTTGGGACTTTGACCACATGATCCCAGGTAAAACACAGATACTAGACAGAGAAAAACCAAGTGCAGCAAATGAACTTGGAGCTTAACATCATTCCAGGAGGCTTGACGAAGGAACCCCAACCGCTGGACCTCGGTGTAAACACGGCGTTTAAAGTGAGGTTGCGAGCGGTGTGGGAGCGATGGATGACAGCTAGCGAACACCGCTTCACGAATGGATCATGGATGCTTGGGCTAAGGTGTCTGATGCACTGTTGTTCGAGCTTTCGCAAAAGCCAGCATCATTTGAGGCGCCACACGGCAACGAGACTGACTGACAATGACGACAGGGAACCTGGCGTGTTTGATGGACAACTTTCCCCGCTGTGCATTTGGGATACAAAAGATGAGGACTTTGATGGATTTGTGGATGAGGATTGATCAAAAATAAAGTGAGTACATTGTTAAATATTTCAAAAAAGTACAACCGAACTCAGTTTTGCTCTCGCTGGCTTTTTAAAAACATACAATAGCATGCATGCTAGCATATTGTAGCGTCACTAGGAGCACTTCCTGTTCCCCAGCGTGCTTTGCGGTAGTGTTTTGGTGCAAATGCGCTTAAAGTTACATGTTTGAGCTACATAGTTGTTAGTTATTGTTCTGCAAAAATAGCGGTAGTGTCTTGTCTGTTTTTGCATTGCTGTGTGATGTTTTTAGTTGTGCACCATGACTGAGACTGTTGTGTTGAGTGATGACCATCCTGATTTCAAGTGGGTTTGATAAACTGAATGAGAGTTCAGCTTTTACGTCTGTGTAGGCTCTCAGTCGTACAGGAGTTGTCCATCGAGGAAAAGGCTTCTTGAGACGTCATCTGTACTTCTGTGAAGAAAGTGTCGGACGTTTCGCTCCTCATCCGAAGAGCTTCGTCAGCGAACTAAAAAGTGCTGGTAGCTTAGGCCTTAAATACAGTAAGAGTGGGCGGAATTGGTGTGCCAACACCCTCCTCCTATTGGTTCGTTACACTAAGCCTGGGCGGAGTAGTGGTATAATCCTATCCTGTTATTAACACCTCCGATAAAAGGTGAAGTCTCGCTCCCTGAATTGGGTATGAACGACTGTGATACTGGCTTGTTAGCATCTATTGTTCTGGCTCGGCCCTGCCTTCACCTCATTTGCATGACTAAGAGCTGTGGGTTTTGGTCTCAGTAACCTGCTGAACACAGGGTCCAAATGAAACCTCAAACCACCATTCCGATTCAATGATGGGTTCTGTTGTTTGACAAAAATAGTGTCACGTTTCACGGGCTCTCTCTCGTTGCCCCCGTCTCCCGTGCCTTTTCTGTGTTTCTGTCCAGATCCTTAGTTCCTGGCTGGAGGCGGAGCTGCTGAACGCACCTGTTATTGAGTGCCTACGCCACTACTTAAGCTGACTACGGACAGCTGGAGAACGCCGGATTATTCCTTCGCTACACCACGTTCCAGCCGTGTGTGTCTCTCAGCCTCGTACTGTTTCCAGTCTCTTGCTAGCGCTCAGCAGACTCTGCCTCTAACCGGCATTATTTGTGTTTTATTTTTTCATGGTGAATCTGTTTTGTCACCATCGCTTTTCGTTGTGAGTTCTGGAACAGAATAAATTCTGTACTCACCTACCTGCCTCCAGCCTCTGCATTTGGGGTTCCCAGACCGGCACCTAACCGCACCGTGACAGAATAATCCGGCCAGATTATGGAACCTGGTGACATGGACCCCTTAAGAAATCACTTCGTCTCCAAGAAGATGCGCCTCACCAAGCAAGAGGAGCAGTTTGGTGCACTGGGAGCCAGTGTGCAGGGGTTGGCCGAGCGACAAGACGCTCGTATGGCCGCACTTGAGTCGCAGCTCAACGCTGTGCTGTCCGCCCTCCAGGGTCACCCGGCTCTCACTCCACCACAAGCCGCTGACGCCGCTCCGGATCATGAGCTCCTTCCTGCCCCCGAGTCCAGCTCGACGGTCGTGTGCCCCCAGCTTTCCAGGCCAGAGCGATTCTCCGGGGACTCTGGTGACGTGCGCACCTTCCTGACCCAATGCGAGTTGCATTTCGAGCTGCAAGCGGCCGCTTTCCACTCGGAGCGCGCTCGCGTAGCCTTCGCTACGTCGCATCTCACCGGAAAGGCGGCGGCCTGGGCGACGGCAGAATGGAGCCGGCGATCGGCCATCTGTTCTTCCTTCTCCGCGTTTGCCAAATCCCTGGAGCAGATATTCCAGCGGAATCAACCAGGCCGCGAGGCGGCCCGGACCCTTCTGAGGCTGCGCCAGGGTCGCCGCAGCGTATCGGATTACGCAATCGAGTTCCGGGCGCTCGCGGCGGAGAGCGACTGGAACCCCTCCGCGCTCTTGGATGTGTTCGCTGACGGACTCGCTGAGCGGATAAGGGACCACATGATCCCTCTGGTGACTCCGGGGAATCTCGACGAACTGATCGCTCTGGCCGTGCGAATAGAGAAGCGTTTGGACCACCGGGAGCAGGACCGCCTGTCCCGTCGAGCAGCACCAGGTTACGACCGGAGCCTTTTCGAAGAGCGCCCTCTCGACAACCGGCCGCCATCCACCACGGGAACCACGCCGTTGCTGGCGCCGGAGGAGCCCATGCAGCTCGGTGGGCACCGTCTCACCCCAGCAGAGAGGAGGCGGCGCATGCGGCTTCACCTCTGCATCTACTGCGGACAAGCGGACCACACCATCTCCCTCTGCCCCATTCGTCCTGGCCACCAACGCTTCCAGACCTCCCCCTCGTTTCATCCTAGTTCGCCGATGGACTCACGGACTACGCAGCCGCCTCCTGCTGCTCCAGCGGCCACCCGGTTGCAGCTGCCAGGTACACTCGCATGGTCTGATATCAATGTCGATATCAATGCTTTTATCGACTCGGGCTCGGACGATTGTTTTATTGATGAGCTTTTCGTTGCTAATTCCGCTATACCTGTAGTTCCGTTAGCAACAGCTAAAGTGGTTCGTTCCCTGGATGGGCGTCACCTGGCTAATGTCACTCACAAGACACGCCCCCTCTCGCTCCGTCTGGCTGGTAATCACCGTGAAATTATGACATTTTTTGTCATCCCCTCGCGCTCTGCTCCCGTGGTGCTGGGGCTTACATGGTTAGGCAGACACAATCCGCACATAGATTGGGCCAGACCTGCCATTGTTAGTTGGAGCGTGTTTTGCCACACGCACTGTTGCAAGGGGGTGTGGCCTCGGTCCGCGGCCGCTCGCGCCTCCTCGCAGGAAAGTATCGACCTCACCTTGGTTCCTAACATGTATCATGATCTCAGAGAGGTTTTCAGTAAAGATAAAGCCACATCACTCCCCCTTCACCGCCCTTATGATTGCTGTATTAATCTCCACCCGGGTGCGGTTCTCCCTTCCTCACGCCTGTACAATGTTTCTAAACCCGAGAGAGAGGCACTTGAAGATTACATCTCCTCCTCACTTGCCTCCGGTCTTATCCGCCCCTCCTCCTCACCACTTGCCGCTGGGTTTTTTCAAGTCACTCCGCCCCTGCATTGATTATCGCGCCCTTAATAATATCACAGTTAAGAACAAATATCCACTTCCTTTATTAGATTCCGCATTTAACTCTCTGCATTCTGCAAATTTTTTCACCAAGCTTGACCTCCGCAATGCTTATCACCTCGTCCGCATCCGCGAGGGGGATGAGTGGAAGACTGCCTTTAACACACCATTGGGTCATTTTGAATATTTGGTTATGCCTTTTGGCCTCACGAATGCTCCGGCAGTTTTCCAGGGTCTCATAAACCATGTCCTCCGTGATATGCTTGGACGTTTTGTTTTTGCGTATTTAGATGACATTTTAATTTTTTCCACTTCTCTCGAAGAACACATTCAGCAGGTCCGGTTAGTCCTCCAAAGACTTCTCGAGAACAAGCTTTTTGTTAAGGCAGAGAAGTGCACTTTTCACTCTTCATCCGTTTCTTTTCTGGGGTTCATTGTGGAGAAGGGGCAACTCCGAGCCGATCCTGCCAAGATCCAGGCAGTGGTTGACTGGCCCACTCCTACATCACGTAAGCACCTTCAAAGGTTTCTGGGCTTCGCAAATTTTTACCGTCGTTTCATTCGGAATTTCAGTCGGGTTGCAGAACCTTTGACCAGGCTCACATCTAAAGTTCAGTTTATGTGGACCCCAGACGCTAACTCCGCCTTTGAGAAGCTTAAGTCCTATTTCACCTCTGCTCCGGTTCTTGCTCACCCTAACCCTCACTCTCCTTTTGTTGTCGAGGTCGACGCTTCCGATACCGGCGTCGGGGCCGTCCTCTCCCAGCGCTCCACCATCGATCACGAGCTGCACCCCTGCGCCTTCTTCTCACGCCGCCTGACCCAAGCAGAACGTAATTACGATATTGGCAACAGGGAGCTGTTGGCGGTCGTCTTGGCGCTGCAGGAGTGGAGGCACTGGCTGGAGGGCTCGGAGGTCCCATTTGTTGTACACACAGATCATAAGAACTTGGCCTACCTCCGATCTGCCCGGAGACTTAATCCCAGGCAGGCGCGCTGGGCACTTTATCTGGCCAGGTTTGACTTCACGCTAACGTTTCGCCCTGGATCCCAGAACGGCAAGCCGGATGCACTCTCCAGGATGCATTCCCCACCTATGGACTTACCTCAACTAGAGACCATCCTTCCTCAGTCCCGCATCCTGGGAGGCCTTCAGTGGGACGTGGAGAAGCGAGTGGCGGAGGCAACCAAGGACTCCTCTCCTCCGGGGGACTGCCCCGCTGGTCGCCTATTTGTGGTCCCAGAGCTGCGCCCGGAGGTTCTACGTTGGGCTCACGAATCCAAGCTGGCTTGCCACCCGGGAGTATCACGCACAATCTTCCTCCTGTCTCAGCGGTTCTGGTGGCCTTCCCTCCGCTCGGACGTCAAGGAGTTTGTGGCCGCCTGTGCTAGTTGTGCCCGGAATAAGCCGTCCCATCAAGCCCCAGCGGGGCTGCTGCGCCCCCTGCCCATCCCCTCCCGACCGTGGTCCCATGTGGCACTGGACTTTGTGACGGGTCTCCCACCATCCAATGGCAACACGGTCATTCTTACCATCGTGGATTGTTTTTCCAAAATGGCCCAATGTATAGCTTGAGTTTATATCCTAAAATCATTAGACCAAGTAGAATAACAGACCACTGTGCCACCCTCATCGATAATATATTCACCAATGACTTTGATAACAACACCATCAGTGGCCTGCTAATTAGTGACATCAGTGATCATCTTCCAGTGTTTACAATCTACAATGAACATTATAAGAAAAAACAGGCGGAGGCAAAAAAGACTTTTCAAAGATTGCGTACAGAGGACAACATCCGTGCCTTCAAGATAGGTCTAGAAGAACAAAGTTGGGAGAGTGTCTACAGTGCAACAGATGTGGACGAGGCATATGACAGCTTCCTTGGTACTTATATGGAGCTCTACGATAAGAACTGTCCCTGGCAAGAAAAGCCCAAGAAGCAAAAGAAAAACCAGCAGCCATGGATGACAAAAGGACTAAAAAACGCCTGTAAGAAGAAGAACACATTATACAGGACATTTATCATTCAACAGACTAAAGAAGCAGAACAAAAGTATAAGACATACAAAAACAAGTTGACAACTATCTTGAGAGTGTGTAAGAGGGAATATTATAGTCACGTACTAAATAAGAACAAAAATAACATGAGAGCAACTTGGGGCATCTTAAATAGTATTATAAAGAACAACGTTAAGAAAGCAGACTATCCTCCCTATTTCATGGTTGGAAACACTTACAGGAATGACATGAATGCGGTAGCTGAAATGTTAAATGAATATTTTGTAAATATTGGACAAAAACTGGAAGAGGAAATTCCAAAACAAGACACAATTGATGAAGGGATTGATATTATCGATAGGAATCTTAATTCTATGTTTCTCACTGCTGTAACCAAAAAGGAGATCACTGACATTGTTAACCATTTTAAGGCAAAAACATCAACTGATTGTCATGGAATCGAAATGGAAACAATTAAAAGGGTCATCAATGAGATCGCAGACCCGTTAACATATATTAGTAACTTATCATTTCAGACTGGAATATTTCCAAGCAAAATGAAAACAGCCAAGGTGGTTCCAATTTTCAAAAAAGGAGACAAACACCAATTTACAAATTATCGACCAGTTTCCTTGTTACCACAATTCTCGAAAATTGTGGAGAAGCTATTTAATAATAGGTTGGACAAATTTATTAATAAGAATGAATTATTGGCAAGTAGTCAATATGGTTACAGAGCCAACATTTCAACTTCTATGGCACTGATGGAAATCACGGAGGAAATCACTACTGCCATAGACAACAGAAGATGCGCAGCTGCAGTATTCATGGATCTGACAAAAGCCTTCGATACAATTAATCACACTATTTTAATTTCAAAATTAGAAAGGTACGGAATTAGAGGTTTAGTCTTAAATTGGGTTAAAAGCTACCTAGCAAAGAGGAAACAATTTGTAAAGCTAGGAGAATATACATCTGGGAGTCTACACAATACGTGTGGAGTACCACAGGGGTCCATACTGGGACCAAAACTGTTTAACTTGTACATTAACGACATTTGCAAAGTAACTAACAACTTAAAATTGGTCTTATTCGCCGATGATACCACTGCTTTCTGTTCTGGTGAAAGCACACAAGAACTCATTAAAAAGGTCAAGGATGAAATGGTCATATTAAAGTCATGGTTTGACAAGAATAGATTATCTCTGAATTTAAGTAAAACTAAAATAATGCTATTTGGTAATAGTAGAAAGGACACGTACGACCAAATACAAATTAATGGAACGGATATTGAAAAAGTGGAAGAATATAAATTCCTTGGGGTTATAATAGATGAAAAAATGAGTTGGAAATCTCATATTAAATATATACAGCAAAAGGTGGCGAGAAATATCTCTATATTGAATAAAGCAAAATATCTTCTTGATCAAAAATCACTCCACACTCTGTACTGTTCCTTAGTATTTCCATATCTAACGTATTGTGTGGAGATATGGGGAAATAACTACAAAAGTAATCTTCACTCACTCACTGTACTGCAAAAAAGATCTGTGAGGATAATTCATAATGCTAAGTATAGAGAACATACAAACCCTTTATTTTTAAAATCACAGATATTAAAATTCGCAGATTTAGTACACTTTCAAACCGCTAGAATAATGTATAAAGTTAATAATAACTCGTTACCCAAAAATCTAATCAAGTATTTCTCAATCAGAGAGGAGAAATATGATCTTAGAGGAAAATTAAACCTAAAACATTTATATGCGAGAACAACGCTGAAAACCCATAGCATTTCCGTGTGTGGAATTAAATTATGGAACGGATTGAGTAAAGAACTCAAACAATGTACAGAGATGAGCAAATTCAAAAAACAATACAAGCAGTTGATGTTTGCCAAATACAAGGCAGAAGAGTCCTGATTGTTCTGTCAGGTTTGTTATTTTATTTTATTTATTTATTTTTTTATTTTCTATTTTATTTTATTTTATTTTATTTTTTATTTATTTAATTAAATTTTATTTGTTATTTATTTATTTCTATTTATTTATTTATTTATTTTTTTATAATTTTCTTTGTTGTGTTTAAAAAAAAAAAAAAAAAAAAAAGCTTTGTTCTTATTTATTTATTTATTTATTTAGTATTGTCATCATATTATCATTATTATGAATGTTCTCTCTTTTTTTGGGGGGACGGTTATCTCACCGTTATCTATTATGTGTTATCCTGACTATCACTGAAAACATGACATGGAATCCAGGAAGTGAACTACATGTACTGTACTAGATGTAGAATGGATGGGGGGTAGGATTAAATAAGCTTTGCTTCTTCCTACTCCTTTTGGACATGTGGAACTGTCAAAAAATGATTCACGAGATGTATTCCATTGTAACCTTCATGTTCAAATAAACTAAACCAAACCAAACCAAACCAAACCATTTTGTCGCCCTCCCCAAGCTCCCCTCGGCACTGGAGACAGCTCAACTTTTGGTCAAAGACGTCTTCCGGCTTCACGGTATTCCCTGCGATGTGGTCTCGGACCGGGGACCACAATTCTCTTCGGCAGTTTGGAAGGCCTTCTGCAGGGCCTTGGGGGCGTCAGCAAGCTTGTCCTCCGGCTACCACCCGCAAACTAACGGCCAGTCAGAAAGAGCTAACCAAGATTTGGAATCCGCCATCAGCTGCGTCTGCCACCAGCAGCCAGCCTCATGGTCCTTCAATCTGCCGTGGATTGAGTATGCACGCAACACCCTGGTCAGCTCAGCCACAGGCCTCTCACCTTTCCACGGGGCCTACGGGTACCAACCTCCAGCTTTCCCTTCGCTGGAGGCGGAGTCGGCGGTCCCTTCCGTGTCAGCCAACCTGCGCCGCGCCCGCCTAGCCTGGCGGAATACCCGTACAGCACTGGCACGTACGGCTGAGCGGAACCAGCGTTTGGCCAATCAACATCGGTCGGTGGCCCCTGAGTACAAGACTGGACAGAGGGTGTGGCTATCTACTCGCGATCTACCCCTGCACACGGACTCCAAGAAACTACGACCCAAGTACATCGGTCCTTACCCTGTGGAACGGGTCATCAGTCCCTCGGCCGTCATGCTGAGGCTCCCGGACTCTCTCAGAATTCATCCTACTTTACATGTGTCCCTCATCAAACCAGTCAGTGTCAGCGACCTAAGCCCTCCGGAGGTGCCTCCTCCTCCTCCCAGGCTCATCGACGGCCATCCCGCATTCACGGTCAAGGCCATTCTGGATGTGAGAAGAAGGGGCAGGGGTTTTCAGTACTTGGTCGACTGGGAGGGTTACGGCCCCGAGGACCGCTCGTGGATCTCTCGTGCCCTCATTCTGGATCCCCAATTACTATCCGAGTTTTACAGTCGCTTCCCGGAGAAGCCAGGTAGGCCGCCAGGTGGCGCCCTTTGTTAAGGGGGGGAATACTGTCACGTTTCACGGGCTCTCTCTCGTTGCCCCCGTCTCCCGTGCCTTTTCTGTGTTTCTGTCCAGATCCTTAGTTCCTGGCTGGAGGCGGAGCTGCTGAACGCACCTGTTATTGAGTGCCTACGCCACTACTTAAGCTGACTACGGACAGCTGGAGAACGCCGGATTATTCCTTCGCTACACCACGTTCCAGCCGTGTGTGTCTCTCAGCCTCGTACTGTTTCCAGTCTCTTGCTAGCGCTCAGCAGACTCTGCCTCCAACCGGCATTATTTGTGTTTTATTTTTTCATGGTGAATCTGTTTTGTCACCATCGCTTTTCGTTGTGAGTTCTGGAACAGAATAAATTCTGTACTCACCTACCTGCCTCCAGCCTCTGCATTTGGGGTTCCCAGACCGGCACCTAACCGCACCGTGACAAATAGCTTCCTTTACTCCTCTTTCAAACCATCTGTTTTCTTTGGCCAAAATCTTTACCTCGCTGTCCTGAAAAGAGTGATTGGTAGCTTTCAGGTGTAGATGTACTGCTGATTGAGGACCACTAGCATTGTCCCTGCGATGTTGATAAAGCCTTTTTTGGAGCATTTGCTTAGTTTCCCCAATGACAGTTCAGCTTTTAATTTATCTAAAGAAATAAAGCATTGTCGCTTCCTCACTGACTTCTGAACGACACGGTATGTTTTAGCGTACATACCTGCGCCCAATAATACGGTGCGCCTTGTGTATGTGTTAAATACAAAAATAGCACCTGTAAATGAGACTGCGCCTTTTAATACGGTGCGCTTTATGGTCGTGAAAATACGGTAATTGGCAGGTATGGCCACCCGCGCACCGGAGCCTCAGTGCCCCATTTTCATTTTTAAAAATAGCTCTAACAAGAAAAAGCGTCGGTAACCCCTGATATAACAATTAGTAAATTAAAAAATTTACACTTCATCTAAATCCTGATCGGAGCATCCCTAAATGTTACTATATATTATGTACACTTATATGTGCCCTGCGATTGACTGGCGACCAGTCCAGGGTGTACCTCGCCTCTCGTCTAAAGTCAGCTGGGATAGGCTCCAGCATACCCGCGACCCTAGTGAGGATAAGCGGCATAGAAGATGGATGGGTGGATGGATTATGTACACTTGTACATCTGAACCTTTTCACCTCTACAACGAAACCATTAGAGGAGCGACAGGCATAAATGGCAAGCAAGCAGAACTCATATTCTTATACCCACACATGAGCCATGCTACGATACATCGGCCCACATTAGCGATCAAATGTATTATTCATATTTATTATTTATTGAGTAAAACTAAGACATGAATAACATCAAATTAAAAGCACAAAATGAATGTCGACCCACCATCCACCAGTTCAAGCCTGGAGTTTTTCCAGAGACATTATTGCATCGCTGTTTGACGTGTGTGGTAAAAGGCAGTGTGCTAGCATGAATTAACTTCAGGCAAATGTGCACATTAGCACTCAATAAGTCATCAAAACTTACCTTTATGCATTCCCACATAGTATCAGCATTTGATACCAAATATGAGGTGAAAGAAAAATGATAAAAATGCTGGCACACGCACAATGGACATGCGTCAAGTGAAACGGATGTAACAAAGAGAATCCGGCCACTTTTCAAAATAAAACATAAAAAAAAATTTAATAAAATAATGGAAATTATTTTTTCTTTCTGTGCGGCCTGGTACCAAATGACCCAAATGATCGGGGGTTTGGGATCACTGCTTTATACGACACCCCTGGCCAATAGCACTCATGAATAAATTGAAAAATTGACATTTAATCCATGAGATTGGCTCAAGGAATCGGCAGCGTAAAACCCTGATCTGAACATGCCTACTAATTATGTCTATTTAAGTGCAGTTGCAGCTCAGTCTGCTCGAGCAGTGTCACAGTAAATGTGTGACGAGTCGAGTGCCTGTCTTACTGAACAATTACTGACAACTAGTGGCCAATGTTGAATGCAGTGTTAATTCACAATTAGAATGGTTGTTCTGCCTTGTATTTGTATTTTAGTTTACTTAGTTCATTTAGCTATTTTTGAAAAATCTTAATTTAGGCCAAGAATACGTATAATTTGTTAAAATGTGCATTTTTTTAAACTAATAAAAGGCTGTATTCAACAACAAAACAGCAATCATTAATTGATAAATGTTTGAAAAAACGTGATAGAGTGAGGGAGCAATAATCAGGAGATATTGTATAAACTGTCAACTGTTGTTAAATGTAAATTATGTGTAAAGCACGTTGTGTTACATTTTGCCAAAATATTATACAAATAAAGCATTTGTTTACAATGGCAACATTGCAATTTTGATAACATTAGCATTGAAACTACTACAGCTCTTTATATTTTGTTTCCAGGTTACAGTGTTAATCACAACATTATACCTTCCTAAACAAAGACAAAGACAAATTTAGACCCAATAATGTTTGCTTGGGGGAGGAACAGAGGGCTGGATAATGGTAAATGAGATGTATAAGAGAGCGCTTTAGACAGAAAGCTGACAGAGCTCCAGCCTCTCCGCTCTACTTCTTACCAATGATGACATGGAGGACCAATCGGAGTTCTGCTTTCCTCAACTCATCAACATCTCCTGCAGGAAGCCCACATCTCATTGGTCTGAAGGTGTTCTTTTCACTGTTCTGCTGTCCATCATCTGTATCTTCACAGTGGTTCTCAACTTGCTGGTCATCATCTCCATCTCCCATTTCAGGCAGATATTTTTATTATGGAATTGTCCAACATTTTTGTCAGTGTGTCCTCACTCTAAGTATTAGACAATTTCTCTCACTAAACTTAGTTGTTCAAACACTTGAACCCACTAAGTACGTATGTTGTCTTCTTTATTCTTCTTTGTCTCCAGGCAGCTCCACACTCCCACCAACCTCCTCCTCCTCTCTCTCGCTCTGTCTGACTTTCTGGTGGGCTTCCTGGTGTGGCCTGGTGAGATCTACATGAGAACATCCTGCTGGACTCTTGGTGATGTGCTGTGCTTCTTGTATAACTGCATGACCTTTATAATTATGTCTGCATCAGTAGGAAACATGGTGCTGATATCAGCTGATCGTTATGTGGCTATTTGTGATCCTCTGCATTATAACACCAAAGTCACTGTGAGAAGAGTTCAACTTTGTGTTTGTCTCTGTTGGTGCTCTTCTTTTCTCTACTGTTGCATCATTTTGAATGATCAGCTGGCTCACCCTGGTAGGAGTTTTTCCTGCTATGGAGAGTGTGTCATTGGTATTAACTATTATGCAGGAGTTGTTGACATTGTTGTAAACTTCCTTCTCCCTCTCAGCATCATCATCACTCTGTACATGAGAGTGTTTGTGGTGGCTGTGTCTCAGGCACGAGCCATGAGCTCTCATGTTACAGCAGTCCAAGTCCAACTGTCAGTCACTGTCAGAGCAAAGAAATCAGAAGTGAAGGCAGCCAGGACTCTTGGTGTCCTTGTCCTTGTCTTTCTTGTGTGTTTCTGTCCATATTATATTGTCACTCTGGCAGGTGGACACAAAATAATTACTTCATTTGCAAAATATGTTCTTTATTTATTTGACTTCAATTCCTGTTTAAACCCCTTGATCTATGCCTTGTTTTATCCGTGGTTTAGAAGAGCTGTTAGACAAATTGTCACGCTGCACATACTGCAGCCTGGCTCCTGGGGGGACAACATTATTTAGAATATAACCCTTAAATCGAGCTTCCTTTTCTGTGTGAAACTTAGAAATGACAGTCAATGGATGCTGATGTGTAACATTAGGTTGTATTGACTGTTACTGTCTCATGTGGCATCTTATTAAAACATGACAAAGTGTGCAAACATGAAATTAAGATGTTTGATTTTTTTTCTTTAAACTTAAAGCTCATACATCATAATCATATACAGTGGGAGACTTTTCAAATGATAAAGATGTGTGTGTGTGTGTGTGTGTGTGTGTGTGTGTGTGTGTGTGTCAAGTGTGAGCAGGGATGCCAGAGTGGGGCGAGGTTAGGGGTGGATGTGAGAGGGGGCTGTATTCTGGGGTTGAGTGGGAATGTTGTACCAGGGCTGCAAGCCTGGGGTGGGTCTGGGCTTTTTTTATTCTGGTAACACAATAAGTGCAATAAGGTACACAAAGTTACAGTAGTTAATGAGGAATTAACCTACCTAACCTTAACCACTACTCATTAGTTACTCACTAGTTCTTCATTAGTTCCTCAGTAAGTACTGTATTTTGTGCACCTTATTGTAAAGTGTGACCTGTATTGTTATTGAAAACATACTGTACACATCTAAATTGACTCGGCTGTGGTCAGAGCCTTTCTGATCATGTGTGTCACCCCCTATTGTTCTAGCTTTAAACAAGCGCATAGAATGTTTACGCCAAGAGCAAGCTCTGCATGCAAATGCTCGCTTTTTCAATGAGTTGTGCTACAAGTACGGTAATGCCCCGTTTATCACGATTAATTGGTTCCAGACCTGACCGTGATAAGTAAATTTAGTGTACGATTCCTTTTTCGTAAATGGAATGTCAGGGGAATTGGGTCTATCGGAAAAAAAAAAAAAATGTTGAACCATTTGAAGAACACCCAAGCAGACATTGTCTTATTACAAGAGACTCACATGTCCAAGTCAGCTGTCCATACACTTCACTCACCACAGTTCCCACACACATATTTAGCAAGTTACAACTCCAAACAGAGAGGGGTAGCTATTTTAATTAACAGGAGGGTGAATTTTACACTCCACAACACTATTCCAGACACAGAAGGGAGATATATAATAATGAACATATCTGTTGATAATGTACATTTCTGCATTGCCAACATATATGGTCCTAATGTTGACGACCCCTCCTTCTTTCACACCTTCTTTTCTTCTCTCTCTGCACATTTGGATACAAGTATGATCTTGGGAGGGGACCTCAACTTAGTATTTAACCCAGAAGTGGACAGGTCTAGCCCAGCTGAGAGACATCGTGAGTCTCAATCAACATCGATACAGAAGAAATACATGAATGATTTTGGTCTTTGTGATGCTTGGCGCTCTTATCACCCTACTCACAGGGAATATACTTATTTCTCACCAGTGCACCACACCTACTCTCGTATTGACTACTTTTTGACAAGCAACTCAATCATTTCTGACATTTCAAACATTCACATACACCCTATCACCATTAGTGACCACGCCCCAGTCTCTCTTTTTCTCACTAACCAAACTATAACATTCAGGAGTTTTATTGTCATATGCACAGTAAAACAGGTAGTTCTTCTATGCAATGAAATTCTTGTTCTGTTCATTCTCCCAAAAAAGAAAGAAAGAAAACACAAGAAAATGAATAAAAACATAAGAAACATTTACACCAATAAATTAATTAACAACAGAAGAGATATTAATACAAATAAATAAATAATTAAATAAATAAAGAAATAAATAAAGTGCTATGAGTGCGTGCGTGTGGTGTGTGTGAGTACTTCGTTGAGAAGCCTGATGGCCTGTGGGTAAAAACTGTTTGCCAGCCTTGTGGTCCTGGACTTCAAACTCCTGTAGTGTCTGCCTGACGGTAGGAGTGTGAATAATGAGTGTTCTGGATGTGTGCTGTCCTTGATGAGGTTGTGTGTTCTTCTCAGGACTCTAGTTTTATAAATGTCTTGCAGTGAGGGAGGGCTGCCCCAACAATGTTCTGTGAGGTCTTGATCACCCGTTGGAGTGCCTTCCTATCTCTTGTTGTACAGTTACCGTACCAAACAGTGATGGAGGCGGTAAGGACACTTTCCATCGTGCATCTGTAGAAGCAACTGAGGATTTTGGTGGACATGCCAAATTTCCTCAGTCTTCTCAGGAAGTAGTCTCCAACATCTCAGGATGTTGACTGCTGCTGACTGGACCCTGAATGTGACAGAGCCTTTTGTAAACTCAGAGTTCAGTCACTGATTGAAAGGGCACAATTTCACAGTGTGGACCGACAACAACCCACTGACTCATGTATTGACGAAGCTCAAGCTTGATGCTTTTGAGCTGCGCTGGGTGGCCACGCTGTCATCCTACTTTTTTGATTTTAAGTACATCCCAGGCCCAAAACATATTGTGGCAGATGCCCTGAGTTGTAGTCCCTTCACGTCCTCTGTCAGTAGACGACTCATTTAGGAGCCTTACAGTAGTTTGGTACAAGAGGCAGAAAGTGCTGAAGCGGACAAGATCTAGGACGCGCTGAGACTTGGGGCCCAACACCTTCAAGTGGTCCAGCAGCCGAGGTCGCTGCTCATGGCGTCAGGCTGTTGCGGGTCGACTGAAGTGGAAGCTTCCCTCATGTGTCACAGTGACTGGGAGAAGAACACAGGACTGAGAGCTGCACACCTAGCTCACTGTGTCCAGCAGTTGCAACCTCCAGGTCAAGACTTCCTGCCTTCATTCACCTTGCGCGAGTTGGAAGACCACCAACTTCAAGACCACATGATTTCCGGAATTCTGACATTTGTGACTCGCAAGAAACGTCCTTCCAGACGGGAGAGGTTCAACATGGATGCTCAGCAGTTGACCTTGTTGAAGCATTAGGATAGGCTTAGGCTTAGGGATGGGATCCTGTACAGGGAGTCGAGGGACCCTGTCAGTAAGGTGAAGACATTCCAGCTGTCTTACCAGGGACAAGGCCTTGGAGGAGTTCATGATTTGGCGGGGCATCAGGGTCAGGCCTAAACTCTCCACTTGGCTAGGCAGCGTTTTTTCTGGCCCAGTATGGGTCGTGATGTACAGGAATATGTTCAGCATTGTGATAGGTGTGTGCTTGCAAAGACACCAGAACCTTCAGCACGTGCTACTTTAGGGAGTATTAAGTCGCCAGCCCCGATGGAGCTCATATGCATTGACTTTTGGTCAGCAGAAGACAAGAACAAGAGGTTTGTCGACGTACTGGTGATCACTGACCGTTTTACAAAGATGGCCCATGCGTTCCCTTGCCGGACCCAGACTGCCAAACATGTCGCCAAGAAGTTGTGGGACTGTGTTTTTTGTGTCTATGGGTTTCCTGAGCGGATCCACTCTGACCAAAGCCCCAATTTTGAGAGTGAACTGCTGTCCGAACTGCTGCGACTCTCTGGCGTTGCTAAGTCCCACACCATGGCCTATCACCCTATGGGCAATGGTGGCACAGAACAATTCTCAGAGCCAAGCAAGAATGGGCGCAACAGATCCACACGTTGACATTTGCCTACAATGCCACTGTTCATGAGACCACTGGTTATGCTCCGTTCAATCTAATGTTTGGACGTGTCCCATGATTGCCTGTGGATGTGCTTTTCAAGTCTGTCCTCCATGATCCCATAGTTTCGGACTTTAGCACCTACTCCAAGACTCTCCTATCATACCTGTCGGAGGCAGCCAGAGTCGCCCAACTACACACCGACAAAGAGCAAGAACATCAAGCTTGTCAGTACATTAAGAAGATCAAAGGTGTCGCTCTGACGGTTGGTGATCGAGTGCTCCTTGCTAATAAAGCGGAGCGTGGCAAGAAGAAGCTGGATGACAAGTGGGAGCCTGTGGTTTACACAGTTGTTGAACGAATGCCCTCCATTCATGTTTAAAAGCCCTAGGAGTCATCAGGACAGCAAAAAGTTGTACACAGGTACCTGCTATTGGACATTTCCTTCCTTCCTGTTCGTGCGTCGCTGGACAGTCAGTCAGTGTCCCCGTCCTCTTGTGATGACCTCAGCGTGGCGGATGGATTGAGCATCTTAGAGCATGAATCCTCCTTGGTGCGAACATCACCGTGGGTCTCGACCGATTCCCAATGTGCTGCATCTGACTTACCTGACTTTCCTGCTGATGCACAGGACTTTCCAGTTGACCTTGACGAGACTCAGACCATGTTTACTGGGGATGTTGACTTGCATCCAACCTTTTCACCTGTTGACATTCAACCTCCTGTTGATCCTCAGACTACTCCTGACCTACCTGACCTTGACCGACCGTTACTGCGTGGTAGGGTGATCACTCGTGTGGGTAGGGTGATTAGACCTGTACATCGGCTTATTGAGACCATGGCTTAGTGACTTCGCTTAGGACTATTACTGTCTAGGACTGGTTATCTGGTAGTATGAGATGTTCAGTTCATTTAGGCATATATATGTTTTACGGATATCTGTTGGTTTTGTGCCCTAGTATGGTGGGACCAGGGTATTGTGGTGTAGACCGCATCGCATTTTTCCTTTGAGGGTCTGGAGGCCTGATCAACCTCTTTACTCTTATTGATCTGGTTGATAGATAGTTTGATAACTTAAGTGGGATGAGATCCTTCTGTGTCCGGTCCTATTTGGGGTTATTGGTCATATGGTAGTGTTGGTGTGTTTAGTGATTTTGGTGAAATTCAGGGGGGGTGTATGTAACAAGTTTAAAACCGTTGTTAATTTCACCAAAACACTTAAAGCATTGTTCTTGTGTTTTGTATGTGTGGATATGTCCGTGTGCTGGTTTTGTGTTGTGCGAGTGTTGCGTCGGTTTGTGCTGGAGCGTGGTGACATAATTACGTCACGGTGCGTCTCTGATGTGGACGAGGTAAGACGTAAAATGTGCTCTTTCCCTGAGAGTTGTGTGAGGTGTGTGTGAGGAGTTGGTGTGCTGTGTCGTCGTAGACTGTGCTGTGTTTTGTGTCGTATCATGGATATCTCGTGACAGTTTTCGCTGGCGTGTTTATTGTTTCGTGCACTTTGGAACTATGGTGTGCTTACGAGATGGAAAAAAAAAAAAAAAAAAAGAGAGACAAGAGACAAGGAAAACAGCAGCAACAACAACAATTGTGACAACAACAACAGAACAACAGAAACACACAGAACGACATCAGCAAATAAATGCCTGTGACAACAATAAAGACGAACAAGGACTTAAGGACAAAGGACAAAACAATATCAACAACCACAATGACAACGCTGTCAATGACAATTACACATAATAGTAGTCATGAAATGATGAATTATGATAGTGATCACAATGACAATACTGCATTGAAACAGTCACACATAATAGTAGTCATGAAATGATGAACTATGATAGTGATCACAATGACAACACCGCATTGAATCAGTCACACATGATTGTAGTAATGAAATGATTATCCATGATAGTGAACAGAATGATAATTACTGTAATGCACATCATTGTAAAAAAAAAAAAACTATAGTCATACTGCTGATATCACCGTCGCTGTAATAAAACCAACAACATAATAACACCCTGGTTAAGTCAGTGAGTAATGTGGGGAAGTATGTATGTACTGTGAGTGTGCATATGTACAGGTATCTCTGTATGTGGGGAAGACTTCATATATATATAAAGGTGCAAGAATGTGTGGGCGTCTAATTGTCACTGAGATTGCATTAAAGGAAAGGGGCCGCCTTCCACCTCCCAGAGAGCCCCGCCCCAAATAGCCAGGCCTGAGCCCCCGCCGTCAGAAGGCCAACCCTTGCTGGACTGCCAACCCCTGAGACCAGCGAGAGATCACACCCCACAAAAGCAGACGAGTAACGGGGGCCACAAACCGGCAGGCCCAGATACGCCCCCACAACTGGAAAGAAGCCCGCCCGCGTTAGAAGCGCCAATCCCCGCCCCCCGCCACTCCCACCCCCAGGGAGCGGAGCCCGGCCCGCCCCGGGCCAACCCCCGCCCGACCCCCGACACAGGGCCGCCCCGCCCAAGGATGCAGGAGGCACATTCTCCACCCACCCGGCGGAGGCACGGGCGGCAGAGATGTATCACCCAGCACTCGACCCCACGGAGCAAATCCCTGTATGCCCCCCCTCAAAAATAAATAACTAAAATAAATAAATAAATAAATAAAAGTACACACACGCACGCACATACACACTCCTACGCACCCACACGCACGCACACACACACCCCTATGCCCCCACGCGCACGCACATACACACTCCAACGCACTCAAGCGCGCACACCCACGCACGCACACGCACGCACGCACATACACAGTGGTCGACTGCCCGACACCCGGAAGCCTCACCCTATCCCCCGTTGGTAACCCAAGGAGCAGCGGAGCCGGGGACCCCGGGGTCCCAGACATACAATCCAGAACCCAGGCGCGGAGAGCGCGGACCACCGGGGAGCAGGAAGACACCAGGCCACACCCTCCCAACGGTAGGACGCCGCCAGCAAGGCAGACAGGGGAGCCAGCGAGGAGGAAAGCGGGAAACTGAGCAGGCGGGCGGGAAAACGGTCGAGCAGGCGGGCGGGAAAACGGTCGAGCAGCCAGACGAACCACCACACAGCGCCAAACGACACCCGTGGGCAAGCAAACCCCGAAGAGGGAGCGGGAGCACTGCACCCCAAGCCGCAGGGAGGCCAAGCACCAGAGCCGAGCCCACAAACCACCAGAAGCCAGACCAGCCACATGCAACCAGAGCCGACAGCGCACCACCCGCGCACCGGAGCCCCATCCCCGACAAGCCCGCAGACAGACCGGGGGAGGCGAGGACACAGACAGCGGCCCAGCAGAGCACAAAGCGCAACGGCGACAAACGCCAAGCACCCGGCAGAGCACAAACCCCCCAGTGGCACAGGAAGGATGGGGGCCCCACACCCCAATGCTGCCCAAACCGAGCGGGGGGGACCAAGGACACATAACCGACCGGCCACCCACGACAGCCCAGGCTCGGTCGAGCCACAGGCCGCAGGACACACCACAGGCCCTACCCGGCCCGCCAGGATGCCCAGTCCGGCCCACCCAACCCCCCAGAGGCGATACCCCCAGTGCCCCCCAACACCGGAGCCCCACCGGAGGTAGCGTCCACAGCGCCACCCCCAAACCGCCAAACACCACGGACCAGCCACACGCCCCAGGGCAGATCCGACCGCCACCAGGACAGTGGGAACCGCGCCCACGCGCCTCCCGCATACCACCACGGCCGGCAAGGGAGCAACACCACGACGACCACAAGAGCACTGGACCCCACATAGAGCGGAGCACAGCCACACCCACGAAGCACGCAAGCCAGAGGCGCCAGGGAGGGACAGAGAAGCAATCACCGCACGACAGGGCCCACGAAAGGAGCGGCCCCCCGCCCGGCGCCCGAGCAGATGCCCCCTCCCGCACCGCCCCCCGCCACGCCACCGGTGAGACCGGCCACCACTCCACCCCCCGCCCATCCACCAACACGCCAAGGGAGAAACCCCGGAGGAAGAGAGACAACCGCCGGCCCGCCCACCAAGCCACAGCGGCCCCGTCCCTGAAGGGAGAAAGCAAGGGATCCCCCCCACCCCAGCACCACGAACCCCCCACCCCGAGCCCAAACCGCACATCTGCGACCCCCACCTCCGCACCCCCAGTCACCCGGGGGACAGCCACAGGTGCCGGAGGACAACAAGCAGCTCCCACCTGTCACACATACACCACACACATAAATCGGTAAAATAAAATAAAATAAAATAAATAAATAAAATAAGTATTTCCTTTTGATTCTCAGGAGAAACAAGGAATGCATGGAGGAGCACACAACTCACTCATTGTATGTTTTACACAGGTATGTCTTTGTTGCAGCAGCTGTACATTTTGTATGTTAGAAAGTTGTATTGTATTGTGTGCCATGTGCTGTGTCCCGATGAGTACCACACACATGTCTCTGATGTGGACAAGGAGAACCAAGGAATGCATGGAGGAGCACACAACTCACTCATTGTATGTTTTACATGGAAATAAAAGACCTCAAAGACCATCAAGTCTCCCTCCTTCATAATCCACCAGAACACAACGCAGAGGAAAGTAAAGTGGGTTACAATGGCAATAAACCTGGAAAATACTTAGCTAACCAACTAAAAGTCAATAAGGAAAAAGCTCTATCTCCTCCATTAGAAACTCAGGAGGTCATATCACTCACCTCCCGGAGGAAATTAATTCTATCTTTAGGAGATTTTATAAAAATCTATATCCACCTCAGATTAAACCATCTCTCCCAGATATTGAAATATTTCTCAACACCACAGAATTACCAAAATTAAATGACGGACAGGTGACAAACTTAGATGTACCCATTTCATTAATAGAACTTCATGATGCTCTACAGCGGTTTCCGAATAACAAAGCACCAGGACCCGACGGTTTCCCTGCCGAGTTTTATAAAGCATTCTGGTCATTACTAGCGCCAATATTTTTTAGAATGGTTTTGGAAATCAAAGACAGTTCATTCTTGCCTCCAAACATGAACTCAGCTACAATCAGTCTCCTGCTGAAACCGGATAAGGACCGAACATTACCTTCCAGTTATCGTCCAATTTCACTGATTAATGCAGATCTTAAAATAATATGCAAAGTGTTTGCTCGAAGACTGGAAAAAGTTACCCCTCATATAATACACCCTGATCAATCAGGATTTATCAAGGGGAGAAACTCAACTAGCAACGTACGCCGTCTAATCAATCTGATTGATTACTCTATCATCCATAATTTAGAAACCACAATTGTTTCATTAGATGCTGAAAAAGCATTTGATAGAGAACTTGAACAAACTGGAAAAGTAAAAAAAGTAAACTGCAATGCTACAAAAATTTGGCTTTGGAGATTCATTTAGAACATGGATTAGAATACTATATAACACCCCGAAGGTCTCTGTTCGGACCAACAATCACATCTCTCCAGAATTTACTTTGCAAAGACGTACTAGGCAAGAGGTACTAAAGCCACACTATTGACCATTAATTTTGGTTTCCAGAGCACCCCCTCTATACCACTGTGTTCAGGGAACATTAAGTATTTGGATATTAACATTTCCCCCAACCTGTCAGACCTGATCCACCTGAATTATACTGCGCTACTGAATAAATTCAAAATAAATTCAATTCAAATAAACTAAATCAAACCAAACCAAACCAACCCAAACCAAAAGAGGTAGATCATTTTGACTTGCATGCTGAGAAAGTGCGTGCACTCCTGATTTTTTACATATTTGGCGCCCTCGGTGGCAGACATTTCTGTTTCACTCTCCCGTTTTTTTCTATTTTTTGCTATTTTATTGTTCATTTTGGACGCTACTGCGTGAGTGCGTTGAATGCTACATTACAACAGAGAGACACTCTTGAACATCGGCAGGGTTCATCATGAACTTTCATTCATCCTCTCAGACTTTGGATTTCTTCTGCGCCGGGAGAACGCAGCAGCCTGCGGGCCTGGTGAGCTGAATACCCGGCGAGCAAAGCATCCGAGGCGGAAACGAGGCAAGAGAGTCGGCCTGCATGCTAGGCTAAAAGCGAGAGCGACTAGGCCACCACTACCAAGCCTGCTGCTAGCCAACGTCCGCTCTCTTGAAATCAAGATGGACGAACTAAGAGCAAGGATTACAGCTCAACGTGAGATCAGGGAATGCTGTATGCTCACCTTCACAGAAACCTGGCTGACGGAGGATACACCGGACTTGGCGATCCAATTGGAAACATTTGCCGCGTATCAGGGTGATCAGACTTTCGCGTCTGGTAAACTCAGAGGTGGCGGTGTCTGTGTTTACGGAAACAAACGGTGGTGCACAGACGTACAGACGATGGAAAAGCACTGCTGGCAGGACATTGAGCTGCTTATGGTAAAATGCAGACCTTTTTATTTGCCTTGTGAGTTTAGCGCTGTGTACTTAACTGCTGTTTACATTCCACCATGAGCTAACACCGCTAACGCACTAGGCCTCCTGCATGACATCATGGATAAACACGAGACCAAACACCCAGACGCTGTATTTATCATATCTGGCAATTTCAACCACTGCAACCTCAGGACTGTTCTTCCCAAATATTACCAGCATGTAAGCTTTCCCACGAGGGAAAATAACATCCTGGACCAAATCTACAGCAACATGAAAGGTGCTTTGAAGGCTGTTCCAAGACCCCACTTTGGAAAGGCCGACCACATCTCCATATTCCTGGATCCAACATACAGACAACTTCTCAAACAAGCTCCCCCTGTAAGTACAGCAGTTAAAGTGTGGAATGAAGAAACTGATCAAGTACTTCAGGACTGCTTTGGCTGCACAAACTGGGATGTGTTTAAAACTGCAGCGGGAAGGGAAGATTGTACTGTTGATTTGGATGAATATGCTTCTGCTGTTACTGGCTACATTAGCACATGTATAGAGACTGTTACCACCACCAAGTATTACAGAAAATACCCTAATCAAAAACTGGATGAACTTTGATGTAAGGGCTAAGCTACGTGCTCGTTCGTCTGCATTTGTCATGGGCACCGCTGAGGACTACAAAAAGGCCAGATATGACTTGAGGAGGTCCATACAAGAGGCCAAAAGACAGTACAGACAGAAGATGGAGAGCTACTATTCCACCTCAGACCCTCGGCGCATGTGGGCGGGGCTCCAGCACATCACAGACTATCGACAGCGGAGTAGCGTAGCCACATCCAGCTAAACCACACTTCCAGATGAGTTGAACAAGTTCTATGCCCGCTTTGACACCCAAACTCCTGATGAGCAGAGAGGCTGGCTGGACTTGGGGAGCACACAGGACTCACCTCTCATGGTGACATCAGCTGATGTGCGCAGGGTTCGGAACAAAACAAACCCACGAAAAGCGGCAGGCCCGGACAACATCTCAGGCCGTGCACTTCGGGTTTGCTCATCAGAGCTAGCTGATGTGCTTGCTGACATATTTAACCTGTCGCTTGCACAAGCATCTGTACCGACCTGCTTTAAGTCCACCACCATCGTGCCCGTACCCACGAAGAGCAACGTGACCTGCCTAAATGACTATCGCCTTATAGCACTCACTCTTATTGTAATGAAATGCTTTGAAAGAATAGTCATGACCCACATCAAAAAGAGCATCCCGGCCACTGTGGACCCTCTACAGTTTGCATATCGCCAGAACCGGTCCACGGATGATGCAGTCAACACTGCCATCCACACAGCCCTTTCTCACCTACAGGGCCAGGGCACATACGTCAGAATGCTATTTATAGACTATAGGTCTGCATTTAATACAGTCAACCCCCACAAACTCACAAATAAGCTCCTCACACTTGGCCTGTCACCCTCCCTCTGTAACTGGGTGTTTAACTTTCTAACAAGCCGGCCCCAGTCAGTCAGAGTCCACAATTGTCAAGTGTTTTTGCTTTTCGCCGTGCTCCCCACACTTGAAGGGGTGTACCAACGCTGAACAATTAGGCAGGACTTCACTCAATAAGCCCAGACAGTTTCCTTTTTTCCTTTTATTTTTCAGTAGGTGAAAAACCTTAAAATGACAAACACCACATGATTAACATTTTATACCCAAGTACTCACAAATCAAATAATTATCAAAACCCACAATAATGAACAATTAATACAACACAATTAATTATCAAACCCTTAAATATTAGCCATTACACAAGTACATGAAAATAGATTAAATTCTCTCCTTTTAAGTTAAAACAGATTTTAAATGAATTATTTCAGTGTGAATGCATAAAAATACATTTTTAACCACAGGAAACAATGAATTAATGGAACAAATTAAAGCCAACACAACTTAATAAATACCGAATTAATTAACCACAAATTTTACAGGCACATATTTACAATCCATATCCGATATAAAATGATTATCTAGCAGTGAACCAAGTGACTCATTTCCCCCACACGCAACCATTTACTCAGCCAACATTACACAAAGCACCTTGCCCCACATTCCAATGCCACAGCAGCGCAACAAGTGCCGCACATCCACAAAGAAAATAGAAAGTGATCTTACCGGCTGTCTGTTCAGCTCTTGTTGGTAGTATTCTCACAGCTCTGTGGAGGAACTAAAACCTTTGTTCTGCTATGTAGTGGCGTCTCTTTACTCTGCTTAATTTGACACAGCTGCGTAATTAGCGCGCTCGCGCACCAGCCGATTAGACGGGAGCGCTCACCGCTGTACCTTTCCATGAAAATAAATTGGCTTTGATCATGCGACTTGACTGGCCGAACTAACGCCAAATTGTATAAAACCCCTCTCTAGTAACCTGGTTAAATACGGGAGTGGATGTGCGCTACCAAGTGCTCTCTTAAAGAAACCTGCGCTAATCTAAACAGGGTTCAGCCTGTTGCCGAGCGCGTCACAGGGCCGCTGCACTCGCGGGCTCGCGCATCAGCCGGCAAAACAGCTGATCGCCGTAACAACAATCGCACATCCAGCTCAAGAATTGTGAGCACTGGGACCCCCCAGGGGTGTGTGCTGAGTCTGCTCCTCTACACGCTCTTCACCTACGATTGCGTGGCCTCCCAGAACAACACCAGCATCATTAAATTTGCGGATGACACTACAGTCATCGGCCTGATCACTGGTGGTGTTGAAACATCATACAGAAGAGAGGTGGCGGACCTCATAGCTTGGTGTCGTGATAACAATCTCCTTCTCAACACAGAGAAGACTAAAGAGATGATCATTGACCCAAGAACAAGGGAAAAGGAGCTGCATAGACCCTGTTTATTGATGAGACTGAGGTGGAGAGGGTGAAAACCTTCAAGTTCCTTGGCACACACATCAGCGAGGACCTCACCTGGTCTCACGACACACAACAAATTATGAAGAAGTCCAAAGGAGACTGTACTTCCTGAGAAGAGTGAGGAAATTTGGCATGCCCACCACAATCCTGAGTTGCTTCTACAGATGCACTATGGAAAGTGTCCTTAGCGCCTCCATCACTGTTTGGTACGGTAACTGTACAACACGTGATAGGAAGGCACTCCAGCGGGTGATCAAGACCTCTTCTGTTGTTGTTGCTTAATTTATTGGTATTTATGTTTCTTATGTTCTTATTCTTTTTCTTGTGTTTTCTTTCTTTCTTGGGAGAATGAACGGAATAAGAATTTCATTGCATAGTAGAACTGCCTGTTTTACTATGCATATGACAATAAAACTCTTGAATCTTGAATCTTGAATATGCATTTATAATGTACATACATACGTGCTAATAGTTGTTTTTAAATAAATATAGTAAATATATATACTTTAGAGTAGTAGTAGATGTTTGGGACTTGGTCATTTTAAAAGTAGTTTGCAGGCTAAAGAAGTGTGAGCAACCCTTATCTATAGTATGGTTCAAGTCATTAGAGTCATATCTAAATACATTTCTTTGGAAAAATAAGCCAGCACGCATAACTCTCAAAATGTTACAAAAATCTAAACAATATGGGGGCTTAGAACTCCCAAACTTCTCCAACTACTTCCTTGCAAACAGGTTACAGTATATCTTAAAATGGATCAAACCTAACCCATTGGATTATTTATGGCTAGACATTGAACATTCACTTAGCCATGAAATCCCAATTTTTAATCTGCCCTCAATTAGCCAAAGAATCTGAAAATATTGTTAAAGTATAAGTATAAATAAGTATAAGTATAAATATAAGCACCACTCCGACAGCTTGGTGGGAATTTCTAAAAATAACTAGATCCTCGCTCACTCCTCGCCTATACACTCCCATCTGGAATAATCCTGACATCTTGCTTAAAAAGAAACCATTCAATTATCCAACATGGCACGAAAAAGGAATAAGTTGTTTGAAAAATATTATTAAAGGAAATAACTTATCTCATTTAATGACCTTGGTACACAGTATGGAATAAATCATAACAAATTTCTTGAATACATACAAATCTATAATTAAAGCAAGTTTCAGAACTATTTCATGGGAAAGCAATCCCACCATTGACCAAAAATATCTGCCCCTAAAACACTATCTAAATTATATATTCTACTTTCATAAAACGACAACACAATCGGCGTTACAATCTCCAAATGGAACTCAGATTTATCTACAAGTACAAGCTGTGACCTTGAATTCTGGAAGCAGACATGTCTCAATGCTTCCCGGTTAATCAATAATCCCAACCTACAGCTGATTCAGTTTAAAATCCTTCATAGAGTACACTACACAGGACATAGAATGTTTAGAATGGGTTTAACTGACTCTAACATCTGTACACACTGCTCAGACCATAGACTAGATGACTACTTACACTCCATGTGGACCTGTGCTCCCATTAATCATTTGAGTGTGTGAGGAGTGTCTTTGGCACTTGGGTTCTTCATTCCTACTTCCCCTTTATTATGCTTGCTTGGTGATCTCTCCACATTCGATGTAGAAACAAACCAAGCACGGGCCAGGGGCGGGGTCGGGGTGGTCGTCCCGGGGGCGGCGTGGGTCACCCTCTGGGTTGGTGGGTGGGCGGGGTGCCGCATCCTGCGGGCGCCGAGTTCCTATTGCTGCTGGGGGGACCCGTGTTCGTCTGGTGGCGCTGGCTCTCCCTCGGCCTTCCTTGCTTCTGGGGTGGGGCGGGGCGGCGTCTGTCCTGGGCCCTCCTGCTCGGCTACCGCGTGGGGTCGTCCGGTGTGGAGTGTGGGGGGCGGCCTCTCCCCTCGGTGGGGGCACGTGTGCTTGAGCCCAGCTCCCTCTGTGGAGCTATGTCGCCTGGGTGGGAGGGTGCATTGAGGGAGGGCATTTTTTTTTTTTAATTATTATTAGTATTTTATATATTTACTTACTACTTTACTACTTTAATTATTACTTATTTTATCTATTTGTGTATGGTATGTGTGACTTGTGTGGACTGCGTGATGCCCTGCTCTTTTTGTGGGGGTCTTGGCTGTGCAGTTTAGTCTTGGGATGCAGGTTGAGTGGTGCTAGGGTGGGGGGGGGATCCCTTCGGGTGCTTCGGCGTCCAGCGGGGGATCGCTCCTCTTGTGGGTCCTGTTGGGTGGTGCTTCTCTGTCCCTCCTTGGTGCTTCTGGCTTGCGTGCTTCATTGGTGTGGCCCTGCTCTGCTGTATGTGGGGTCCGATTCACTTGTGGTCACTGTGGTGTGACTCCCTTGCCAGCCGTGGTTGTGTGTGTGTGCCGCGTGGGCGCGGTTCCTGCTGTTCTGGTGGCGATCGGGTCTGCCTTGGGACGTGTGGCTGGTCCGTGGTGTTTGGCAGTTTGGGAGTGGCGCTGTGGACGCTGCCTCTGGTGGGGCTTCGATGTTAGGGGTGCTGGGGGTATCACCTCTGGGGGGTTGGGTGGACCGGACTGGGTGTCCTGGCAAGCCGGGTAGGTCCTGTGGTGTGTCCTGCGGCCCGTGGCTTGCCCGAGCCTGTGCTGTGGTAAGTGGTCAGTCGGTCATGTGTCCTTGGTCCCGCCCCCGCTCAGTTTGGGCGGTGTTGGGGTGTGGGCTTGTGGTGCCCTCATCCTTCCTGTTCCGGTGCACGACCTCACATACATATAGGACTTTGGGGCGGTGGTCTACGGTCGGGCGTGGTGGGGGAGTGGAGTTGCCTTGCGGAGGCTCCTTTGCCCCTGCCATGCCATTGATCTGTCGCACCTCAATTTTAATCGCACAGTAGACACTTAGGGATTGGGGGGGGGCTGAGTAGGTGAGGGGTTGACCGTGCTGCAGCTGTCCCCCAATTTCAATTGCATCGTTAGCTTTCATCCACATACACCCCTATCATATACATACATGCACACACATACAACCCTCAGGGACACAGAGCTTTCCTTTTTTATTTATTTATATTTTTAATTGCATAATAGACACAATCACACCTCATCACATAATGTACACAGGTGGAGCGGGATGGATTGGGATACCACCTCCCTGTTCCATGTCTGCTGGCCGTCGCGGCGCAGTGGCTCGCCCGGGGTGGCCTGGATTGTGGAGTGCTTTTGTCTGGTTTGCCTGCCCTTCCATGGGGTGGCCTGTTGGGGCCTGTTGATGCTGGGGCTTGCGCCGAGGGGGCGGCTTGCGGTGCTTCCCTCGGACTGACCTGGGCCGTGGGCACCTCTGCGCTCTTGGGGCGGATCCGGCAGTCTACAGGGGGCGGTACCAAGGATGGCCCAAGGATGGCCCACATGCCGCCGTGGTGGCTGCTGGGGTGCCGGGCTGTCTGGTGGGGTGGGGCTTGGTCCTGCTCGCGGGGACCGTGGGTGGCATGTGCCCTGGGGCCGGGCCGCTGTCTACGTCTTTGTCTCCCCCGGTCTGTCTGCGGTCTTGTTGGGGGTGGGGCTCCGGTGCGCGGGTGGTGCGCCATCGGCTCTGGTAGAGTGTGAGTGGTCTGGCTCCCGGTGGCTGGTGAGGTTCGGCTGCTGGTCTGGCCTTCCCGGCTCTGGTGCTCGGCCTCCCTGCAGCTTGGGGGTGCAGCACTCCCACTCCCTCTCCGGGATTTGCTGGCCCGCGGGTGTCGGTTGGCGCTGTGTGGTGGTTCGCCCGGCTGCTTGCCCGTTTGCCCAAGCGCTTGCTCATTTGCTGGCTTTCCTCCTCGCCAGCTCCTCTGTCAGCCTTGCTGGTCGCGTCCTGCCGTTGGGATGGGGTGGCCTGGGGTCTTTTTGCTCCCTGGTGGTACGCATTCTCCGCGCTTCTGGTTCTGGGTTGTGTGTCTGGGAACCCGGGGTCCCCTACTACGCTGTGCCCTGAGTCCTCGGCAGGGGACGTCTGGTAGCGAGGCTTCCGGCTATCGGGCAGTTGACCACAGTGTGTGTGTGGGTGTGTGTGTCTGTGTGTGCGTGTGCATGAACGTGTTTTCATTAATTTAATTTTATTTTATTTTTGTGGGGGTGGAAGTACACAAGGGTTTGCTCCGTGGGGTCAGGTGCTGGGTGTTCTCTGCCGCCCAGGCCTCCGTCGGGGGTTGGGCGTAGGGTGGCCCGGGGCGGGCCGGGCTCCGTTCCCTGGGACTGTCTCTCTGCGGCCCCTTGCTGGTCTTCCCGGGGGGGATGGCTCTCTGGGCTGACTCTTGGGGGCTGATCTTTGTGCTGCCTGCCCCTGTGGGACTGGTGGCTTTTTGGCGGTGGGGGCTTGGCCTGGCTATTTGGGGCGGGGCTTTCTGGGCGGTAGAGGGGGACCCTTCTCCTTTCATGCATTTTCAGTGACAATACAATTACACACTCACCCACTCGCGCACCATTATATATATGAGGACTTGCACACATACAGAGATACCTGTACACACGTACTGTACATATGCACACTCACAATACGTACATACTTCCCCACATTACTCACTGAGTTAACCAGGGTGTTATTATGTTGTTGGGTTTATTACAATATGATTATAGTTTTTACAATGATGTGCATTACGGTTATTGTCATTCTGATCACTATCATAGTTCATCATTTCATTACTACTATTATGTGTGACTGTTTCAATGCAGTATTATCATTGTGATCACTATCATAGTTCATCATTTCATGACTACTATTATGTGTGACTGTTTCAATGCAGTATTATCATTGTGATCACTATCATAGTTCATCATTTCATTACTACTATTATGTGTGACTGTTTCAATGCAGGATTGTCATGGTGATCACAATCATAGTTCATCATTTCATTCCTACTATTATATGTGACTGTTTCAATGCAGTATTGTCATAGTGATCACTATCATAGTTCAACATTTCATGACTACTATTATGTGTGACTGTTTCAATGCAGCATTGTCATTGTGGTTGTTGATATTATTTTGCCCCTTCCATCAGGGTCTTTATAGTTGTCACAGACATTTGCTGATGTAGTCCTGTATGTTTCTGTTGTTTTGTTATTGTCACAATTGTTGTTGCTGCTGTTGTCCTTGTCTCTGTTTTTTTTTGTCCCCCTATTGTCTCCGCACCCCCCCCCCCCTTTTTTTTTGTCTTATTCTTCGTCCCCTCCTGCTCCGGTCTGGCCAAGTCAAGTCAAATAAATTCTGTATAACAGAGGAAGTGTATGTCACACTTTTCCCTGGCAGAGTAAATCTGTTGAGCACCTGAGGGCATTTATATCTACAATTCTATCTGCCTTCAAGGCTGGACAGGACAGGGAGGAAAAAAATAATCATATTTTCAGACTTTTCAGGAGATGGGAAGGTCTGGGTTCGAATGTCCGTTTGGGCATCTCTGTGTGGAGTTTCCATCTTGGTCCGGGTTCTCCGGTTTCCTCCCACATTCCAAAAACATGCATATTAGGTTAATTGGACACTTTAAATTGTCCATAGGTGTGAATGTGAGTGTGAATGCTAGTTTTTCTATGTGTGCTGCAATTGGCTTGCGACCAGTCCAGGGTGTACCCTGCCTCTCGGGATAGGGTCCAGGATACCCGCGGGACCTTAGGCATAGAAAATGGATGGATGGATAAAAGCTAGTACAGCTAGGTTTTTTTTCAACCTTTATTTAACCAGATAAAAACCCATTGAGATCAGGATCTCTTTTACAAGGGTGACCTGGCCAAGAGGTCAGCAGCACACGTCACAAATGATAAATGTACAAGTCTAGGAGTTAACACACAAGGTATATGAACACACAAACTTTTTAAAGTGCAGGTGATTTGTGATAAAATACATAAAAAGCTATTTAAAACAAAGGCACTGTTCTGTGGTCTCACGCTCTTTGTCCAACAGCAAGGACCGAAAGGCTCCAAAAGGGATGAGTTCCGAGAGCTTTAGTTCAGCCTGTAAAAGATTCCACGCTGTGGGGGCTGCAAAACAAAACGCTTTCTTCCCCAGTTCAGTTCTCACACGAGGAACAGAGAGATGGAGGATGTCACAAGATCGCAAGGCATACTGACTTTCAGTTCTCTGGACTAAAGTACTTAAGTATGTTGGGACTAAGCCAAGCAGAGCCTTATAAATCAGGATCAGCCAGTGTGTATACCTATGCGCACTTAAAGAGGGCAGTCCTGATTTTACATATAAGTCACAATGATGTGTAAAGCGACCATCACCAGTGACAAACCTCAAGGCACTGTAATAGACACTGTTTAAAGATTGGAGACACTTGAGAGGAGCCCCCATATACAGCACATCTCCGTAGTCGATCAGAGGGAGAAACGTAGCTGAAACAAGCAGTTTCCTGGCTCCGAGCGAAAAACTATTCTATTTGTAAACTATTCTATTTCTATAAAAGAACCCGAGTTTCACCCTGAGTTTAGAAACTAATTTTGCTACATGTGCTTTAAAGGAAAGCTCGTGGTCAAGAAGGAACCCCAAGTATTTCGTAGTAAGTAGTACGTATACTTTCTACGCATACTATATCGTCATTAGAGGCACGAGGGTATGCTGGAGCCTATCCCAGCTGACTTTGGGCGAGAGGCGGTGTACCCTGGAATGGTTGCCAGCCAATCGCAGAAAACAAGTGTGCATAATGTACAAATGTGTCTGCATTCAATTATCCAATTATTCAAGTATTAAAACAAAACAATATCTTTGTGAGGAACCGCTGATGTCTGGATATACACAATAGCAGCAGAAAAAACAAGTCGGGAAGACATTGCAATCACGTTCGCCAAGCAGGGTGCATATAAATGCACTCCTTATCAAAACTGTAAGACCAGTTGAAAAATTTGCAAGAATTTACATTTTGCAATGTTGGATCTTCAGGAGGTTTTAAGTAGAGCTTCAAAGTGCTAAAAGAAGAAAGGGAAGTGAGACCAAAAAACTGAGAAAATAATTTATTTCAAACAAGCATAAAAGTGAAATAGGTTGCTCTCCAGCGGATGAAATGTTTAAGACAATAGCTCAGTATGTTTCAAAAAAGACTAACTAATGAGCAGCTGCTTCATTCTTGCTCATCACCTAAAAAATTGTTTTGGGCATGCTTGATGCCAGTGTTTCAAGAAGGCTAGTGGGAATGTTGCTCCAGGTGGCAAATATGGCTTCACGGAAGGCATCCACTGTCTGGAATTGATTATTGTTTTTGGAAACTTCCCTTTCCAGCCATCCCAAAGTGTTCTCAATTGAATTTAGATCAGTGGAACACGCAGGGTGGTCCAAAAGAGTGAGGTTATTGCTCTGGAAGAAGTCCTTTGTCAGGCAGGCATTGAGAACTCCAGCGTTGTCCTGTTGAAAAGGCCAGTCATTATCACACAGACGAGGGCCTTCAGTCATGAGGGATTTCACCTGCAACATCTCCACATAGCCATGTGCCGTTTGACACCCCTGCACAACCTGAAGTGCCATTGTTCCATTAAAGGAAAAAGCACCCCGGATAAAAAAAAACGCTTGCCGTTATTTGTCTCCCGCCATAGCCCTGCGCAATGTCGCCTGTGCATTCACGGGAATGTGACGAAGACGCTCGCACTGTATTCATGCCTCCATTGCTGAGGCATTAGATATGGTCGCAAAATGGTTGGCGCCATTCAGTGCTCCACAAAAACATCAGCTGTTTATATTTTTGGGATGTTTCCAGGTTGCAATATTGATTATGACATCATACCTTCCTAAACATTGACAAACTTTGACCAAAAAAGGTGTGCTTGGGGGAGGTACACAGGGTTGGATGACAATAGAAGAAATGTATAAGAGAGCGGTTTCGACAGAAAGCTGTCACAGCTCTCTTCTCGTCTTCTTGATGGAGATGGAGGACCAATCAGAGCTCTGCTTTCCACAACTCATCAACATCTCCTGCAGGAAGCCCACATCTCATTGGTCTGAAGGTGTTCTTTTCACTGTTCTGCTGTCCATCATTTGTATCTTCACTGTGGTTCTCAACTTGCTGGTCATCATCTCCATCTCCCACTTCAGGCACATGTTTTTATGTTGGAATTGTTTGTCAATGTGTCCTCACTCTAAATTGTTGGCCGTGTCTTTTCACCAAACTTTGTTGATCAAACCTTCCAGTGCACTAAGTACGTATGTTGTCTTCTTTATTCGTCTTTGTCTCCAGGCAGCTCCACACTCCCACCAACCTCCTCCTCCTCTCTCTCGCTCTGTCTGACTTTCTGGTGGGCTTCCTGGTGTGGCCTGATGAGATCTACATGAGAACATCCTGCTGGACTCTTGGTGATGTGCTGTGCTTCTTGTATAACTGCATGACCTTCACAATCATGTCTATCTCAGTCGGAACCATGGTGCTGATATCAGCTGATCGTGATGTGGCTATTTGTGATCCTCTGCATTATAACACCAAAGTCACTGTGAGAAGAGTTCAACTTTGTGTTTGTCTCTGTTGGTTCTCTTCTTTTCTTTACTGTGGCATCATTTTGAATGATCAGCTGGTTCATCCTGGAAGGTATATTTCCTGCTATGGAGAGTGTGTCTTTGGCGTTGACTATTATGCAGGTGTTACGGACATTGTTGTGAACTTCATCCTCCCTCTCAGCATCATCATCACTCTGTACATGAGAGTGTTTGTGGTTGCTGTGTCTCAGGCGCGAGCCATGAGCTCTCATGTTACATCAGTCACACTACAGCATTTAGTCACTGTCAGAGCAAAGAAATCAGAGTTGAAGGCAGCCAGGACTCTTGGTGTCCTTGTCCTCGTCTTCCTCATGTGTTTCTGTCCATATTACATTGTCATTCTCACAGGTGACTCCATTGCTCAATATGTTCTTCATTTATATAGTTTAAATTTCTGTTTAAACCCTTTGATCTATGCCTTGTTTTATCCATGGTTTAGAAGAGCTGTTAGACACATTGTCAGGCTGCACATACTGCAGCCTGGCTCCTGTGAGACCAACATTATTTCAAGTTGAAGCCCTAACGTTTCCTTTTCTGTGTGAAAGTTAGAAATGCAAGTCAATGGGTTTTGATGTGTAACAGCAGGTTTTTACTGTCAACAAGACTGAAATGAAAATCTTGTTTTCTGCCTTGTGTAACTTAATTCTTACAACCAGGAGACTTTTCAAATGGAAAAATATGATGTTCCTTATCTTTATCTTTGTATCTTTATCAGATACGTAACTCATGGGGCCGCACGGTGGCGGAGTGGTTAGAATGTTGGCCACAGTCAAGAGAGATCGGGAAAACCTGGATTCGATTCTCCGCTTGGGCATCTCTGTGTGGAGTTTCCATGTTCTCCCGCACGCATGCATTCATACGTGCGTGGGTATGAACATAGGTATAAATGTGAGTGTGAATGACTGTTTGTCGAAATGTGGCCTGTGACCAGTCCGCCGCACGCCTGAAGTCAGCTGGGATAGGCTCCAAGCATACCCCGTGAGCCTTATTAGGATAAGCAGCATAGAAAATGGATGGATAGATGTTACTCATCAGTTATTATTTAAAAATGCTGCCGTTTGTACTATATATGATAGGAATTATTTCATTTGTGCTTAATTTGGAAGCACTTGAAGACGCATGGCACATTTTAGCCTTCTTTCATTGTAAATAAAACCAAACATCATATCACTGTGCTGATATTTTCTAAGCTGAGCCATTTTGGCCTATGCATACCTCGATGAAGCAGATGGATTTAAGTATTAGTTCATTTGAAAACATCATTTCCGTATGTGGAATTAAATTATGGAACGGATTGAGTAAGGAACTCAAACAAAGTACAGAGACGAGCACATTCATAAACAATACAAGCAGTTGATGTTTGCTAAATACAAGGCAGAACAGTCTTGATCATCACAATGGTTGTTCTGTCAGGTTCGTTTTTTTAAAGTTTTTTTTAAATTATATATTTATTACATATATATAAATTTTTTTGTCTTCTTACTGTTATTGATTATGTATTATTATTCTGATTATCATAGAAAACATGACATGGAATGCAGGAAGTGAACAACGGGTGTTGTACTAGATGTGGAATAGATGGGGGGTAGATGGGGGCACCTGTTCGTGCATCATTAAAGATTGTTATTTGCACGCCGCTGCCTCGTCCACTGCATACTGGGGGTCAAGCTTCCAACAGCTTTAGATCGTGACACTGACAACGCTTCTATTCAACTGTGCATATGACAACTGAAAGTATTTTATCTGCACTCTTCTTTGTTAATCTTTTTTTTGTTTTATGGAATGATTTTATGTTTATGGAATGATTTTATGAAGTGATTTTACCCTTCTTTTCTGTAAAGCACTTTGAACGACCTTGCATACAAATGATGCTCTATAAACAAACTTGCTTTGCCTTGCCAAAAATGGTTCAGTAGAGCGGTGCCAGGATGAAGAGGCACAGTCAGAAGAGTGAAATATGCGTGAGTCGCATAATATTTTTATTGTGTCCAACCTTTTAGGTTGATCATTAAAAAATTAAAACACAATTTTAACCTATAGAGTGTTTAAACAAGAGTGAAATGTGAGAGAATGTTAATGCCTGTCTGAAAAAAAGTGTATAAAGTGTATGGTGAGGGGTTTTACAACCTTAAAATATTATTATTTAAATATTATTACTTAAAGTTTTTTTAAAATTATATATTATATATATATATCCCCTGCAATAAACAAGGGAACACACTACTACACAATGATATTAAGGTTCTACAGGATGATATGAACGTACTACTGGACGATAATGCTACCTTGCACACCACTCTTGAGGAAGAGAAAGAAGCAAAGGAAAATATAATTGAGCCAATGAATTATACAATTGATGAGATGGACAGAATGCACAAATGAATAACGTGATTGTTACGGGGTTTCAAATTACACCCAGGTGAAATGACAGGGCAGTCCAGAACAGAGAAGAACGAGATGAAATTGATGTTGCTTCAACAAAGCAACAGATTGCCAATTTCCTACAATCAAAGGAGGTGGATGTAGATATCTACACCATCGATACTTGCATCCCACTGTATGGCAGAAACAATGCCACACCCATCATTATTGTTAACTTCACCAACAGAGAATTCAAAACTGCACTGCTGAAACAGGGAAAGAAGCTGAAAGGTACAAACGTCTACATGAATGAGCAAGAAAGCACATGACTGGAGGAAGCAGAGAAAGATACAGCACCAACGGCAACATCTACATCAAGCTAAATGGATGACCAGCAGAAGCAAGAGTGCTTGTTCTCAAATATGTCAATGATTTGGATAAATATTAAAGATCACATCACCATGACAACAAGGACAATGGAGGATACAACCCACAAAGAAAGAACATTGCAGTTGGAGGGATTACATTCAATGACATTTGACATCACTACTACGTTGCAAGGGCCTGCTCAACAAGAAGTACTGGAATAAGGAACCCGTGCATCTACATTCAATGTCATTCATAGTACAACACAAAAAAACGGAAGGACAGAAATACCTGGAAGTGGAAACCTTTAGCTATCCAGATCACAGACAATTGGATTGGAAAATGGTATAGATCCAAACAACAACAAGGGAAAGGGAAAAAAAAAACCTTTTTTTTCTTTACAAACAACTGCTTTTATTGGAGAAGAAAATAGCCACTTTCGAGATGAGATGTTTCCGCCGATTACTCGGATTTCATTGGCATGATCGCCGCACCAATGCATCGGTGCTGGAAGAGATCAGGAGGAGAATCGAGGATTATGAACCGCTGCTAAACACAATGAAAAGAAGGAAGCTGCAGTGGTTCGGACATATCACTCGACGGCCGAGCACACTAGCGCACACGATAATGCATGGTCGGGTGGATGGGCGGCGAGCTCAAGGAAGACCAAGGAGGAATTGGGTGGATGAGGATATGAATGGAGAAGCTGGTGGAAATCTGCATGAGAATGGATAAGGATAAGGAAACCTGGAGATGGACATCTCAGTGCCCCAACGACAGAAATGCTACGGGTGTGACCTGACCTGACCTACTTTTATTGTATGGAAGAATAATGTAAATAGTGAATTAATGCATGTTGAATGCAGGAAGTGACCAAACGTATTAGCAATTGATGTGAAATGGAGAGGGGGTAGGTGTCAGGTTCAGACACCAAACATTATATCACCAACTGTGGAAAAAGACACAAAGACGTGAGTATATTTTACTTGCAAGGAGAGTGATCAGAGACTGCTCAGTTACAATCCTCCAAACCCACTCTGAGTCAGCCTCTGTCTCGTTGCCCTTTTATTTTGCTTTGGGTATGCCCTAGTTACATGCAGTTTCAACCGCTAAAGGGAGGGAACATTCTTGGCGCCGGTTGAAACTGATTCTTCTGCTTACACTATCAACCAGAGACAGGGCGTCCTATCTCCACTCCGCAAAACACATGAGTCACACATCCTGCAACGAAACGTCTGGCCTTGATACTTTACTGCTGCACACACACACACATGGTTACTCACTTTATTCAGCACAGCAATTTGGATAATATTTTGCATAAAAGGCTAAATGTATGTACATTTTCCCAACAGTAGGATTAAAAAAGCTTTGTTTTTTTCTACTTTTTTTCGGACATGTATAATTGTGAATTGTAACACAAAGCATTTCAATGTAAACTGTATGCGTGTTCGAAATACTGCAAATTAAGCCATTAACCATTAACAATGCTAACATGCTAACCTTTGCATGTTAGCACCTAGCAAGATAGAGCTAAGTGTCTTTGTAAGTTAATACTTATGAAAGTGGGTAAAAATGCTACCATGCTAATGTTAGCTTGCTAAAAATGATAACATGCTAACATCAGCATGCTAACGCCTAGCATAAAAGCCCTATTAGGTAAGTGTCTGACAGTCAGGTAGGCTGGGATCCATGCCACCATGTGTGATCCTACTCCCATTCGTGTTAGTTTGTCCCTGAGGAGCTGAGGCTGGATGGTGTTAAAGACGCTGGAGAAGTCCAAAAATGTAATCCTCACAGCACCACTACCTCTGTCCTAGTGATCGGTAGAGCAAGAAGATAATGGCATCCTCAACTCCCACTTTCTCCCGCTATGCAAACTTCAGAGGGTCGAGCCATGGAGCCGCAGCAGCCGTTCCAACATCCCCCTCAATGGGGGTGCCTTTCTTTGAGCTGCAGCCAACATCCATGTAGAAGTTTATGTAGTCTGTGGTGCAGGCAACCATTTCTTCCATATTCTCACTGTGGGGCCTCTGCAATGCATCCCTGTCAGTGGTCTCAAAGCAGTCTATCAGAGACTACTATTCTGCCTCAGGGGACCACTTCCTGAATGAGTGTGTGGTTATTGGTAATTTCACTTTTGGTGTATAAAGAGGTTAGAGCCGGACCAGGTTGTTGTCTGCCTTCCCCAGTGCAGGCAGGGGGGTGGCATTATATGCTTCTTTGATGTTTGCATGCATTAGGTCTATAGTCCTGGTGCCCTTGGTGTTACAGTCCACATACTGGTAGACGGCAGGCAGTGTTTTGTTGAGTGTCATATGATTGAAGGCCCGGAGATCAAATCGAGAGCCTCAGGATGCTGTGTTTACAGTTCATCAGTCGCGCAGTGGCTGTCGTCAGCTCACAGAGGTATGTAAACGACAACAATGGCGTGACTGAAGGCTTACAGCCAGGGGTCCGATGTTTCTACTGCAGATGGACATTTTAATGTTCACACACCCAAGATGGCACCACCGTTTGTTCACATACAGTGCAAGCCCCCCTCTTTTGCACTTACCACCAACTCTTGTGTCCTTGTCCGCTCTGACTGTGCTGAAGTCCGCTAGCTCCGCATTAGTATCTGGGACGCTAGGGACGCCTTTGTTAGTATTTCTTTGTTGATTTTTCTTTCTTTGCAGGATACATTTACTATTTTACGTACACACCCCATCTCAAAATCTTTTTGAAGTTGATGTAGTTATTGTCCAACTTTCACATCCATATAATGAAGTAGATGTTATATAGTATTTAAGTATTCTAAATCATCATACCATGTGGAAATCTTCTATTTCTTCCATGATCAGCCTCTCTGGGTTTGTTTAGAATGACAGCCTTAACGGTTATTATAACAATCATGTTGAAAGTACTGCAGATCTTCATATTTTGTTGGATGTTTCCAGGTTACAGAGTTCATCATGACATCATACCTTCCTAAACTTTGACTAAGTTTCACCCAATAAGGTTTGCTTGGGGGAGGTACAAGGGGTTGGATGATGGCAGATGAGATGTATAAGAGAGAGGTTTAGACAGGAAGCTGTCGGAGCTCCAGCTTCTCCACTCTTCTTCTTCCTGATGATGGAGATGGAGGACCAATCAGAGCTCTGCTTTCCACAACTCATCAACATCTCCTGCAGGAAGCCCACATCTCATTGGTCTGAAGGTGTTCTTTTCACTGTTCTGCTGTCCATCATCTGTATCTTCACTGTGGTTCTCAACTTGCTGGTCATCATCTCCATCTCCCACTTCAGGCACATGTTTTTATGTTGGAATTGTTTGTCAATGTGTCCTCACTCTAAATTGTTGGCCATGTCTTTTCACCAAACCTTGTTGGTCAAACCTTCCAGTGCACTAAGTACGTATGTTGTCTTCTTTATTCGTCTTTGTCTCCAGGCAGCTCCACACTCCCACCAACCTCCTCCTCCTCTCTCTCGCTCTGTCTGACTTTCTGGTGGGCCTCCTGGTGTGGCCTGGTGAGATCTACATGAGAACATCCTGCTGGACTCTTGGTGATGTGCTGTGCTTCTTGTATAATTACATCTCCTTTATAATCATGTCTGTTTCCGTAGGAAACATGGTGCTGATATCAGCTGATCGTTATGTGGCTATTTGTGATCCTCTGCATTATAACACCAAAGTCACTGTGAGAAGAGTTCAACTTTGTGTTTGTCTCTGTTGGTTCTCTTCTTTTCTTTACTGTAGCATTATTTTGAATGATCAGCTGGTTCATCCTGGAAGGTATATTTCCTGCTATGGAGAGTGTGTCTTTGGCGTTGACTATTATGCAGGTGTTGTGGACATTGTTGTGAACTTCATCCTCCCTCTCAGCATCATCATCACTCTGTACATGAGAGTGTTTGTGGTTGCTGTGTCTCAGGCACGAGCCATGAGCTCTCATGTTACATCAGTCACACTACAGCATTCAGTCACTGTCAGAGCAAAGAAATCAGAGTTGAAGGCAGCCAGGACTCTTGGTGTCCTTGTCCTCGTCTTCCTCGTGTGTTTCTGTCCATATTACATCGTTACTCTCACAGGTGACAAAATAATGATTTCGTCATTTACGCAATATGTTCTTTATTTGTATAGTTTGAACTACTGCGTAAACCCTTTGATCTATGCCTTGTTTTATCCGTGGTTTAGAAGAGCTGTTAGACACATTGTCACGCTGCACATACTGCAGCCTGGCTCCTGTGGGACCAACATTATTTTGAGTTGAAGCTTCCTTTTCTGTGTGAAAGTTAGAAATGCAAGTCAATGGATGTTGATGTGTAACAGCAGGTTTTTACCAAGACTGACCATGTGTGATTAAAAACATGAAAATAAAGTGTGCAGATGTAAAATGAAAATCTTGGTTTCTGCCTTTTATAACTTAATTGTCGGACCCGGAGGCTTTCCAAATGGAAAAATATGATAGTTCTTTATTTGCATCAGATATGTTACTCATCAATCAATATTTAAAAATGCTGCCATTTGTACTAAATACAATTGGAACCATGTTCATTTTGAAGCAAATGAAGACACATGACACATTTTAGCCTTCTTTCATTTCCTCAATAAAACCAAACTGACGTGATTATGGTGAAACGCTGACGCTTTGGCCTTTGCATCCTTTGTTGAATCAGATGGACTTAAAGGAAAACTGCACTTTTTTTCAAAAGATGTTGCCCATCATCCACGAGACATGAACACATGCATCTTTCTCTTTTGTGTGCATTCTAACGATATAAATACAGATAAAAACAGACAACTCAAGCTGTCTCTTTTATTGCATGTAATGGGATCGACCTCTGCCGCCTATTAAGACCGCTATTAAAACACCTGCAAAAACCTCCAACAACATGACTAACCGGAACTACGTTACTCATCACCAAAGTCCGACCAGAACTGGGCTCACAGGACCAAGTGCGGGGTAAGTCACTGTTGATGGACTACGCTGCTGATGGTGATGTCATACAGTACAGTCAATACAGTCGTTTATAGACGCAACTTGGTTCCAGACCCGACCACGACGCAGGGACTCAAGATGACAGCCAGTTAGCCGGTTAGCAAGCTAACTAGCTAGCAAGCTCACGAGCTAACCAGTTAGCCTCAACTGTATTTAATTTAACTTAAGAATCCAAAAACCTACCACTTCCACACGAGATAGGAGGAGAACCTTTTTTCACTCCATCATGTCGGACACGCCATGGCTCAATTCAAGCGGTGTTAAGGTAATGTAATGTAATGTCTTCATGTTTTGTGTCAGTACTAGTGACCAGAATGCTACATATCACTTGTATGTCAATATGTTTTGACTAATAATAGTCTACCATGAAACAGCCATTATTCATTAATTTCTGAAAAAACGTGATATAGCGAGCGAGCGATAATCGAACGGCGATATTGCGAGGGACAACTGGACTGCAGATTTTGCTATTGATGCGAAACCAAGTGAATACTAGGCTCGTATCGCCAATACTTTGTAGTTGCAAAAAAGTATTTGAATTAGTTTGTGAGTTTGCCTTTAATTTGTTGATTTTGATTCTAATCAAAATAAAACACATGACAAAGATTTCACGCAAACAACATATGTATTTTTTTTAATCAACAAAATTGTTTGTGAATAATTGTGTCATGTTATGTGTGACCTAGTGCACTCTTGTGTTGGTTCTCATTACTTCCTGTTTTGTACCATTATTTTGTTACACTTCCTGTTTTGTTTTGCCCCGTTCTCAGCTGCCTTTACTTCTATGTTTATGCGTACTTAGCACTCATTTGAGTTTCCCTTATTCACTGTAGTTCACCTGGAAGCTTCTTTGTTTGCTGGTTCATTGTTCATACTTTGCTGTCAGTGCATGTCTGCTTAGAGGTTTGAAGCATCGAGTTACATGATCTGCTTTTGCCTTTTTGCCACTTGAAACTCGTGTGAGGACCTGTACCTGCCTGTGCTTAAATTAAAGAATTTTTACCTGCACCATCTTCCTGTCTCTGCATCCTGGGGTCATGACCATGCACAACCCGAACAAATTTCACAATATTTAATGCAACAATATATGACAATGTAACAATATTGACAAAATAAGACAATTATTAATTTTCATACAATTTTTGACGAAAAATAAAGTCAACAGTGTCAAAAATGTAAACAAAAAAAAACTATTATTGACAAACAAATCAAATCCTTTTACCCCCCCCCCCCCCAGAACTTATTCCATGAATTTTTAAAGAAATGTTACTAATGACTATAACAATATCAACAACACAACAAAAACAGATGTTTGTGACAATAAACATAGAAGAGAACTGAAAAATGTCAATCTTATTACGCTCGTCTTGATCTGATACTAGTACAAAGTTCCCTCGTTTATCACGGGGGATAGGTTCTCAGCATAGTGAAACATAAGTGAAATCCGCAAAGTAGCCAACTATATTTTTTTGCAATTATTATATATGTTAACGCTTTATACACTTTATACGCTTTATACGCTTTTCTCAGACAGGCATTAACATTTTCTCACATTTCTCTCTTGTTTAAACACTCTCAAAATTAAAATTCATTTGAATTTTAATGATCAATCAACCTGGTTAGACACAAGGAATGATGAAGCGACTAACGTGTGTTTCACTCCTATGACCGTGCCTCGCGGTCCTGGCACCGTTCGGCTGTTGCGTTTCTGTTTGCTTGTTAAAGTATGTTGCTCCTGTCGTTCTATTTTCCTCACACGGTTAGCTTCTACTGTTTCTTCTATTGTTTACAGTATTGGCGGTTAGCAAGCAGCTTGTCATGCGCCGGCAAAATAGAGTTCGGAACCCCATGATGCAGAGATGAACACACAAAAATAGGTACAAAAGGTTTAATACAAAAATAACCTCAGAAGTGGGAAAAAGGATAACAAAAATAGGCACATGTCCAAACAACAGAAATATAGGCTAAGCCACTAGCAAAAGCTATCAAAAAGAGATGGTGAGCAAAAGGCTGTCGAGACTAGATGAAAAACGAGGAACAAACAATCACTGGCAGGAAAACACTAACCTTAGCGTGGTACAAAACAAGAGCGCTGCTGGAATAAGCAAAGCAGGAAAACACACAAAAGCTACACAGCAAAAATACCAGAAAGCTAGGATACCAGAGGCAAGGCAAAATGGCACAGTTGTAGGCAGGGTACGAGGACAATCTGGCACCGGGCTGCTGCCATCCCAAGGCTTAAGAGTGGTAGCAGGTAATTGGCAGCAGGTGCGTGATGAGCCCGCTCCGCCTCCGCAAGCATGTAGCTAGCATGCCACAATGACAGGACACCAGGCGGCAGCAGAGTGACAACACAGATCATGACACAGCTCACACAGTTAGCTAGTTGGGTAGCCATGACCACAACAAGAGACGTCACAAAGGAGATTGATTGACAATGGTCGAAGCCAGTCAGGACGCAGAAGACAATGAAGACAGAAGAGAGACAATAGAGAGACATCACTGCTTCGTGGTATAGCCGACCACTACAACACTCAGCGAGTCCGCGAAAGGTGAAGCGCAATGGAACAAGGGAACACTCTATTACATTTGGCATTGATACTCTCCATATTTGGATCAATCTGCCCTCCCATATTAAACACAACTAGTCCGGAGTTTTAAACTTTTGCGACCTTGGTGAATACAGTTCATGATCACAACTTGTGATTACAACTTTGCAAGTGAGTGCTGAGACTTCTGCCTCAATTCGGACCTGCAAGTGGACTAAACTCACCAAAAGAGACAATCAGGTGGAGCCGACAGCCGATTGTTACAAGCAAGCTATCATGCTAGCCGCGGTTTGACAGCCGCACACGAAGCCTGATTTTAAGAACAGGATAACATTTGGAGTTTTCCTGTGCAGCTTTTCCGGCCCACGAGTACTAATGGGACTTTGGTGAGATACTGGTGCGAGATAAACTCACTGTTATAACGAATATTAATCACCGAAGGCATTGCACCACAAGCCAACGGCTAACTGACGGCGTTACCAAGCAACAGTAACAATGTCAAAGGTTCGAGGGAGAGGAAGCGCAACAAGCGGTGGCTCTAGCAGTTCTGGTCGAAGTACTCCAGATTCAGTCATATATACGAAAGATGTCGATCTATAACAGATTCCTGAGACAACCGGAGGTGCTCACCTAGTACCACAACCGCCGCCGAGACCCAACAAGGATGACACAGTTAACCAGATGACACACTTGAGTGGAAATATAGATAAAGCAACAGCGACAGCCTTGCAGAAGGTTAAACACCGCGCAAAAAAGCAAGAAAGAAGTTCAATGGAAAAGAGTGAGGCTACCATGGCGAAAACCATGGAGGATTATGGAAAACAGATGCAGCAACTTGTGGAGAATTCCAACTCCCTGTACAGAGTAATTCAAAGTCTGCTAGAGACTTCCAACGCTATACAAAGAGAAATGCAAGGTATGAAAGAGCAAGTTCAAGTTCAGAGAGAAGCATTTCAAAATGAAATGGGGATATTAAGGAAGGAAATGCAAGGTCTGAGAGTGGAGAATAAAAAATTACAGGAAAGTTATGATGCACTGGGAGCCACTCTCAAAAATGAATGTGAAGAAAAAGATAAAATCATTGAGCAGCTGAAAAACACCATAGATGACATGGATCAGAACACACGAATGAATGACGTGGTCGTGACGGGATTTCCAATCAAACCAAGGTCCTATGCCAGAGCAGTGGCGAATACTGAAGAACCAGACGAAATGGATGTCGCCTCAACAGAGCAACAAGTTGTTGCTTTCTTGCAATCAAAGAATGTAGATGTAGACATCCAATCTATTGATACTTGCATCCCACTGTATGGTAGGAACCTACTACACCCGTCATCATCGTCAAATTCACGAATAGGAAATACAAGGTTGCTCTGCTGAAACAGGGAAAGAAGCTGAAAGGAACAAATGTCTACATGATTGACCACCTGACCAAGCGCAACGCTGAGATTGCGAAGAAAGCACGTGATCTGAGGAAGCAAGGAAAGATTCAAGGAACATGGAGTGCAAACTGCAAAATCTTCATCAAAGTAAATGGAGGACCAGAGGCCAGAGTTCTTGCTGTCAAAGACATCAAGGACCTAGAAAGATATTGAGGTCTCCCAACATGGAGGAAAACAGCTTTAATATGCTACAAGAAGATCTACAATTGGACACTTTTCACTTTACAGATCACAAACAATTGGATATGAAAAAGACATTGATCCCGACTCAAATGTTTTCTCTCACATTACGAACGACTGCCGTTATTATACGGAGGAGCAATACAACAACAGCTTCAACAACGACGACAAGTTATCCATCATCCACATAAACAGCAGAAGCTTGTACGCAAACTTTACTAATATTAAACAATATTTGAATCAATTCAAAGAACCTTTCAAAGTTATAGCAATCTCAGAAACTTGGATTAATGCTAACAAAGGAATGGACTTCGAGCTGGTAGGATATGAAATGATGAGTGCAAACAGGAACAATGCAAATGGAGGAGGTGTGGCCGTATACGTGGACAAACATCTGAACTACAAAATGGTAAAGAATATGTCATTTGTCATTGATAACATTTTAGAATGTATAACAATTGAAATCTGTAAAGAAAAAAAGCAAACGTGTTAATAAGTTGTGTGTACAGAACTCCAAAGTCAAAGATTGGAATGTTTGAGGATTGGATTAAGACAACGTTTACAGACATACAGGAGGTCAAAAAACTATTTTCATATGTGGAGACTTCAATATTGACCTTTTGAACCCACACAAGTGCAAGGAAATAGATGACTTTATAGATACAATGTATAGTTTGAGTTTATATCCTAAAATCATCAGACCAAGTAGAATAACTGACCACTGTGCCACCCTCATTGATAATATATTCACCAATGACTTGGATAACAACACCATCAGTGGCCTGCTAATTAGTGACATCAGTGATCATCTTCCAGTGTTCACAATCTACAATGAACATTATGAGAAAAAACAGGTGGAGGCAAAAAAGACTTTTCAAAGATTGCGTACAGAGGACAGCATCCGGGCCTTCAGGAGAGATCTAGAAGAACAAAGCTGGGAGAGGGTCTACAGTGCAATAGATGTGGATGAAGCATATGACAGCTTCCTTGGTACTTATATGGAGCTCTACCAGAAGAACTGTCCCTGGCAAGAAAAGCCCAAGAAGCAAAAGAAAAACCAGCAGCCATGGATGACAAAAGGACTAAAAAACGCCTGTAAGAAGAAGAAGACGTCATACAGGACATTCATCATCCAACAGACTACAGAAGCAGAACAAAAGTATAAGACTTACAAAAACAAGTTGACAACTATCTTGAGAGTGTGTAAGAGGGAATATTATAGTCATGTACTAAATAAGAACAAAAATAACATGAGAGCAACTTGGGGCATCTTAAATAGTATTATAAAGAACAACGTTAAGAAAGCAGACTATCCTCCCTATTTCATGGTTGGAAACACTTACAGGAATGACATGAATGCGGTAGTTGAAATGTTCAACCATTACTTTGTAAATATTGGACCAAAACTGGAAGAAGAAATTCCAAAACAAGACCCAATTGATGAAGGGAATGATATCATTGATAGGAATCTTAATTCCATGTTTCTCACTGCTGTAACCAAAAAGGAGATCACTGATATTGTTAAACATTTTAAGGCAAAAACATCAACTGATTGTCATGGAATCGAAATGGAAACAATTAAAAGGGTCATCAATGAGATCGCAGACCCGTTAACATAGATTAGTAACTTATCATTTCAGACTGGAATATTTCCAAGCAAAATGAAAACAGCCAAGGTGGTTCCAATTTTTAAAAAATGAGACAAACACCAATTTACAAATTATCGGCCAGTTTCCTTGTTACCACAATTCTCTAAAATTGTGGAGAAGCTATTTAATAATAGGTTGGACAAATTTATTAATAAGAATGAATTATTGGCTAGCAGTCAATATGGTTACAGAGCCAACATTTCAACTTCTATGGCACTGATGGAAATCCCGGAGGAAATCACTACTGCCATAGACAACAGAAGATGCGCAGCAGCAGTATTCATGGATCTGACAAAAGCTTTCCATACAATTAATCACACCATCTTAATTTCATAATTAGAAAGGTACGGAATTAGAGGATTAGTTTTGAATTGGGTTAAAAGCTACCTAGCAAAGAGGAAACAATTTGTAAAGCTCGGAGAATATACATCTGGGAGTTTATGCACCACGTGTGGAGTACCCCAGGGGTCCATACTGGGACCAAAACTGTTTAATTTGTATATAAACAACATTTGTAAAGTAACAAAGGACTTAAAGTTGGTCTTATTCGCCGATGATACCACCGCTTTCTGTTCTGGTGAAAGCACACAAGAACTCATTAAAAAGGTCAAGGATGAAAAGGTCATATTAAAGTCATGGTTTGACAGGAACAGATTATCTCTGAACTTAAGTAAAACTAAAATAATGCTATTTGGTAATAGCAGAAGGGATACGTACGACCAAATACAAATTAATGGAGTGGATATTGAAAAAGTGGAAGAATATAAATTCCTTGGGGTTGTAATAGATTAAAAAATTAGTTGGAAATCTCATATTAAAAATATACAACAAAAGGTGGCGAGAAATATCTCTATATTGAATAAAGCAAAATATGTTCTTGATCATAAATCACTCCACACTCTGTACTGTTCCTTAGTATTACCATATTTAATGTATTGTGTGGAGATATGGGAAATAATTACAAAAGCAATCTTCACTCACTCACTGTACTGCAAAAAAGATCTGTGAGGATAATTCATAATGCCAAGTATAGACAACATACACACCTTTATTTTTAATATCACATATTAGTGATGATCATTCATAATACCAAGTATAGACAACATACACACCTTTATTTTTAATATCACATATTAGTGATGATCATTCATGATACCAAGTATAGACAACATAAACACTTTTATTTTTAATATCACATATTAGTGATGATCATTCATAATACCAAGTATAGACAACATACAAACCTTTATTTTTAATATCACATATTAAAATGAGCAGATTTAGTATTCTTTCAAACCGCTAGAATAATGTATAAAGTTAATAACAACTTGTTACCCAAAAACCTCATACAGTATTTCTCAATCAGAGAGGAGAAATATGATCTTAGAGGAAAATTAAACCTAAAACATTTATATGTGAGAACTACGCTGAAACCCACAGCATTTCCGTGTGTGGAATTAAACAATGGAAGGGATTGAGTAAGGAAGTCCAACAAAGTACAGAGATGAGCAAATTCATAAACAATACAAGCAGTTGATGTTTACTAAATACAAGGAAGAAGAGTCTTGATCATCACAATGATGTTCTGTCAGGTTTGTTATTTTTTGTTTTTTTTTGTTTATAAAAAAAGCTTTGTTCTTTATTTATTTATTTATTTTGTATTATTATTATCATTATTATTATTATTATTATTAATGTATATGTATATATATATATATAATTTTTTTCTTTTTTTTGGGGGGGAGGGCTATCTTACCGTTATCTATTATGTGTTATCCTGACTATCACAGAAAACATGACATGGAATACAGGAAGTGAACAACATGTACTGTAATAGATGTAGAATGGATGGGGGGTAGGATTAAATAAGATTTGCTTCTTCCTACTCCTTTTGGACATGTGGAACTGTGAAAGAATGATTCATGAGATGTATTCCATTGGAACCTTCATGTTCAAATAAACTAAACAAGTTGCTTCACCCCGAGTTGTCTGCTCGCAGCTTTAATTTTGAGGGGGGGGGGGGGGGGTTTGCACGGGGGCGGTTATAATTAACAGCTGGCAGGAGGACTTTTGAAAATGGTCACCTTGCTGACCATTGCCATTATGTTTCGCAATGACAGTCTTCCAGAAGTTGGATCATTCAGATCAGAGAGTGGGGAAGACAAGGACAGCACTACACTGACCTGCCGATGGAAGCTAATGTATGTGATGGTGTGGAAAAATGAGGCTTTCACCACTGAAGGCAATCTCATTACAGAGAGATACTGAAGTGAGCTTCTGCAACCTGTGACAATCCCATATCCCGACAACCTGTGACTAGACATCATCAGTGTTTATCAGACACCACATGCAACATTTGGTAGGACAAAGAGTGGAGAGGCCTGTCAAGAGCCCTGACCTCAACCTAACAGAGCACTTGTGGGATCAGCTTGCTCACATGGCTCATTCCAGAATGAACAACACAACCACGCTCATTGATATGTGACTCCCCCTGGTTGAAGAGTCCAGTGATGTCCTACAGCAGTGTATGCTGCTGTGACTATGTACTGTATGTGTCATCATTTTAAATCATCATACCATGTGGAAATCTTCTATTTCTTCTAATCAGCCACTCTGGCTTTGTTTAGAATGACAGCCTTAACCATTACTATAACGTTCACATTGAAACTACAACAGCTGTTCATATTTTGTTGGATGTTTCCAGGTTACAGAGTTCATCATGACATCATACCTTCCGAAACTTTGACTAAGTTTCACCCAATAAGGTTTGCTTGGGGGAGGTACAAGGGGTTGGATGATGGCAGATGAGATGTATAAGAGAGAGGTTTAGACAGGAAGCTGTCGGAGCTCCAGCTTCTCCACTCTTCACCTTCCTGATGATGGAGATGGAGGACCAATCAGAGCTCTGCTTTCCACAACTCATCAACATCTCCTGCAGGAAGCCCACGTCTCATTGGTCTGAAAGTGTTGTTTTGACTGTTTTGCTGTCCATCATTTGTATCTTCACTGTGGTTCTCAACTTGCTGGTCATCATCTCCATCTCCCACTTCAGGCACATGTTTTTATGTTGGAATTGTGGAATGTGTCCTTACTCTGATGTTTCCATTGACTTGCTCTGTTAGAACTCTTTGGTCTAGTAAGTACAACTTCTTAATTTCTTCTTTGTCTCCAGGCAGCTCCACACTCCCACCAACCTCCTCCTCCTCTCTCTCAGTGTCTCTGACTTTCTGGTGGGCCTCCTGGCAATACCGGCTGAAATATATTCGAAAACGTCCTGCTGGACTCTTGGTGATGTGCTTTGTTCCCTGTGGTTCTATGTGTCATTCCTGGTGACGTCTGTCTCAGTCGGAACCATGGTGCTGATATCAGCTGATCGTTATGTGGCTATTTGTGATCCTCTGCATTATAACACCAAAGTCACTGTGAGAAGAGTTCAACTTTGTGTTTGTCTCTGTTGGTTCTCTTCTTTTCTTTACTGTGGCATCATTTTGAAGGATCTGCTGGCTCATCCCGGCCAGTATAAATCATGTAATGGAGAGTGTGTCCTTGGCATTGACTATTATGCAGGAGTTGCTGACCTTGTTGTGACCGTCCTCCTTCCTCTCAGCATCATCATCACTCTGTACATGAGAGTGTTTGTGGTTGCTGTGTCTCAGGCGCGAGCCATGAGCTCTCATGTTACATCAGTCACACTACAGCATTCAGTCACTGTCAGAGCAAAGAAATCAGAGTTGAAGGCAGCCAGGACTCTTGGTGTCCTTGTCCTCGTCTTCCTCGTGTGTTTCTGTCCATATTACATTTTCACTCTGGCAGGTGGTAACGGAATAATGTCTTCATTTTCTAAATATGTTCTTTATTTGTTTGAATTCAACTCCTGTTTAAACCCGTTGATCTATGCCTTGTTTTATCCGTGGTTTAGAAGAGCTGTTAGACGGGTTGTCACGCTGCACATACTGCAGCCTGGCTCCAGGGGGCACAACATCCTCTAGGCACTGCATGGTCACTGTGTGAAAACAACTGTGCTCCTCATGTTACTGTATTTAGCAGATGAAGGGTAAATGTTAATTGCTGTAAGTTATGACTGTGAAAGCACTGCGTGTGTGTAGCTTCCTTTCAATGAATCATTTCAAAATAAAAAAAACACTGCCGCAATCCTTCTCCTGTCTATTTCAATTTGCACTAGCAACTAGCATTAAAATATACTTTGTGACAAGGTCTGAATGCCAGAATAATTAAAAAATGAATAAATAAAATAACAAAAAGAATAATATAAAAATATTATAAATAAAATGATATACAGTATATCCATCCATCCATTTTCTATACCGCTTCTACCTCATTAGGGTCGCGGGGGCATGCTGGAGCCTATCCCAGCTGACTTCGGGCGACAGGCGGGGTACACCCTGGACTGGTCGCCAGCCAATCGCAGGGCACATATAGACAAACAACCATTCACACTCACATTCATACCTATGGACAATTTAGAGTCTCCAATTAACCTCACCTGCATGTTTTTGGAATGTGGGAGGAAGCCGGAGTACCCGGAGAAAACCCACGCGCACACGGGGAGAACATGCAAACTCCACACAGAAATGCCCAGGGGAGAATCCAACCCAGGTCTTCCCGATCTCCAAGCTGTTACTGTGTTGGCCAACGTGCTAACCACTAGACCACCGTGCGGCACACTTACAGTATATCATTTAACTGAATTGTTTTAACTGAATGTATTCATTTAAATATTTTTCTATTTATGTTGTCATATATATTTGATTTTTGTATTATTTAAAAAAAGAGTTGTTTTTTGATTGATTGAATATTAGAGTGCATGTACTGGACATTATATGTTCAAACTGTAGGTTCTGCCTCAAGGATTTTGAACCTACGGAACAGTTTGGTGACATGGTTTCCTCCATTTGTGCACAATTTTTTTTTTATTTGGACTCTTCTGTTTTCATATGGTGTCAGTGGGAGGATTGTGTATGGTTGTGAGCTGGGGTTGGGCTACGGGGGGAGGTGCCGTTGGAGCCATGTGGGCCACACACTCGTGCATTTTGCTGTAAGGAATACAGTGCTGTTTTTTAAAAACATTGTTTTAGAGTTTTAAGACATATACAGTTTTACCAAGACAATTAAATGTTCCTTTTAAAAAAATAAAACAAAGGACTGATGAAACCAAAACATCAGTCAAATGAGAAGATTTTTCCAGAGGAAAACATCTCACTTCACACCGGTGAACATCCAGGGAGCGGACATAGAGTTGGTAGACAGCTACAAATTCCTGGGTGTTCACCTTAACAATAAGCTGGACTGGTCCGTCAACACCCACGCCCTCTACAAGAAGGGCCAGAGTCGCCTCCACCTGCTGAGGAGACTGAGGTCCTTTGGTGTGTGCAGGACTCTCTTACGGACCTTCTATGACTCTGTGGTGGCCTCAGCCATCTTCTATGCTGTGGGCTGCTGGAGAGGGGGCAGAACGGACAGGGACAGGAGCAGGATCAATAGGCTGATCAGGAGAGCGAGCTCTGTCCTGGACGGTCCTCTGGACTCCGTGGAGGAAGTGGGGGAGAGAAGGATGTTGGCTAAGCTGACATCCATCATGGACAACACCTCTCACCCGCTACATGACACTGTGGGTTCCCTTAGCAGCTCCTTCAGCAGCAGACTGTTACACCCACGGTGTAAGAAGGAGAGGTTCCGCAGGTCCTTTATACCGACCGCTGTCAGGCTCTACAACACCTGCACCACCTGAACCATGTTGTAGTCACTATGCTTTCTTTACACTGTATTCTTTACTTGTCTTGCTTGCTTGCTGCTGTAACAAGTAAATTTCCCCGCTGTGGGATAAATAAAGTACATACAGTACATACATACATGCATACATGAGAAGTCAGCCCATTGATATGTAGCCACAGATAAACAGATTCAAAGCCAACTCATGTCCCAGAAAATAGCTTAAAAAGAAAAAGCTGCTATCTCGCTCAGCTGCCTCAGCTTTGCAATTGGGGATGAGTTAGAGATCAGTCTCATTGACAAATTTAAGAAAAGGATCCCACGAGTCTCAACATTTTTAGAACAACCATTCGCTGACAGACTAATCTGTTGTGATGTACCAAGGGTTAAAAAAGACAGTGTCTGGCACAAGTAGCGAGATGATGTTCCCTATTATAAAATCTTTGTCCAAGTAACACTACCAAATGTTCTCCCCAAAGTGACTTCATTGAGTTAAAAGCCTCCGGGCGTAAAATAAAAATATAGATTATAAGTCTGAGTAATTGACAGGATGGGGCATCGTTTGAATTGGAACGATTCCTGTTCTGATTCCTCATTTCAATTCCAGTTCGTAATGATTCTCGATTCCGATGCTTTTAAGAAGCAGGGTCATAAAAGTTTGCATGGTTTAAATGAGAGCACTAACTGTGGACGCTACCTCCGGTGGGGCTCCGGTGTGGGGGGGGGCGCTGGGGGTATCGCCTCTGGGCGGTTGGGTGGGCCGGACTGGCCGTCCTGTTGAGCCGGGTAGGGCCTGTGCTGTGTCCTGCGGCCTGTGGCTCGCCCGAGCTGTGGTGGGTGGCCAGTCGGTCATGCGTCCTTGGTCCTCCCCTGCTCGGTTTGGGCGGCGTTGGGGTGTGGGCATGTGGGGCCCCCATCCTTCCTGTTCCACTGCACCACCTCACATACATATAGGACTTTGCAGGGTGGCCTACGGTGGGCGTGGTTGGGGGGGGGAGTTGTCTTGCTCCTTTGCCCCTGCCATGCCACTGACCTGTTGCCCCCCAATTTTAATCACACAGTAGACACTTAGGGTTTGGGGGGGCTGGTCAGGTGAGGGGCCCACCGAGCGGCAGCTGTCCCCCGATTTTAATTGCATCATTAGCTATCATCCACATACACCCCTATCATATACATGCACACAGATACACCCCTCAGGGACACAGAGACCAGCTCTTTGTCAGGTTCAAACTCCTGTGACACTTGTAAAACACAGCAAAATTACAGAAGAGACAAGACAACAAGCGTAGCTTTTTACTCGCGAGGAGAACGGAAGGGACGCACCAGAGTTGTCTTCCCAAACCACTCTGAATACGCTCTCCGAAAACCTCTCTATTTTCTATTGGGCGTTCCCTAGTTACAGGAGAGTTCAGCTTCTCAAGGAAGGGGTCTACTACAGCTGGACTCTGTGTCTTTGTTTGGCTATGTGTGTGTGTGTGTGTGTGTTGTTATCATGCATGTGTTTAAATCACTTTTCTAACATCACAGGATAAGACCAGGAGCAGAAGTGTAGCTTGGCCTTGAGCAACTCAAAACTCCTTCATGTCTCTGAGTCACACAAGACTGGTCTTTTGTTCTTCTCACGGGGCCTGCTTGCTCCTTTCTGTGCACAAGAGTACAGTAATACAACAAGCAATAGTATTTAGCAATAGTATTTCTACAAAAATGGGTGATAACTTATATACACAAAATCGTCACTTCCTGTTGTACGGAAAGGACGCTCACGGAAAAGCTCCGTCCACTATTACCGGAGTTTTAAACTTTTGCGACCTTGGTGAATACAGTTCGTGATCACAACTTGTGATTACAACTCTGCAAGTGAGTGCTGAGACTTCTGCCTCAATTCGGACCTGCAAGTGGACTAAACTCACCAAAAGAGACAATCAGGTGGAGCCGACAGCCGTTACAAGCAAGCTATCATGCTAGCCGTGGTTTGAAGCCTGATTTTAATAACAGGATAACATTTGGAGTTTTCCTGTGCAGCTTTTTCGGCCCACGAGGACTGGTGGGACTTTGGTGAGATACTGGTGAGAGATAAACTCGCCGTTATAACGAAGATTAATCACCGAAGGCATTGCACCACAAGCCAACGGCTAACTGACGGCGTTACCAAGCAACAGTAACAATGTCAAAGGCTCGAGGGAGAGGAAGCGCAACAAGCGGTGGCTCTAGCAGTTCTGGTCGAAGTACTCCAGATTCAGTCATACATACGGAAGATGTCGATCTATAACAGATTCCTGAGACAACCGGAGGTGCTCACCTAGTACCACAACCGCCGCCGAGACCCAACAAGGATGACACAGTTAATCAGATGACACAACTGAGTGGAAATATAGATAAAGCAACAGCGACAGCCTTGCAGAAGGTTAAACACCGCGCAAAAAAGCAAGAAAGAAGTTCAATAGAAAAGAGTGAGGATACCATGGCGAAAACCATGGAGGATTATGGAAAACAGATGCAGCAACTTGTGGAGAATTCCAACTCCCTGCAAAAACTAATTTATAGTCTGCTAGAGACTTCCAACGCCATACAAAGAGAAATGCAAGGTATGAAAGAGCAAGTTCAAGTTCAGAGAGAAGCATTTCAAAATGAAATGGGGATATTAAGGAAGGAAATGCAAGGTCTGAGAGTGGAGAATAAAGAATTACAGGAAAGTTATGCTGCACTGGGAGCCACTCTCAAAAATGAATGTGAAGAAAAGGATAAAATCATTGAGAAGCTGAAAATCACCATAGATGACATGGACCAGAACACCCGAATGAATGACGTGGTCGTGACGGGACTTCCAATCAAACCAAGGTCCTATGCCAGAGCAGTGGCGAATACTGAAGAACCAGACGAAATGGATGTCGCCTCAACAGAGCAACAAGTTGTTGCTTTCTTGCAATCAAAGAATGTAGATGTAGACATCCAATCTATTGATACTTGCATCCCACTGTATGGTAGGAACCTACTACACCCGTCATCATCGTCAAATTCACTAATAGGAAATACAAGGTTGCTCTGCTGAAACAGGGAAAGAAGCTGAAAGGAACAAATGTCTACATGAATGACCACCTGACCAAGCGCAACGCTGAGATTGCGAAGAAAGCACGTGATCTGAGGAAGCAAGGAAAGATTCAAGGAACATGGAGTGCAAACTGCAAAATCTTCATCAAAGTAAATGGAGGACCAGAGGCCAGAGTTCTTGCTGTCAAAGACATCAAGGACCTAGAAAGATATTGAGGTCTCCCAACATGGAGGAAAACAGCTTTAATATGCTACAAGAAGATCTACAATTGGACACTTTTCACTTTACAGATCACAAACAATTGGATATGAAAAAGATATTGATCCAGACTCAAATGTTTTCTCTCACATTACAAACGACTGCCGTTATTATACGGAGGAGCAATACAACAACATCTTCATCAACGACGACAAGTTATCCATCATACACATAAACAGCAGAAGCTTGTACGCAAACTTTACTAATATTAAACAATACTTGAATCAATTCAAAGAACCTTTCAAAGTAAAAGCAATCTCAGAAGCTTGGATTAATGCTAAAAAAGGAATGGACTTCGAGCTGGAAGGATATGAAATGATGAGTGCAAACAGGAACAATGCAAATGGAGGAGGTGTGGCCGTATACGTGGACAAACATCTGAACTACAAAATGGTAAAAAATATGTCATTTGTCATTGATAACATTCTAGAATGTATAACAATTGAAATCTGTAAAGAAAAAAGCAAAAATGTGTTAATAAGTTGCGTGTACAGAACTCCAAAGTCAAAGATTGGAATGTTTGAGGATTGGATTAAGACAACGTTTACAGACATACAGGAGGTCAAAAAACGATTTTTATATGTGGAGACTTCAATATTGACCTTTTGAACCCACACAAGTACAAGGAAATAGACGACTTCACAGATACAATGTATAGTTTGAGTTTATATCCTAAAATCATCAGACCAAGTAGAATACCAGAGCACTGTGCCACCCTCATCCATAATATATTCACCAATGACTTGGATAACAACACCATCAGTGGCCTGCTAATTAGTGACATCAGTGATCATCTTCCAGTGTTCACAATCTACAATGAACATTATAAGAAAAACAGGTGGAGACAAAAAAGACTTTTCAAAGATTGCGTACAGAGGACAACATCCGTGCCTTCAGGAAAGATCTAGAAGAACAAAGCTGTGAGAGTGTCTACAGTGCAACAGATGTGGATGAAGCATATGACAGCTTCCTTGGTACTTATATGGAGCTCTACCATAAGAACTGTCCCTGGCAAGAAAAGCCCAAGAAGCAAAAGAAAAACCAGCAGCCATGGATGACAAAAGGACAAAAAAACGCCTGTAAGAAGAAGAAGACATCATACAGGACATTCATCATCCAACAGACTACAGAAGCAGAACAAAAGTATAAGACTTACAAAAATAAGCTAACATCTATCTTGAGAGTGTGTAAGAGGGAATATTATAGTCATGTACTAAATAAGAACAGAAATAACATGAGAGCAACTTGGGGCATCTTAAATAGTATTATAAAGAACAACGTTAAGAAAGCAGACTATCTTCCCTATTTCATGGTTGGAAACACTAACAGGAATGACATGAATGCGGTAGCTGAAATGTTTAATGAATATTTTGTAAATATTGGACAAAAACTGGAAGAAGAAATTCCAAAACAAGACCCAATTGATGAAGGGAATGATATCATTGATAGGAATCTTAATTCCATGTTTCTCACTGCTGTAACCAAAAAGGAGATCACTGACATTGTTAAACATTTTAAGGCAAAAACATCAACTGATTGTCATGGAATCGAAATGGAAACAATTAAAAGGGTCATCAATGAGATCGCAGACCCGTTAACATAGATTAGTAACTTATCATTTCAGACTGGAATATTTCCAAGCAAAATGAAAACAGCCAAGGTGGTTCCAATTTTCAAAAAAGGAGACAAACACCAATTTACAAATTATCGACCAGTTTCCTTGTTACCACAATTCTCGAAAATTGTGGAGAAACTATTTAATAATAGGTTGGACAAATTTATTCATAAGAATAAATTATTGGCTAGCAGTCAATATGGTTACAGAGCCAACATTTCAACTTCTATGGCACTGATGGAAATCACGGAGGAAATCACTACTGCTATGGACAACAGAAGATGTGCAGCAGCACTATTCATGGATCTGACAAAAGCTTTCGATACAATTAATCACACTATTTTAATTTCAAAATTAGAAAGGGACGGAATTAGAGGTTCAGTCTTAAATTGGGTTAAAAGCTACCTAGCAAAGAGGAAACAATTTGTAAAGCTAGGAGAATATACATCTGGGAGTTTATGCACCACGTGTGGAGTACCCCAGGGGTCCATACTGGGACCAAAACTGTTTAACTTGTACATTAACGACATTTGTAAAGTAACAAAGGACTTAAAGTTGGTCTTATTCGCCGATGATACCACCGCTTTCTGTTCTGGTGAAAGCACACAAGAACTCATTAAAAAGGTCAAGGATGAAAAGGTCATATTAAAGTCATGGTTTGACAGGAACAGATTATCTCTGAACTTAAGTAAAACTAAAATAATGCTATTTGGTAATAGCAGAAGGGATACGTACGACCAAATACAAATTAATGGAGTGAATATTGAAAAAGTGGAAGAATATAAATTCCTTGGGGTTGTAATAGATGAAAAAATTAGTTGGAAATCTCATATTAAATATATACAGCAAAAGGTGGCGAGAAATATCTCTATATTGAATAAAGCAAAATATGTTGTTGATCAAAAATCACTCCACACTCTGTACTGTTCCTTAGTATTACCATATTTAATGTATTGTGTGGAGATATGGGAAATAATTACAAAAGCAATCTTCACTCACTCACTGTACTGCAAAAAAGATCTGTGAGGATCATTCATAATGCCAAGTATGGAGAACATACAAACCCTTTATTTTTAGAATCACAGATATTAAAATTTGCAGGTTTAGTACACTTTCAAACCGCTAGAATAATGTATAAAGTTAATAACAACTCGTTAGCCAAAAACCTAATAAAGTATTTCTCAATCAGAGAGGAGAAATATGATCTTAGAGGAAAATTAAACCTAAAACATTTATATGTGAGAACTACGCTGAAAATTCACAGCATTTCCGTGTCCATCCATCCATCTATCCATTTTCTATACCGCTTCATCCTCATTAGGGTCGCGGGGGCATGCTGGAGCCTATCCCAGCTGACTTCGGGCGACAGGCGGGGTACACCCTGGACTGGTCGCCAGCCAATGACATATAGACAAACAACCATTCACACTCACATTCATACCTATGGACAATTTAGAGTCGCCAATTAACCTAACATGCATGTTTTTGGAATGTGGGAGGAAGCCGGAGTGCCCGGAGAAAACCCACGCGAAAACGGGGAGAACATGCAAACGAGAAATGCCCAGGGGAGAATCGAACCCAGGTCTTCCCGATCTCCAGGCTGTTCCTGTATTGGCCAACGTGCTAACCACTAGACCACCGTGCGGCATTTCCATGTGTGGAATTAAATTATGGAACGGATTGAGTAAAGAACTCAAACAAAGTACAGAGATGAGCAAATTTAATATACAAGCAGTTGATGTTTGCTAAATACAAGGCAGAAGAGTCCTGATTGTTCTGTCAGGTTTGTTATTTATTGATTTTTATTTTATTTTATTTTATTTTATTTTTTATTTTTTATTATTATTTTTTTTTATAATTTTTTTTGTTGTCTTTAAAAAAAAAAAGAAAAAAGCTTTGTTCTTTTTTATTTATTTATTTAGTATTGTCATCATTATTATTATTATTATTAATGTATGTGTATGTATATATATATATATATATATATATATATATATATATATATATATATATATATATATATATATATATATATATATATATAATTTTTTTTCTTCTTTCTTTTTTTTGGGGGGAGGGCTATCTTACCGTTATCTATTATGTATTATCCTGACTATCACAGAAAACATGACATGGAATGCAGGAAGTGAACAACATGTACTGTACTAGATGTAGATTGGAAGGGGGTAGGATTAAATAAGCTTTGCTTCTTCCTACTCCTTTTGGACATGTGGAACTGTGAAAGAATGATTCATGAGATGTATTCCATTGCAACCTTCATGTTCAAATAAACTAAACCAAACCAAACCACGTATATACATTTCTCTAACACTCTTCAAAGCTGTCCTCTTTTATTTTATTTATTTATTTTTTTAATTGCATAATAGACACAATCACACTTTATCACATACACGGGTGGGGCGGGCTGGATTGGGGTGCCTCGTGCCTGTTCCGTGGCGCCTGCCCGCCAGGGTCGGGGGTGTGGCCGTGGACCTGTCCGCTGGCTGTTGCGGCATGGTGGCTCACCCGGGGTGGCCTGGCATGTGAGATGCCTTTGTCTGGTTCGCCTGCCTTCCCCTGGGGTGGCCCGTTGGGGCCTGTTGATGCCAGGGCTTGCACCAGGGGGGCGGCTTGCGGTGCTTGCCCTGGACGAACACGTGTCGCGGGCGCCTCTGCGCCCTTGGGGAGGGTTCGGCAGTCTCCGGGGGGCGGTGCCGGTGGTGCGGGTGGGCCGCGTGCCGCCGCGGGGGCTTGTGGTTGCTGCGCTGCGGTGGCTGCTGGGGCGCCGGGCCGTCTGGTGGGTTGGGGCTTGGTTATGCTTGCGGGTACTGTGGGCCTGGGGTGGCGGGCTAGGGGGGGTCGTGCTCTGCCGGGCGCTTGGGCGTTTGTCGCCGCTGCACTTTGTGCTCTGCTGGGCCGTTTTCTGTGTCTTCAACTCCCCCGGTCTATATGCGGGCTTGTCGGGGGTGGGGCTCCGGTGCGCGAGTGGTGCGCCGTCAGCTCTGGTGGCATGTGGCTGGTCTGGTTTCTGGTGGCTGCTGGTCTGATGCTGGTCTCGCCTTCTCGGCTCTGGTGCTTGGCCTCCCTGCGGCTTGGGGTGCGGCACTCCCGCTCCCTCTCCGGGGTTTGCTGCCCCGCGGGTGTCAGCTGGCGCTGTGTGGTGGTTCGCCTGGCTGCTCGCCCGTTTGCTCGCCCGCTTGCTCATTTGCCCGCTTTCCTCCTCGCTAGCTCCTCTGTCTGCCTTGCTGGCGGCGTCCTACCATTGGGATGGGGTGGCCTGGTGTCTTCCCGCTCCCCGGCGGTCCGCGCTCTCCGCGCTGCGGGTTCTGGGTTGTATGTCTGCGACCCCGGGGTCCCCGGCTCCACTGCTCCTTGGGTTACCAACGGGGGATAGAGCGAGGCTTCCGGGTGTCGGGCAGTCGACTACTGTGTGTGTGCGTAGGAGTGTGTATGTGCATACGTATGTGTGTGTGCTTTTATTTATTTATTTATTTTAGTTATTTATTTTTTTGGTGGAGGGGGGGTGGGGGGGCATACAGGGGTTTGCTCCGTCGGGTCGGGTGTTGAGTGATACATCTCTGCCACCCGTGCCTCCGCCGGGTGGGTGGGGGTGTGCTTCCTGCATCCCTGGGCGGGGCGGTCCTGTGTCGGGGGTCGGGCTCCGTTCCCTGGGGTTGGGGGTGGCGGTTGGGTGGACTGGCGCTTCCGGCGTGGGTGGGCTTCTTTCCGGTTGTGGGGGCGTCTCTGGGCCTGCCAGTGTGTGGCCCCCGGTACTCGTCTGCCTTTGTGGGGTGTGATCTCTCGCTGGTCTCAGGGGTTGGCTGTCCTCCAGCCCGCCGGCGCCCTGTCTTTGGCTGGGATTACCTCTCTGCGGCCCCTTGCTGGTCTTCCCGGGAGGGTGGGCTCTCTGGGCTGGCTCTTGAGGCGCTGATTTTTGTGCTGCCTGCCCCTGTGGGCCTGGTGGCCTTCTTGCGGCGGGGGCTCGGTCTGGCTATTTGGGGCGGGGCTCACTGGGAGGTGGAGGGCGGCCCCTTTCCTTTCATGCATTCTCAGTGACAATTACACGCCCACACATTCCTGCACCTTTATATATATGAAGACTTCACCACATACAGAGATACCTGAAACTGAAGAAACTGATCAAGTACTTCAGGACTGCTTTGGCTGCACACACTGGGAGGTGTTTAAAACTGCAGCGGGGAGGGAAGATTGTACTGTTGATTTGGATGAATACGCATCTGCTGTTACTGGCCACATTAGCATATGTATAGAGACTGTTACCACCACCAAGTATTACAGAAAATACCCTAATCAAAAACAGTGGATGAACTGTGATGTAAGGGCTAAGCCACGTGCTTGTTCGACTGCATTTGTCATGGGCACCGCTGATGACTACAAAAAGGCCAGATATGACCTGAGGTGGTCCATACGAGAGGCCAAAAGACATTACAGACAGAAGCTTGAGGGCTACTATTCCACCTCAGACCCTCGGCGCATGTGGGCGGGTCTCCAGCACATCACAGACAACAGCGGAGTAGCGTAGCCACGTCCAGCCATACCACACTTCCTGATGAGCTGAATGAGTTCTCTGCCCGCTTTGACACCCAAACTCCTAATGAGCAGAGAGGGTGGCTGGACTTGGGGAGCACACAGGACTCACCTCTCGTGGTGACATCGGCTGATGTGCGCAGGGTTCTGAACAAAAGAAACCCACGAAAAGCAGCAGGCCCAGACAACATCGCAGGCCGTGCACTTCGGGTTTACTCATCAGAGCTAGCTGATGTGCTTGCTGACATATTTAACCTGTCGCTTGCACAAGCATCTGTACCGACCTGCTTTAAGTCCACCACCATAGTGCCCGTACCCAAGAAGAGCAACGTGACCTGCTTGAATGACTATCGCCCTGTAGCACTCACTGCTGTTGTAATGAAGTGCTTTGAAAGAATAGTCATCACCCACATCAAAAAGAGCATCCCGGCCACTGTGGACCCTCTACAGTTTGCATATCGCCAGAACCCGTCCACGGATGATGCAGTCAACACTGCCATCCACACAGCCCTTTCTCACCTACAGGGCCAGGACACATATGTCAGAATGCTATTTATAGACTATAGCTCTGCTTTTAACACAGTCAGCCCCCACAAACTCACAAATAAGCTCCTCACACTTGGCCTGTCACCCTCCCTCTGTAACTGGGTTTTTTTCTTTCTAACAGGCAGGCCCCAGTCCGTCAGAGTCCACAATCGCACATCCAGCTCAAGAATTGTGAGCACTGGGACCCCACAGGGGTGTGTGCTGAGTCCGCTCCTCTACACGCTCTTCACCTACGATTACGTGGCCTCCCAGAACAACACCAGCATCATTAAATTTGCGGATGACACTACAGTCATTGGACTGATCACTGGTGGTGTTGAAACATCATACAGAAGAGAGGTGGCGGACCTCATAGCTTGGTGTCATGATAACAATCTCCTTCTCAATACAGATAAGACTAAAGAGATGATCATCGACCCAAGAACAAGGGAAAAGGAGCCGCATAGACCCCTGTTGATTGATGAGACTGAGGTGGAGAGGGTGAAAACCTTCAAGTTCCTTGGCACACATCAGCGAGGACCTCACCTGGTCTCACAACACCCAACAAATTATGAAGAAGTCCCACCCCCACCCCCACATCCCCATCCCAGCCATCCTCTACTCCCCTCTCCATAACTGATGATCAGGTGAGAAGTCAGTTGAGGAAGATCAAGGCAAGGAAGGCCCCGGGACCGGACGGCATCAGCCCCAGAATCCTCAAGGATTGTGCGGACCAGCTCTGTGGAGTTCTCAGGCACTTGTTCAACCTCAGCCTGAGCCTGGAGAAAGTCCCGGCCCTGTGGAAGACCTCCTGTGTGGTCCCGATCCCAAAGACACCGCGTCCCAGTGAGCCTAACCACTTCAGGCCTGTTGCCTTGACCTCTCACCTGATGAAGACCATGGAGAGGATTATCCTGCAGCACCTGCGACCCCTGGTGGGCACTCAGCTGGACCTCCTGCAGTTTGCTTACCGGCCTCGGATCGGAGTGGACGACGCAGTGATCTACCTGCTGCACAGATCACTGCTACACCTGGAGGACAGCGGGAGCACTGTGAGGGTCATGTTTTTTGACTTCTCCAGTGCCTTCAACACCATCCAGCCGGCACTACTCAGAGTGAAGATGGAGAGTGTGGGAGTAGACCAACACCTGACTGCATGGGTTATAGACTACCTCACCAACAGACCACAGTATGTGAGGCTCCGTCACTGTGTGTCTGACATGGTACTTTGCAGCACAGGTGCCCCTCAGGGTACGGTGCTCTCCCCTTTCCTCTTCACCCTCTACACCTCGGACTTCACACACAACTCCACACAGTGTCACATCCAGAAGTTCTCCGACGACACAGCCATTGTTGGTTGTGTTTCAGAGGGGAATGATCTGGAATACAGGACGGTCATCAGGGACTTTGTCAGCTGGAGTGAGCTTAACCAGCTGCAGCTCAACACCAGCAAGACAAAGGAGATGATCATTAACTTCCAGAGGAAAACATCTCACTTTACACCGGTGAACATCCAGGGAGCGGATATAGAGTTGGTAGACAGCTACAAATTCCTGGGTGTTCACCTGTAAGAAGGAGAGGTTCCGCAGGTCCTTCATACCGACCGCTGTCAGGCTCTACAACACCTGCACCACCTGAACCATGTTGTAGACACTATGCTTTCTTTACACTGTTCTCTTTACTTGTCTTGCTGCTGTAACAAGTAAATTTCCCCGCTGTGGGATAAATAAAGTACATACAATACATACAATACAATACAATACAATACAAAGGAGACTGTACTTCCTGAGAAGACTGAGGAACTTTGGCATGTCCACCACAATCCTGAGTTGCTTCTACAGATGCACTATGGAAAGTGTCCTTACCGCCTCCATCACTGTTTGGTACGGTAACTGTACAGCACGTGATAGGAAGGCACTCCAGTGGGTGATCAAGACCTCACAGAACAATGGGCCTCATTCACGAAACGTTCTTACGCACAAATGTGTTCTTAAAGCCTTCTTACGAAGATTTTTGGCATTCACGAAACGTGTTCTTAACTCCCAGTTCTTAGATCTAAGAACAAATTCTACGAACGCTCAGGAGGACTCTTACGCACAAGCAAAGCTTGCACTTTCAATGCTCAATCGCCCTCATGATGGATTTTGCAACCTGATCCCAAAAAATATAGTGCAAATAAAATATCCCAACAATTATTTATCATCAAAACAACTAAAATATACTCCATGGATAAATATATATTCAATTCCCAATTCATCAAAAAAAAAGTCTGGCTGGACGTGCGCTGCACAGAGAGAGAATGTAAAGGGACCATTAGATTTATTTGCTGAAAGCCACCAATATTTGATGTCCCGCTTCAGGCTTCAGGCTTCCCTCTCTGTTCTTGCAGGTGTGCAGGATCATCACAATAACATCGCAATGAAACGTGGTGTGCCTATTGCACACGGAGCACCCCCAGATAACGACATGCGCCCCCAGCCACGTCTTGAGCCAGAGCACGGCTGCTGTATTAATTAGGCAGCGTCTAATCAAATGTAACCACAGAAAAAATACATTGTCACACACAAACTATGTATTTTGACTTTATTTTTCCATCATGATTGTGTAAATATTTTCTAGAGTTTCCAAAATGGTTTGGTTTCTGATTGATGGCCCACCTCCCGTTTCCTCCAGATCCCTCCGGTGCAGTCCAATCTTTTTTTTGAGTCTATTTTAAGTCAAACCACTTATTTTTAACCTCTGCTGTGGCGCGTTTCTCCGTGGAAACGGCATTTATGTTTCCTGCAATGGTGCTCCATGCCGACTCTTTTTGGATGGCCTGATGACCGGTGGATACACGTGAAAATAAGGTGGTCTTGTGTTCGCTCACTCCTTGTAAAAGCACCTCTATTTCAGTAGAATTTAAGTTTTTCTTCTGTTTGTTGTCCAGCTGCTTCTCAGTCTTGCCCTTGCGCGTTGCCATCTCCGCCTACAGCTGCCTGTTGCGCACGGCACATTTTTTACCTTATATAGGAAATAATAGGTGGTGACCTATGCAAATTAGGGCTCACATGCACGGGCATCGCAGTTGGCATTAATCAACTTAAGAACACCGGTGCCAACGATTATCCCTACTTAAGAACGTGTCGTGAATGTGGCGCAGTTTCCAACCCGCGCCTTCTTAAGTACACTTCTTAAGAAGACTTTTAAGAAGATGTTCGTGAATGAGGCCCATTGTTGGGGCAGCGCTCCTCTCACTGCAAGACATTTATAAAACTAGAGTCCTACGAAGAACACACAACCTCATCAAGGACAGCACACATCCACAACACTCATTATTCACACTCCTACCGTCAGGCAGACGCTACAGGAGTTTGAAGTCCAGGACTAGAAGGCTGGCAAACAGCTTTTACCCACAGGCCATCAGGCTTCTCAACGAAGCACTCACACACGCCGCACGCAACACACGCACACACTCATAGCACTTTTATTTATTTACTTGTTTATTTATTCATTTATTTGTATTATATATCTGTATTAATGTTTCTTCTGTTGATTGTATGATTACAGTTTTTTTTACAATGATGTGCATTACAGTTATTGTCATTCTGTTCACTATCATAATCATTTCATTACATTTATTTGCTGATGTAGTTCTGTAGTTTCTGTTGTTCTGTTATTGTTGTCACAATTGTTGTTGCTGCTGTTGTCATTGTCTCTTGTCTGTTTTTTTGTCCCCTCTTATATCTACAATTCTATCTGCCTGAAAGGCTGACAGGACAGGAGATGAACTGTCTGAACTTGTCCATGCTTTTTTTGTAATGATATGAACTTTTAAACTTTCACTAACCTGGGTGCATCAAACATCAAAAACAAACAACGTGTAAAAGATTTGTCAATGAAAAGTACATGGGCTAATGTTAGCTGGATGAGTATGAGTATTAGCACTATTGTGCTTTCTTTGCTGCCTCAATGTTAGTGGAAGCTATTTTTATTAATAGCGATAGTGCGAGGGAACACTGTAATCACAATGATGGAGTCAAAGGTCACAATCAGCGACTGCCATCATGAATTAGTCTTGGAATAAAACATTGACGTCCGCCTGATTCGGGCATCGTACACAGACACGTGGCAAAGAGCAACACGGCTGCTTAGAGACACAACAACAACACTGTTGTCATTTTCATACCTCAGGCCGGTTTCATCATTGTACGCCAACGCATGCAGGCGTGAACCAGTGTCCTCCGAGAGCGTCAGCATAGCCTGCAAAACATTGCTGACTAACACGGTCGGGAAAGGACGTACCGGAAGCCAAGTGAGTGCACGTTGGTGTGGGTGATGACGCTTGAGTGTTGTGTACAGGTTAAGATATTTTACAAAAACAAAATGTTGGCTTCAGATGTCACTATGTCACTGTGCATTTTTTACTTGTGTATCTTGCTTGCTGCTGTAACAGGTGAATTTCCCTGCTATGGGATTAATAAAGTACTACTACTACTACTACTACAGATGAGTTCAATGAAAATAAAACCAAACTGACTACAAGACAGGTTGTGTCTCAGATGATGCACTTACACACTTACACTTCGTCATGTGTGTTCACACTGAAAAGTGTGTAACGAAAGTACTTGATGTGGGATAACACTACAATGTCAGACTTCTCAAGTACACAGCGTACACAGTATACTTAATTAAGTGTATTGATGCAAGTATTCCATTTGAGACAGAGCCAAAGTCTTTTGAGAAGTACAATATAACGCAGTGCATTCTCAGGACCCAGATTTTCAAGATTCAAGATTCAAGAGTTTTATTGTCATAACATTAGATTCAAGATTCAAGATTCAAGAGTTTTTTTGTCATATGCAGAGTAAAACAGCAGTTATACTATGCAATGGAATTCTTATTCTGTTCATTCTCCCAAAGAAGAAAGAAAGAAAAACAGAAGAAAATGAATACGAACATCAGAAACATAAATACCAATAAATTAAGCAACAGCAACAGAAGAGACATTAATTCAAATAAATAAATAAATAAATAAATAAATAAAGTTATGAGTGTGTGCGTGTGTTATGTCGGGCGTGTGTGAGTGCTTCGTTGAGAAGCCTGATGGCCTGTGGGTAAAAGCTGTTTGCCAGCCTTGTGGTCCTGGACTTCAAACTCCTGTAGCGTCTGCCTGACGGTAGGAGTGTGAATAATGAGTGTTGTGGATGTGTGCTGTCCTTGATGAGGTTGTGTGTTCTTCGTAGGACTCTAGTTTTATAAATGTCTTGCAGTGAGGGGAGGGCTGCCCCAACAATGTTCTGTGAGGTCTTGATCACCCGCTGGAGTGCCTTCCTATCTCGTGTTGTACAGTTACCGTACCAAACAGTGATGGAGGCGGTAAGGACACTTTCCATAGTGCATCTGTAGAAGCAACTCAGGATTGTGGTGGGCATGCCAAATTTCCTCAGTCTTCTCAGGAAGTACAGTCTCCTTTGGGACTTCTTCAGAATTTGTTGGGTGTTGTGAGACCAGGTGAGGTCCTCGCTGATGTGTGTGCCAAGGAACTTGAAGGTTTTCACCCTCTCCACCTCAGTCTCATCAATAAACAGGGGTCTATGCGGCTCCTTTTCCCTTGTTCTTGGGTCGATGATCATCTCTTTAGTCTTATCTGTATTGAGAAGGAGATTGTTATCACGACACCAAGCTATGAGGTCCGCCACCTCTCTTCTGTATGATGTTTCAACACCACCAGTGATCAGGCCGATGACTGTAGTGTCATCCGCAAATTTAATGATGCTGGTGTTGTTCTGGGAGGCCACGCAATCGTAGGTGAAGAGCGTGTAGAGGAGCGGACTCAGCACACACCCCTGTGGGGTCCCAGTGCTCACAATTCTTGAGCTGGATGTGCGATTGTGGACTCTGACGGACTGGGGTCTGCCTGTTAGAAAGTTAAACACCCAGTTACAGAGGGAGGGTGACAGGCCAAGTGTGAGGAGCTTGTGGGGGCTGACTGTATTAAAAGCAGAGCTATAGTCTATAAATAGCATTCTGACGTATGTGTCCTGGCCCTGTAGGTGAGAAAGGGCTGTGTGGATGGCAGTGTTGACTGCATCATCCGTGGACCGGTTCTGGCGATATGCAAACTGTAGAGGGTCCACAGTTGCCGGCATGCTCCTTTTGATGTGGGTCATGACTATTCTTTCAAAGCACTTCATAACAATAGGAGTGAGTGCTATAGGGCGATAGTCATTCAAGCAGGTCACGTTGCTCTCCTTGGGTACGGGCACTATGGTGGTGGACTTAAAGCAGGTCGGTACAGATGCTTGTGCAAGCGACAGGTTAAATATGTCAGCAAGCACATCAGCTAGCTCTGATGAGCAAACCCGAAGTGCACGTCCTGAGATGTTGTCTGGGCCTGCTGCTTTTCGTGGGTTTGTTTTGTTCAGAACCCTGCGCACATCAGCTGATGTCACCATGAGAGGTGAGTCCTGTGTGCTCCCCAAGTCCAGCCACCCTCTCTGCTCATCAGGAGTTTGGGTGTCAAAGCGGGCAGAGAACTCATTCAGCTCATCTGGAAGTGTGGTTTGGCTGGACGTGGCTACGCTACTCCGCTGTCGACAGTCTGTGATGTGCTGGAGCCCCGCCCACATGCACCGAGAGTCTCAGGTGGAATAGTAGCCCTCCAGCTTCTGTCTGTACTGCCTTTTGGCCTCTCGTATGGACCTCCTCAGGTCATATCTGGCCTTTTTGTAGTCCTCAGCGGTGCCCATGACAAATGCAGATGAACGAGCACGTAGCTTAGCCCTTACATCACAGTTCATCCACTGTTTTTGGTTAGGGTATTTGCTGGAATACTTGGTGGTGGTAACAGTCTCTATGCATGTGCTAATGTAGCCAGTAACAGCAGAAGCATATTCATCCAAATCAACAGTACAATCTTCCCTCCCCGCTGCAGTTTTAAACACATCCCAGTTTGTGCAGCCAAAGCAGTCCTGAAGTACTTGATCGGTTTCTTCATTCCACACTTTAACTGCTATACTTACAGGGGGAGCTTGTTTAAGAAGTTGTCTGTATGTTGGATAAAAAAATATGGAAATGTGGTCGGCCTTTCCAAAGTGGGGTCTTGGAACAGCCTTCAAAGCACCTTTCATGTTGCTGTAGACTTGGTCCAGGATGTTATTTTCCCTTGTGGGAAAGCTCACATGCTAGTAATATTTGGGGAGGACAGTCTTGAGGTTACAGTGGTTGAAATCGCCAGATATAATGAATACAGCGTCTGGGTGTTTGGTCTCGTGTTTATCAATGATGTCATGCAGGAGGCCTAGTGCGTTAGCGGTGTTAGCTCGTGGTGGAATGTAAACAGCAGTTAAATACACAGCGCTAAACTCACGAGGTAAATAAAAAGGTCTGCATTTCACCATCAGCAGCTCAATGTCCTGCGAGCAGTGCTTTTCCATCGTCTTTACATCTGTGCACCACCGTTTGTTTACGTAAACACAGACGCCGCCACCTCTGTGTTTACCAGACGCTAAAGTCCGATCTCCCCGGTAAGCAGCAAATGTTTCCAACTGGATCGCCGAGTCCGGTATATCCTCCGTCAGCCAGGTTTCTGTGAAGGTGAGGACACAGCATTCCCTGATCTCACGTTGAGCTGTAATCCTTGCTCTTAGTTCGTCCATCTTGTTTTCGAGGGAGCGGACGTTGGCTAGCAGCAGGCTTGGTAGCGGTGGCCTAGTCGCTCTAGCTTTTAGCCTAGCATGCAGGCCGGCCCGCTTGACTCGTTTACGCCTCGGATGCTTTGCTCGCCGGGTATTCAGCTCACCAGGCCCGCAGGCTGCTGCGTTCTCCAGGGGCAGAAGAAAGGCAAAGTCTGAGAGGCTGAATGAAAGTTCATGGTGAACCCTGCCGATGTTCAAGAGTGTCTCTCTGTTGTAATGTACTGCGTGAGTGCGTTGAATTTCCAAAATGAACAATAAAATAGCAAAAAATAGAAAAAAATGGGAGAGTGTCACAGAGACGTCTGCCATGGAGGGCGCCATGTTGCATTTTGCACTCAAAACAGTGAATACACAGTGATTCAAGATTCAAGAGAGTTTTATTGTCATGTGCATGGTAAAACAGCAGTAATACCATGCAATGAAAATCTTATTCTGTTCATTCTCCCAAGAAAAGAAAGAAAACACAAGAAAGAATAAGAACATAAACATAAACATATATACCAATAAATTAAGCAGCAACAAAAAGAAGAGACATTCATATAAATAAATATACAAATAATAAGTAATAAATAAATAAAGTGCTATGATTGTGTGCGTGTGTTGCGTGCGGCGTGTGTGAGTGCTTCGTTGAGAAGCCTGATGGCCTGTGGGTAAAAGCTGTTTGCCAGCCTTGTGGTCCTGGACTTCAAACTCCTGTAGCGTCTGCCTGACGGTAGGAGTGTGAATAATGAGTGTTGTGGATGTGTGCTGTCCTTGATGAGGTTGTGTGTTCTTCGTAGGACTCTAGTTTTATAAATGTCTTGCAGTGAGGGGAGGGCTGCCCCAACAATGTTCTGTGAGGTCTTGATCACCCGCTGGAGTGCCTTCCTATCGCGTGTTGTACAGTTACCGTACCAAACAGTGATGGAGGCAGTAAGGACACTTTCCACAGTGCATCTGTAGAAGCAACTCAGGATTGTGGTGGACATGCCAAATTTCCTCAGTCTTCTCAGGAAGTACAGTCTCCTTTGGGACTTCTTCAGAATTTGTTGGGTGTTGTGAGACCAGGTGAGGTCCTCGCTGATGTGTGTGCCAAGGAACTTGAAGGTTTTCACCCTCTCCACCTCAGTCTCATCAATAAACAGGGGTCTATGCGGCTCCTTTTCCCTTGTTCTTGGGTCGATGATCATCTCTTTAGTCTTATCTGTATTGAGAAGGAGATTGTTAGCACGACACCAAGCTATGAGGTCCGCCACCTCTCTTCTGTATGATGTTTCAACACCACCAGTGATCAGGCCGATGACTGTAGTGTCATCCACAAATTTAATGATGCTGGTGTTGTTCTGGGAGGCCACGCAATCGTAGGTGAAGAGCGTGTAGAGGAGTGGACTCAGCACACACCCCTGTGGGGTCCCAGTGCTCACAATTCTTGAGCTGGATGTGCGGTTGTGGACTCTGACTGACTGGGGTCTGCCTATGAGAAAGTTAAACACCCAGTTACAGAGGGAGGGAGACAGGCCAAGTGTGAGGAGCTTATCTGTGAGTTTGTGGGGGCTGACTGTATTAAAAGCAGAGCTATAGTCTATAAATAGCATTCTGACATATGTGTCCTGGCCCTGTTGGTGAGAAAGAGCTGTGTGGATGGCAGTGTTGACTGCATCATCCGTGGACCGGTTCTGGCGATATGCAAACTGTAGAGGGTCCACAGTTGCCGCCGGGATGCTCTTTTTGATGTGGGTCATGACTATTCTTTCAAAAGAATGCACTTACCACGCTCAATGTAGTGGAAGGGGGGGACCAACCTGAAATAATGGCGGCTGAGGAGCAACTTGTGAAGGGCTGTGCTTCTCGTGTTGCATTTCTCCACTTCTCCAATGAGCGATTTATGTTAATTTCACTTCTCTTTTCACTTTTGTTGTCCTTTTCTGCCTCAGAGTCTGCCTCATGCTTGGCAGACATAACGCAGGTTGAACTTTAATATTTTTATTTATATTTATTTATTTATTCTATTTTTTTTTTTCTTAATCTCTGCTATCTTGCCTTGTTTGTTTTCTTTTTAAGTAATTAAGTTTATTATGACACTTTTGCAGAGCTGCTGGAAATGTGAATTTCTCTTGGAGATAAATAAAGCATTTATCTTTTAGCCATGTCCGACTCCGTATTACACTGCAGTTCGAAACATCGTTCCCTCACTCTATTGCGTTTAAAAAAAATATATATTAATAAGTGGCCGCTGTTTTGTGGGTGACTGTGGCCTATTATTAGTCCAAAAATATAAGTTATATGCATGCCCTGCCATTGGCTGGTGACCAGTCCAAGGTGTACCCCGCCTGTCACCCGAAGTCAGCTGGGATAGGCTCCAGCATACCCCCGCGACCCTAATGAGGAGAAGCGGCATAGAAAATGGTTGGATGGATGGAAGTTATATACAGTATTCTGGTCACTAGGTGTCAGTGATGTCACATTGATGAGACATGACATTCAATTATATTACCTTCCACTGCATGGAGTGACAGCAGGACCAACATGAAAAGAAGTTCTCCTCACATTTTGTGTGGAAGCGGTAATACATACATCCATGCATGCATGCATACATACATACATACGTACGTACGTACATACATACGTACGTACGTACGTATGTATGTCCCAAAAATGTTACACACACTTTAAATAATTGTAAACTAGATGTTCAATTAATCATTAGCATTTGTTCAATTTTCAATATCATTTCAATACAATAGAAGTTCTAAACATTATTTTATTGTTTTGTCACCCCCTGCTCTCGATTGACATCTGTTCTGGTCCAGACACTGCTGACAAGGCAGACCAATGGAATCGCACATATCACAAATTAATTCCCTTGGTATTTGTGTGCATTGACACTTTTTTTAAAGAATGAATTTACATTCTTTAAAGTTTAGTCTGGCTGCCATCATTCATTTCAATAAGTTTAATAATAATTCAATAATCTGGAGAGAGAAAAGAATTGAGTTATCAGCTGCTAAAGAGTATATCCATATACAGTATATACTGTAAATATGTAGCTCACATCATCTGTTTAACTGGTGTAGGCGGTTTGACCGAAAGTGGGCAGCATCATAAGGTGCTGACTTAGGCATTTTTTAAATGACTTTAGCAAGTCTAGAAAAAGGTGGCGACATGCGAATGACGTTTCATTTCATTTTAAGTAATGAATGAGTGTTGTGTAGTAGTTTGTGCAGCTACCTGTGTGAATGCAAACGTGCAACCAACAGCCAAACTGGAAGCAAGCATCCCATAAAGTGCAAGCACCCGCAGACTCCACAACGAGGCCTTCTCCATGCAAGTGTCCCACTGAAAGGAACAGAGTACTCGCTTGAGCTCACCCCCTGAAGTCATGATAGTTTGCAGCCCCAGTAGTCATGTCTCTGCAGGACAGAGATAAAGGTCATATACACACGATACCATGGATAACTTCTATTTCCACTTGCCTGTACTGTTGATACAGCTTTTATAGTGGCCTCGGTTAACCCTGGACAGATTAATTCACAACGTTGCACGAACATTCTAAAAACAACTCACAGTGGGTGGATCTTTGAACATTAAAAACTAATGCAGGATTTCTGCTGCATCAGCACAGATTCTCGGTGGTCCGGTCATGACGAGTTAGTAGTTCAAACCTTCTGTGCAGCTGAGTGACGTGCTTTGTTTTGACTGCAGAGCAAAGTGGACTGACTGGAAATGTATCAGGTGGAAATCTGCTGATGAAGCTACCGCACGCACGCGGACAACATGTGGTGCTAATTACATCCGCTAGATGTCGTCGTTGGCCAGATTTTCTGAGCTCTGCTGTTCCGTGCGCAGCCGCAATGGGAACAAACCGGACCTTCAAAATAAAAAAGGCATCATTTCAATCATTTCATGTTTATGATAATACATGTTTTTCCAACTTTAAAAACATTCAAACCTATAATCTTTGTGATAAATTTTCCTATCATCTGCCCCGATATGTCATAATCACAACTAAATATAAGGCCTCCAACAACTAAAGTCGATGCAGTTCCTGTCATTTTACTTACAAAAAGCGATGGCCGGAAGTGTCGCTGTCGTTGCACGTTATGCATGTTTTTGATGCCGCTAAGCAGCGAGCTTGGAGCAGAAAGCTGACGGCGCGGACGACGTGGTCTGGCGGACTAAACACACCCACCTACACCGGAGCACCGAGGGCAAAGCACCATGGCGACGCAAGCACCGGAGCCGGCCCGCTCGTCGCCCCTCGCTTCCCAACTCGGATCTCCTCCGTCCGGCCAGAGCCTCAGCAACGGCCCCGCTCCGCCCAACCGGGGCTTGGAGCGGGCACTGGAGGAGGCGGCGGTCAGCGGCGCGCTCAACCTCAGCGCCCGAAAACTGAAGGAGTTCCCCCGGACAGCAGCCAACCACGACCTGAGCGACACGGTGGGGGCAGGTAGGAAGACTGGGACAGAATGGAGGTGCCGGGCAATAAAGAGTGTTTGGAGTGGGCTTCGAACCTGTGGTGGTCCGTCGTTACGATCGCTGATAATGTAAAGTCAACTTGTGTCGGTGTGGGTGTCATGGAATGTTGGAATTCCCCATCGCTTCCTGGACTCCAAACAGCAATACCCGGGGAGTCAGTTGGACTCAAAACACAAAAGAGGAGTCAGTTAGACTTAAAAAAAAAAAACAATAACAACAACAACAACAACAAAGGAGTCAGTCAGACGTGCTGTCAACCCGAGTGCTATGTGATGTATTAAAGGGTGCGGCGACTGTTGGAATGTTTTCGTGCGATTTGTACTAAACACCTTTGACACTTGAACCCACGCACGAATGGTTGTTAGTGTGAGCGCGATCATCATATATGGTACAACACACTCACTGTTGGGTACTATATTGGTTTTTAAGGTCACATTGGGTACACTAAAGGAACTAAATGCAAAACATGAAACTGCAATCTGCAGGTAGGTAATTCTTTAATGAGTAAAAATCTCAAAATAAAAAGTAAACCTATAGTTTACACAAAAACTGAAGAATGTGGGATGACACTGATACATTTTGTGCATTAAAGATGGTAAAACCAGTCCAATGTAGGTCAGTGTACTCTAGTATCAGCTATATAAAGTTTGCGTATAGTTCAGGGGTCCACAACCACCTGGCTGGAGTCTTATGCAGGTCTGTGGACGTGGCCTAACTGGGCTGGCGAAAACTTTTTGGAGTAATGTGTTTTATCATTACTCTGAAAAGTTTTCACCTCCAAAAATGATTTTGTAAAAACAACATTAAATTGTATGTTTGGTAGCACTGATGTCGGATGTGTGTCTTGGGTGCTAATTAGCATATTTGCTTGGCACACAACCTCAAGATAATTAGTTCTAGCACTCTTCTGGTGCACACACACACACACACACCAAACAATGATATTTCAAATCTCTCTGAAAAAACTCCAGGCTCTTACAAATGCTGACTCTGTATTCATTTTGTGCATTTACCTTGATGTTGTGAACCTGCTAGTTGGCAGAACGGTGTTTGAGAGCCGGCCCAAAAAGGTTGGTGACCACTGCGCTAGCATGTAGTCGCTAACATCCCATCTACTTTGTAGCCCAGTCCAACCTGAAGCTTCTAGTCTATAGCCTCTACCATCTGGATGTTGCCTCTTACTTCTAGTCCACTGGTGGAGCATCACAAGTCCCTGGCCTCTAGTCTCTGGTTTCTAGTCTCCAGCATGCACTGCTTTTAGGGTGCATTGTCATTTTTGGCCCGGTTAAACCTGACTCTTGTCCGTTTGCTCTGCTTGTACGGTTCATTTTGTCAAGTGTGAACGCAGTCCAGCACTGACAGGACCGGATCAACCATGGGACCTAGACCGCCTGAGAGATGGGTCTCGGTCCGCCTTCAATGGGCTCTAGTCCTGAGTGAGGCAAGGGTGAACAATGACCGCAACAACGGACCATAAGATGTCGCAAAATATTACTAATGTCCTCTTTGTTACATCTCATCTGGTAAAAAATCTGCCATAGAAAAGAAGTTCATACGAGTTTATGTGAGCCAGAAAACGTCATGTTGTTTTGGGTGCACAAGGTTGTCGGACACGTCGTCCAATGGAGGTGCGTCTCTATGCATATGCTCAACTAAGAACATTACTTGATCTACTGGCAAAACTACTAGCCAAACCACTAGTGGTGTCACGATTCATCCACTACATCGATGCATCAACTACATTGGTCTGTGTTCAGAAAGTTTCCATTCTTTAAAAGGTTTAAATGGTAATCAATCGATTGAATTGATACTAGGAAATAAAGCATTGGATTTAATCACGGCAGGCTTTATATGGATGTGTTTTGTTAGCACTTTAATGATAAAGACATTAAACATTCCTCGATTCAGCCTGCCTGTCTGTGACGTCAATGTCTTGCAGGTATGTGGCGGTCATGGGAGTTGTGGTGGATGTGTGAAATAGTTAATTTGCTTCGTCTTTTTTGGTCAGTTGATTCACTTCATTTACTACTGGATCATATTTAACTCATCTCTCCTTATTTTAAACTTCTTTTAAGTGACATTTATGGGGACAATATGCAAAGTAAGGACATTGCGTACGGCTCTAGACAGTAGCTTCAAAACACATATGTGCGCTGGAAAGCGTCTGTCATTTATGTACTCTTACTAGTTGCTGCACATTCTTTCAAATCGCTGCTCTGATCAGGAGGATTATCAGCACAATAAAAGCCCCTGCTGCCGTCGCCGTGTACAGGTGAGAAGGTTTCAGCACCTAATTGAAGAAACCATACAACATTCATTTGTTGAGGAAATTGCACAATGTCCCTCACCTTTGGGTGCAAAGTGCAGGTTTGGATTGCACGATTTAAAGTCAATGATTAAACATGGCAAGCTATACCACCCTCTGTTCATCCTGATTTTGTATTGCATTTTTAATTTTTGAACGCACTGATAATTTATTCTTAATTATGTCAGCATTATTAATCATTTATACCTGATTTCCTTACAAAAAAACAACGGGAATCTAGAAAACGTCACCTGCACTCTCCAGTATTTATTACGCAGTCACACTAGTTGAATTTTTGGCTAAAAAGTTACCGAATAGATTTAAAGTTACTGAATCATTTTGAATCGTATCGTTCTAAATGAACCAATATCATCCTTGAATCGTATTGGCAACCACGAGTCGTGATGTGAATCAAATGGTTATTAAAAGGAATGGTTACACCCCCACAGACCACAGTAAAGTGACAAATATGGGCTAAGCTCACACTGCAGGGTATGATGCCCAATTCTTTTTTTTGTTGTGACTCTGATCTTGTAAATGTGAACATGATGCGTAAAACTTGACGTCATACACATTGCCGTGTATTTATGGATGCAAACATACAGTGACATAGCCCTAGTTTGTACAGTTTTTGATGTGTTTGCGGCAGTTTGAAAGATTTTGTACGACGGGAGTCAACATTTTCTAAACCAAATGATTCCAAGTCAGAGAAGAAAAGAAGGAAGGGGGCAAGACTTTTGGCTACGGCTGTTCATGGACAACTGGCTGCGATGTCTGTTTGGAGGAGGGGGGTGTGGGAGTGGTGGGTGATGTGAGACTTTTTAAAATCATTTTCGGATGACAAGACGAATGTTTGCCTACATCGGTGGGTACTTCTATTGTGGTCTCGCACGGCAAAACACGGCTTTGGATGACGCGTAGGTCGGATATAGGTGACCTGATCTTTGAGACTGCAGTAGGTGTTATATTTACATACCAGTGAGGCCTGAGTCGCATTGGAACGAATCTGAATTGTACTGTTCACACTGATGAGGAAAAAAATCAGATACAGGTTGCATATGAGCAAAAAATTGGAATTGACCTGCAGTGTGAAAGTAGCCTAGATCCTTGTCTGTAACTTCTTGTTCCAGTCTGTAGGCTTTAATCCTTAGCTTCTCCTCCATTCTCTGTTGTCTTGAACCTCAAGCTGCTATTCTTTGGTCCCAAGCTGTCAACAACACAACCCTGATCAGATGTTTTCAGGTCATGCTGTATGTGTGTTGGAATACACTAAATGACAGCACAGTAACACGATACTGTATGTTGTCTGCTTTCACCAGCACTCGTAGAACTTTTTAGAATGTCTGTTGTGTTGTTTTCTGTGCTGTGAAACAGAAAGCAATGTAGTGCATGTGTGTGTTCCGAGCTCAACAATACACGTCATTTCTGCAGTGTTTGGCAGCTTGTACTACATGTCTATGCAGTGTTCCCTCGTTTATCGCGGGGGATAGGTTCCCAAAATAGTAGTAGTCTACTTCATTTTTGTACAATGATTCTATATGTTTTAAGGCTGTAAAACCCCCCACCATTCACTTTATACACTTTTCTCAGACAGGTGTTAACATTTTGTCACATTTCTCACTTAAAAAAAGTTCATACCTTCATTTGAATTTGAATGCTGAACCTACAAGGTTGGACGCAAGAAATGATGAAGTGACTCATGCGTATTTCACTCTTCTCACCGGGCCTCTTTGTCGTCCTGGCGCCGTTCTGCTGTACTGTAGCGTTTTTGTATCCTTGTTAAAACATGTTGTATTTTCCTCCTTTCGTAATGGCTCCCTGCAGCCACAACTACTTCTTCCTCTGCTGCCACTTGGATGCGACCGCAGGTGCCTTTGACGGTGCAGAAAGTTTGGTCGACATTGTGGGTGTTGTCGGGGGTAAAACTTGCAAACACAAACGCAAATACAGCACTTCAGGGTCACACTGCTAGCGACGGAACATTTATGGTAATTTGGAAGCTGAACACATTTTGTACTGAGGCACTGAGGAGATTGATTGACAATGCTCTACAGTCCCTTAGCCAATCAGGACGCAGAACACAATGCGTGGGTTCTCTCTTAGCCAGTCAGGATGCAGACACAACACGTGGGTTCTCCCTTAACCAATCAAGACACAGAACACAATACACATTCATACACTGCGCTATTAAAAAAAAACATTTAAAAAGCCCTAAAAAATTCCGCAAACAACGAGTCCGCAAAAGGTGAACGGCGATGTGGTGAGGGAACACTGCATACTAGAAAGTAGGAAATGAGTGTTGCTTACCTTGTTGCAACATCTGGGCATACAACACACACTTTGTTTGGCTGGCAGTCAAAAGAAACATTCCCAAACAGATCAAATCTCTTTCACCGTCCGGGAATGATTTTTATTTTTTTTTTGTATGCTTCAAACGTTGTCACACAGAACCATTAGCTACAGTTTGGACTGCTTCATCCAAACATTCAAACTAAGTCGTAAGCATCTGACTTTCTCTTAAACGCGTCAGGAAGCAAACAGACTAGCAGTGACGCTGCAGGCAGGACCAGACCTGCTAACAAACTACAACAGTCCACTCCAATAAGCATACTGTGTACACTATGTACTTACAGTACTTCCTTAGTGTGCAGATTTTGGCAGTGTAGTGCTGATTCAAATTGATTATTCAAGTTGTTGCTTCTTCTCGCTCTCCTTTTTATGGGGAAATTGCAACCACTTGACAGAGCATCATTGTCAACATTTAGCTCGCCCAATAAAATATACGCCAGCATTTTTTCCCCCAACTTCTTGATTGCACAATATTTGAAAATGTATTTGATATTCCTTGTTTTTGGCATTGCATGTACCCCCTGCTTCAAATGAGGTGGCGACGATGCCATCACTTTTTGTTTGGTAGTCCCTCCCCTTCTGCTACATAGCCAAGATGGGGACTATTGAGGGCAGTATACTGACAGTGTGCTGCAATTTGTCATACTTTTCAGGCTGAATGCACTCGTGCACTCAAAAGTGGAAGTACAGAAATGCTCGATTTGAGATGCTGTACAGTGTGCAGAGCCAGTAAAACAGGGTAAGCTAATGTTAGCATGGGTGTTTGTTTTTGCCGTATACTTTCCAAAGCCACACCATCAGGAAATGGGAAGACCTGGGTTCGAATCTGTGTGGAGTTTGCATGTTCTCCCCGTGTGTGTGGGGGGGTTTTCTGAGTACTCCGGTTTCCTCCCACATTCCAAAAACATGCATGTTAGCTTCATTGGAGACTCTAAATCAGGGGGCACCAACGTTTTTTCTTGCAAGAGCTACTTTTAGAAAATGAAAATTGCCACGAGCTACTCATTTTTGTAGAAATGATTTTCATACCTTCTTTCAACCCAAACAGATCAAATATGCTTGTTTTACCAGAACATTCACCAAATGCTGGTATCCACAACTCACATTTTATGTTTCACAATACTTTTCTTTCTAGTGTTCTCACATTATTAACTGAAAACCTGAATGAAAAGCAGGCCTGCGGGCACCTCATGTGGTCGTGGGGGCAACCTGGTGCCCGCGGGCACTGTGTTGGTCACCCCTGCTCTAAATTGTCCATAGGTATGAATGTTAGCATGAATGATTGTTTGTCTATACTCTATGTGCCCTGCCATTGGCTGGCGACCAGTGCAGGGTGAACCCTGCCTCTCACCTGAAGTCAGCTGGGATGGGCTCCAGCATACCTACGGCCCTGGCGAGGATAAGCAGCAAAACATAGACTCTCAAAAGCTACATCACCAAGGTTGTATCAGCGTAGCCAGTGTAGGCATCATGGAGAATGGAGCCCTGTCAAGCCAAGCATGCAGTGGAAATGGGGTGAGTGTGCAAACGTGTGTAGATGTTGACGTTCTCATTGAAACGCGCCCTATGAGGACTTGCCATGTTTCCTTCCCTTGTTTCCTTATCTCCCCTCTAACACACACAGCTCCCAACACACCTGAAGGTAATGATACAGTAGCCGCAGCAGAATTGCTGAACTCCTCATTCCTTGTTTCCTGTTTGGGATTGTTCTGGCTCCAATCCCGATGACACGGTTGGATGCTTGTGGGTTGTAAAGTGAGTTAATTCCATTCAGAAGTTATCATGTTGTTTCTGCTTGGCGGCGCCGTGCAGCGCAAGCGTCTTTTCATGGGGAGGGGAGACCAGGCTAGCTAGCTGTGAAGCTAACTTGAAGAGACAGGAAGTGACCACACCCAAGCTCATTGTTTCCAAGAGACTGCGGCTAGAATCATTTTCTCTCATGGAGCCCAAGAACATGTACACCCTCCAACCACTGATCCAGCAGCGAAGTACAGCACAACACTGAAGGCAATAAGGCAAACTTGTAATGAGAGTCAACACTGTCCTCCACAGTGTTCTCAGTTCATGGGTTCATGAGGAGAGTGACACACCGTCTGATTAGAGAGGATCTCATCTGTCCAGTGGTTAAGGATGGTTTAGGTGCGGGGTACAGTCTGACAGACTCTATTGTCAAACTATGACGACGTCAGTCTTCGGAAAAAGGTTTTTGGTAGACACCTAGCAAGTCTTTTGTTTGTGACCATCTTGAGGACATATTCAAATTTAGCAACTTGAGTCATTTGCTATTATTTTTCCATCATTAGTTTTCCATCATTATTTTCTATGGGAAAACTTGACAAAGGCTGACAAAGGCTGACAAAGGCACCACTGTATTTGTTAGGGAGTAAATGCATGACTAGGCCTGTCACGATAATCGATAGATGGATTAATCTAACGATTAAAAAAAAACAACAAAAAAACAGGTCGCTAATTATGACGCCCTCGATAAATTGACATGTGCTTGTACGCTCGTCTGTCTGACACACTGGCTGGATGACAAGTGGGTTCACTCTGCATACGTATGTGCGCATTGGTTTCACAGTGGAATGAACGGAGAGAGTGAGGTGGGGTTACTAGCAACTAGCTACTGTATGCTCGCTACTATCTATTACTTTTGGTTTTAATCCAAGTGGGAAATCAGTACGCCTTTGTACCGTACTGAAAAATCCGAGTACGAACACTCATACCATGCACCCCGAGTACAGACGTCATTTTTCAGCTCTCGTATTGGATGCCATCAGATTGCGTGTGGAAGAAAACATGGACATGGAGCTTTCCAAAGATGAATAAAATGTGTCGAGTTTAGATTGAAAGACAACCTCCATGTGTGAAGAAGACGTCTTCTGAGACGGCGGCCGTTCCAATTCTGACAGACGCCAAATCCCTTTCAATAAATAAACAGGAGCAGTCTCTCATCTCACACCCCCCCCCCCCACCCCCATTCCTCCAAATGTAGGCCACAATCAGCCCGACGCACATGCACACACAGTCGTCCCTCTCCACAGCGCACCAGTTCAGGCTTATCCTAATACACCACGAAGCTCACAGCAGCATGCGTAAATAAGCGTGATCATTTGTTCACACGCATGATACTGGCTTTAAGTCCAACTAGACCAAACATGCTTTTAAGTCATCATTAAACGTTTGACACAATTACGTCTTTGAAAGTTGCTCGTTTTTTTTCTGTTTAAAATGGACACATGCACGCGCAGCTGCCTCTCAGCGTAACCTTAAGTGTGCGTGTTTTGGACAAATGTCAACGTGTCATGTTGGCAATTTTAGATTGGAGAAAGCCGTAAAGAGGCCAGCTGAGGTTTAGTGCCACCTAGTGGACAGTCGCTGCTGCAGTCTGTATTTCTATGTTGTCCACGCTTATTTAGTGGAACGGCTGTTACAATGAGCGCCATTAGCAACACACCTCTGTGCACGGTGGATTGCCAGGATGGGGGATCTATTTGTTGAGCCATCGCCTACAGCACCCCCACCCCCACTGACCCACATTTTGCTCAGCCGTCAGCATCATCAGCGTGTTTGTGTATGTGCTTTATGCACGTGTCTTTAGACAACGCCTGGTGGGTTCCCAGGCTAAGCCGTCTTGATCCTGTTCATTCCCCCCTCACTCCTTTCAAGTACGTCGTCCCTCAGATCCTCACCATCACCTTTTTGTGCTTCCTTCCAATGCCTTGGAGTCTAGCGTATCTGCGTCAGGTGACCTTGAGAAGTCAAGCTGTCAGTTTTGTTTACTCGCGGCTCGTTTGTACAAAATGAAAACGAAAGCCAAGCGGCGGTGCAAGTGGACTGATCTCTCTGGGTGTTCTCTTCACGCCCCACTTTCTCTTCTGGGTCGAGGGAAAGCGGGACGAGTGAGGAGGAGAGATGACTCCAAAGGGTCCTGCTCTGTATGCCGTATAAATATCAAAGGCGGAAAAAAACCACACAGATTGCTTGTCCAAAAAGGGACCTTAACCACCCGCGCAGGAGGCTGCTGATCACTGGATGTGGGTGGACGAGCACTGGAAGTGCTCAGCTCGCTGTTACGTAACAGCCTTCACGACTCTCCTTGTGGAACACAGTGAGGAAGCACGACACGCCAAGCAAGAATCATTTATTCATGATTGACTTTGCTGGCTGTAAATGCTGATGTCGCATTGTGTGTGTGTGTGTGTTTGTGTGTGTGTGTGTGTGTGTGTGTGCGCTCCCTGAAGAGAGATCAACTTGTCATCACTCAACTGTCGTGTAACTGCACACGCCGTCCTCCACTGCCTGCCTGCCTGCAGCAACGGGAGGACGTTTGGAGGCAAATAAATCTACTGGAGGATGAGGAGGGTTACTTTTAGACCGCGTGCTTGTGCACTTTATTTGCTCAAGTGTGAACACTGTCATGTGTGCGGATTGAGACCGCTTGAATGGTCTTGGACCCCTTAGGCTGTTCACATTTGTCACTTTTGTTTTGGTTAAACCCTATTGTGGTATGATTGCTGTGCTGCTGCCATTCCAATTAGGGTACACCAAACAAGTAAATGAAGCCTGCTAGCAGAGGAGGGGGTGTCCTGATAACACATTGATATTGGCAAAACATATTTAAAAAAAACAAAAACAAGTACAGTAATCCCTTGCATAGAAAACCTGTTTACAACCTTCTTAATATGGTTTTAACATTATTAGAGCCCTCTAGACATGAAATAACACCCCTGTAGTCACCTTTACACTTGTATCACCAATGATACAGTCATGGAATAAATGATTAGTCCACCCTTGTTTCTTCAGTGTCTTGTTCATGTGAATGCCTGATACAACTAAAGGTACCTGTGTTTGGACAAATATAACAATAACAACAAAAATAGCTGATTAGAGTTCCATTGTTTGGCAGTACAATGCTTTAGCTATTCATGTAAGAACTTAAGCGATGTTGGTTATCATCAAGAAAAGCATGGAAGTTGCTAGATATCAGCTCTTATTATGAGCTATATTTGTTATCATCATATTTGTCCAAACAAATGTACCTTTAGTTGTAGCAGGCGTTGAAACGGATCAGTAAACTGAAGAAACAAGGCTGCTTTCATCATTTTATCCGTGGAAAGTCGCGAAAGTGACATGATGGGAATGAAATGCTGTCATTGTGAGGAAAGGATCGTTTGTGTGGGAGAGTACCGCTCAAACGTGGCAGACTCTCATTGCAAACATCAATCCGCCTCTTCCCGAACTAAACATGTCGAAATGGTGACCTGAAACACTGGCCAAAGTTGGAAAATCCTCTTCTATGGAGCGTGAATGGAAGCTGAGTTATCGTAGTTTAAGCAGAGCATGCCAGTGCAGTTTGTGTGTGCGTGACTCAGGCTGTGTTGTGTTTTAACGCTTTAATGCAAGCGAGTGTTTTACAATGCCTGCTGACGTGCAGGTTCTGAGTGAAAAAAGACGTGAGGCACCTTTATTCTTGCACCCAGCTCATCTTGACCGTCAAGAGGCCAAGCTCGACCCGTGTCTGAATTACTGGACAAAATTGGCCAATTATGTATTGCATCATTCAAGGATTTAATGAATAGACATTTTATTCACTAACCCCAAAAGCACACACTCTATCCTGGTAAAATAAGTGGAAAAAGTAAAAAGAAACTGAATTCTAAAAACATAAAGCAGAAAAACAGAATTTGGAAAAAAAATAACGGAATTCAGGAAAAAATCAAATGGATTTCATAGGGCCTTACGCACGTCACATACGCATACAATGCAGAGACTCTCATGTCTGATTGGACCTACTCTTAATGTAACACACTGAACAAGCAGCAGTTGGCAGGCAGGTCAGGTGACCCCAGGATTGGATAAGTATGTCAGGGTGAAAGCGTGTGTAGACAGACATCCCTTTTCCTCTGCAGTTTAGTTCAGAGCTGGAGTTGAACCGGTGTTGGCTGTGAACACCAGAATCGTCCTGGAGAAACTCTGAAGATATTTGCTGGCTGCATCACATCCTCTCATCAGTGATGTGAGTTGTTCTGCTCCTGTGGCCTTCAAACGTTACCGCACGTTCTAAAAATACAGCCAGAGATGTCTCATGCCAGCGTGTGCGACCACAGATGCAGCGCAGTGTTGTGACACTATCTTACTCAACCCCTGAGTCTCCTGAGTCCCTATTTTCTATCACACTTTTCTCCCCTCGACTTCCTCGCCTGTTTCAGTATCTTTTTTGTTTCCACTACTAGATGCTGCAATGTTGTCATAATGGTGGCAACAATCGACAATCAAAACATGGTTCTTCAGTGCCGGCCAGCCTCTTGAAGTGTTTTCTGATTTTGTGCTGCTCTCAGTAAAGTCTGTTATTACAGGGAGGAGTCTGGCCTCTTCCTGCACAAGCGGAGGATGCAGCTGCAACACACATACATGCATAGAAGTACAGGGATTGTACCCACCCTGTCCTGGACAAACATAATAGTTTAAACGTGGCCCTCCCAGACAACATGTGCAGTTGTATGTCGCTGTTGTTTACCGGCCTTCTTGAAAAACTAACCTGCTAACATGTACGCATTTTTTCCAACTCAGCATGCATTTTGATCCTTGAATACAGTTTTGAGTTGTGTCTCTGAAGCCTGGGTTACACTCATCTGTCGAGGTGGCAACATACATTGGCCCGCTCCTCCTGCTGAAAACCGTAACATTTCTTCAAGGTTGGCAGATGGGAATACGTTTCACTTAAAGCCAAGGAAAAAGCAAAAACCATGATGATGCTGTGTGCCCTGACATCATGCCTGATGGCGGTTCAAACTCTGAAGCTTTGTTTGACCATAGAGGTGTATTTTTTCAGCTGAAACATAAAATGTTTGAAAAGTTTTAAATGTAAAATGTTTTTTCTGCTGGCTTGACTTCCACTAAGGTTTAGGGGGTGAAGAATGATCTGCTGACCGCGTCTGTGAGGTCCAAGGCCATGTATCCACAGTGACCCAGCTCATAACAGTTGTGACATCATTTCTTGTTTGTTGTCCTGCATACAGGACGTCCTGTCGAACATTTGTTTGTGTGCGAGATGCGTGATGACTCGTCATTCAAGGGAAAATGATGACAGTGTCTGTATTTGTGTCATCACATCTCTATCCAGCCATCCTTGTTCTACTGTTCAGGGAAGCTGGAGCCTATCCCAGCTGACTTTGGACGAAAGGTGAACTACACCCCGGACTAGTCACTAGTCAAGCACAGGACACATATTGAAACAGACAACCATTTGCACTCACATTCATGCCGGTACTGAGTGGGGACTGAACCCACACTGCCTGCAACTGAATTCAGGCTAGTCTAGACCACTAGACCACAGTTACATCTGGCCTGGCCTTCTTTTCGTCCAGCACAAAAACAAAAGCACTATCAGTCGATGGCTAATGTTGTATTAGTAGCCTTTTGTCCCTACAAGAAAGTGATTATTTATAACTCAGAGATGATATGCAGTTTGGATGTTACCTTCACTGGCAACGTGGAACCACACACGCCTGTCATCTTGCAAGTTTAAGCACACACACGGTCTGCCAGTAATAGCAGCATATTGAGCTGTTTGCTTGGAGGATAAAATGGGGCCTGACTGACTCTTTGTTCCTCATGCGCACTGTTTAAAATATCACTTCCTGTGACCTTGCGACCCGTGATGCAGTGCTGCTGATATGGCTGTGATTGCTGCCAAGACTGTGTTGAAACTTTGAGTCTTCACGTTCAATTTGGTCTGCACAGAACAGCCTTTCTGGAACCGAGCCTGGCCCAAAACCAGAGCACCAGAACTGTTGGTTAGGTTCCAAAGTGACTCAGTTGTTGGGGGTTCATGCCATGGTTACTGCTTGACACTTACCTGATTCAATGTCAGTGCACTCAGTCTTATGCGTCTCACTTCACGCATGAAGCCTTTTGAGTGCATAAATGCTTTCACACGTGTGGCAGAATGCCGTGCATTGTCAGTACTCAGATGTTGCACTCAATACGGCCAAAATGATAAGTGCACAGTGATGGACGCGTACCACCCTCAATAGTCGGCATTTTGGCCACGTAGTGAAGGACTAACTGGAGTAGATCAATATTTCAATCATCATTTCTGGCAAGAGTGCAGTATAGACCCGCCACAATAATCACAAAAAAAAATAAATTAACCGCATGATAAATAAAAACAAACTCCCATTTTGCCAGCCTCAATATATTGACATGTGCATGTGTGTTTGCGTTCCTTCTTTCTCTCAACTAAACAAGCTGGATATATGTGCACGTGCGTGTGTATATACAGTATGTCACAAAAGTGAGTACACCCCTCACATTTCTGCAAATATTTTATTATATCTTTTCATGGGACACTACTGAAGAAATGAAACTTTGCTGCAATGTAAAGTAGTCAGTGTACAGCTTGTATAACAGTGTAAATTTACTGTTCCCTTCAAAATAACTCAATACACAGACCTTAATGTCTAAACTGCAGGCAACAAAAGTGAATACACCCCTAAGTGAAAATGTCCAAATTGGGCCCAATTAGCCATTTTCTTTCCCCAGTGTCATGTGACCCATTAGTATTACAAGGTCTCAGGTGTGAATGGGGAGCAGGTGTGTTAAATTTGGTTTTATCACTCTCACACTCTCTCATACTGGTCACTGGAAGTTTAACATGGCACCTCATGGCAAAGAACTCTCTGAGGATCTGAAAAAAAGAATTGTTGCGCTACACGAAGATGGCTTAGGCTATAAGAAGATTGCCAACACTCTGAAACTGAGCAGCAGCACGGTGGCCAAGACCATACAGCGGTTTAACATCACAGGTTCCACTCAGAACAGGCCTCGCCATGGTCGACCAAAGAAGTTGAGTGCACGTGCCCAGCGTCATATCCAGAGGTTGTCTTTGGAAAATAGACGCCTGAGTGCTGCCAGCATTGCTGCAGAGGTTGAAGGGATGGGTGGTCAACCTGTCAGTGCTCAGACCATACGTCGCACTCTGCATCAAATTGGTCTGCATGGCTGTCATCCCAGAAAGAAGCCTCTTCTAAAGATGATGCATAAGAAAGCCCGCAAACAGTTTGCTGAAGATAAGCAGACTAAAGACATGGATTACTGGAACCATGTCCTGTGGTCTGATGAGACCAAGATAAACTTATTTGGTTCAGATGGTGTCAAGCGTGTGTGGCGGAAACCAGGTGAGGAGTACAAAGACGAGTGTGTTTTACCTACAGTCAAACATGGTGGTGGGAGTGTCATGGTCTGGGGCTGCATGAGTGCTGCCGGCACTGGGGAGCTACAGTTCATTGAGGGAACCATGAATGCCAACATGTACTGTGACATCCTGAAGCAGAGCATGATCCCCTCCCTTCGGAAACTGGGCCGCAGGGCAGTATTCCAACATGACAACGACCCCAAACACACCTCCAAGACAACCACTGCTTTGCTAAAGAAGTTAAGGGTGAATGTGATGGACTGGCCAAGCATGTCTCCGGACCTAAATCCTATTGAGCATCTGTGGGGCATCCTCAAACTGAAGGTGAAGGAGCACAAGGTCTCTAACATCCACCAGCTCCGTGATGTCGTCATGGAGGAGTGGAAGAGGATTCCAATGGCAACCTGTGAAGCTCTGGTGAACTCCATGCCCAAGAGGGTTAAGGCAGTGCTGGAAAATAATGGCCACACAAAATATTGACACTTTTGGCCCAATTTGGACATTTTCACTTGGGGTGTATTCACTTTTGTTGCCTGCAGTTTAGACATTAAGGTCTGTGTATTGAGTTATTTTGAGGGGACAGTAAATTTACACTGTTATACAAGCTGTACACTGACTACTTTACATTGTAGCAAAGTTTCATTTCTTCAGTGTTGTCCCATGAAAAGATATAATAAAATATTTGCAGAAATGTGAAGGGTGTACTCACTTTTGTGACATACTGTATAATATATATCTCCATCTTCTATGCCGCTTATCCTCACTATCCAGCGTATGCTGGAGCCTATCCCAGCTGACTTTGGCCAGGGTACACCCTGGACTGGCACATATAGACAAACAAGCATTCACACTCACATTCATACCTATGGACAATTTAGAGTCGCCAATTAACCTAACCTGCATGTTTTTGTACCTTTTATTGGATTAGGGAGCTGACTAATCTGGGAGCTGACTCCCAGAGGTTTGTTCCAAAAGCCAAACAATATTGTTGGTCATGCTGTGGAATAAAAAAGAACATTCAGCAATACTTTGCTTGCATTATTTTTAAAGGTGAAAAAAAAAGGGTTGGTTCGGGATCGGATCGGCTTGGCTCGGCAAGATTAAAGAAAAATCGGATCGGGACATCCCTAATTTACATGAATGAAAAGATGATCTCAAAATTATGTTGTCATCTATCATTCCTCGACAATAATTTGTAGGACCGTTATCATCCAGCAACATACTGTATGTTATCGTGAGGCCGAGCGCAGACACAGTACGCTGTCACATGTCTCACACTAGTGCACAGTGTACAAAGTATACTCATTTAAGTGACACGGCCGTAGTCATGCTAATGTGGAGGATAAATCATCAACAGCGAGTGAGAGTCACGTGTGACAGAGCTTTTATTTTGGAGGCGGTGTTGTACCGAAAGGAAAAGGATGTTTTTGTAGCCTGCAGAGGAAATGAACTCCTGCTCTGTGAGCGAAACATGTGATGTGAGCTCTGCAAACACACACACACACACACACACACACACACACACACTCACACACCACACTTTATGTGAGAATTTTGTTGTGCTTCATCAGTGGAAGACTGCTCCTTCTTTATTCTTCCTCGTCTTTAAACATTAAACCTCTGTTTGTTAATGGCTGGTTGTTGTGTGTGCAGACTTGTCTAAGAACCGTCTGTCTGACGTCCCCTCGGAGGTCTGCCATCTGGTCGCCTTGGAGATGCTAAACCTGTATCACAACTGCATCAGGACCATCCCCGACAGCATTATCGGCCTGCAGTCCCTCACCTACTTAAACCTCAGGTACGCACAATTCCAGTGTTACAGAGTCACGACCACCTTTGTATAATTGTACGCTACAAAGACAGACGCTTCTTTTTGTCATCAGTCGGAACCAGCTGGGCTCTCTGCCGGCCTGCCTGTGCACGTTGCCACTGAGGGTCCTCAACGCCAGCAACAACAAGCTAGTGAGCCTCCCTGAGAGCGTGGGACAACTGCGCCGCCTCATGGAGCTGGTGAGCACGAGCACACGCTACTCATGGATATGATAGGACATAGACCTGATTTCAGGGTCCATAGTAACTGATTGGGGTGTAACGGTACATGTATTTGTAATCACAGTTTTTGTGGTTTGGCACAGAGGTGTACCAGTTTCCCACTCTACACATTAAATGAGGGACAGGAGGTGTGCCCTGCGTCAAGCGTCTACTCGGTAGACAAATAGAGCGCAGCCCAGCCTTTTGTTAATGGGAGTCATGGCTAGAGATAGTGCCAAGGAAAAGCCAGAACTTGAAAATCCTCTTCTGTTGTTAAAGTCTCCTGTTTCCACTGAAATACGTGAACGGACAAAGACAAGTGGATAAGGTTAAAGCAGTATGTTGAGTGGGGCTACAAATTGGAACTATTAAATCCTGCACTTGTACCAATAAAAAATTTAAAATTTTGCTAAAAAATAAAATAATTCACACTGTTCAAACTGTTGCTGTTTTACTGAAAAGGAACCTTGTAAATAGGGATGGGGCAAAGCCGATCCAGCATCCAGCGTTGTTCACGTATCAAAAATGTTCGATACCACTCTGAGATTGTCAATCCGGCCATGTCTGTGCATTAATCAATCAATCAATCAATCAATCAAAGTTTATTTATATAGCGCTTTACAATAGCCCACGAGCTCCCAAAGTGCTTTACAATAAGGCAAAACATAAGAACACAGCATAAAACATAAACACAAAGTAAACACAGAATAAAAACTCTATAAGAAAATGCTTCAGTGCTGCAGAGTGCTAAAAGCCTTTAAAAGTACATCAAATGGGAGTCAACAAGAACTAAAAATGCATAAAATACAAGACCGCCCTAGTCGGTGTTGAACGCCTGTCTAAAAAAATGAGTTTTCAATTTCGATTTAAAAAGGCCGACTTCAGTAGTGGTGCGAATATCAGTGGGCAGTTTGTTCCACAGTCTGGGAGCAGCGACAGAGAAACAGCGTTCGCCCCACTGTTTGTATTTTGCCCGTGGGACTTCTAGCAGAAGCTGTCCCGAGGAACGCAGGGCCCTGCCGTGATTGCGGATAGTTAAAAGCTCCGACAAGTACGACGGAGCAAGGCCGTTAATGGCATTAAAAACAAATACTAAAATTTTAAAATCGATTCTAAAACGAACTGGAAGCCAGTGGAGTGATGACAGCACCGGGGTGATGTGCTCACGTCTGGGCGTGTTTGTTAAAAACCGGGCAGCAGCGTTCTGGACCAACTGCAGACGCGAAATTGAGGTCTGACAGAGGCCAACGTAAAGTGCGTTGCAGTAGTCCAGTCTTGTGCTCATGAAAGCATGGATCGCTTTCTCAAGATCCTGCTGACCTAAAAAAGGCTTCACTTTAGCCAGAAGACGCAGCTGAAATAAGCTGGTCCTAATGACAGAGCTAATCTGTTTGTCGAATTTGAGTCCACTATCGAATATGACCCCAAGATTTTTGACATCAGGTTTAAAAAAGGGGGCCAGAGAGACGAAATTCGCTGCAACAGTGTGCAATGTTGGTGACATACCAAATAAAATACACTCTGTTTTGCTGTCATTTAAATGTAAAAAGTTCTGATCCAGCCACTGCTTTACGTCAGTAATACAATTGAGCAGCCGAGTGGGAGCAGTATTGTGAGTGGGTCTAATAGGCAGATATATCTGCAGGTCATCAGCATAGAGATGAAAAGACAAATTGTGTCTTTCCAAAATTGAACCCAGGGGTAATAAATACAAAGAAAACAGAACAGGGCCAAGGATGGATCCCTGTGGCACCCCGCACTAGAGGGACGCATGGGAGGAGCAGAGGTCACCGATCATAACGGAGAAGCTCCTATTAGCCAGGTATGACCTAAACCACTGGAGAGCAATGCCTTGGATACCGACACAGCGCTCCAGGCGGGATACAAGGACTGCATGGTCAACTGTATCAAAGGCCGCTGTGAGGTCCAGCAGCACCAACACAGCGGGATTCCCAGCATCAACAGACAGGGCAATGTCATTGTGCACCTTTAATAGCGCCGACTCAGTGCTATGTCGGGATCTAAAACCGGACTGGAATTTATCAAGAACAGAGTTCATCTCTAGGAAAGTTTGTAACTGAGTAAAAACAACTTTTTCTAAAACCTTGGAAAGAAAGGGCAAGTGTGAGACAGGCCTAAAATTGGACAGCACAGAGGGGTCGAGATGAGGTTTTTTTAGGAGGGGTCTAACCACAGCATGTTTGAAGGCAGCTGGGACAGATCCTAAGTTAAGACAGGTGTTTATAAAAACAAGCAAACTTGACCCAACAGAATGAAAAACCTCTTTTAAAAACTTGGCTGGGATGACATCTAGGGGACAGTTAGTGGGTTTCATGCCACTAACCACCTTGGTAAGAGACACCAGAGAAATGGTCTCAAACCGCTCAAAGACGGCAGTCTGTGCAGGAGGACCATGTACATCCTCAGAAGACATCCCTGAGCTGCTGATGTTCTTCCTGATAGATGCCACTTTGTCAGAGAACAATGAGACAAACTCTTCACATGTTGTAGTGGTGGCATCAGACAGAATAGTGGGGCGTGGGTTAATAGTCAATGGTTTTAAATAAGAGTCTTGGTTGGTGAGAGCTGTTGGTTATAATGGAGGACAGATATTTGGACTTGGCCTCCTTCAGGGCTCTCTGATAGGTGGCCAATCTGTCCCTCAACCAACCCAGGGAAACATGCAATCTGTCTTTTTTCCACCGCCGTTCAGCCTGTCTACATTGTTGTCTGAGCAGCCGGGTGTGGTCATTCAACCAGGGATCAGACTTGGTTTTAGTGCTTTTTTGCCGAAAAGGGGCAACAGAGTCCAGAATCTCAGTACATGTAGAATGGAAGGTGGAGAGTAGGCTGTCTGGCCGTCTGATTAATGTTGTGTGCTGATATGACTCCTCAGGCGCCTGCTGGCTACTCGGCTAGCTGGCTGCAAAACTGTATGGTTTTAATGGTTCATGGTTTTAATTCATCCTGAACATGCATATGAGTCAAACAGTAGCACATCACATAGTACAATTCACAATTTTGCATGTCCAAAAAGGAGTAGGAAGAAGCAAAGCTTATTTAATCCTACCCCTATACATTTATTCAATTTAGTTCATCTTCTCGTCTCTTATAACCCTGAGAAATGTATTTTCTTTCACCCTATTCTGTTGCAATCGGTTGATGCTTTGAATTTATGAACAATATCAATGATTACCTTTTGTGTAACGTTAGTGAGGAACATGGAGTTGGGATTCCTGCCTATAATCTCATTCCTTTCCTCTACTGGGGGTCATTTGGGATGCTTGTTTCCAGTTCCGCTCCAATATTTACAAAGTAGTTGTTGAACTTTTCAACTACCTGATTCATGTTGTCATATTTGTCATTTCCGTCTATGAAATAAAGAGGGTAGTCTGCTTCCTTAACACCGTTCTGTATAATACTGTTTAGAATGCCCCATGTTTGTTAACTTATTTTTGTATGTTTTATATATTTTTTCTGCTTCTTTAGTGTTTTGAATGATAAATCTGCTATATAGTGTATTTTTCTTCTTCCGGGCATTTAGTAGTCCCTTGGTCATCCACAGCTGATTTCTCTTCCTTTGCTGATTAGATGCTTCTCTCAGTGGACAATGTCTGTTATAGCACTTCATATAAACATTAAGAAAGTTTTTATACGCCTCGTTCACATCATTCTCACTATATACGCACTCCCATCTTTGTTTTTCCAAATCTTTCCTAAAAGCGCTGATACTTTCCTCTGGATGTGATCTTCTGAATGTCCTGATATCGTCCTTCTTTCTCTTTTAATAGTTTTCATTATAAATAGTAAACACCGGAAGATGGTCAGTAATGTCATTAATTAGCAGTCCACTCGTCATGTTGTTATGGAAACCATTGGTGAATATGTTATCAATTATCAAGTGTTTCCTCAACGGAGGCATGTCTCAATGACAAGAGCAGTAGGGATGGGCATTATGGCCTAAAACCCGTATTGCCATATATATTGCAGCCTCTTGCGATGACGATGAATGTCACAATATGTTCTTTGGCATATCATGATAGAATCATTTCCAAACAGGATACAGATCACAAAGGCTCCTCATTTTGCTGCCGATGTAGGCTCTAATGTATTACGTAATTTCCTGTTTGTTTGCATGTGATTGAAGCAACTTCGCTGGAGGACTTCATCCACACAGCCGCGCCGTCAGAGAAGCGGAAAAAATGGAACGTTTGATGAATACACAGTTCAGACTTTCATCCTGGGAGTTTGCCCAACCAGTCTACATGTGCTTTGTGGACTTGGAGGTTGCATTTGATCGTGTTCCTCAAGTAGTCCTGTGGGGAATACTCTGGGAGTATGGGGTACCGGACCACCTTGCTGGGACTGGGAATGATAAAAAATATGTTTGCTGTATAGCAAAATCAAAAACAGATTTATTGCAAAATGGCGACTACTGTACCAGCAGCTGTCATACAAGACTTCAGTATATTAAGAATAACCCCAAAAAATAGGCCGCCCTTATTCACAAATAATACAAAAATACAAGTAAATAGGCCACAAGAAATCAACATGCCTCTGCAACATTTTTGACATATGCTCGGACATATTGGCACCCGGATGGCTCCCATTCACTCCTCTGCTTTGTAGCACATGACACGCTAGCTTCCAGTCACCAGTAATGAGGTGCGCTGGTATGCTGACGTAACAGCGCCTTTTCCGTGTTGGTTGGAAAATGAGTTATCACCTGTTGGATGGTTCTCTGGTCAGCAGCAACTTCAGCTGGCTTGGCTGCTTTTCCTCCTCGTTGGACTGAAAACGTGCTGTGTGGTCTTTCATGTTTGTTGTGTTCCCAAACACTGTGACAACGCTTGCATATTGTCTGGCTCGTGTCCAGCTCATTCTTACCTTCAACGACGTGAAAGCCAAAGTGCTTCCAGACGCTCGCTTTAAATCCAGCAAGTTGGGTCGGCGTTTACTCTCAGCCGTTCTGTTAGCGTCTTAGGTGCTCCACCATAAACTGTCCTGGTGGCACTTCCTCTTTCCGTCTTTTTGTTCTGTTTTTTTTGTTCCATCAGCATCAATTATTGACATTTATGAATCGTTAATCATCGTTAATGTCCGCATCACGATGCATCCCACCCCTATTAGTCATGCAGTTTGCTCCCTATATAACCAGCGTCAAAGCTTGGTCGGCCCGCCAGGGCTGACCTTTGCCACTGCTTCTGTTGATCACTTTGTAGGCACAGCCAGGACATTGAGGGGATCCGGTATGGTGGCTGCAGGACTGGGTCTGCTTTTTGCAGATGATGTGGTCCTGCTGGCTTCATCGGGCTGTGATCTTCAGCTCTCACTTCGCAGCCGAGTGTGAAGCGGTCAAGTCTGAGTTTCCCCAGAAAGGGTGGAGTTCTGTCTCCAGGTCAGGTTTGAGATCCTACCCCAAGTGGGGGAGTTTAAGTACCTCAGGGTCTTGTTCACGTGTGAGGGAAGGATGGAACGCAGATTGGTGCGACGTCTGCAGTGATGCAAACACTGCGTTGGTTTGTTTTGGTGAAATGGGAACTTCTAAGCTCTCAATTTATTAGTCAATCTACGTTCCTACCCTCACCTATGGTCATGAGCTTTGGGAAGTTACCTAAAGGACAAAATTGCGTTTACGAGCGGCCGAAATGAGTTTCCTCCGTAGTGTTGCTGGTGAGAACATGAGAAGCACTGTCATCCAGCAGAAACCTGGAGTGGAACTGCTGTTCCTCCATACTGACAGGACGCCCCCACTGGGGAGGTGCTCAGAGAACATCTGACCAGTAGGCGGCCTTGGGGAAAACCCAAGTTTGGCACTTCCTCATCCTCATGAGGCGAGGATCAGTAACTTTGAGGAGCGGGCACGCTCATTCTTCACCTGCGTTGGCTGCAGCGCTACATTGACAACTTGCTCTCAGTTTTGCAGGACATGGCTGGGTTGCATCATCAGCATGCAGTACCGCGATAGGGCGATCTCTATCATACAGTCATACAGAAACATACAGTTTCTCTTGTACAGTGTTCCCTCGTTTATCACGGGGGGATGGCTTCCCAAAAATAGCCCACAATAAGTGAAATCCGCAAAGTAGCCAATTTAATTGTTTTAAGGCTGTAAAACCCCTCACCATACACTTTTCTCAGACAGGCATTGACATTTTCTCACCTTTCTCTTTTTTTTAAACACTCTCAAATTTTGTTTGAAATGTAATTATAAACCTACTAGGTTGGACACAAATTATTAAGTGACTCTGACTGTGCCTCTTCGTCCTGGTGCCGTTTTGCTGTAGCATTTTTGTATCCTTGTTAAAACATATTTCTCCCGTCGTCGTATTTTCCTCCTCCTCATCCTCCTCCTTGAACTCAAGATTCATTTATTTCGTAATGGCGCCCTACAGCCGGTTAGCTGCTGCTGCTTGTTCTTCTTCTATTCTTCTTCTATTGTTTATCGGCAGTTAGCAAGCAGCTCACACAGTTAGCTAGTTTGCTAGCCATGACAACCACAACGGGAAACGGCACAAAGGAGATTGCTTGACAATGGTTTACTACCAATCAGGACGGAGAAGACAATGTGCAGTGCTGACAGACGAGAGAGAGAGACACAGCAACCTCATGCTAAAGCATAGAACTACAACACTCAATCTCCCACAATGCAGTTCTTCTTAAAGAGCCAGGCTCGGCCTGTCACAGTGTTCATACGCTGTTAAAAAAAAACAAAAAACACTAAAATTGAACGAAAAGAAATTTGCGAAACAGCGAGCCCGCGAAAGGTGAACTTTGTATATTGCGATGTATATTGTTTATATCACTCACTCCTAAGGCGGAGTACTGAGACGCCGTTGTGCGTTCATTCAGGCAATGCATTCCACAGTTTGCAGCCCGTTCGCAGGCAAGCATTGTGCTGCTCAATGCTTGCCTGCTAACTGGCTTTTCATCTTTTCATCACAACATGTCCACTGTGTGGGAACATTTTAACAGGAGAAAGACTGCAAAGCAAGATGGCAACGTACAATGTTTGCAAAACCTTTGTACCAAGAGGCGGAAGCTCTGACGTGATCTACAATACAAACAAATTTAATCAAGCTTTTGAAACAAAAATGCCTCCTCAAAAAAAATTAGACCTCACAAAACGCTGGGCATTATATTTGTCTCCTGCACATACATTCACGTGTAGGCGATGAAACACTCGCGGTAATGCCGCGATGAGGCACCGCGGCTATCTTGTTTCCATGTGTGTTCCACAGTGGAAGACGATGCGAGCGTCTTCATCGCATGCACGTGGATGCAAAGGCAACAGTGTGCAGGGATCCAGCGGGAGACAAATGTAACACAGAGCATTTTGTGAGGATTTTTTTTCAGGAGGCATTTTTGTGACGCAATTGTATTACTATTTTGAACGCATATTGTTTTGAGAAGCCAAACTCTTCGCTTAAACGTCCTCAGCAACTAAATGGAACTACGTTCTTCATCACCGAATTCTGGGGTTTGGCACCGTACGCCTGCGCAGTGTGAAGGGAAGTGGGAAGCAACATTACACTTGCACACACCCTGAATGCCATGGGCGATTTTTTTGTTTTATTTGTTCTTTTTTGTTTTTGTTTTTTTGATTGGTGTTGATGGGCCTGTCATGATAACAAATTTTGCTGGTCGATAATTGTGCTATAAATTATCGACAATAATGGATCATTTCGACCTTTTTTTTTTTTTTAGACCGTATTATCATGAAGTTTATCATTTAATGATTGCTGTGTCATGTTGCGTTTGAGCCGCTAGATGGCATTCGGCTTGGAAAATCTCTTTTGTGCTTTCATTCTTATTAGTGTTTGCTTGATAACTGCTAGCTAGCCCCCTCCTGCATGTACTGTGAAAAAGACTCTGAATAGCTGACAAGAGGCTCACTCTTTCCCTTAGTTTGACCATACAACCAATGCTCTCAGCCTGTGTGCTACAGCAAGACCGGTAAATGGAACAGGCACACGTACATGTCGTGCATGTCAATTTATCGTGGCGTCAAAATGATCTACCCCGTTTTTTTCCATCGTTCAATTAATCGTTTTATCGTTTATGGTGACAGGCCTAAGTGTTGAAAGGCATCGATCACATCCCTAGTTTCAGCAACATTCAAATTCAAGATCCAGGTAAAAAAAAAATCTGGTTAACTGGATCAGTGCGTCCCTACTTGTAAGACAGCCGTGTCCAAAGTGTGGCATAGGGCTCATTTTTGTCCCTCAACATTTTCTAAAAATGAAACGAATTAGTAATGAGATAGATGATTAGATGTTACCCTAATTAGCTTTGCATATGGTGACGTACGTACATCGGGTTGGTTTTAGCATTTTTAATGTACAAAACGTATTATGAAATGTATTATTTTTGTTTGACTATTGTATTTATTGGAGAATCACCTGCTAGCAGTTAGCCATTTGTTTATGTTCCTACACAAAAACGAAGCACTTTTATTCTTTTCCCGTGCCGTCACACCCCAGGGTTGGCAATGAGGCGCACGCTCTTGTACTGCTTGTCACAGCAGCACGCGGATATCAAACGTGTAAACAAAGCCAACAAGTCAAGCACGAAGCATTAAAAAGTCGTGTCTTCCCCCGCAGGACATCAGCTGTAACGAAATCACTACTCTTCCTCGACACTTCGGCCGTCTGCGAACGCTACGAGAGCTCAACGTACGGCGGAATCTCCTCTGTGTCCTTCCAGAAGGTGGGTATGATGCAGGACTCAGCGTTGTTGTTGTCTTTTCTGGAAGTGACCTCAGCTTAAACATGAGCAGAGCCGGGCTAGCTGGGCCAAGAGACTAAACTCCAGCTCAGACTGATTACACGTGAAAGGGATCTTCTCCAACTCCTTCGTCACCGTCCAGGATGAACTTTGTCCTAGGGCTACATCTGCTTCTGGTTGTTCTGTTTGAAGCTAATTTTCCACATCATGCCGAGAAGGAAAGAGTCAGCGACAGTCAAGAACACTTGAAAAACAGCGAGTTCTTCCGTGGCCCGGTTATCAACTAATCATGCGTGTGTTCCGGATGCTTCATCCAACTTCAAGGCTTGTTTGGATTTATGCTTTTATTTTTCCTAACTTGGAGCATGCTGGTCGCTTCCCATGAGGACCACCGCTGGCTGATGAGCGCCGTCTGGGCTTGTCGTGGCGAGGTCGACCAGCAGACTGGACGGCAGCCTGGTGAAGGGAGGGATGTTTTTTTTTAATGGCAGTCTGTCTCTGAGATAAGACCACCATGACCACCGTAGCGTATTATTTGACTTGGAAATGCTGGCCATTGTAAAAGTAAAACCAGCATAAACAGGAAATCTGCTCCCTTGCATCCAGAAGAAATCCTGGATCCTTGATTCAATTCAATACTTCCTGGCAAAAAGGCTAACAGCCCATCTTGTGTTCCTCCGTGCAGACCTGGCTGACCTTCCTCTGGTCAAGTTTGACTTTTCCTGCAACAAGGTGTCTACTATCCCCGTGTGCTACAGGAAGATGAGGCAACTGCAGGCCCTCCGGCTGGAGAACAACCCGTTGCAGAGCCCGCCGGCGCAGGTACCGCCACGCACATTCTCACCGCGTCCTCAGCTGCCTCCATGTGCACGTGTGTTCTCCTCAGATCTGTTTAAAGGGCAAAGTGCACATCTTCAAGTATCTTAGCATGGAGGCGTGTCGCAGTGAAAAGATGGCCGACGCTCTCTACCTGCCCGTCATGGAGCGCCTCAGCCTGTCACGTCCCGTCGTCGGAAGGTTAGTTACGCAAGCAGATGTTTTTCAAAATAAAATACTGGTAAAGTAAATACAGACAAGACCGTCTCCCATAGAGAGGTAGAAGAGGAGGAAGGGAGGAGAGAGTGCTCCATGCGCTCTCTGGGCTCAGAGTGAGCCAAGCTCGCTGAGGATGTAGCGCTCTGGAATGTACGCCCACAACATGTGGGCAGGGAAAAGGTTGTGAGAGCTCACACGCCAAGTCTGTCTCTCACTGTCGGTGCCCGGATGTTGCAATCAAAACGCCGAAACTGGTGAAATGTGCAACAGTGTACATTTACCACGCTTGTTACTGAAACAGCCGTCTAGGGTACGTAGCGGAAAGGGAGGGACTAACTGGAGTGGTTGCAATTCACAATTTAAAAGGAGAGAAGAAGAACAAAGGAAGGTGATAAATATTGCAATCGTCATTTCATGGATTTGGGACAGCGCTACACTGTTTAGCGTCATGCACTCAGGAACTAAGTATATGGCGCACACGGAACAGTCGTCCATCATCACATTGCCATTCCAATTTCACGGATTCATTTTGTCACGTTTTAAAAAACAAAAACACTACTACTTGGTTGAATACAGCCTTTTATTAGTCACAATACGCCTATTTAAGCAAATGTTACGTATGTTTTGCCTTTTCAAGCATAAAAATGGCAAAATGAAATAAAATATAAATATAAGGCAATCAGAAGATGCATGCAAAAATGTGATGCCATGTAGTGTTCAACACTGGTCACTAGGTGTCAGTAATGTGACTTTAATCTTCGGTGGGACACACAAGAACCAGACTTGATGGTGGGAACAACAGGTCTTTATTGCAGTTTTGAATGATCTCACAACAGAGCACAATAATAATAACAGAAACAACAATCTAAAACTCAACTCTGAACCTCCGACGTCACTTCCTATCCTCCACACCTCCGAAACCCATGTATTGCAACACACACGGACAGTTACTGGCGCCTGGTGAGCAGTATGGAATACTACATATCATGTCTTTGAACATGTCTTCTGATATTTGTATTTTTCTTCATTTAGCCATTGTTAGGCTTGGTAATGCATCATTTATGCAAAGAATATGTCAGATTTCCTTAAATGTGCATATTTTTTGATTTTGCAGTCCAACAGGGAACAGCAATAATTGAATTAATTTATTTTGAGTTTCTGAGTTTATTTTGAAGAACTATGATAGAGTGAAGCCATGAAATGTAAGCCGCAGTGGTGAGGGACAACAATATACAGTCAAACTTGTCTATAGCGGCCACTAGAGGGAGTCCGCAAAAGTGGACTATAGACAGGTTGGCGTCCAGTTTGAATGTTGACCAGGAGAGGAAATAAAATTTAAAAAAAAGTAAAAAATAATAATAATGTTGACCAGTAGAGGGCACTGCGGATAAATGTTGTACAGCACTACTAGGTTTGTTATTATCATGGTTCATGGTTCATGGTTTTAATTCATCCTGATCATGCATATGAGTCAAACAGTAGCACATCACATAGTACAATTCACAATTTTGCATGTCCAAAAAGGAGTAGGAAGAAGCAGAGCTTATTTAAGTAGTAGTAGTACTTTATTAATCCCACAGCAGGGAAATTCATCTGTTACAGCAGCAAGCAAGATACACAAGTATGTACACAAGTAAAGAATGCATAGTCATAGACAATGCATGCAATGAATAGACATAGTGAATACAAAATGGTTCAGGTGTTGTAAAGCCTGATAGCGGTCGATATGAAGGACCTGCGGAACCTCTCCTTCTTACACCGTGGGTGGAACAGTCTGCTGCTGAAGCTGCTGCCCAGGGAAACAACAGTGTCATGTAGCGGGTGAGAGGTGTTGTCCATGATGGATGTCAGCTTAGCCAACATCCTTCTCTCCCCCACTTCCTCCACGGAGTCCAAAGGACCGTCCAGGACAGAGCTCGCTCTCCTGATCAGCCTATTGATCCTGCTCCTGTCCCTGTCTGTGCTGCCCCCTCTCCAGCAGCCCACAGCGTAGAAGATGACTGAGGACACCACAGAGTCATAGAAGGTTCGTAAAAGAGTCCTGCACACACCAAAGGACCTCAGTCTCCTCAGCAGGTGGAGGCGACTCTGGCCCTTCTTGTAGAGGGCGTGGGTGTTGACGGACCAGTCCAGCTTGTTGTTAAGGTGAACACCCAGGAATTTGTAGCTGTCTACCAACTCTATGTCCGCTCCCTGGATGTTCACCGGTGTGAAGTGGGATGTTTTCCTCTGGAAGTTAATGATCATCTCCTTTGTCTTGCTGGTGTTGAGTTGCAGCTGGTTAAGCTCACTCCAGCTGACAAAGTCCCTGATGACCGTCCTGGAAAGGGGAGAGCACCGTACCCTGAGGGGCACCTGTGCTGCAGAGTACCATGTCAGACACACAGTGACGGAGCCTCACATACTGTGGTCTGTTGGTGAGGTAGTCTATAATCCATGTAGTCAGTTGTTGGTCTACTCCCACACTCTCCATCTTCACTCTGAGTAGTGACGGCTGGATGGTGTTAAAGGCACTGGAGAAGTCAAAAAACATGACCCTCACAGCGCTCCCGCTGTCCTCCAGGTGTAGCAGTGATCTGTGCAGCAGGTAGATCACTGCGTCGTCTACTCCGATCCTAGGCCGGTAAGCAAACTGCAGGGGGTCCAGCTGAGTGCCCACCAGGGGTCGCAGGTGCTGCAGGATAATCCTCTCCATGGTCTTCATCAGGTGAGAGGTCAAGGCAACAGGCCTGAAGTGGTTAGGCTCCTTGGGACGTGGTGTCTTTGGTATCGGGACCACACAGGAGGTCTTCCACAGGGCCGGGACTTTCTCCAGGCTCAGGTTAAGATTGAACAAGTGCCTTAACACTCCACAGAGCTGGTCAGCACAGTCCTTGATGATTCTTGAGCTGATGCCGTCCGGTCCCGGGGCCTTCCTTGCCTTGATCTTCTTTAGTTGACTTCTCACCTGATCATCAGTTATGGAGAGAGGGGTAGAGGATGGCTGGGATGTGGATGTAAGGGTGAAGAGTGGTGAGTGGGTAGGGGATGGAGGGGGGGCAGACTCAAATCTGTTGAAAAACAGATTGAGCTCATCTGCCCAGATTTTGTCCCCACTGGCTTGGTCTCTCCCCACTCCTTTGCCATGGCCTGTGATGGTCTGCAGGCCTCTCCAGACTTCCCTGGCATTATTCTCCTCCAGCCGCTTCTCCAGTTTCCTCCTGTAGCAGTCCTTCCCCTTCCTGATCTTATGCCGGAGTTCCCTCTGGACTCTGCGCAGCTCCTCCTTGTCCCCCGAGTTGAAGACCCTCTTCTTCTTGTTCAGCAGGGCCTTGATCTCAGAGGTCATCCAGGGTTTGTTGTTGGGAAAACACTGCACCACCTTGGAGGGCACAGTGTTCTCCACACAGAAGTTGATATAGTCTGTGATGCAGTGCGTCATGCTGTCAATGTCACTGCCATGGGGACTACAGAGCGCTTCCCAGTCTGTTGTCTGGAAGCAGTCGCTGAGCCTAGCACTGCTCTCCTCAGACCACTGCTTCACAGGCCTCTTCACAGGGGGTTGTCTATTCACTACTGGAGTGTAGTCTGTGACGAGATGGACGAGGTTGTGATCAGAACGACCCAGCGGGGGGAGGGGGGATGAGGTGTATGCATCCTTGATGTTTGCATACAAGAGGTCCAACGTTTTATTGTCTCTAGTGTGGCATTTGACATACTGGGTGAAGGTGGGAAGAGCAGAGGACAGGGAAGCATGATTGAAGTCACCGGTTTTTACTTAATCCTACCCCTCATCAGTTTCACATCAGTTGCAATACATTTATTCACCTCTTGTTCTTCCAAGTGTACTTTGTAGGTCTACATGACAATGTAGTGCAATCATAGCCAAGGTTTTTACTTACTAAAAGGAAGCTAGAGGCTTAATAATAACTGATAGAATATATCCACCACCCACAGAACAAAGCTGTGCTAGTAATGTCTTACGCTTGTTTTTAATATTTTACTTTTTATACGGCAGAGTGTCATTACAGCTTTAGTTCATCAGGAAGTGACGGGAAGTGGCGGTGGGCGTCCCGAGCAGGAGAGCTAGGCTCAGTGCTAGCTGTGAGTTTGGAGAGAGTTGGGAAGTGTGTTTATGTTGGCGTGGATGTAAAGTCCTGCAGTGTTCTCCGCTGTTAATAAAGCCATTAAAGTGCATCGGCGACGTGAGTCTCTCCTTCCCCACAACAAGCGGCATTACAGTATTGACCAGTGCACACCAGGAAATAAACGGTGTCATTTCTTACAGGCATTGGCTGGACAGCTATGTAGTGGGGCTTGTTTAACCTTTGCCTTGTGGGCAAGCAGGAAGGAGAGACGATGCTGAGAGATGTGTGTGTGTTCTGAGCTGCTGTCTGGTTTCCGCGTTCAATAAATAAAGTTGGCAGAAGCAACAGGAGAAGTTTCCTTCTTTGCTTCGGAGCTGAATAACACTGACAAGTTAACAGACTAGTAGCGAACGGAAAAGAAGACGGCTTTGTTTGTGTCGAATACAGAAGATGAGGACTTTGATGGATTTGTGGATGAGGATTGATGAAAAATAACGTGAGTACATTCTAAAATACTTCAATTAAGTACAACCCAACTCAGTTTTGCTCCCGCTGCCGCATGCATGCTAGCGTATGTTTTTTTTATTGTAGCGTCGCTGGGAGCACGTCCTGTTCCCAGCCTACTTTGCGGTAATGTTTTGGTGCAAATGCTCTTAAAGTTACATGTTTGACCAGGAAATAGCAAGCTCAAAAGAAGACGGCTTTTTTATGTGGAACAACTGACAGTTTGTGTGGATCTTGTGAATGATTGTGACTGAGCTAGGACTCAGTAATTAAAGTCTACACACGACGGCTTCATTGATTGAAAAAAAAAAAACTTTTTCGTGCATGAAGCTTCTACTTGAGTTGGTAATTTGGCCGCTATATGCGGTCAGATATTGACCAAGGGAGACAAAATGGGTGGCCGCTGGCCGCGTTGGACAGATGACTGCTATACACAGGGTCTATAACATGTACATTTGCTGCGGGGGATTTTTTTCAGTGGCCGCTATAGGCAGGTGGCCGTTCTATAAAGGTGGCCGCTAAGACAGGTTTGACTGTATTTCAGTCACTTTATTTTTAATCTGAAGAAATGAATTTGAAAAACTGGATTCAACTCCCCTGCTGAAAACCTTTACAGACACTTTTTCTTCATGTCGGTTTTGAGTTTGTGGATAAAAACCTGTTCTTCAAATGAACATTCAACTTGTTGCTGTTTAGTGTTATTTTGCACTATGTCAGATGTCATGTTTTTTCATGAAATGACTTGAAAAACGTTCGCCATTCAGGTCGGCGCTTGTCATTAAGGGGTGATGGGGGTGATGTAATATCTCTGAAAGTGTCAATCAACAAATAGGATTGTCTTGTAAATGATCAGTTTACAGATTAGAGCGAGTGTGAGAAAGATAGATGTGTGTGTGTGTGTGTGTGTGTGTGTGTATGTGTGTGCGCGCGCAGTGTCGAGGACATGGACCAGCAGAGGAAGCAGGACAGCGACTCGGGAGTCGGCAGTGACATCGGAGACAAGAGGCTGTCGGCGACGGAGGTGATGCTTTGTCTCACTTGTTTTTATTTCTTTGTTTACTTGTGGTTGATGTTTGTGAGCTAGCATGCAACTGTCACAACTCCATCTTTGTCATTGCTAAATGGGCTTAACCGTCTGTGGAGTTCTGCATGCCCCTTGGTCATTTAACGGAGCGCGCCCCGTGATCAACCCTGGCAATAATAAGCAGCATGTGTTTTGCCTGCATGACACGTTTATCAAACTAAACTGGGTCGTGTTGTTCCTCATGTTTTGACCCTTTGGTGTTGCTAAGTAAGGCATTCAAATATTACAAAGTGCTCTCAGTGTGGTACAGTGAAGTCATGGCTATGATAATGTTGCTGTTGCATGCGTGATGTAGTGAGAGGCTCACAAATGATGTCCCGAGGGTTCTTGATGCTACATTGAAAAGGCCCACAGGTCAAACTGGGGTCATAGCGTCTCTGTTTTATTGTTTGTCTGTTGCAGCCATCAGACGAAGACAGCTTGAGTCTCAACGTCCCCATGAGTCACATCACGGAGGAGGACGGGCTCAATAAAGACGACTCCAGCGAACACATCAGCTCTTTGACAGGTACACACACACACACACATATAGCCTCAGTGTGTGTATCATAGACAACGCAGCCCCCCCAGACGCACCACTTAAATAGACTTCAATCAGCATTAACCAGGTCAGAGCAGTTGGGAGAGGTGCGTGCACTAAAACAAAGGTTGCCTCTGAGATGCCGCTGCACGCGGCGGCCAGTTGGCAACTGTAAGCCCTGCTTCGTGAACATTCAGGCATAAATAAAATCACATTATTAGTCACCAAAGTTCACCCTGCGTGCCCCATGGAAAACAAACCAAAGATTAAAAAGCATGAGGTCAATATGTGGTTCTGTGTTTAGTGTTTCCCACAGGACTGCAGTCTATTTTTGGTGGCGGGCTGCGTCTGATCGTCTTAATTTGCATAATTGGCTATGATGCATATGCATGTGTTTGTATTGGACGTAGGAAGAGAGCGGAACATTGGGAGAGAGACAAAAAGAGCCTCCAACAGTCTGCCAATAATACCAGAAAACCTCACTAGATTTGTCGCTAGTTGCTTTTTTTGAAAGCGTGTCTTGAGGAGACTGAAGACAAGTGACTAAATTGGCCACACTCATCCTTCCTGCTACATCTTCTTGTTCTCTGGCAGACCAAATGCGCATGAGATGTGTCACAACACAGTGCATAGCTCCGCCTACTTTAAGAAGGTACTGTAAACAACACGTAACATCCCAGGGAGGCCCAACATGTAGCGCCAGATGTAATGAAATGAATAAATGGGAAACCATCGCTCTTCCTTTCCTCACTGCCACCACTCACCGATAGCCAAAGAAAAGGAAAACACGCTTTCTGTGTTAATCCTGTATCTTTTCTGAAAGTATCATGTGACATCGAATGTGAGCCTCAGTGTCAAGATGTCTTTCTGTACCCGACTGATGCCTCCCGCTTGTTCCTGTCATTGCAGATCCAAACTCTGAGCCGATCCGCCTGATTGAGGAGAACCCCACGGAGGTGTTGAAGGAGCAGCTGGCCTACAGAGACTCGTCGCTCGGCGCTCGCTTCATCAGCTACATCAAGGCGAGTCTCCTCTTCCGATAATGTTGCTCTGAGGTCTTGTTACATAAAGATGTCAAGCACTCCTGTAATGCATAAATGCCAGTTAATGGTTTTTGCGGCACTCAGCGCTGCATGCTTAAATCACCGTGGAAACTCTTCCTTTACCAAATAAGGACAAGAGCACAACAGCCTGTCGTGCTTGTAAAGTTCTTCTGGCTGCTGGAAGTAGTTCTTCTCTGCTTATGAGAGGAAGACAGCGGATTAGACTCGATGGTTAAAAATATTGGGACACGGCTCTCAGTCGATCAGATGCTGGACTCAAGTCCTCGGCAGACCTGCCAACGTGTACTCATTTTTCATTGTCCGCAAGTATTTTGACACGTAATTATGCGTGCAGGCTTTGCTGCTCTCCTGGTACGTATTCTGTTGCACTTTCAGTTTGGGGTGCCACAGCAATCTGTGTTCTGTTTTGGTCAATGTCTCAAAACATGTTGCAACCCATCACTGGATCTGCTGCCTGTGCTGTCATTCATCCATTAGTTCCAGCTGCAATAACACTCTTGTTAATCACCATTGTTCGCTCTCAGTGGGAAGCTAACAAGCTAAATAGGGGACAAGATCTGCGGCTGCTCACAGAGTTGATGTCATGGTGTCCAAAGTGCGACTTTTTTTTTGGGGGGGGGAGTACATTGTTGAAACACACACAAAAAAAAAGGAAAAATGGGAAAATAGAGAAAAAAGCACAATGTAACTAAGTAAATAAGATATGCACACTGGAAGGGGCGTTGCAAAGGAGTACTGTAAGTCTCAATAGTGAGACCTCTACACTATTGAGATATTATCACTGTCCCTTTCGTAGGAGCAGATCCTTTCACATGCTCAAAGATACCATCTTTATCCTTGATGAAGGTTGCGGCGTTCGAGCGGCTTGAACCGGGCGTGCAGCCAGTGTTGATTCCTCTCCACGGAGCGTTTTACGATGTCTTTTCTTTGACAAACGCCATCGCCATCAGAAGAGTCTGCCTCGGGCTTGGGCGACATGATGAAGGTTCAAAGAACTGAAGCTGACATATTCTTGTCACTGCACTTCTTGTAAATGGCCCAGTACTTTTGTCCATACAATGCTGAGGGCAGCAGGCTAGGTAGAGACACAAAGGAGCTGAACATGGAAACTAAATGGTCCTGTTGTGGTCGCAAGTACCAAAATGCATCGCACGTGTTCCAGTCATCACATGAGAGCCACAAGCAGAAGAAGCATAAATATTTTTACACACAGTCATGTCAAGAAGGAAGCACACGTTGAGACACTCTTTGCACGGGTGAAATGTAGCCTGCCAGACACAGATTAGGGCAGGTTTTGTGTGCGAAAGACTTCCATTTCCAGACAATACCATTTGATGCTTGTGGGGGGGAAACTGGGACACGCCGTCTCAGTGACAAATAATGCGTCCAACTGGGAGACACCAATGTTTGCACCACCGTAGAATGTGTAACAGGCATCATCACTGTTCACAGGCGGCCATTTATGATGTATGTGTTAGTAAATCACTAAACAGTGTGAGTGCATTGCCATGGTGATGGATCGCACCACCTGCTGGTACAGCGATACAGTGAAGTCCTCACTTGGGACAGTGTTTTCCTTAAAGGTCCAGTCTGGACCTGTAATATATACTTATATGGCTCTATATTTAATAATGAACTGTTTTAAAAAAATAAATTTAATCAAATCAGTAAAAAAAAAAAAAAATAAATAAGTAAAATAATAATAATATAAATAAAAACATATGACATTAATAAATTAATTAAATTAAGAACATTTTTAAAACAAAGAAGTATTTATACAATGCATTGCTTTTATATACTGTACATTATATGAATAATTGTGCATGTTGTATGAATATTTTCATGACTATTATAGTAATATTATAGTTCGTGTCTAGTCCAGGGGTCACCAAGGTTTGTCCTTGTGAGAGCTACTTTTACAAAATGAAAATGGCCAAGAGCTACTCATTTTTGTAACATTTCTTTTCAGAGCTTATTTTAAAGCCAAACAAAGTGAATATTCTTGTTTTACCAGAACATGAACAAAATGCTGGTGTCCACAACTCACATGTTGTATTTCACAATGCATTTCTTTCTACTCTTCTTTCATTATTAACTGGACACCTGAATGAAAAGCAGGCTTGCGGGCACCTCATGTGGTCGTGGGGGCTACCTGGTGCCCGTGGGCACCACGTTGGTGACCCCTGGTCTAGACGTTAGAGCTACCCTGTGCCACATCTGACTTTCCACCAATGCAGGATAAAAACACAATTGCAATATACACAACCAGTCAAACGTTTAAGGAAAAACCTACATTTTTAAGTGTTAAGATGGTCTGTTGGTCTGTCTCTGTTCCGTTGTTAATTCCTTTTTTTCTTGCCATTACTGTAGCAACATGTCCAGTCCAGTGCGGCTCAACTAATGTTCAGGAGGGTACAGTACCACAGTGTGTTCCCAACACTGTTTTTAGGCCTACAATATTTAGTCTATATTGTGATTTTTTTCATTAACATACCTGCATTAGTCACCGAAAATTAAAGAAGTTCAAAATGCTTTGTTCCTTAGCATTAGTAATAAAGTCATATTTTACATTTTGTATCCTCAGGGATGCGTTGCTGTGTCCCAGTTTTCGTGGCACAGAGGGACAAGCTCAGAAAGGCAGACGCCTCTTTGTTAACACCAGTGAAGTCATACAGGCCTCAAACACACGACCAATGGCGTAGCGAGTAGCGAGTCAGTAGCTGGCTCTGAGGCGTATTTTTGTTTTCAGGGGAGGACGGCGGTGGACTTTGACGAGCCGCTCAGGATAGTCGAGGACTCGCACTGGACAGAGCAGCGGTGAGAAAACGATTTATCCTCCCATGTCAATGAAAGTGGGATGTGTTGTATTTATCATTTAATTTTTTAATGCTGTCCATTCAGCGTCCCAGGGTCTTAAATACAACTTTATTTTCCAAGGCCTTAAAAATCCTTAAATTATCTGGCGGAGGCCGCGGCTCTCACGAAGTCTGCCATGATTAGTAGTGGATTAGTACACAGACATGCGCTTTCGATCCTGCTGTTGTTGACAGAAGTAGCATTCATTGCTATGGACGCTGTGATATCAGTGTGCCCGAGAAAGAAGTTCAGGTAATGCTTAAAATGACCTCAATGGAGCAAAATATTGCATTACATCTTGTCATGAATGTGTCTGTTACTGCATGGTCACAGCAGGTATATAAAATGTTGCTGGAGTTTTTTAGAGGGCTTTATGGTTGAAATACTGTAGGCGTGTCCCTTTTTACACTACAGACCACAGAAAGACCCCAATATTTATGGATCTCACAAAAACCTTCGATACAATTAATCACGACATCTTAATAACAAAATTAGAAAGGTACGGAATTAGAGGATTAGTTTTGAATTGGGTTAAAAGCTACCTAGCAAACAGGAAGCAATTTGTAAAGCTAGGAGAATACACATCTGAGAGTTTAAATACTATATGTGTGGAGTACCCCAGGTGTCCATATTGGGACCAAAACTGTTCAATTTTTATATCAATGACATAAAGTGACAAAGTGACAAAACACTTAAGGTTGGTATTATTTGTGGATGATACCACTGCCTTTTGTTCGGGGGTAGGCACACAAGAACTAATTAGAAAAGGCACGGATGAAACGGCCATATTAAAAAGATGGTTTGATAAAAACAGATTATCTTTGAACATAAGTAAAACTAAAATGATGCTATTTGGTAATAGCAGAAAGGACACGTACAACCAAATACAAATAGATGGAGTGGACATTGAAAGGGTGAACAAAAATACATTTCCGGGGATTATATAATCTGTAAAAGTCACATCAAAAACATACAACAAAAGGCGGCGAGAAATGCTTCAATATTGAATAAAGCAAAATTTGTTCTTAATCAAAAATCCCTCCACACTCTTTACTGTTGTCTGGTATCACTATATCTAACTTATTGTGTGGAGATAAATTCAAAAAACAATACAAGCAGTTGAACTTGTTTTGTTATGTGTGTCTCTATTTATTATTATTTATTTATTATTATACCAATTATTCTATTAATTTTGAAAAAATCTTGATATTGACATCATGTTGTTCCATCACCTTATCATTATTCTATGTAGTAAAACAATCACATACGGAATACAGGAAGGTAATATGTACTGTACAAGATGTGTAAGGGATACTTTGCTCCTTCCTGCTCCTTTTGGACATGTGGGACTGTGAACTGAATGATGTGATGTATTCCATTGTAACTTCCATGCATGTTCAAATCCAATTAAGCCATAACCATTGTTAGCTACCTCGTGCTAGCTGTTTTCTCTCCTTAGAGTGTACAGAAAAGGGAAGAACGTGTGTTAATGTTTCACAGAAGGATTGTACCTGTATGTGATGGGCAACATTCTAAAAAAGTGCAGTTTTCCTTTAAATATGTACTTAAGGATTGTGCAGATACCCTGACATCCTACCCCACATGACTTGTGGCTTTGTAGTTACAGGCCAAAGGTCGCAAGCGACGGTGAGCTCCACATTGACATGATCAACCAGCTGAAAGAGGCTGTGGAGCTGCTGCAGGATCCCAGCAGGTCACAACGCAACTGTGGCTTAGACTTAGCGTGTGGTTGCTGCTTCAAACTGCTTTCTTGTTAATGTTTGCCTGCTTATTTTATTCACGAATAATCCAAATCACAATGTGTTCCTGCTCGTGCGTGTTTTAGAATGAGCTCGGAGCAAGAGGACCTGTGTGGGGTCCAACTGTACCCCGTGGAGATGGTCACGGTGGAAGAGTCGGTCAAGTAAGTCTGACAATCCTGCTCAAGAAGTGTAACACAAGTACCGTAAAGCACCGTGTATAAACCACACTTTTTTTCCACTGGTAGGAAGCAAAAAATGGGGTTCTGTTTATACACGATGACAGGTCTGTGACCAGACGCAGAAATTGACCAGAAGTCCATTTTAGAATAGGCGTCTGTGGGTCAGACAGTTGCTTTGACTTTAGCGCCCTCTGCTTTACAGTTGCTGAAAATGCTTGTGTATGCAACTAACTTATCTGACGGCTGTCTGTATTTCCACAGTGAAACCATCTCGATATACACTGAAGCTAACCTAAGCTTCCAATGTCAAATACAAGTTTATTCAAATTCACACTGAAGCAATGCAATAAAATAATAATAGAGAAAAGGAGAAGCAGTGAAAGATAAGATATCAAAACATCTCTGAAAATTGCAAATTTCTTTATTTTGATTTATTATTATTATTATTATTATTGTTATTATTATTATTATTATTATTAATCTGTGCTTAGCCATAATATTAAAGATCTAGATGCCGAAGTTCAGATTACTCCTTTCTTCTTCTTTGTGAAATTGCTTAGTACCTTTACGCATGTTGATTTGAGATGAAAGAGTTGGCAAGCATTTATCAACTAAACATTTTTTTTTCCCCGCCGTGAGCCTGAAAATGGGGGTGCGGTTAATACACGGGTGCGGTTTATACACGGTGCTTTACGGTATGCACAAAGGCTTCTAGTCGTGTTTCCACTCTTTTGTTTGGATATTTTGTGTGTTTACAAAAGTAATTGAGGTCATTATTGAACCTGTAATTAACCCAATCAGTGCTTTGTAGTGCATCCATACAGTAGATCCCCGCTATTCGTGACAATGGCAAAGTACCACAAATAATGGGCTCACCCATGCCTATTTTACATACCTTCAACCAGTCATTCTCAACGGTGGGTCGCAGATGTTAAAAAATCACAAAATACATTCAAATCTGTAATACACAACTGATGTCTGAGTTACTTTTGCACAGTTCTAAGTGAAATATCTTGACTTTGTGGTCTTATTTAGTCCAATTGGATATTTAATTTGATGCATTATTCCATTCATTTAGTTTCATTTAATGTTCGAGTTCTGAACGACGTGTATTAAGAGCATCGTTATTGTCACAACAGTCCTTCTAAACTCTGAGGACTAATTACATCTTGGCTGACATGTCATGTGGAAGTCGGGAACAGTACCTTTTCAAAAAGGGTGTGTTCCAACTATGGGGGACTCACACTCCTCAGCCTGCATGGGAAAGTCTATTGTATGTGCTGGAGAGAAGAGTACCACCGTGGTTTTTGTCTTGGTGGTGGAACACTGGACCAGCTCTACACCTTCGCGAGGGTACTGGAGGGTACATGGGGGTTTTCCCAACCAGTCCACATGTGCTTCGTGTTGGCGCACTACTGAATGCGAAGGTGTGCTTGTACAACGGTGCTTCCCATTTCTCATGAGCGTTGGTCTCCACCAAGGCTGCCCTTTGTCACCGATTCTGTTCATCATTTTTATTGACAGAATTTGCCAGGGTAGCCAGTTTGGGAGTGAAGCTTTGTCTCGGGTGGGGGAGTTAGGGGAAGGCTGGAGTGTGAGATAAACAGGTGAATCGGCGCAGCGTCAGCAGTTGCACTACAACCGTACCGGACCGTCGTGGTGAAGAGAGAGCTGAGACGGAATGCAAAGCTCTCCATTTTCCGAGAGAGAACTGGTGTTTTTTTTTTTTTTTCTCACAAATAAAAAAAATAAAAAATGTAAATGTACAGTATATTTTTACCACGAAATCTGGAGAGTCAATGCTGTACCACGAACAGGTGGGGATCTACTCTACTATTAGTTGGCCTTTTCACTGTGCATGAGAAAATCCAGAAGATGCCCAGTGGGATATTTTGTTATATTCTTGTCCACCCCCATGTGTATTTTTTAGTACATTATAGTGAGTTGATGGTAAGCTTCTTGGGCATGTCTTAACTGGACTGTCTTTCCCCTCAGTGGACAAGACAGTGACGACGGCGCCTCAACACCAAAGGTACGTACACGGTGGATGCAGAGCAGCAAAGGTGATGGCAAACCGGCAGAGACTAAATGACTTTTCTGGAAGACGAACTACTGCAAATGGGAAACTGACTTGCTGGAGGTTCACGCGTAACACATTTTCCCAAATAGTCGGGGTTATTTGTTCAAGTGGACGGAGCCCCCAATGCTGTATTGAAATCTAGTTATCTTTCAAGTCTTAAGAGTGTGTGACTGTGAGCCCATGAAGTTCCACCTCAATGGTTTGCTGCCTTCTGCAGCAGCAGCACACGGAGGGAGGTGGCTATGAGTTCCAGAAGAAGAGACAGATGATTCTAGAGAAGGCCCGCTTTGAGACCCAGCTTGCATGCCGGGAGTATGAATTGCACATGCAGGTAAACCTGGCGGCAAGGAGGTGCGTCCTTTCAGGCTCGGCCTCCATCACGTCTGCCAGTAAACCTGACGCCGGTTTACTCGTGTGTCCGTGTGCTGTGCTTTGTCTGTGAACACAGAACTGCCTTTTTTTTTTTTTTAGTACTAGAATGCTTAGAGCTCTGTTGTTGTCATGGCAACATGGATGGCCTACTAAGGAGGACCAGTCTGGACATGCAGTGTGTGGTGTTGTGTTAGCAGCAGTGCTAACATTGCTCTTTGATCAGACAATGTTGATCTGAAGACGTGATTATCACAGGCAGGTCAGCGCATACATCGGCTTTTTTATCCTCATTTTCAAGGTGTTGGTGTTTACCTCATGGTTTCATAACGCTTGCTAAGGTCATCCCTTCATTGTCTGAGCTCATGGAGGTTCATTTGTTTCTTTACTACCAGAGCTCGCTACCAGAGCACCCAATTTATGTACTGTTTTTTGTTTTTTTCATTTGAATTTTGTGAACTGCATCTTTTGTTACATCAAATTATGCTGGGGGGGGGGGGGGGGGCAGAATGTGTGTGTTTTAAAAATAAAATAAAAACAAACTTAAAATATTGTGTTTTAGGATTCAGTTTATAAAAAAAATGTTTTATAAAAATTCAGTTCAGAAAAATTTAACTTCTAAAACATTTCGTCAATAAGAATTCACTTCATAAAACTTCAGAAAAAAAAACTTTTGATAAAAATCCAGTTATAAAAATTAATGATGGAATTCATTTCATAAAAATTGAGTTTATAGAAATTTACCTTCATAAAAAATTGTTTATAGAAATGCTAAGAAATGAGTTCATTAAAAATGTACTACAAAAAAATTTGCTTCAAAAAAAATTCTGTTTATAAAATATTTAAGTTCATAAGTTCATAAGTTTATAAAAATTCATTTCGTTCGTTTCAAAAAATTGGGTTAATAAAAAAAATCAGTTTAGAATTAATAATTTTATTTAGAAATTTATTTTATAAATTTATAAAAAATGAATTCAAGAAAAATATTTTAATGAAAAAATTACTTTATAAAAATTGTGTGTAAAACAATTCAGTTCATAATTAATTCAGTTCATAAAAATTGACTTCACAAAAATGCAGTGCATGAAAAATTCTGTTACTAAAAAATCTATGAAAATTCACTGAATTTCAAAACACACACACACACACACATTACAAATTTTTATGCAATGAAATTGTCAGCATAATTTGATGTCAACAAAAAAATCAGTTCACAATTCAAGTGCCAAACATTCAGATACATAAATTCAGTTGAACTGAACTGAATTTGGTTGCAAAGAAGCGAATGAACCTTTGTATAGCTTCTGTTGTCCACTATTGATTGTCCTGAGACAGATAGGAGCATAGCACAGCTGTGCCTTAAGAGAGTGTGTATTGTCTGTGTAGTGTGTGTGTGTGTGTGTGTGTGTGTGTTGTCAGCTTGCATGATAGCTCCTCTTTCATTTGTGTTGCCGCAGCGATGTGACCGCTCTCCTGGTGGAATATCTGCTGTTTCCAGCCCGCCGTTTGGACTGAAACCTCGTTCAGGTGAGTTGAGATGATTGCCGTGTGGTTGGACACACCCCCATCAGTAAACAACTAGACATCAGGACCCAGAGAGTGACACCCCCCATCCCTGCCGTGCAAGCTAACGTGCTAACTGCTAACATCAGAATGTTAAAAGTAGCTTTGCTTGTCTGCTGAGTCTGTGGCGCCATGGCAACCATCTGGCCTTTTGTTTGCTTAGCATGTGAAGTGGCGCTAATGAAGCTAACATGACGCAGACATGAAGGTGATTGTGAACTAATCATTTTTATTGTGTGTGTGTGCTGTCTTGTCACGTGCCATATCCCATTTTGACATTTTTTTTGTTTATTACGGTTCTTGCAATGATCCGCCGCATGACCTTTACCCCCGATGCACGCCAACCACAACCCCTCTCCTCTTGACCTCCCTGTCTGTAACAACCATCCTCTTGTGATGTTTCTTGGACGACCTTCCTCCACCTCCTGGATGTAGCCCCGCCCTCGCTGCCTTGCTCGCCCCCTCCCTCTCCCTTCCTTCTCTCACAGGCCCCGTCCCTCCTCAGAGCTTTATGCCGTAGCCGTGATGACGGAGGCGTACTGGACCGCGGTAGGTCCCGGACCAACAGAGCACCAGAGGGCTCTATTTGAATTTTGGGTTTGGAGTTTCAGCTTGTGTTGTTTTGTGTTTTTGTTGGTCTTTCCAGGACGTCGGGAAACATTTGAGCTCATTTCTAGCGTAGAAAAGGTTCATGCACAAATACACATCATCTTCTCTTTTCACCTCCACTTTTTTCAAAGCGCGTTGGAGCGTGATAAGACATTGACTAATGGGTTGTAATGGGTCCTGGCCCCCCGGAGGCGCGACACCACTGGGAAGAGACACTCTAGTATCGTCATCATCTCTGCTCCTGACCTCATTATCCACCAATCGTCTGCGTGCGTCTGCGTGTATTTTGTGGACCAGTGACTCTACTCATCTTGTTTGGTGATGATGATGATGATGCTTGTGTCATTTGTAAAGCAGGTTGACAGTCAGCAGTTCCAAAAACGTTGAGATAATTGCTTAGCGTCCCTTCAGGGTCATCTCACACGCAAGCGTTCTTGGTCCGTGGAAGGAAAATAAGGCCACGTCACTGAAAACTAGCTGCAGGTTCATGTTAGCACCCTGGCTCCTTGGCTTGTAAAGGGTGAGCTCAAAGCAAGCATGGTCAGGGAGACTAAATGTAGTTTTCACTGTGATGCTGATGAGTTCATCAAGTCATTGATATCAGGTGTCCTTGTTGTAGCATCCGATGCTCTCTCATCTCACCCCTCCATCCCGCTGGGCTCCCTCTTGCCCTTTCCTGCCTGGAAAAGATGTGAAACAAGAACGCACTTGATGCTGTGTTTTATTGTGCACTCTAAGCAGTCCAAATGGTGCGCGGTGACGGACGCTTACCAAACTCAAAAGTTGCCCATATCGACTATGTAGTGAACGGGGAGGGACTGCCATACAGAATCAACGGCGGAATCACTGCTTCATTGGAAGCAGAGCGTACACTCAAGTGAAAAAAATCAATTCTTAATTGCAAAATTGTGAAGAGGAGAACAAATCTGTCAGATGTTTTGTTGGGCGATCCGAATGTCGGTGCGCCGTCGATTAAAAACCAGAGAAGAAGAAGAAGAAGAAACATCTTGACCTTCATTTCTGGTAATGGATTTGGGACAGCACTGCACTGTCAAAGTGTGCGCACTCAGGAGCGAAGAAAGCTGTGGACACCGTATAGTTCCTGATGTGCACTGGTGGACGTATTCCATTTGAGACACACCATGAGTCCCCCCCCACGCATCAAGTCACAATCAGAGCTGCCAATCTCATCACTTTCTCTCCTAACTCCTCCCGTTCTTCTCCTCGTCCCCCTGCAGTGTTCCTGCGGAGCCACAAAAGTCTGGAGTCCGTGGACCCTCAGTTCACCATGAGGAGAAAGATGGAGCAGCTCCGAGAGGAACTGGAGCTGATGGAGCAGCTGAGAGACGTGAGACATCAGCAATCTCCCGGTGCAAGACTGTTCTTGACCTCTTCGTGCTCCCCCAACAGAGCATCGAGAGTCGTCTGAAGGTCGTCCTTCCCGATGACTTGGGCTCCTCGCTGATGGACGGCGTCGTGCTCTGCCACCTGGCCAATCACATCCGCCCGCGTTCTGTGGCCAGCATCCACGTTCCCTCACCTGCGGTGGTACGCCTCACACTGCTCCGACCTCTGATCCCTGAGAGGATTGCTTGCTGTGTCAGAACACAACGTGTCCTTCGAACCCTTCAGTGATGTTTCTCTTGCAGCCGAAACTCAGCATGGCCAAGTGTCGGAGGAACGTGGAGAACTTCCTGGACGCCTGCAGGAAGATCGGCGTCCCTGAGGTAAGACGCTGCCTCATCATGACCGCCGCCTCTCTGAACTGGGCGCGTTCTCAAGTTTGGATTCAATGAGGACGGCTCACTCGTTGAGTCCAACTGACACGTTACTTTTGGACCATAAGCCTGGGTTATGCTTTGTCTGTCGCCAAAACGCAAGGAGCAATGTTGACCAATCAGTGAGCAGCCATAGCTTAGTTTTTCACAAGCAAACAGTAGTACTTAAAGAGAGTTATTGTATTATTGGAGCTAATTGATGTCACTTGTATTTATCATTCATGATTCAGTTGGCCTCTACAGTGGCCCACTTTGACCTTTGAACCTGAAAAGTGCCCAGTTCAGCCTTGTAAACTGTGTGAGCTCCTCAGCTGCCCTGCAAAACCACACCGGACTAAAAACACCGGACGAGCACAGTTTTTAGCAGGACAGCTGACGGCAGCGTCAAAAGCACGACGCAGGCCAGGAGGAAGGCTGACGGCTTTATGCCACGCGGACCGCCAAGACGCTTTAAGAACGAAGCCGCTCACTCAGCCTTCCTCGCCATGAGGCCTCGCTGTTGTGTCGTGGCTGCTTCCTCCATCTGAGCGGCGGCTTCCTGTTCTGTGTTTGTGCTGATGTTTTGTTGTTGTAGTCAGTCTTCTGCAGAAAAAAGTTGGACTTCATTTGAGTAGAAAAAGTATGGAAGGAGGATTTAAAAAAAAAAATAACATGAATATTTCTGATGGTTGGTATGTAATGAGCGAAACCTACAAATGTAGTCATAATTAAACAATGAACTGATATTTTTATAACAGTGAACGTAACTCCATGACATTCTAAGGCATAGGAAGGCCCATAGGAAGTCATTTGAATTAATCAGTTCCAGGGTCAAACTGTGTCCATCATTAAACCTTTACTAAAAGAAAACTGCACTTTTTGGGGGGATTTTGCCCATCGTCCACATGAACACATATTTCTTTCCCTTTTCTGTTCGTTCTAACAAGAGAAAATGAGTTAGTATTAGCCATCTAACATTGTACATCATGGGGGGTACCTATTTCGACTATGAAACCCTCTAAAAAACCCTTTTATCGTTTTCTATTCATGCAATGATCGTGCATTAACAATTACACTGATGATAACATGGAACACTTCCAGTATGGTGGCGTATTGTGATCATTTCAAACATTACCCAAAGGTCTTTCCTTGGCGTGTTGATTTCACATAGCCCATGAAGCTAACGCCACTTCTGTCACACAAACAAGAATGCACAGGCGACAGTGGACACAAATGTAACGCCAAGAGATGTGTGAGGTCTGATGTTTTTTTGAGGAGGCATTTTTGTGATGTGAATTTTTCACTCTTTACAACGCATATTGTCTTGAGAAGCCAAACTCTTCACTTAAATGGCTCCAGCAACTAAACAGAACTACATTCCTAGTCAAGGATCTCTGACCAGAACCAGACCAAATGGGGGGGGGTGAGTCACTGTTGATGGACTACACTGCTGATGGGGGTGTCTTACAACTTCATGTCAAAACATCCCAACTATCCCTTTAAGAAACAAATAGGAAAGACATGTCGTTTAATTATTGCAGTCGCTCCTCTCTTTCAATGGCACTGGCTGCCTTGCACAGTAGAATTACTCAGAACGACTCCTAATAAAACTGGAACTGGAACTGGAGTCCAGGAAATTGCAGTAAAACAGCAGATTAGCGGTGATGGGACAGGCAAACGGGTCGGAGCACGAATGACCAGTGTGAGCGCAGCCTTGCTGCTTTGAACGTGAGTCCACTTCTGTCACGTAAGTTCCCATCTGCGTTCTTCAGCATCTCCTCATCTTGATGTGCCTTGTTGACACCCGCACTTACTTTGGAGGGACGCGTTGCAAACAAGCCAAAGATGCTCTTGCGAGCTACGCTGTGCTCTGATGATAGTTTGAACCCCTGGAGTTTTGTACGACTTTCAAGGTGTATGTTTTCCTAAACGGATGTTAGAATTCAGAATCGTGTGACCTCTGGAGCGTTGGACAAAAACACGCAGGCTACCTTAGCGTGGCTAGAGATGTCTTCAAACGTCTGTCCTTGTTCTGTGCTGGCCGGCCTGTTGATGACCTTTGACCGCTTCCTGACCCCCCCACACACACACACACACACACGCACCCCCACACTGTAGTCTGTCTTGCTAACTGCTCCCGCTGCTGCCTGCTATCTGGCTGCAAGCTGCCCCATGCTAACACGCTGCTAGCTTGCCGCGCCGCTTCTCCCACCAGCCACCTCGCTCTTCGCCGGCTGCCTACTGGGAGGCCAGATGAGAGGCCGCCTCTCCGTCCTCCCCGTAAGCATCCCTGCTCGTCGCCATGGTTACCCCGCCTGCCCCACTGATCCTTCACCCCGTGGCCATTTCTAACTTCCTGCCTCTTCTTTCTCTTTTCACTGTTCGGCTGGATCCTCGTCCATCTTATCACTCCATCATCCCTCCTTCCTTTTCATTCATGGCCTCTCCTTCCTTCATTTATTCCTTCCTTCCTTCCTTCCTTCCTTCATCACCGCCGTCCTCCTCATGGGGGCGCCAGTCTTCACTCTGCTCCCCCTATGACATCACCCAGCGCCGCCTGACTCCGATGTGTACCACCGTTGCGACCCTGGTGGGCTTGGACGCCATCGCGGCAGACGGAAAACAGGAGGAGGGGATCGTGACTCGGGGTCCCGCCCTGCCACCAGAGGCCCGCTCATTGGTCTCTGTGACCACTCAGACCCCGCCCCCGACCTGGCAGCCGTGGGACCTGATTGGCTCCAGCCTGGTTCACGTCCTGTGTCTATTGCTGCTGTTGGCCGTCTACGTTTGGAGTGAGCTGACATAACCGTGACCACAGCTGCCCAACGGCCCCTCCCTTTTTCTACACAGGCTCCTCCTCCTTGTTTTGGCTCATGTGATTGGTTGAAAAGGAACTAGACCAGCTACACGGTTACTTCCTTATTTTTGGGGATCAAACGTGCTTTAAAAACACGCAAGGTCCTTGCTTGCAAACTTTCCACATATTTCTCAGCATATTTTGCTTGGAAAACGTTAAGAGGAGAGTTTTTGCACAAGCTGCCTCGGTCACTCTTTGAGGAGGTGGAGACTTGAAAGCGCCTCGACGTGTGCACCGTTACAACGATCATCCTGTTCCACGTTCCTCCTTACAACGAAATAGGAACCATCATGCACAAAGTGTCATTTTTTTTAAGGTTCCAAGCTAGCCTTGAGCTTCTTTCTAGGATTTTTGTTATGTTTGAGGATGTAATTATTTTAGTACTTTAAGTAACTAGCTCCAGTAACATTGTAACAAATGACATTTATTTTTGTTCCGTGTTAGCATCAGATGTTAGCTCGGATGTAATCGTCACATTTCTGCCGCTGTGCTGTGACTTAAACAGCAGGTTGGGAATTCAATGTTTTGGTCTTTTTACAAATCATTTCCTTTTCAACTTTTGGCCCGCAAAATGAAGACTCTTACCACCATGTCTTAACAACACAACAGTTGGTGTGCTGGCTAACTCGCTAGCATCAAGAAGAAATCCAACCCAATATGGCCGCCAGGCGAGCATGCTGATGGGTCAAAAGCCTTATTTAAAGCGTATTCCCTCATCTTTTACCCTTTCTCTTGTCCTTGAAAATTTAGCTTTTAATTGAAGAAGTAAGAATCTGGTCTTAAGTGCTTTAAGCTGATTTACAATACGACTCTTCGCTTCACGAATGTATTAAGTTTGATGTCAAAGTAGAATGTGAGTAGTTAGCGTTTTAAGCTGTTTTAGTTCAAGTATTTTCTGGAGACGGCGCTATTAAAGACTAAAGACGTTCAGGGACATTCTGCTGTGTAGAGTTTTAAAAGCTATGAAGACCAGCATTAACACACAATAAGAGTGAGGCTGTGTCTCAGTGCATTTTCTGGTCTTACACTTAGGCTACGTTCCCACTGAAGGCTATGATGCCCAATTCAGACTTTTGTTCAGATGCGACTTTTTCATGCGGTCGTTCACATTACCAAAAAAAGCGACTTGTTAACGTGAAAGCAAAGCGTCCAGGAAGTGATGTGCATGCGCAAAAGCAAGACGTCACACGCATTTCTGTGCGTTTATGCAGGTAATGAACGCGTTTATGGAAATTTCAAGGATTTTGTGCAACGGGAGAAAATATTTTCTTAACCAAATGATTCCACGTAGGAGATTAAGAAGAAAGAGGGCAAGAATAAGGATCTCGCGTTCAATCCTTCCCTCACTCGTGAACAGGACCCCGAGGTACTTGATCTGCTCTACCTGGGGCAAGAGATGGCACTCCACCCTCTTCCGGGCAAGAACCATGGACTCGGACTTGGAGGTGCTGAATCTCATCCCGGCTGCTTCACACTCGGTTGCGAACCGATTCAGTGAGAGTTGAAGGTCACGGTGGGTTGGGCATCTGGTCAGGATACCTCCCGGACGCCCCCCAGGGGAGCTGTTCAGGGCATGTCCGACCGGCAAAAGGCATCGGGGAAGACCCAGGCCACCATGGAGAGACTACATCTCCCAACTGGCCTGGGAACACTTCAGGATACGCTGGCAGGAGCTGGACGAAGTGGCCGGGGAGAGGGAGGTCTGGGCTTCCCTGCTTAGGGTGCTGCGACCTGACCTTGGATAAGCGGTAGAAGATGGATGGATGGAGGGCAAGAATTTTGGCGATGGCAGTTTGTGTCGAACTTGCTGCGACGTCTGTTCAGAGGAGCGTGTGGCTGGCAGGAGCCGCTTCACTGACACAAAAAAATCATTTTCGACTGACAAGAAGAACTTTTGCCTACATCGGTGAATACCTTTATCCAAGTCTCGCACGGTAAACCACGCCTTTGGATAACATACAGTATAGGTCGGATATACGCAAATTGACTGCATTATCTGCATACGAGCTACATACTGAGCCGCATTTGAAAAAATCAGTACATCAACAATCATGTACAGGTCACATATGCACAAAAAAAGTGAAATTGACCTGCAGTGTGGACATAGTGCTCAGTCTTTTAATGCAGTCATCATTTCCGGTGAGTGTGCAAAGACAATAACAAGTCTATGTTAACTTGTGGAGGAACATTTTCTTCTCTCTGGAGTTTGATCATAAAAACGTGTTTCCACGCTAGGGCCGTTTTCTGGAAAACTGGGAATATTTGTGACCCGCCACTCGGAAAAGATTGTTTGAAAGCCACTTACTTGTTGGAGTTGATTCTCAAATCAATGTATTGCATTTTAGACTTTTGGAACCAGGGAACACCCAACAGACGTTTGCACTTCAACTCGTCAGAGGTCAGAAATGTCCAACTTCCCATTTGTCTTGAACACCTTGTCACCAATATGTCTTGTTTTTTATCTTCTTGGAATACGAAGTGTGCCAGTGAGTTCCAGGATGGTTGTCACAAATCCAAACTGCATGTTTTCCCCCTTTTAAGTCATCTAATGCAGCCATTCCCAAGCAAATTGCAGGGCGTATGTGGAAACATTACATTTCCAAGATGACAAGTAAATATTCTCAGTCATGTCATATTAGGCCAGACTATAAAATAGAAGAACTAGTTTCCCCTAGGAGACAATAACCTGTGGCACAGCTATGCCAAAATCATAGCAGTTGTGTTACATTCTACTTTTGGAGATGAATGAGGGAGTACTCATGGTATGCCAAAAAGGCTCTGGGGGTACACAAGACAAAACGTTCGGAGACACTAGTTGAATGCACTTGCCCCGCCTTGTCATCCACGCACTCCTGGAAGGATTCTTCAGGTTGTCCCTTTGACCCCTTGAGCTTGATTAAGGGGAAAAACACAGAGCCAGGTCGGCTGAGTAGGGAGGTTGCACCAGCATGCCGATGTTCTTCAGCTCTTCTCATGCACTGAACAAAGCGAACACAGGATCTCCTTGTAGTTATGCTGGTTGACCGTGTGGCCTTGTGGCAAGAACTCGTTGACTCAAGACTCAACAGTGCTGGAACTTTTCCGACAGGCATCGTATATAATTGCTTAGTCAATTTTGATCTGCGTTGCATTGAGCTTTAGCATGTTGAATAAACAGAAGGTGAAGGCTAAAGGCTAAAATGGCCCCCATACACTCCTCATCAAAATGTTAAGACCAGTTGAAAACAATTGCAGTTGGATTTTAGGGAGGTTCTAAGTAGAGCTTCACAAGCAAAAAGAAGAAATGGGAGTGAGGCAAAAAATGTTTTGAGTAAGCAATTTATTGCAAACAGCCATTAAACTAAAACAGCCTGTTCGTAAGCTGATAAAAAGTTTAGGATCACAGCTAAAAAAAAAAAACATTCTTGCGCCATTCTTGTTAATCATCTAAAAATTGGTTTGTGGATGATGCTTGTTTTCAGGAGGCTAGTGCTCCAGGTGGTAAAGAGGGCATCCACTGTCTGGAACTGATGTCCATTTTTATAAACTTCCCTTGCCATCCATCCCCAAATGCTCTCAATTGGATTTAGATCAGGGGAACACACAGGATGGTCCAAAAGACTGAGGTTATTCCTCTGGAAGATGTCCTTTGTCAGGCGGGCATTGTGAACTGCAGCGTTTGAGGGCCATGAGTTGTGAGGGATGCACCCTGCAACATCTCCACATAGCCAGCTGCTGTTTGACGCCCCTGCACAACCTGAAGTTCGATTGTTCCGTTGAAGGAAAAGGCATCCCAGTTCATGATGTGCCATGTGGGAAAACATCTCAGGTGGGATCTCCTTGTCATGCCAGTAACGTTGGAAGCCATCAGGACCATCATCAAACCTCATCAAAGACTAAAAGTTTCTTCTCCCTTTCAATGTCCCATGCTCTTGTGCAAAATCCAAGCAGGAAATTTTGTGGTGTTGAAAGAGAGGAGGCCTTTGAAGACATCCTACCCTGGTAGATACCGTATGATGGTTATTAGACTGCACTCTGCACCAGTAACGACCTTCATTAGGGCCGAGGATGGTCCCATGTCTTCACGGACAGACAATTGGATCCTCCTGCTCAGGGCCGGTGACATTGTTTTGGGGGTCTGCCACTTGATTTTTTTATTCCATAACCCTGAGGGTTTTTAAATATGTTTCTTAAGCAGTTTCTGTCTTCCAACGTCAGCAGCCGTGCTCATGCAGCTCCACAATCCCACCGGCAAGATGTTGGCGTTTAAAGGCTGTGGTCTTCAACTTTTGGTGAGCTGATGAACGGCCTGTTTCACATTCATGCTTGTTTGCAATAAATTGCTTACTCAAAAAATGTTTTGGCTCCCATTTGTTTCTTTTTGTATTTTGAACCTCTGCTTAGAACCTCCTTAAGATCCAACGATTTCAATTTGTCAATTCTTGCAATTTTTCAACAGGAGTGTGTAATGAAAGTTGTGAGTGGACACCAGACAACAATGATACATGACAAGAAGGAAAGTAATGAATATCAACCTCTGCTTTGTCTCCCCTCCTGTGTGGGGCAGGACAAGCTATGTCTTCCTCACCACATCCTGGAGGAGAAAGGCCTGGTGAAGGTGAGCGTCATGGTCCAAGCGCTGGTGGACGAGGTGCCCCCCAAGCAAGGCCTGCAGACGTGAGCTGGGCGAAGCCGCTTTTGACGGACACGTACACGCCACACGCTCGCATACACCCGCCGAGACTTGGAAATGTGTGGAAATGGCACGCAAATTTTGTGTTTTTTTATTTTTATTTTTATCCCCCTCTTTCGGAAACGGAGACTCTAACTTTCTCTCATTGGAGGAAGGGGGTGGAGCATAACAAACCAAGCTCCTCGCCCCCTCACTTGTCCAGGTAACAAGAAGAAATGTTGAATCGTAAATCGCATTTCTTTCGCCGGCTCGGTGTCAAAAGTGGTAACAACCGCTCCGTGTCGTTGGCATTTTCATTTTGCACATTTTACGGATTTGCTGAATTGAACGCAGATCAGATCTAAAGGACGTAACTGCTGTTGTTGGCATAAAAACTTCAATCTAGAAACACTGTGAGAAGTCTTTTGCATTATGGGACTGAATTATAATTGATCACCCAAGTAGTGTTTTAGCTAGTGGGCGTCGCCCGGCCAGTGTCTAGCGCTTTTTACAAAAGAAACATTTTTGTATGCTGTTGGGCCAACGTGCTACCACTTTAGCTGCATTTGTATTTCAAGGCAGATCTATTTATTACCACAGGTCGGCGCTGAAGAGGCTTTCCGGTTCTGTGCATTCAAGATGAAATATCCCAAAAGTATTTTTCTCTGGTAATATATTTTTGTGATCATGGTGTGTTTTATAAAATTGTCGTTTCTGTGGAGTCCCAAAAGTGTGTGTTCCCAAAAGTAAAGTCGTTTTTTTCGGATGCTTAATTGGCTTCTTGCGCCACCAGTGAACTTGTAACACCAGACCGAAGGACGTACAGTAAACGCTTATAATGTCCGCTCTTGTCTTCATACGTCCGCGTTTTTTATGATGTGCCAAATCACAGCGTGACCCCATTCGGATGGTTTGTGGAGAAAATACGCAGTGGATCCTGTGGCAACAACACAAAGTGGATCCTCTGGCACACATTCCTTCCAGCAGTCATCTGGGGCTGTGCACTTTTAAGTATGTAAAGCAGGGGTGTCCAATGTGCAGCCCAGGGGCCATGTGTGGTCTGCGGCACATTCTACAAATGCAATTCAACAAGAAAACTTTGGGGGGAAAAAAAGAGCAAAAATTTAAAAATGGCCAGGTCAAAATATTAACAGAAAAAAATTGTCATCTAACAAGAAAAAATCGTATTATGAGAATAATCATTATTATGAGGAAAAGTAGGATCACATTAGGAGCATAAAGCTGAAATAATAAAGAAAAAGTTGTAATATTATGAGAAACAAAACAAAAATAAAGTTTTAATTTTTGGAAAATTAAGTTTGGGGAAAAGTTACAATATTACCAGAATAAAGTCATAATGACAAAAAGAACATTTGTAAGAGGGAAGTTGAAATAGTTGGAGAAAAAAAAAAAAAAACAGCCGAAATGCAAAAAAAAACATTTGTCGTTTTACAAGAATAAAGTCCAAATATTAAGAGAAGGAGTCGTAATTTAATGAGAAAAAAGCACTAACTTGTAATATTACAGAGGAAAATAATCATTTTAGGAGCATTTCACATGTCCCAAAGCATTTTTCTTGAAGTAAATGCAACTTTTTAACATGTCTGCGTAGGATGGTTTACAAAATATTAAAGAGGCCCTTGCATCTTTTTCTTTTTTTTTTTTTTTTTAGTATATGGCCCTCAGTGGAAGAGGTTTGGACACCCCCGAGCTAAAGGAACATCATTATGGCGGCCTCTGCTGGTCAGGAAGACAAATCGCAGCATTAGCAAATTTGAACTGTTTGCTCTTTGCTCAAGCAGCCAGCCTGAAAGTTGAGGGTTTTTTTTTTCATTGTTGATTTTTACTGTATGATACCAAAAATACAATTAGTGTGAGAGCAAACGGTGTGTAGCAGTGTTACCCTATTTTACCTTCTAGCTCTTTGTACCCATATGGAGCCATAACACTTGAAATAAGCCCAATATAGCTTTGAGTTTGAGCAAACGACATATTGGACGCATTTTGGAGCGGTTGTCATGTGACGGTCACGTGACTACTGGGTTATAGCTCGTTTTCCAAAAGCTATTTAAAAATATTTACTTGTAATACTTTAATGAAGTGTTAAGCGTAACAATTCAACTGTTCCGGAAAATGTCAGACATTTGCTATGAAAAGACTGATGTGGCATATTTGTCAGAATAGCAACGAAGCACAAAATAGCGTCGAGTTGGTTTCAAATAAGGAATGCATTTTCACCCAATGTAAGATATGTAACACTACACACGTTTGACATAATGAGTATTTTTTTTTCAAACAAAACATCGGAAATGTCCTTTGTGTGTGTCGTTGTCTTTTAAGCACAAACAAGTATTGTAAGAGACATCCAGTAAATTATGGCGGCCTCTGCTGGTCAAGACGACAAATCGCAGCATTAGATTTGTTTTTGCTCTTCACTTAAAGTAAAACTATTTCTTAGGAAATTTAGCCCATCATCCACAATCCTTGTGTTACATAATCCTATAAAAACAGCTAAAAAGAGGCAGGTGAGCACGCCTGTAAGGGGAAGCACCTATTCCGCCAAAGCCTCCTGAAAAACCGTCAACACTCCATTTACATATAATGTGACGTGCATGTTAACCAAGCTACAGCAACATTGTTATTAACATTATTATGCCGAAGAACGACTTTACTAGTGTAGTGACACTTAGCCACACCACACCGGCTAGCTACTAGCCAGCTAGCGACAGCTGCACCACACACTGGCTAAGAGCACCGCGCTCACAACGCCTCAGGCCATGACCGAAAGGTAACGCTACATATTGGAGCTACCGCCACTGCTGCTGTGTTTTTGGGTTTGAATTTTGGAAAAGGTAACGCTGGGTGTAGAAACAAACAAAAGAAACATTAGACCCTTGTATTAAATTAAAAAAAAAAGTTTGTTTCTACCTTTTTGCGTTCTTTAGTAATCATTATTAGAACATAGGTACGTTTCAGGAAAATCCCAACTAAAAAGGGAGAAAAGCAGCTTTTTGTGAAAAGATACATTTCAAGCATAACTTTCACTCTGACACTAATATTTTTTGCTTTTGTGACAGCTGAAATATGTAAACAACTATACCACAACATAAACAACACAGGGTTTTACATCAAAATTATTTACAAATGAAACACGATGAACTATTTGCAATTTTTACATTTGGACCAAAGCTGTGTGTGCACAGGTGCGTGCGCGCGTGTTCCTTCGTTAAACTTCCCCTACAATGCGTAACCTTCTGCACGCTACACTCCTCCATGTTCTTCCACTTCCTCTTTGCTGTCGAGTGTTTTTACAGGCAAATGATCCACGCCGAGCTCTCATCAAATGCACTTCTGCCACCTTGTGGCAGTTTTCATGGCTTCAAACGTCTCTAAAAGTGGCATCAGCTCTGTAGCCTGCATAGGTGTGTCCCATTACGTGCATTAATTACTTATCTCTTTTTAGTTGCTTTTATATCTTTACAACACACAGACAAGAGAATGATGTGTGTTCATGTCTTACATAAGGCATGTGGATAACGGCCAAAAAGCCCCAAAAACGTGTGATTTTCCTTTAACGTGGTTGTTTAGTGAGAGCAAACAGTGCGGTGTGCTGCTACATTTTCCTGCCTGCCTTTTGAAAAAGATAAAATATGTGCGATGAACAATAAGCAGTTTGGTATCCAAAGCTAAGTAAGTCAAGAGACGGCTATTTAAAAAAAAAGTGTGCTCATGTTGCTCGTGTGCTCATATGGCTCCTTGTTTTCAATTCTTCTTATTCCTAGAAAAAAATAACATCACAAAATTTGGAGTTGAATATTTTTTGTTGGACAGCAACGTGGTGATTTTCTCTTTTTATATGCGTTGTCACATGGCGCCTGTTGACGTCTGCTTGTATGTAGAAAGGCGTTTCCCCAACACTTGCGTCCTGTAATGCCACTTTTCAGCTGCATGGGCGACGTTGAGGAAACAGACGTGAGGTAGTTGCGTGTTGTGTGTCTGCACTTACACTTTGGTTGCGTCTCAAATGGAGTACTGTCGTCAGTACACTTGAGTAACTCAGTACACAGTCTTCCCTCACTACATCGCCGTTCACCTTTCACGGATTTGCTGTTTTGTATACTTGTGAGAGTTGAAGACAGTGCAGCTCCACATCTCAGTATGTGTTTACGTGCCCGCATGAGCGTATTAGGAACCCACAAGTAGACAATAGCTGGTTAAATATAGAGCCACAACAGTCCTTGTTGGCTAAGGGACAAAACCCCGCCCATTGTGTTCTGTTCCCCGATTGGCTGTAGACCATTGTCAATCAATCTCCTTCGTGCCGTTACCTGTTGTGGTGAGCTGCTTGCTAACCTGCAATAAACAGTAGAAGAAGCAGCTAAGCGGCTAAATGAATCTTGGGTTCCAAGAGTAGGACGAGGAGGAGGACGACGGCAGCATCAATGTTTTAACAAGGATACAAAAAAAGTGCCAGGAGAAGGCACAGTCAGAGCAGTGAAATATAATATAATAATCCTCTTATAGCGGGCTAGTTTGGGAACCAACCCCGCAACAAGGGAACACTACTTAGTTGATGAATTTAAAAAGTATGGAAGTGTGTCAACTAAGACACAGCCATACTGTGTACCGTGTGTTCTGAGAGCATAGCGGCAGCCACACCAAGACGTCAACGTGTGTGCCCGGATGTTCCACGGGCAAAACGGTGCGTGCGCAGCGATGGACACTCGCACCCTCATCGTCACCATCTTATGGGTTACATTTTATGATCATTTCTGGCACGTGCGTAAAGACTTGATTTGTGCACCCAGGAGCACCGTTGGTACTTACTGGGGCATACTGACGGAAATACACCATTGGAGTCGCAGCCCCCCTTTTATCTCCAGCAATAAACACTAACACAATCTGCACTTTAAATGAGCATTCATTTCTTTGATGCTACTCAACTCATGTGGTGTACATGGTGGATTTATTTGGATTTGTGTAAATATGATGGCCACAAGTGTTTTGTTTTTTTTGTACTTGGGAGCAAATGTATTTGAATGAAGGATGTTGTGTGTTGAAGCATGAAAAGACCCTTTAAGGTCGCCTTAACTGCTGTGGCGCTTGTCCAAAAGAAATGCAAGTAAAAGAATGCTTTAGCACGTCTGCTTCTTGTCACTTTTGTCCACACAAAAATTAACCGGCGAAGCATCAACTTTTATTCTGGAAAAAGAAAAAATCAAGGTCACAGGATTGTGTGCAGCGGTGTCGTTTACACATGCTCCGCCCTAAATGGGCAGCTGAATGAGAGTGGGCGGTGCCAGCTGGCGGCTCAAGCATTGAGGAACTTGGCGTGATGCTTGATGTGGTCGCTGATGAAGGAGTAGATGAAGAAGTAGCTGTGGTCGTAGCCCTGCGGGGGCAAACAAACTGCTGGGGGCCATTCAGTGGCATAGGGGACGTCATCTGTATTTGGACTGACCTTCTGCAGCCTGAAGACGACGGGGATCTTCTTCTCGGAGCAGGCGGCAATCAGGTTATCGGGCAGCAGTTGGCCCGCTGATCCGAACTGGTCGTCGCGGCCCTGATCAATAAGGATGTCCAGCTGAGGGCCCGAGTACGCCGCTGCCAGGACGGTGGCGTCATATGCCTGAAGGAGGCCACGGGATGGAGCTTGTTGTACAAGGGCGTCACTTTTTAAGTTGGACACCGCTAACGAGGACAGGCCTCTTACCTCCCATGTGGCGCGGTCAGGACCTAGGTACCTGGCAAAGGCTTTCTGCCCCCAGGGGCACTGCATGGGGTTGCAGATGGGGGCAAAGGCCGACACCGCCTGCAGAAGACAGAAGACAGAAGACTGTTTCCACCAAGTGCTCCAGTTCAGACGATTCACTGTGGGCCCAACGAAGAGCTGTGGTGATTTCGGCACTCTACAGTACTTACCTTGTATTTCCCAGGGTTCTTCAGGGCACAGATGAGTGCCCCGTGGCCGCCCATGGAGTGACCGCTGATGGACATCCTGTCCGGGTCGGTTGGGAAGTTTGCATTGATCAGCTTGGGCAGCTGAGAGCAGAATCAAAAAGATTAAAAAAAAAGTTTCCACAGCCAAAACAGGTCCTGGGTACCTCCTGGGTGACGTAGGAGTACATGCGGTAGTTGCTCTTCCAGGGTTCCTGGGTGGCATCCACGTAGAAACCGGCTCCGGTGCCGAAATCCCAGCTCTCGTCCTCGCCTTCAATGTTGCAGCCGCCTGCAGCAGGAGACCAAGACGTCATATCAGCTTTTTCTGCTTGCATTGCACGCTGCCTCGTGGATACTTTGTAAAGCAACACAAGCACAGATATGCTAAGGCATGATGTACATACTGTATATACGAAGAAAAAACTGCATCTCATCTTTGTGGTACTGGTGAAAAAGTGTATTAGTATCAACTTTTCCTATGTTTGCTGTTTTCTTTTTTTGTTTTCCAAATATTTCAACTCCTAAAATAATCCTCATACATTTACTTTCCATAATGTTATGACTTCATTTCCATATAACTTTTTACCCCCCCAACCTAATTTTCCAAAAATTGCAATTTTATTTTGTTTTTGTTTCTCATCATTTTGACCAACGTTTCCTGGAACATTTCAACTGTAAGCTACAAAAATGACATTTGTTCCCTCATATTACAAGTTTATTCTCCTAACAATGTGACTTTCTCTGATTAGAATATGACTTTTTTTCTCTTTTGACTTTATTCTCGGAAAATTACAATTTCAATTCTGACTTTCCTCCCATATTTGGACTGTTCTTGTAACATTTTTTCTGCAACCTAATTTACCCAAAATGACAGTTCTGACTTAAAAAAATTATTTTTCTTTAAAATTTCTACTAAATGATATTTCCTCATAACATTACGCCGTTATTTTCATGAAATTGACTTTTTTTCCCTCTTAATATTTTGACATTCTTGTAAAATTACTGCAGTTTTCCCCATTTGAGCAGTTTTTTTATGTTTGCTTCGTAAATTATATTTTTAGAACATGCCGCAAGCCACAATTGGCTCCCCTGGCCACACTTGAGCCTCTCAGTGGGCGTTCACAGTGAGGTGACCAACTTGGTCATGGAAGGTGAGCGATTTGGGATGGCCTGTTAGACATGGCCTGTTAGACATCTTGTCTAACAGGCCATCCCAAATTGAACGTTTCTTCCTTTTTTTTGCAGGATGTTTCAATACGGTCCTTCACAGCCTCCTGGAATATTTTTTTGCAGTGAAATGCAAGCATTTCCTTCCATTTCCTCAACGTGTTAACGTCACATGTCTTTTCAAGTGTGCCTGAAGTTACAGGCATTGTTTAACATGTTAACATTCTTACAAGTGTAAAAAGAAGTTCAAACACTGTTCCCTAAAGTCTGGACACATAAAATACATACATTATACAATAAAAAAAAATTTCATTCATAACAAATAAATACAAGGAAAAAAAAATCTGGAAAAAAATTAAAATGTTCATGTTCTGCGGCAGTCATCACACTTGCTATTAAAAAAAAAAAATTTAAATGAAAAAGCCGAAGAAGCCAAGTAAATCCTTTACGTGCACACTGGGCTGAAGTCACAACTTTACGCTAGGGAAGATTTCTTTTCCAGAAAATTCCGGTTGAACTCCAAATTGCAGCATTTTTGGGGTGTTTGACTTTCAAGGTCATGCTAACATGTAGCCACCTGGCATTGAAATTCAGTCAGTCCTACTCAGCAAGGACCTACGTGACTTTGGGAAGTGCGTGGTCTGTGTAGGCTGTCCCTGAATTGGGACACGGCTTTTGTGTGCTCGTGTGTGTGTGTGTGTGTGTGTTCGTACGTGGGCTGGTGTCTGGAGCAACGATGATGATGCCGTTCTCCGCCGCCGCCAGCTGACTTCCTGCCTTGGTGATGAAGTTCTGCTCGGTGCAGGTCAAGCCTGCAGGGACGCAACAAACAGTCAATCAAGACACCTGTGGGTATAATTCAATCGTGACTGAGGGAAGCACTGCCACCTGAGAGCCAGTACATGACAGGACATTTGTGCGTGTCAGCTTTGGGGGGCAGGAAGACAGCAAACTTCATCTTGCACTTGAGCTCGGCGCTGGGGGGGGGGAGAAGCATCCCATCAGCATGCGAGATCCACCCTCATATCAGAGACACTGGCATCACCTGTCATGTTCAAAGACCTTCTGGAAGCCTCCTGCACACTTGTTGTAGGACACCTGGGTGACAGCCATCTGAAGAGCAACTACACGTCATCAGTTACATGTAACAGATTACTTCACACTTAATTACTCCAGTGTAACTCCATGCACCTGCAGACTACACCAAACCAAACCAAGAAAAGCTATTTTTAATTACGCAAAATCGCGGACCACTTAAATAAGATCAAATAAAGTAACTTCCTAGCTCAAATATCAAAGTTGTGTGCGTGCCGAATGACGGAGGTACGTGATTCACGGAGGTTGTTACCGCTAAGTATCTTCAGGCCACATCAGCTATTACTTTATAACAACAAAAACATTTACAATGACCACATTTCAGGCCAGAGTGTCGCTTACTTGGGTGAACGTGCCAGTTAGCACGTCTCGACCTAAAAGGACTAGCACGGCTTCCTGCTGGGAATTTACGTCACTCGGTGATTTGTGGTCAAGCACATCAACACATTCTGCTTTAGCTCCACGGAACATACCTCCACAAAGCGTAGTGTTTTTCTTATTTGCGTGTTTTAACCACAGAGCGCTAACGTCCGCGCCGCGGGTGGGAGAGTCCACAGTTCATTTGCGTCTGCCTAACGTAATGACGTCAGGACAGCCTCCTCTTACGTCGCTACGTCCGCCGCGTATATGCAGAGCACTGTCGCCAGATGGCAGTAGACTGATGCAGAACACGTTCAACACAACTGAAAGGAAAACTGCACTTTTTTTGCCCATCATCCGCTTTCTCTTTCGCGTCCTAAAGACAAAACACAGACAAAAAGCTGATTCATGCACGTCATGGAACAAACCTATTCCGCATAGAAAGCCCACTTAAAACACCTCCAAAAATCTCCAACATGTAGTAACAGTCACATTCATGGTAACATTTAATACAGTATTTTGCCTTATTTAGGTCATTTTAAGTATTGTAACGTGTTTCCTGGGTGCATTGGTCTCACAAAGCAACATAGAAACGAAAGCTACACCTAGCGCTAACTTTTCTAAACTCAACAAAACAAAAACGCAGCAGCTGTGACGGCAGCTCCAATATGTAGCGTTACCTTTCGGTAGTGGCCTGAAGCACTGTGAGCGAGCGTACAGTGAATCTGCAGCTGCTAGCCGGTGTGTGACAAAGTGTCACTACGCCAGTAACGTAGTTCTTTGGTATAGCAAGGCATAACAACATGCTAATAACAATAATAAAAACAATGTTGCTGTAGCTTGGCTACAGCGACATTATCCAAATGTGCTGGGAGCCATTGCTCGACATGCTAACACCATGAACATGAGTGAAGCAGAGCGTGGGTGCTGGGCATACAGCGTCCAACACAGCTTTCAGATCTCACTTTGAAACCTCATAATCTGACTCGTTGGCATCATTGAACACGAGAACACAGCATTGTGACAACATTGATAGGTCAGAAAAGAGGAAACGCATAATAGGTTCCCTTTAAATGATTTCAGAGTTAGCCTACACACGCACGCAGCACTTCTGTTTTGAATTTTGTTGTAACAGGTAACATTTAAAAAAAAGATTAAAATGTTTAAAGTTTACGTATAATCTCTGTAATGTTTTACGGCTCCAGGCTTTTTGACATGCTCCTCCTGCTGGTCTTTGCAGCTGCAGTCGCTTTGCTTGCAGGCAAGAACACCCACTTCATGACGTGTCTCACGTACAGTGGAACCTTGGTTAGCGTCGTTAATCGGTTCCAGGAGGTGCGACTCAAACTGAAACGTATGCTAACCGAATCAATTGCTCCCTTAAGAAATAATGTAAACCCAATTAATCCGATTCAGAAAGCCGAAAAAGTTAATACGAAACACGTTTTTCTTGTTTTATATGCAGAAACCAATTTCAAATACAGTCAAACCTGTCTTAGCAGCCACCTTTATAGAACGGCCACCTGCCTATAGCAGCCACTGAAAAATCCCCCCACAGCAAATGTACATGTTATAGACCCTGTGTATAGCAGTCACCTGTCCAACGCGACCAGCGGCCACCCATTTTGTCTCCCTTGGTCAATATCTGACCGCATATAGCGGCCAAATTACCAACTCAAGTAGAAGCTTCATGCACGAAAAAGTTTAGTTTTTCAATCAATGAAGCCGTCGTGTGTAGACTTGAATTACTGAGTCCTAGCTCAGTCACAATCATTCACAAGATCCACACAAACTGTCAGTTGTTCCACATGAAAAAGCCGTCTTCTTTTGAGCTTGCTATTTCCTGGTCAAACATGTAACTTTAAGAGCATTTGCACCAAAACATTACCGCAAAGTATGCTGGGAACAGGACGTGCTCCCAGCGACGCTACAATAAAAAAAACATACGCTAGCATGCATGCGGCAGCGGGAGCAAAACTGAGTTGGGTTGTACTTAATTGAAGTATTTTAGAATGTACTCACGTTATTTTTGATGAATCCTCATCCACAAATCCATCAAAGTCCTCATCTTCTGTATTCGACACAAACAAAGCCGTCTTCTTTTCCGTTCGCTACTAGTCTGTTAACTTGTCAGTGTTATTCAGCTCCGAAGCAAAGAAGGAAACTTCTCCTGTTGCTTCTGCCAACTTTATTTATTGAACGCGGCCACCAGACAGCAGCTCAGAACACACACACATCTCTCAGCATCGTCTCTCCTTCCTGCTTGCCCACAAGGCAAAGGTTAAACAAGCCCCACTACATAGCTGTCCAGCCAATGCCTGTAACAAGTGACACCCGTTTATTTCCTGGTGTGAGACAATGTGCACAATGTGTGTCAATACTGTAATGCCGCTTGTTGTGGGGAAGGAGAGACTCACGTCGCCGATGCACTTTAATGGCTTTATTAACAGCGGAGAACACTGCAGGACTTTACATCCACGCCAACATAAACACACTTCCCAACTCTCTCCAAACTCACAGCTAGCACTGAGCCTAGCTCTCCTGCTCGGGACGCCCACCGTCACTTCCCGTCACTTCCTGATGAACTAAAGCTGTAATGACACTCTGCCGTATAAAAAGTAAAATATTAAAAACAAGCGTAAGACATTACTAGCACAGCTTTGTTCTGTGGGTGGTGGATATATTCTATCAGTTATTATTAAGCCTCTAGCTTCCTTTTAGTAAGTAAAAACCTTGGCTATGATTGCACTACATTGTCATGTAGACCTACAAAGTACACTTGGAAGAACAAGAGGTGAATAAATGTATTGCAACTGATGTGAAACTGATGAGGGGTAGGATTAAATAAGCTTTGCTTCTTCCTACTCCTTTTTGGACATGCAAAATTGTGAATTGTACTATGTGATGTGCTACTGTTTGACTCATATGCATGTTCAGGATTAAAACCATGAACCATGATAATAACAAGCCTAGTAGTGCTGTACAACTTTCATCCGCAGTCCGCAGTGCCCTCTACTGGTCAACATTATTATTATTATTATTATTCCCTTTTTTTTCTTTTTTTTCCTCTACTGGTCAACATTCAAACTGGACGCTAACCTGTCTATAGAGGCCACCTGTCTATAGTGGCCACTTTTGCAGACTCCCTCTAGTGGCTGCTATAGACAAGTTTGACTGTACATATGAAGGATGAATGAACATTTGAGGTTACTTTTACCTTCATTGAAGACGCGTCTCTTGACGTGATTGTTCCCAAAAACACGTTGTGGCAGCAAGATTAACATGGACACCACCTTCCTGTTTTGCCATGAGTTATTTCTTGAATTCAGTCGTGGTTCTACCCTCAAGTCTCTGCTTTTTTAAATTTTATTTTATCACGGCTGCAAAATAATCCAAAATGGCCAGCATATTGAAACTGAAAAAAGAAAGTGAGAAACACGACTGAATTCAAGTGGCAAAACAAGAAGGTGGTGTCTGTGTTAATCTCGCTGCCACACTTGTGATTTTGGGAACACAAACGTCAACTTTCTTTGGCTCAATTTCGGGTTACATTGCAGCAGTGATCAAAAGGAAAGCGGAAACTTGAGGGGAGAAACGGTATCAAATTCACGAAATGACTCAAAACACAAAACACAAAGGTGGTGTCCATATTGATCTCGCTGCCACATCTTTATTTCTATTTCAATTTGTGTCAAAGTAACCTTAAAAGTCAATTTATCCCTTTTGTCCATCTTCCTTGGCATAAAACTATAACAATGTGTTTTATGTTAACATTGGGAGATTAAAAAGTGACGAGATTTCTCATTTGGAAAAAAGCTGTATCGTGAGACCAGGGCAGCCAAAAGCTGAAATCAGACTTTGAACGATGTCATCACTACTATGAATGATAATGCAGTAACATGGAAGTGGCAGGGTGCGAGGCATTATTGCAAGCGCACAATCTGGCAATTTAACCTACCGTGGAGTTAATAGGCTGTTTGCTACTTGTTGATGTCCAAGCAGAAGCTGCAGTAATTCTACCTTTGATCAACTTTACTGAAAGATTTGTCAGATCAACCCACGTAGATGTTCGGACATGTCCGCACCCTTAGAGTGCTTTTATTGATGTCTCAAGCACCGGTTCCATTTCGCAACACACCTCATACATACATCGAGATTCGTGTTGACAATTGAGCAACACGGTGACTATATCTACAGAGTAAGCGGGCACATTGAAGTGTTTCTTGCGTCATGCATTCATCCAATAATTAAATACAAGCCATCAACAAAGGCGAAGCATCCACCGAGCAGGTACGCCCCACCTCCGTGATGCCGTGCAATATGCGTCTGAAAGCTGTAAAAAAAAAAAAAAACCTCCATAATGCAACCCAGCCCATGACCAACATCGCCGAGGAGGCACAGCTCGGACACACTCGCCTTCCTGGCAAAGCATGCATGGGTGTCCAAAGTGTGGCGCAGGGGCCATCTGTGGAACGTGGCTTGTTAAGAAATAAAATAAATAAAAATCCAGTAAAAGTGATAAAATAGAGCAAAAAGTTATAATGTAACTAGAAAATGCTAAAATGTTGGCAGTGCTCACTAATAAAAGCACAAAGATTTGGCTTTAAATATATATAGTATATATATTGTGTTGTTATGTTATGTGTAACAATCAAAGGACAGTTGGACAGACAAAAACAAGTAGACAAGAGAACAACAGTGAGCTGTATTATTATTGCTATTATAACATAACAGTGGTTTATTTGGTCTCAAAAACGTCGACAATAATGACTTTAGCGTCAATTCAAAAGAGACCTGCATTGTTTTTTGACTCGGTTTAATAAAAAAGCTTGTTTGTCCAGTCATATTTTTCATTGTACTTTTCTTAAAATGTGGCCCCAGTCTCGTTACACCGTTTTGTCTTGTGAGTTAGGTGTCTTGTGACCCCCCCTAGTTAAAATATTTGAGACTTGTGGCGTAATTGTGGTAGTTAGCAAAGACTACAGGCTCAACCGCTGATGACATCTTAGACGGAGCTAACTTCTGGTTCCTGTTCCCATGCATTAGCAAGCTGCTAACAAGGATGTTTAGTGCTAAAACTACATTAAGAACACAGTTAAAGTCATGCAGTGTATTAATAACACGCTAACTTGAAAATGTACGTAAACGGACGCGTACATTGTTGACATTAACACGCTAACCGGGGTGTACGCCAACCAATGTTCCACTGTACCTTACAAAAAAGTACCTCAAAGTCTAAAAGTAGACCTCTGGAAGTTTTTCCTTGCCTTCATCACCAAAGTGGGGTTCAGCTGATGTTTGATGATACTAATACCGTAGTATTAGTATTATAGTGCTTCCTATCATTTGTTTTTGTAGAACCTGTAGGCTCTATTGTCACTAAAAACACTCATGTTCATTTCTTCCCGTGTGTCTGCGTACAGGGGCATTGGCTGTGTTCAATAAAATACGAAACATCACCTTCTATCCTATTTACTTCTACGGACAACTTTACAACACCATTTATGTAAGTAAAATGATCACTCACTCCCACTTCTTCACTTATTCTGGAACCCAAAGCGTTGACCCTGGTCCTGGAAATGATGTCATCAGGGCTTGTCTGAAATCCCCCCCGTTCCCTGCCTACAGCTACACATTCAAGTTCCATTCCGTTGTAAGTTGAGTTTTAGTGTAAGTCCGAACTTATGCCTAAATTATGCCTCAACAACTCACACTGTACACAGGACACATGAAGGACATGTCCCTAGGAAATAATATAAATCCAATTCATATACTGTAAATCTAGTTCATCTGTTCCAGACACCCAGGAACAAAAACATGTTTTACAGAGAATTGTACATGCAGAAAACAATACAAAATACATATAAAAGATAAATGAACATTTAACATGACTTTTACCTTTATTGAAGACTAGCAAACACAGAGATTAGAGGAGGGAGGAGGCAAGAAGGGGGGGGCGGAAGAGCCACGTGGACGCCGTTTCGCTCCAGTCAGTGGCGACTGCTCATTGATGACAAGGGAAGCTGAACTTTTGTAAATGTGATAAAATAATTGCTAAAATATGCATGGCTAAACTTAAAGGAAAACTGCACTTTTTTAAGAATGTTGCCCATCATCCACGATCCTTATGTGAAACATGAGCACGTGTTCATTTCCCTTTTCTGTGCATTCTAACAAGAGAAAACCAGTTAGCATGAGACAGCTAACATTGCACGTCATGGGAGGTACCTATTTCGACTATGAAGCCCTCTAAAAAAACCTCTAACAAGGTTTTATGGGTTTATATCCATGCTGTGATCATGCATTAGCAAGTACATTGATGATAACATGTAAGCTTACAGTATCTTGCTATATTTTGATTATTTAAAACATCACTGAAAATTCTTTCCTATGCGCATTGAATTGACATTTAGCCCACAGGAGCTAACGCGACTTCCATTAACAACAGCAGCGACACTTCCGATGTGCGCTCTCACTGGGATGGCTGTGTCTTCCAGCACAATACTTGTGCTCCAGTCCTCAGGTAAAAAATGCTGATAACAAACGAGCATCTTGTTGAGTTTTCGTAGCAAAATTGAGAGCCAGTAGTATCCACTGTTCCGTCTGTCCTCTTGCAGTGACTGGAGGAGTTGTGAGTGATGCTGAGACGAGCGAGGCGCCGTGTTGGTCCGCCAGATAAACATAGTTTTTTGTGTTAGCTACTACAATAACAATATCGCTGTAGCTAGGTTAATATACACGTCACTTATGGAAATGGAACACTGTTGTCATTTTTTGAGGGTTTTTTTCTTCGGGCTTTAGCGTCAAAATAGCTACGTCCCATTTCATGTATTGTTGCAGTAACTTGTTTTCTTTCGTTAGAACACACAGAAAGGGAAATAAATATGTGTTCATGTTTCACATAAGGATTGTGAATGATGGCAAAAAAGTGTGGTTTTCCTTTAAATGTGTAGACATAAAACTGTATTAAAAGTGTCTCTTCTGAAGTGATCTCTCTTCCCACGGCAGCAGCACAAACGCTGCCCATGGTAAGCTCTCGCTTCAGCACATGGAAGCTCACAGCAATAAAGTAAGACCCTGATTGGACAAACAGCAAAAGACGTCACTTCCTTGAGAAGCCGAACTTCACTGGGGGTCTATGGAGCAGGGGTGGTTCTTGATTTTGACTGACGGCAGCCAGAGAAGTCAGCGAAGTTTTTTTCTTCCGGCTTTCCCGGTGACGCAGTCATAGCAGACCAGAAGTCGACGCGTGCGCATAGCTAGTTCTCTCTTTATCTTTGCATAGTATTAATGATTTATGGGAGTGCGTCATTACCACAAAACATCGTAAAACAAGGACCACCTGTATTATGTGTGCGCTGTTTGCCTGGTTGGCTGGTTGGTGCCAACAGGTAAATATCAAGGATGGCACAGGTGCGGTTTGCTTTAAAGGGCCACATGACTCCACCGACAACAACGACTGTCTTGTCATACGTCATCAACACGCCAATAAGGGGTTGACAAGAACTCACGAGCAAACACTGCGCCTCAACTCAAGCTTTCACCTGAACCTGACACAACTCCAAGGGACAGCCTACTGTTTTGTAGCAGTGAAGCTACGAAATAACAGCAAGACCAACCTTGTGAGTACAGCCCACCCACACCTCTTGTAGCACCGTTCCAAGCTCACTCAGATTCATCTGTGTTTTATTTTCAGATTAATATCAATTTCTGGTATTTTGAGAAGCAGCAGGCTGTACGTTTTTTCATGCCAGAAACACTAAACCAGGTGATCATCACTGCTGTTTCCTTGTGCAAATTTAACTAAATTGTCCTCAATGTGTGATAGGACTCCTAAATTGTTGTGCATGTGAGTGGGAACGTGAGGGATAGGCTCCACCCTAACGTGTCATTGATACACCGCGTCTTTCCTGTGTAGGGCAAGAGTGTCACTGTACTGGTTGATGGCCAAGAAGTGGGCCACTGGAATCTCACAGGACAGAAGTATGTCCACAAGGACCTGAGCAGCTGCAGACATTCAGGTGAGCTGTTTAATGGATTAAAATGGATTCCCATTAGTTGATATCACAATAGCAACTAATCTTCCTGGGGTCCATCACACAAAGCACACAAAGCACACAAACATACAGTATATACAGAACACACATACAAAAGACACCCAAAACCAAAAATAATATACAGTGGGGCAAAAAAGTATTTAGTCAGCCACCAATTGCGCACGTTCTCCCACTTAAAAGATGATTGAGGTCTGCAATTTTCATCATAGTTATACCTCAACTATGAGAGACAAAATGGGAAAAAAAAATCCAGAAAATCACATTGTCTGATTTTTAAAAAAATTATTTGCAAATGATGGTGGAAAATAAGTATTTGGCAAATAAGAAAAGTTAATGTCAATACTTTGTTGACATTATGTCACGGAAATAATGTATTTAATGTACATACGTACGTATGACGTATGTCTCCGTTTTGGCATGTCCACCACAATCCTGAGTTGCTTCTACAGATGCACTATCGAAAGTGTCCTTACCGCCTCCATCACTGTTTGGTACGGTAACTGTACAACACGTGATAGGAAGGCACTCCAGCGGGTGATCAAGACCTCACAGAACATTGTTGGGGCAGCCCTCCCCTCACTGCAAGACATTTATAAAACTAGAGTCCTACGAAGAACACACAACCTCATCAAGGACAGCACACATCCACAACACTCATTATTCACACTCCTACCGTCAGGCAGACGCTACAGGAGTTTGAAGTCCAGGACCACAAGGCTGGCAAACAGCTTTTACCCACAGGCCATCAGGCTCCTCAACGAAGCACTCGCACACGCCGCACGCACACACTCATAGCACTTTATTTATTTATTTATTTATTTATTTATTGATTTGTTTGTATTATTTGCTTGTATTAATGTCTCTTCTGTTGTTGTTGCTTAATTTATTGGTATATATGTTTATGTGTTTATGTTTCTTATGTTCTTATTCTTTCATTTGTTTTATTTCTTTTCTTGGGAGAATGAACAGAATAAGATTTTCATTGCATGGTATAACTGCTGTTTTACTATGCACATGACAATAAAACTCTCTTGTATCTTGTATCTTGTATCTTGTATCTTGTTATCTTCCCTTTGTTGGCAATGACAGAGGTCAAACGTTTTCACTAAGTCTTCACAAGGTTTTCACACACTGTTGCTGGTATTTTGGTCCATTCCTCCATGCGGATCTCCTCTAGAGCAGCGATGTGTTGCGGCTGTCGCTGGGCAACACGGACTTTCAACTCCCTCCAAAGATTGTCTATGGGGTTGAGATGTGGAGACTGGCTAGGCCACTCCAGGACCTTCAAATGGTTACGAAGCCACTCCTTGGTTGCCCGGGCGGTGTGTTGGGGATCATTATCATGCTGAAAGACCAGCCACGTTTCATCTTCAATGCCCTTGCTGATGGAATGAGGTTTTCACTCAAAATCACACGATACATGGCCCCATTCATTCTTTCCTTCACCCGGATCAGTCGTCCTGGTCCCTCTGCAGAAAAACAGTCCCAAAGTATGATGTTTCCTCCCCCATGCTTCACAGTAGGTATGGTGTTCTTAGGATTCACTCAGCATTGTTTTTCCCCCAAACACAACAAGTTGAGTTTCTACCAAAAAGTTCTATTTTGGTTTCATCTGACCATATCACATTCTCCCAATCCTCTTCTGGATCATCCAAATACTCTCTAGCAAACTTCAGACGAGTCTGGACATGTGCTGGCTTAAGCAGGGGGACACGTCTGCACTGCAGGATTTCAGTCCCTGGCAGCGTAGTGTGTTACAGATGGTAGCCTTTTTACTTTGGTCCCAGCTCCCTGTAGGTCATTCACTAGATCCCACCGTGTGGTTCTGGGATTTTTGCTCACCGTTCTCGTGATCATTTCTACCCCACGGGGTGAGATCTGAGCCCCAGATTGAGGGAGATTATCCGTGGTCTTGTATGTCTTCCATTTTCTAATAATTGCACAGTTGATTTCTTCACACCAAGCTGCTTACCTATTGCAGATTCAGTCTTCCCAGCCTGGTGCTGGTCTACACTTTTGTTTCTGGTGTCCTTTGACAGCTCTTTGATTTTGGCCATACTGGAGTTTAGAGTCTGACTGTTTCAGGTTGTGGACAGGTCTCTTTTATACTGATAATGAGTTCAAATATGTGCCATTAATACACGTAACGAGTGGAGGACAGAGGAGCCTCTTAAAAAAGAAGTTACAGGTCTGTGAGAGCCAGAAATCGTGCTTGTGTGTAGGTGACCAAATACTTATTTTCCACCATCATTTGCAAATAAATTCTTTAAAAATCAGACAATGTGATTTTCTGGATTTTTTTTTCTCATTTTGTCTCTCATAGTTGAGGTACACCTACGATGAAAATTGGAGACCTCACTCATCTTTTAAGTTGGAGAACGTGCGCAATTGGTGGCTGACTAAATACTCTTTTGCCCCACTGTACATGAAAAACAATACCAATAAAACAGTACAGCACATCAAATCGCAACATCTTACATGAAAACAGCTTACAGTGGTGTGAAAAAGTGTTTGCTCCCTTCCTGATTTCTTTTTTTTCTTCTTTTTTTGCATGTTTGTCACACTGTTGTAACTGCTAATGTTTTCCTTGATCTACCTGTTCCATGTATGTTACTTACTACACCAGTCGTTTCTTTCTTCTTCAGGAAATTCCAAATGGTTGTACTAGTTATGACTAACGTTTGTGCAATGGTCCTGATTGATTTTCCATCTTCTCTCAGATTCACTATTGCTTGTTTTTCCACTCTGGTTTTCATGTCGTTTTCACCTCTAAATGCAGTCTACACAGGCAAAACCTATGCTACCCAATCTGAAACTGAGCGTAGACATTCAGTGCTATTTAATGATTGAATAAGTAATGCAAGAGGACACGCCTGGGCAATAAAACACACCTGACAGTCACATGTTCCAATACTGGTGCTCAGAAAAGGGGTGGGTTAAAACAAAAAGTGCTGTCTTCTCAGGTGTGGCATCCGATCCAGACGTAAATACCTGGGAATAAAAGCAGAAAAGTTGCTCTCGGGTCTTGTATTTGTCTTTTGAGGTCAAACCCAAATCAGTCTACAACAGAAATAAAGAAATTAACTTCACTGTGCCAATACTTCTGGAAGCCACTGTAGAACCAACTAGAAGTTAGTTGTTTCTTCATGGACAAATACCACAAACTTCATTGAAATGAAAGGTACAGGCTTCGTTATTAGGATACCGTCAAAAGCTGATGTTACTGAAAACAATAATCTTCTGGCTCCATTTTACCTGGTCATGTTCAGTCAATCATTGCTCCTTGCCCGCAAAACTAGACTTCAATGCAGAGGAAATCATTTTATTTATGTCTTTCAATATTTGGAAAACACTTGAATGTGCCCAAAAATAAAACACAAGTCATTCTTATCTCTCTGTGTCACTGCCAAAATGAATGATGATCAATTAATCATTTGTCTTTTGCAGGTGTCTTATATTAACCTGGCACCGTGGCTTGTGACGTCCAAGGCACCTACATAAACTGCAGCGAAAGAGCAGTCCTTGAAGCCATTCCTCAACAAAATGACCTGTAAATATCAGACTTCTTTTCGACTGTAGTTCACTTTTAATATTCTGAGAGACAAACAGTCATAATTAAATGGTCATTGTTTCTCGTTAGGTGTGTGAATGGTGCAATATGCACTGTGACCGCTTCCACCATCGTTGATCACCATGGGAACACGACGTTAGTAGAGGATCGATGTGCCTACAGTTTGCTGTCAGAGTCAGGGGTCCAGGTGGTGGGTGTCGTTCAGGAACGCCGTCGTAAAGATGTGATGTTTTTGGACCGCGTCATCATCCATCATCCAGACGTTGACATCCACCTGGGACAAGGTGGGAGGGTTGAGGTGAGCTCCAGCGTTTTAGTTGATGTGCTCTAAAAAGGCTGTTTATCACACTTACTGACATAGTGGTCACCTGCTGAATGGAACAGGAAAGAGGAAATGCAGCTGCTTGAGGACAAACAAAGTCTCCAAACTCAAGACAGGAAGTGAATGGTGTGTTGATCACATGATCATTGTTTGCTCCATTTGTCTCTTTGTTATAATGCAGGCCAACAACGCACAGCTGAAGCTCAGCAATTCACCTGAGGCGCATCACGGTGTGGACTTCATGAAGGATGAAACTGGAGTGACCGCCAACATGACTCACTCCAACTACTCCACCTTGGTCTTCTTTGATGGATACACAGTTCACATCCACACCACACATTCATGGATGCTCAAAGGTTTTGCCGACTCTTGATGATAAACCAACAGCTGTCACATGCACACTGACAATCTCTCCTCTGACTATCCGTGATCAGTCGATAAGGGGCTGCAGGGTTTATGCGGAAACTTCAGCCAGTCTTCGATTGACACAAAAGACTTGGAGTTCAGTTCTTCTAGGTAAGAACATGTCTTTACAGAGAACAGACCTGGGAAACACTCTAGAACAACTGCTATTTGTCTCCCGCTAGTTGTGAGGTACAGTTCAATGACACTGTTGACAGCAGCATCAACTGCCCCACAGTCAATGAACGGTGAGCAGAGACACAACTGAAACCCTCGTCTTGAGGGGGTGTTCCTCCAGTCGTCACTCTAGCTTGATCCTTCCATCTAACACAACAGCTGTGAACTTCTGAGAGGATGGCACTTCAGTGACTGCCAGGCTGACATCAATCCAGAGCCATACATCATCTCCTGCAACAGCACTCTGTGCCAATACCCCGATGTGGATGGTCTTAGGTGCCAGTTTCTAGAGGCCTACACTAAAGCCTGCAGCCTGAAGAACCACACTGTGGCCGACTGGAGAACAATGGCGAACTGCTGTAAGACCATCTGTCGATCAACTTAATGCAAGTACTCCAAATGAAGTCACCCTTGAGTAGTCACTACTATGGCCTGACTATGAAAGTACACTACATATGGAGATGAAATATGAGGTAGAACTTGTTAGAACTTCATCAATAAATGACTGACATTAACAAATCGTTCCACTGGCCACTCAGGCCTTCTGTAATGACACCCTCTGTGTGGATCATGAGTTCTGTGCTGAGGGCCTCAGTGGTGACATCAGATGCTTCTGTAGAGACATTTTTGTTTCTGACTACAGATCCAACAACTCTTTGGGTAAGAACAGCTAGTCAGCATGATCACATAATGACCACCCTGTGGAACCAAAACAAGTCCTGCCCTAAATGTATTGGTTTCCAGTCTTATGACATATTGTGACATATTGAATAAAGTTCCATGTTTCATTTCCTTGGTTTGTTCAGGCCAACCGGTGGTCTGCAGTCCAAATTCTGCTTCAATGACTCTGCTTGGTTGTCTCCTGGAGGAAATAGATGTTGACTATTCTGACTTACACCTCAATGAGGACTCCTGCAGAGGTGACAGAGACATGAACCACATGGTGACCTTCCGTTTCAACCAGAGCAACGTCTGTGGGGTGGAGGTCATGGTGTGTATCCCTGCTCTTGTAGCTGACCTTCAGTCATATCACATCTTCACACTCGTTGGTGATGCTACAAGATGATGCTCAGGATGAAGCCACCTTCTTAGTTTCCTGTAATGTTGCTGATTTACAAGGCAGTTAGTGTCCTCACAAAGAAACACAGTTTGAATCTCTGTGACCTGGCAGGCCAACAACAGCCACGTGGTTTATAAGAACAACTTCACCATAGAAGGGGGCACCACTGATGTTATTGATAGGTTCAACCAGTTTGACACTTTGGACTTCTCCTGCTTCAGCGGTCAACCTGACATTCAGAGCATGGCCTTCAAGATCAGAGCCAAGTGAGTCCTTCAACAGCCTTGAGGCCATGACAAGACATTCCGGAGTCTGTGATAGGATTTGATTGTCATCCTTATGTTCTTGTATGCGTGTCCTCTGCAGCTCTGTGGTCCAGCAGATGATATCTGGATCTTGGAATTACAGTGTCAAAATGACAGCCTACACTGATGCTGACCACAGACATGCTGTCACGTCAGATACTGAAATCCAGATGAACCAGACCGTCTTTGTGGAGCTGAAGGTGTACGACCTGCTTGACAACCTGGTCAACTTGGTGACTGACTCCTGCTGGGCAACCAGCAGATCATCTCCCACTGAGGCTCTGAGATACAATATGATCACTGATGGGTGAGACAGGATGGCCCAAACTACTCCTGAAAGTGAAGCGTCTGTGTAGGCTCTCAGTCGTACAGGAGTTGTCCATCGACAACTTGTTGAAAGACATGACTTTACTTTCAGGAGGAAAAGGCTTCTTGAGACGTCATTATTGGAAATTTGCCTTAACACTACATATTTTCAGTTTAGAGGGAAATTTTACAGACAAATTCATGGTTGTGCTATGGGCTCATCAGTCTCACCCCTAGTGGCGAATCTGTACATGGAAGAGATGGAGAAACAGGCTCTCACATCCTTCTCAGGGACAAAACCATTATTATTCACACTCCTACCGTCAGGCAGACGCTACAGGAGTTTGAAGTCCAGGACCACAAGGCTGGCAAACAGCTTTTACCCACAGGCCATCAGGCTCCTCAACGAAGCACTCGCACACGCCGCACGCAACACACGCACACACTCATAGCACTTTATTTATTTATTTGTATTAATGTCTCTTCTGTTGTTGTTGCTTAATTTATTGGTATATATGTTTATGTGTTTATGTTTCTTATGTTCTTATTCTTTCATTTGTTTTCTTTCTTTTCTTGGGAGAATGAACAGAATAAGATTTTCATTGCATGGTATTACTGCTGTTTTACTATGCACATGACAATAAAACTCTTGAATCTTGAATCTTGAATCTTGAAAACCAAGGCACTGGTTTAGATACGTGGATGACACCTTTGTCATAATCAAAAAACAGGAAATTCAGTCTTTCACAGATCACATCAATGCGGTGGACACCAATATCAAATTTACTCGTGAGGACGCTAAAGAGAAGCAACTAGCCTTCTTAGACTGCAAGGTAATTATAGGAGAGGACAGACAGCTACTTCCAGAGGTCTTTAGAAAGGCCACACACACTGACCAATACCTGCTTTTTGAATCAAACCATCCACTACAACATAAACTAAGGGTTATTAGGACCCTCCAACATAGAGCGGAACAAATACCAACTAGTGCTGAGGGAAGGAAAAAGGAGACACAACATGTCCAGAGAACACTCTCAACCTGTGGGTACCCACGGTGGGCTTTTAACAAATGTCAAAAGAAGAGAGTAGGGAAAGAAACCCAAAAGCCCACAGAAGCAAAAAGGAGAGGAGTGGTAGTCCCTTATGTAGCGAGGGTCTCCGAAAAACTCCAGAGGATCTTATGGCAACACAAAATTCTTACCTATTTCAAACCAGTAAATACCCTGAGACAAAAATTTGTGCATCCCTAGAGACAAGGCTCCAAACCAAAAACAGAGCAATGTGGTCTATTCCATCCACTGTAAAGATGAGGAATGCAAAGAGCACTACATTGGGGAAACTAAGCAAATGCTCCAAAAAAGGCTGTATCAACACCACAGGGACAAGATCTGCTCATCTGTTGATGGACTAGATCAGGAGTTTGCACTAGATACACCAACATGCTTCGAGTTGTCAGAACCTCTCTTATCTCCCAACAATCACCATTAATAGGAGTTCACATTCTTGTGACTCTGCACACGATAAAGGAAAATGAATGAATAAACAAGTCTTATGTGTCTCTGGTATCTCTATTCAAGGTGTCTTTACATCAACACATTCTCAACTGCAGCAAAAGTCATGAGTTGCTCTTCTGTTTGTGAGCAGATGTTCAATGATGATCATCTGGTGAAGGTGCAAGTCAATGGAGAGGGAACATCCAGCTACTTCTCCTTCAATATGTTCCACTTCTCTGGTCGAGGTCATGGGATTTACCTGCACTGCAAACTCCATCTGTGTGCCAAGCAGAATGTCACCTGCGGCCCGGTACAACAAAATTCCGCACCAATTCTCATTGGTTGAAAATGTATTAATCAGCATGTAACATTTATCAAGCAAAGGCTAAAATAGCAACCTTTGTTTTGTGAACATCATGTTGGCTTTGTCTTGAACTTTGTCTCAGAGTTGTGGTGGCCCTGCTAAGAGAAGAACACACAGGTCCTCCAGATCTGAATATGTTCATGACAGCCACACCCTCATCAGCATGTCCTGGACCAATTAGGTAAGACACGCCTTTGCCGCTGACATGTGACCAACGAGGTCTGATTGCGTAATAGTTCTGCTTGTTTTCTCAGGTTGTTTGCATGGTGACTTGGACCGACTTACACGGTGTGCCAGATGTTGCTTGATGAAGAAGCTTCATGTTTGAATCTGTGTAGTTTTGACTGGAACTTGTCAGACCAGGGTAGAGTTCTTAAAGGTTTTTCCCTCAGATGAACATCAGCTGGATCACACTCCTCAGCCTCTCCTAGAAAGTTTATTCCAGACTGCTGGTGAGAAAAGTGTGACTATTAGCCGAACCTCTTTGTCAAGTTTGGTAGAAATCCCCCAGCCACACGGCACTTTTCAGACAAATGATACAGTAAATGTAATTGTATGTTAAGGAATTAGCAAGTTAATCGCATGCAAGTGTGTCAGGTTAGGTGTGATTGTCCGCTGGGCTCCTCCTCTCTTTGAAAGTACCTGTAAATGTATAAAAACAAATGTAACAACGTAAATGTCATTGCTTTCAAATGCTTGGTGATTTACAAAATGTTGGGACACATATAGTTTTAATGCTTAAAAATGGGGAAAAATGAAAATGACACTGCAAAAACTAAGACTGAATCCCAATTCTTCCCCTTACCCCTCATCTTAATCCTTACCCCTAGGGTTTGCACATTCACGAGAATCAAGTGGTGTCTCAATTCTCCTTAAAGCGAGGGGTTAGGTGTAAGTGCTAAGGATTACATACCCCTTGATAACGAGTGTGACCACACTTGAAACTAAGGGGTAGGCGGAGCTACAAAACCCGCTGGAAAGACGGAAGCGTAGAGGCCGAAAGAAACACAAAAATGTAAGTAATTACGCATGATTATTGAGTTTCACAGTAACGTCACTCATGGTTTATTCTAAATTCAATCATTTGCTACTCCATGTAAATATTCGCCATGTTTTGACTTGTTGGTTTTCGCGAGGTATACCTGTAACTAGCCGGCTAACACCGATATCTGACACTACAATCTACGGCATTTAATAAATGATTAGACAATGGTTAAATAGCGACCACATTAGCCTGTTCATTGTAAGTTGTATTTTAAAATAAATTGCTCGCTAGTGAGGGGAATCTACACTACTGAACTGGCCGAGAGAGTGCCAATGTTTATGACTGACTAACGTGCCCCCTTTCTAGGCCACGACGGATGGATATCCGCCGCTGTATATAACTTGCTTCATGCGTGCTTGAAAGAAGTAACCAACATAACTAACATGCCAGCATGAAGAGATGGAAGCTGCTTGGAGGCCGAGTGGTTAGTATGTTAACACCACAATCAGGCAGTTAGGTTCAAATCCTCATCAAATCCTCATCGGAATTCAAGAGTCTTATTGTCATCCATCCATTTTCTATACCGCTTCTCCTCATTAGGGTCGCGGGGGCATGCTGGAGCCTATCCCAGCTGACTTCGGGCAACAGGCGGGGTACACCCTGGACTGGTCGCCAGCCAATCGCAGGGCACATATAGACAAACAATCATTCACACTCACATTCATACCTATGGACAACTTAGAGTCACCAATTAAACTCACATGCATGTTTTTGGAATGTGGGAGGAAGCCGGAGTACCCGGAGAAAACCCACGCACGGGGAGAACATGCAAATCTCCACACTGAAATGCCCAGGGGAGAATCGAACCCAGGTCTTCCCGATCTCCAAGCTGTTACTGTGTTAGCCAACCTGCTAACCACTAGACCACCGTGCGGCACTCTTATTGTCATATGCATAGTAAAACAGCAGTTATACTATGCAATGAAATTCTTATTCTGTTCATTCTCCCAAGAAAAGACAGAAAACACAAGAAAGAATAAGAACATCAGAAACATAAATACCAATAAATTAAGTAACAACAAAAGAAGAGACATTAATACAAATAAATAATACAAATAAATAAGTAAATAAATAAATAATAAAGTGCTATGAGTGTGTGCGTGTGTTGCGTGCGGCGTGTGTGAGTGCTTCGTTGAGAAGCCTGATGGCATGTGGGTAAAAGCTGTTTGCCAGCCTTGTGGTCCTGGACTTCAAACTCCTGTAGCGTCTGCCTGACGGTAGGAGTGTGAATAATGAGTGTTGTGGATGTGTGCTGTCCTTGATGAGGTTGTGTGTTCTGCGTAGGACTCTGTCTTGCAGTGAGGGGAGGGCTGCCCCAACAATGTTCTGTGAGGTCTTGATCACCCGCTGGAGTGCCTTCCTATCACGTGTTGTACAGTTACCGTACCAAACAGTGATGGAGGCGCTAAGGACACTTTCCATAGTGCATCTGTAGAAGCAACTAAGGATTTTGGTGGACATGCCAAATTTCGTCAGTCTTCTCAGGAAGTACAGTCTCCTTTGGGACTTCTTCAGAATTTGTTGGGTGTTGTGAGACCAGGTGAGGTCCTCGCTGATGTGTGCCAAGGAACTTGAAGGTTTTCACCCTCCACCTCAGTCTCATCAATAAACAGGGGTCTATGCGGATCCTTTTCCCTTGTTCTTGGGTCGATGATCATCTCTTTAGTCTTATCTGTATTTAGAAGGAGATTGTTATCATGACACCAAGCTATGAGGTCCGCCACCTCTCTTCTGTATGATGTTTCAACACCACCAGTGATCAGTCCAATGACTGTAGTGTCATCCGCAAATTTAATGATGCTGGTGTTGTTCTGGGAGGCCACGCAATCGTAGTTGAAGAGCGTGTAGAGGAGCGGACTCAGCACACACCACTGTGGGGTCCCAGTGCTCACAATTCTTGAGCTGGATGTGTGATTGTGGACACTGACTGACTGGGGCCTGCCTGTTAGAAAGTTAAACACCCAGTTACAGAGGGAGGGTGACAGGCCAAGTGTGAGGAGCTTATTTGTGAGTTTGTGGGGGCTGACTGTATTAAAAGCAGAGCTATAGTCTATAAATAGCATTCTGACGTATGTGTCCTGGCCCTGTAGGTGAGAAAGGGCTGTGTGGATGGCAGTGTTGACTACATCATCCGTGACCGGTTCTGGCGGTATGCAAACTGTAGAGGGTCCGCAGTGGTCCGGATGCTATTTTTGATGTGGGTCATGACTATTCTTTCAAAGCACTTCATTACAATAGGAGTGAGTGCTATAGGGCGATAGTCATTCAAGCAGGTCACGTTGCTCTTCTTGGGTACGGGCACTATGGTAGTGGACTTAAAGCAGGTCGGTACAGATGCTTGTGCAAGCGACAGGTTAAATATGTCAGCAAGCACATCAGCTAGCTCTGATGAGCAAACCCGAAGTGCACGTCCTGAGATGTTGTCTGGGCCTGCTGCTTTTCGTGGGTTTGTTTTGTTTAGAACCCTGCGCACATCAGCTGATGTCACCATGAGAGGTGAGTCCTGTGTGCTCCCCAAGTCCAGCCACCCTCTCTGCTCATCAGGAGTTTGGGTGTCAAAGCGGGCATAGAACTCATTCAGCTCATCTGGAAGTGTGGTTTGGCTGGATGTGGCTACGCTACTCCGCTGTCGATAGTCTGTGATGTGCTGGAGCCCCGCCCACATGTGCCGAGGGTCTGAGGTGGAACACATCTGTGCGGAACTCGCCCGCTCCCTGTTTTGTACTTGCTTCTTTCCATATGCATGATAGGTTAATTGGACACTCTAGAAATGTAGGAAATTACAATAAAACTCCTACATCTCCAATATGTATAAGTATTTTGCTTAAATTTACTCTCAAAAAAGCACATTTTATCTCAATTTAAGAGTCTTATAAGAGCATTTGGCTTACTTCTTACCTTGTAATAAGAACATTTTACTTAAATCTAGCTATGTGATTAAGAACAACTTGCTTATTTTAGGGCTCATATTCTTAAAAGTCACAAGAAAAATATTCTAGTTATACGAATTCTAGCCAGTCAAATTTTACTTACCTCATTGGCAGAACTTCTTGCTTGATATAAGAAAAGTTGTCTCATTTTAAGATAATTTGGGCTTCTTTCAAGTATGGCTGTTTTTGCAGTGTAGCAATAGTTAACAGATGGAAAGACCCCACCTGAATGACAGATTAGGGGAAAGAGTCAACTTTTGACCCAGCAACAGTACACCATTTGAACAAGGGATTTGAGGTCCAAGAACTTCCATAATAGTGCTTTGTGCCACCAAATGGTGTTGCTCAATCGGACTGGTAGAAACCACCTCCTCACAACAGCTGCTCAACTTCGAGACAGAGAGACGCCAAGGTCACGAGGGCTCCCACGACCCAGGACAGTGGCACCGACGGTCTGCAGCTGATCTTCCTCAACATCACCAACAGACAATTTTGCCCGTTCCTACCAGAATCGCGGTGCTGCCAAACATTTGGTATCTGCTAACCAGTAGATTCCAGTAGATCAAAATAAAATTTGATATTACAATAGAACATTGTCTGTGTGCCTGCAATTATACAAATAGGAATCATACCAATATTGTCTCCTACTACTAAATGAGCGCCATGCTTGCAGTGGTATGTGGTTTGCTTCATTTTCGTCAGAATGTCCTTGGAGTACAGCCTTTGTTGACAATGTAACCCAGATCACAAGCATCAACCAGTCGCTGGCACATGACTTCAATCAGTATTGTGATTCGCTGTTGCTGCGGCCAGGTGCAGGCAATCAGTGGCTCCTGTTGTAGCCTGCGGCAGACTCAAGCGGCATAAGAGAGAATAAGAGAGAGAATAAGAGAGAAAGCAGGAAAAAATGGGAAAATCAATCAAAAGTCAAAATATGAAGAGAAGAGTTGTAATCTAGCAAGGAAAAAAGCCATAATTTCATAGTAGGAGGAAAAATGTCATTTTAGTAGCATGAAGTTGAAATATTAAAGAAAAAAGGTTTTATTGTCAAAAACAATGAACAATGAAAGTTGTCATTTTTGGAAACTTAGTTTGGGGGAAAATGTATAACATGGGAATAATATTAAATAATAAGAGAAAAAATTTACAAGAAGAAAATTGAATTGTTTGAAAAAAAAATCAACAGCAGAAATGTTACTGAGTAAAGTCAAAATATTAAGCGAAAAAAAAATGTTTTCTAATGAGAAAAATTTTTATGAGAATAAACTTGTAACATGAGGAAAAATATCATTTTAGTAACAACGTTCAAATAAAGAAGAAATACATTGTTTTAAAAGATAAAAATATTACGGGAATAAAGTTATAATTGCAAGAACATTTACAAGAGGAAAGCCGAAATGAAATAGTTGGAAAATTTAAAAAAACACTGGAAATGGAAAAAACAGCTATAATTTTACGGGAATAAAAAACATGCATTTTAGGCTAATTGGAAACTCTATCCCCTCCGTGAATCACCACCTTACCGTGGTGGAGGGGTTTGTGTGCCCGAGTGATCCTAGGAGCTATGTTGTCTGGGGCTATATGCCCCTGGTAGGGTCTCCCAAGGCAAACAGGTCCTGGGTGACGGGCCAGACCAAGGGTGATTCAGAAGACCCGTATGAATAAACACACGAGGAGAGACCGCACCTCGCCCGGAAGTGGGATACCGGGGCCTCAACCTGGAGCCAGGCCTGGGGGAGGGGCTCGCAGGCGAGCGTCTGGTGGTCGGGCTTTCACCCGTGGGACCCGGCCGGGCTCAGCCCAAAGAAGCCACACGGGATCTCCCCCCCGTAGACCCACCACCTGTGGGGCAAGCATAAGGGTCCGGTGCATTGCGTTTTGGGTGGCGGTCGAGGGCGGGCACCTAGGCGACCTAGTCTTCGGCGGCCAAATCTGGTTCTTGGGACATGGAACGTCACTTCTCTGGCGGGGAAGGAGCCCGAACTTGTGAGAGAGGTTGAGACATTCCGACTAGATATAGTCGGACTCACCTCGACCCACAGTTTGGGTTCTGGATCCAAACTCCTCGAGAGGGGCTGGACCTTGTTCTACTCTGGAGTTGCTGCAGGGGAGAGGCGGCGAGCTGGTGTGGGCTTATTAATAGCCCCCTGGCTCGGTGCCTCTGTGTTGGAGTCATCCCCGGTAAACGAGAGGGTCATTTCCCTACGCCTTCGGGTTGGGGAAAGGGTCCTGACTGTCGTTTGTGCGTACGCGCCAAACGGCAGTTCAGAGTACCCAGCCTTCCTGGAGTCCATCAGAGGGGTGCTGGAGAGCACCCCAACTGGTGACTCTGTCGTTTTGCTGGGAGACTTCAACGCCCATGTGGGCAATGACAGTGTGACCTCGAGGGGCGTGATTGGGAGGAACGGCCTCCCCGATCTGAATCCGTGCGGTGTGATGTTGTTGGACTTCTGTGCAAACCACAGTTTGTCCATCACAAACACCATGTTCCAGCATAAGGATGTCCATAAGTGCACATGGCACCAGGACACCCTAGGCTGCAGGTCTATGATCGACTTTGTAGTCGTATCATCAGACCTGTGTCCGCATGTTTTGGACACACGGGTAAAGAGAGGGGCTGAGCTGTCAACTGATCACCACCTGGTGATGAGTTGGATTAGATGGCGGGGGAGGATGTCGGACAGACCCGGGAGACCCAAAGGTGTAGTGAGGGTGTGCTGGGAACGTTTGGCAGAGTCTCCTGTTCGTCGAGTCTTCAGCTCTCACCTCCGGCAGAGCTTCTCCTGCATCCCGGGGGAGGACGAGGATATCGAGTCCGAATGTGCTCTATTCCGTGCCTCCATTGCTGAGGCAGCCGATCGGAGCTGCGGCCGCAAGTTGGTCGGTGCCAGTCGTGGCGGCAAGCCCCGAACCCGATGGTGGACACCAGAGGTCAGGGCTGCCGTCAAGCTGAAGAAGGAGTCCTATCGAGCATGGATAGCTTGTGGGACTCCTGAAGCAGCTGACGGGTACCGGCAGGCCAAGCGGCACGCGGCTTCGGCGGTGGTCGCGGCAAAAACTCAGGTGTGGGAGGAGTTCGGTGAGGCCATGGAACACGACTTTCGGTCGGCCTCGAAGAGGTTCTAGCAAACCGTCCGGCGCCTCAGAAAGGGGAAGCGGTGCCCGGTCCACACTGTTTACAGTGGGGACGGGAGCCTGCTGACCTCGACCGAGGATATAGTTGGGCGGTGGAAGGAATACTTTGAGGCCCTTCTCAATCCCACTGACATACCTTCCATAGAGGAAGCAGAGACTGAGGATATGAACGTGGATAGTTCCATCACCGTGGCTGAGGTATCTGGGGTAGTCAAAATGCTCCCCAGTGGCAAAACTCCGGGGGTGGACGAGTTTCGCCCTGAATTCCTCAAGGTTCTGGATGTTGTGGGACTGTCTTGGCTGACACGTCTCTTCAACATTGCGTGAAAGTCGGGAACAGTACCTCTGGATTGGCAGACTGGGGTGGTGGTCCCCCTTTTCAAGAAGGGTGACCGGAGGGTGTGTTCCAACTATAGGGGGATCACACTCCTCAGCCTCCCTGGGAAAGTCTATTCCAGGGTGCTGGAGAGAAGGGTACGACCGTTAATCGAACCTCGGCTACAGCAGGTGCAATGTGGTTTTCGTCCTGGTCGCGGAACACTGGACCAGCTCTACACCCTTGCAAGGGTCCTGGAGGGTACTTGGGAGTTTGCCCAACCGGTCTACATGTGCTTTGTGGACCTGGAAAAGGCATTCGACCGTGTCCCTCGCGGTGTCCTGTGGGGGGTGCTCCGGGAGTATGGGATTGGTGGCGCGCTACTACGTGCCATTCAGTCCTTGTACATCCGGAGCAGGAGCCTGGTTTGCATTGCCAGTAGTAAGTCAAGCCTGTTTCCGGTGAACCTCCGCCAAGGCTGCCCTTTGTCACCGATTCTGTTCATAATTTTCATGGACAGAATTTCTAGGCGCAGCCAAGGTGTCAAGGGAGTCCAGTTCGGGGGCATTAGGATCTCATCTCTGCTATTCGCAGACGATGTAGTCCTGATGGCCTCATCGGGCTCTGACCTGCAGCGTTTACTGGGACGGTTTGCATCTGAGTGTGAAGCTTCTGGGATGAGACTCAGCACCTCCAAATCCGAGGCCATGGTTCTCAGTCGGAAAAGGGTGGATTGCTCCCTCCGGGTTGGGAATGAGGTCCTGCCCCAGGTGGAGGAGTTCAAGTATCTTGGGGTCTTGTTCACGAGTGAGGGAAGGTTGGAGCGTGAGGTCGATAGGCGGATCGGCGCAGCGTCTGCAGTAATGTGGTCGCTGTACCGGACCGTCGTGGTGAAGAGAGAGCTGAGCCGGAAGGCAAAGCTCTCAATTTACTGTTCAATCTATGTTCCCACCCTCACCTATGGTCATGAGCTTTGGGTCATGACCGAAAGAACAAGATCGCGGATACAAGCGGCTGAAATGATTTTTCTTCGTAGGGTAGCGGGACTCACCCTAAGAGACAGGGTGAGGAGCTCAGTTATCCGGGAGGAGCTTAGAGTAGAGCCGCTGCTCCTTCACATCGAGAGGAGTCAGCTGAGGTGGCTCGGGCATCTAGTCCGGATGCCTCCCGGACGCCTCCCTGGTGAGGTGTTTCGGGCATGCCCAGCCGGGAGAAGGCCCCGGGGAAGACCTAGGACACGCTGGAGGGATTATGTCTCACAGCTGGCCTGGGAACACCTTGGTGTCCTCCCGGTGGAGCTGGAGGAGGTGGTCGGGCTTCCCTACTGAGACTGCTGCCCCCGCGACCCGGACCCGGATAAGCGGAGGAAAATGGAATGGAATGGAATGGAATGGAAACTCTATATCTCATTGTCCATAGGTGTGAATGGTTGTTTGTCTACACGTGCCCTGTGATTGGTGACCAGTCCTGGGTGTAGCCCGCCTCTCACATGTGACCTTGAATAGGATCAGTGGTAGACCATGGATGAATGAGAAGAGCTTTAGAGTTGCCAGACTATAAATCAGTCAACTGTCTTGGACGATGACAAACTAAAGTACATTGCATATAGTAGTAGATGCATGCTACTTAAGATAGCCCAATTGTATCATATTGCTCAGCAAAGTCATAGTATTTCTCAGTGGTTCAGGAATTTTCTTTCTTATATTTTGTAAACATCAACTGATTGTATTGTTTCTTAAAAAATACTGATATGCTCAAGTTTTTTAGTGTTGTGCAAGAGTATAGGTGTTTTAAGTTTAATTTTTCCCTAAGGTCATATTTATCTTCACCTGATCAGAAAAGTAAATAGTGTTTTTGGGTAACAGATTATTTTTTGCTTTATGTATAATTTTAGCTCTTTGAAGGTTTACCAGGCCAACAAATTTTAATATTTGTGATTTTAGGAATAAAGGCTTTGTATGTTCTCTGTAAGCAGCATTATGGATGATCCTAACTGATGTTTTTTGTTGTACAATTAGTGAAGTCTGCTTTTATAGTTGATACCCATGTCTCTGCACAATAAGTTAGATATGGTAAGACAAGAGAATGGCGTGATTTTTGGAAAAGTACGCATTTTGCTTTATTCAATATTGAGATTTCTTGCCACTTTATACTGTATATTTTTAATGTGGGATTTCCAACTCATTTTGTCATCCATTATAACACCTAAAAATGTATTTCCATTCACTCTGTCAATGTCCACGCTATCAATTTGTATTTGTGTGTAAGTATCCTTTTCTGCTATCACCAAATAGCATTATTTTAGTTTGCCTCAGGTTTAGGGATAATCTGTTTTTATCAAACCAGCATTTTAGTACGGTTATTTGATCTGTGATTTTTTTTAGTAGCTCTTGTGTGCCCTCTCCAGAACAGAATGCAGTCATGTCATATGCAAATAATACTAGCTTTAGGTCTTTAGCGGCTTTACAGATATCATTTATGTATAAGCTGAACAGTTTTGGGTCCAGTACTGAACCCTGGGGTACGCCACATGATATATTTAAGCTTGCAGATGTATATTCTCCGATAACATATTGCTTCCTGTTTGCTAAGCAGCTTTTTAAATCCATAAATAGTGCAGCTGTACACTCTCTACGGTCAATAGCGTTGGTCATTTTCTCAGTTATTTCAATGAGTGCCATGGAAGTTGAAATGTTAGCTCTGTGTCCCGTATTGGCTGTCCGTGATTAATTCATTCTTATTTATCATTTTTTCTAGCCTGTTGTTGAATAGCTTTTTGATGATTTTAGAAAATTGTGGCAATAAAGAAACTGGTGGGTAATTAGTGAATTGATGTTTAGCTCCAGTTTTGAAAATTGGTACTACTTTAGCCATTTTCATTTTATTTGGAAACGTAGCAATCTGAAATGATAAGTTACTAATGTGTTTTTTGTCACACCAGTGAGGAACGTGGAGTTTGGATTCCTGTCTATACTTCCATCTCCTCCTTGTGTTGACAAGTAATTTGGGAACGTTTCTTACGGAACATTTCAACCACCTCGTTCATATGATCATTTTTGTCATTTGCATGTATAAAATATGGAGGGTAATCTGCTTTCTTGGTTCCATTCCTGATAATACTGTTTAAGATGCCCCATGTTGCTGTAATGTTATTTTCATTGTTGTCTAATACGTTACTAATTCTCCCTTACATAGTCTTAAAATATATGATAACTTGTTTTTGTACGTCTTATACTTACAGTATTTTCTGCTTCTTTAGTTTTTAGAATTATAAATCTCCTATATAATGTGTTTTTTCTTCTTACAAGCATTGGAGACACTTTGTCATCCACAGTTGAATTCTCGTCTTTTGTTTGTTAGACGATTCTCTCAAAGGACAGTGCACATCATAGAGCTTCATATAAATATCTACAAAGTGCTCGTATGCTTCATTTACATCTTTTTTTACAATAGACACATTCCCAATGTTGTTCTTCCAGATCTTACTTAAAAACGTGTTCATGTCTTTGAATTGTCTTTTTTGTTTTCCACCGTTCTCCTCCTGTATGTTTCATTGTAAATTGAAAACACTGGAAGATGATCACTGATGTCAGTTATTACGAGGCCACTAGTTGTGTTGTTATCAAAACCATTAGTGAAAATGTTATCAATTAGCGTGGCACAATGATCTGTTATTCTGCTTGGTCTGGTTATTTCAGAATATATACTGTATTTTCACGACCATGAGGCATTTTGTCCAAAATGGGCGGGGCTCCTTATAATGCAGCGCGCCTCATGTGTGTTCTGAGTTCCAAAATCTGTAAGTGTTGCTGTGTGACTTTTATGAGCGCTCCGCTCGACTGACTGGGAGTGTCTCCTGCCGACACTCTGCTTGTATAGAGGAAAGGAAAGGTGGACGTGACTGAGGAGGCTAAAGGCACGCCCCAGTAGTTATATAAGTATATTTTATGAAACTGCGCCATCTATCCAGACAAAAACATCCAGCCCAACTACATCACCAACATGGACGACGTGCCGCTCACTTTCCACATCCCGGTGAACCACACTGTAGAGAAGGGGACCAGCACGGTAGATACACACAACGTTGCACGAGAAGTCGGTTTTTACTGTTGTACTTGGTTGCCATGGTAATGGACAGAAACTGCTACCTGTGGTGATTTTTAAGACGAAGATGCTGCCTAAAGAAAAGTTTCCAGTCGGACGAATCAAAGGGGCTGGAAGGACGAGGAGAAAATGGCTGAGTGGCTGAGTGGCTGAGTGACGTGTATGGAAAGAGATCGCATGTTTTTTTCCCACACGTCAGCACAGCCGCTGTGAAAAACCAAATGCAGCAAATGAACTCGGAGCTTGACATCATTCTGGGAGGCTTGACGAAGGAACACCAACCGCTGGACATCGGTGTTAAGCACGGCGTTTAAAGTGAAGTTGCGAGCGGCGTGGGAGCGATGGATGACAGCTAGCGAACACAGCTTCAAAAACGGCAGCACTATTACACCCTGTCTGTACAAAATAACCTTAAAGAGGCGTATGATAGTCAAGTTGTTTTAACTACAACAAAACATGCTGGGAAATGCATCATCTGCCCATTCCACAGCTGCAATTACGTATGGGTTACACAGCTGATGGATTGTGATGATTTTGTGTTGATTTAAAATACTGTAGCTTTTGCCTGGACATTGAGAGAATGACGAAGAGGTGGTCGAACAACAATCGCTTTATTGAAACCAACAACTACGCCAAAACACCCATAGTTGGATATCCACGGACTATCAGAAAGTAGACATTTACTGTAGATCAGAAATGAATGGACACGAAAAAATGCACAAAAAATGTCCATCCACAGAAGGGAAGTTTAAAAAAATGCACGTCCACATGAAAACATATTCATCAGCTATCATGCGCATTTGATCCCAACCTGAAAACGTAACCACAGGGAGGCATTATATTAGTATGTTCCAATCCTGGCACTGCGTGTGCTGGACGCCGAGATAAAAGGTGTGCAGGGTGCTTACTTTTCAAGTCGTCAGTGCTAATGGGACATTTTCTCAAAATCTGACCATATTAACTACTATATTTTCAACCTGGATTATTGGGGCATGTTCTGTCATGTTCACAACTTCAAATGAGCATCTCTGTGTGTGTGTGTGTGTGTGTGTGTGTGTGTGTGTGCACTGATGATGCATATGAGTGTGCTTTATTCACCAGTTATGTTGTTTAAAAGGACAAGAAGGTTTGAAGCTTTTCCATATTTCAATATGCAGAAATATACACGTGTTGAAAATTTCAGGATACACAATAAGAAAGATGCAAAGTTGCGAGGTGGGGTAGGGGATAGTGACCAGTTCGGCTCACAACCTAAAGTAGGCTTGGTGTGGTGTCTTGTGTGCTGCAATACTGCCCTCTCCTGTGTTTCTGTTGCAGTACACGCTCTACACCATCATGATGAGCAGACAAGCAACACCTGGGACTAATGGGCAACGGCATTACTTAAGAAGCAAGCACACCTTCCGCCATTGCCGATCGTTGCCCTTCGCTTCCCGACTCAGGCTCCTGTTGCTCAGCAGTTACCCTCTGTCTGCTAGTCTTTCTGCCTGCCTGTATTCCTTATTACCTGCCCGGCCACTCCGGCAGCGTTAGCGATTTTCTGTGCTTTCCTGCTTTGAGTATTCAGCAGTGTTTTTGTTTATTGCCCTACCCTTTTGGTAGCTCTTTCTGTTTCTACCCTTTTTCCCGTGTAGTATCCGGGTCTCCTTTTGTTGCTACTTCCTTAGTTGTCTTTTTGCATATTTGTTGTGCTTTTGCTTGTGTTATAGTTTTACCCTTGTTGATTTGGAAATTAAACACCTGTCGAAATCACACGTCGCCTCCCACATCTTGGGATCCAACCCGCGGACCGCTCCGTTCCTCACACTTGGAGTTTTGGCCCCCTGTGCAATTGAGTTTGACACCCCTGAGATAGAGGATAGAGGGACTGAAACTAGAGAGGGATTAGTCTGGTGATGATCAAGACTCTTCTGCCTTGTATGTAGTAAACAAACTGCTCGTATTGTTTGTGAATGTGCTCATCTCTGTACGTTGTTTGAGTTCCTTAGTCAATCCATTCCATCATTTCATTCCACATACAGAAATGCTGTGGGTTTGTTCTTGAATATAAATGTTTTAAGTTTAATTTTCCCCCTAAGATCATACAGTATTTCTCCCCTCTGATAGAGAAATACCGTATGACGTTTTGGGGTAAGAAATTATTATTAACTTTATGCATTGTTTTAGCGGTTTGCATTGCAGGGATGCAGAACAAAGCGAAAGCTTTCCAAGTCATAATGGCTGTATATAATGAGATCCAATATTGATGTAACATTACTTTAAACAAGACTACTGCAACTGGTAACAGTTCCTGCGACAGACGCATGTTCTGGCGAGTAACGTATGCTGTACCTGAAGATGATGTGAACTGATAAATAGATTAAGTGAAGATAAGAGTATCATGGAAGATTCCCCCACCTTTTGGACTTCATTATCAACTCCACACCAACAACACAACTTAAAACTCAAAAATTGTTCAGGGTATGGATAGTTTGGGGCTAAACTGGGGATGATATTGGCTTAAAAATGAGATATTGTTTCATACTGGTATAATTTTTTCTGCCAAAAATGACATAGTATACACAGCTGCAAGCTTGCTAGCTCAGTGTGTCCACGATCTGGAATTATATACAAGTTTCCCCTTTGGATTTTATGCAATTTGCAATGAAAGCACCGGTTATACTAGGGGTGAGTGAATAGTTTAACTTTTCACTTGGATCTTTAACACTTGTACTCATGCTTTATGTTCAGGTGCATTCATACCATTTGCATAGATTGTATTAGTCCAGAGTTTCATACGATATATATATATATATATATCTACATATACACACGTATATATTCAACATGACCGGCTGCTAATAGAAAAATATATTTGGCATGTAATGAAACATATATGAGATAAGATGTATGAGAGACACTTTTCTTTTCTATCTTCAGAGCTTCCGCTGTAATTGTAAAATGCTCATACAGACACGTCATACATTTGCTGTTGATATGCCAAAACTCTCATGACGCTGTTTATTGAGCAAAGAGAGGTATAGAATCCACTTTGTGTCAAAAAGGTATTTACATGTCTTGATTGATTTATGGCCCCCTGTCATAAAAGTTTATGCTATGGCAATAAAACAATAAAAGTTTATGCTATGGCAATAAAACAATAAAACAATAAAACATCAAAGCGTTTTCACACCTATGTGTTAGGGATCAAGGTATCAGGAAGCAATAAAAGTATATGGCATACCAATAAAACAATAAAAGTTTATGGCATACCAATAAACCAATAAACCAATAAAACAATAAAACATCAAAGTGTTTTCACACCTATGTGTGCCCCCCCCCCCAGCCTTATCTGGGTGTGTCTCAGCATGTTTGACTGGGGCCCCAATACCGCCCCCTCCGGCCTGTCTGTGTGTCTCAAACATGTAGTTTTCCCATTGAAACTGCTAAAACAGTCAAAACATTGCATCCTTAGCTCACATGTCCCCATTCAAACCATATAAACAGGCCAATTGCAAAGACAGTCAAGACACTGCAAACTCTTTTTTACCATAGTCCCACTGAAACAATACAAATAATACTGCTAAAACAGTCAAAACATTGCATCCTTAGCTCACACGTCCCCATTCAAACCATTTAAATCAGCCAATTGCAAAGACAGTCAAAACACTGCAAACTCTTTTTTTTCACCATAGTCCCATTGAAACAATAGAAATAATACTACTAAAACAGTCAAAACATTACAACCTTAGATACCAGTCTTTCTACTATAGCTATTTTGTTAAAAATTATATTTTAATGTCATGATTACCTGTCAGCCGTCCATCCACCAGCCTTGTTTCTTCAATAGCAAAGTACAAATGACACATCTAGGCCACTCCCTCCTGCATCTAGACCACTCCCCCCAACCAGCTGATACAATTACTGTTGAAAAATCACAGCTATCAGCTTGACCCCTTGGCGTTAAAACAGACTTTATACATGAAAGCAAATAAAGGTGATATACCACAGAGTCAGGAAGCTGTAAAAAAAAAACAAAAAAACAAACAAACAAAAAAGAAAAAAAAATGGAAACCTTGGGACAACTGTCTTATCACCCCCATGACAAAGTCAGAAAACTTGGCAATTGTGGATCGTTACAATAGTCTAGCCTGACACACCGGGGGTCCGCAGACTGTTTGATCCCCATGTCTTTACCCTGTGTATGTGGGTGTGTGTGTGGCTGCGTGGGTGTGTGTGTGTGTTTTACTCTGACCAGGGACAATGTAGCATGTATGGACATGCCCTATTTTCTAAAAAAATAAAAAAAAAAGAAAAGAAGTCTAACGTCAACAAAACATCAGAGGGTGGGGGGCGTGTGGGATCGGACACGGTAAATAAAACACAACTCCGGTGTTCGCACACCACACAAGATACAGCCCGTCGTAAAGCTGCGATTGAAAATTTGGATCATGGACAAATCAACACCTAAAGGAATAATCAGTGAAACACCGGTCTCTATTTACCATAGGGACTGTGATGACATCACAAAACCGCCACACAAAACAGTCATGTAGTTACAGCGAGTGCAAAAGCCTCCAAAAGGACCTCTGGAGGAGCGATGGTCTCTAGAAAGCTATGGACATGCTGGGTGTTTTGGCTACAGATTTAACTACGGCTTGGGTGAGCTATGTTTTTTTCAGATGAACAATGATGACATCACCCCTCTCCCGGACCTGGCCACACTGAACTCCAATGACTGGGGTGTGCTCTGTTCCATTATCCCACTAATTATACAAAAATCTAACAATTCTGGAGAAAGACAATGGGATTTGAATGCTGTATGGATGTCCCGGACCTCTGCAAATGGCTGGTGGTTTTTTAGGGTCAGGGTGCGGGGGAGGGAACAAAACACGGGTCAAGAGGAGACTGATGCAGACTTCATTTTAGAGGCTTACAATTCAGATTGTGGAATTTTCTTTCAAATTTTCAAACTACCTTTGAAGGCCTGGATTGAAATAATTTCACCTCAGACAGAGCGTCTGTCAAGTCTATATCACAGGGCCCGTCTGTGGGATAATTTGGTTGTCAAGACTTTGTCTTTTCATGAAGGGTGAGTGGGTTTAACACCTCTGGCTGCACTCTTGTATAAATGGCTGGACCCCGCTCTGAACTACCTCACCACTAGCAGCCAAGCAACCAGACTCCAAAACCTGCCACAGAGATGTCTGATTTTGGGAGATTCGATGAGCCAATTTTCATTACCTCAAGCCCAGAGGTATCTGATTTTGAGGACGAGGACGTGGGGGGCCAGTCCTGAGACAGCTCCAATTTCACCATCTGATTTTGAGGATTGTGCCTCACCTGAATCACCAGCTAGCCTTCCAGCATCGACCCACAACACCACGCCACAGCAAGCCAAGGAAGAGGAGCCTCAGGATTTTGCTTTGTCACTCTCACCATCCTGGTTTGAGGATTGGGCCTCACCTGAATCACCAGCTAGCCTCCCAGTATCGACCCACAACACCATGCCGCTGCAGGGTAAGGTGGAGAAGTCTCAAGATTGGGACTCACCACTCTCACCATCCTGGTCTGAGGACTGGGCCTCACCTGAATCACCAGCTAGCCTACAAGCTTCAGCCTTTGGGGGAGAAGAGGTGGGGGAAGTCCCATGTTTTGACACGCCCCCAATTTTCCGCTTTCCTGAGGCAGACGTCTTATTCGTCTGTAAAGCAGCAGTCCGTCACATCTTCATTGAGGTGCTGCAGGTGTATGTGAAGAAGGCATGTTACGGCTGCCGAGACAACCACCTCGATGAGCTTCAACACATGTGTCTTTACATCAGCGATGATTTTTGGATCACAGAACACTTTTACCCATTGCTAGGCAGGCTCAACACACCAAGATTTCTTCCAGCGATTTACCACGCGCTTGCATTATTTGGTGCAGAGGCTGATGTCGCCACAGTGAGAACTCTAACAGAGGTCTTCTTAGCTGAGCTTCAGCTGGAGAGAGACATCACAACCATCGGCCTCTTTGGGCGAGAGGCCTACAATATCCTGCAGACTGTGTACGGGTTTTATCAAGCCTAGATGGGGGGGTTACTTCACAACTCTCCACAGGCAGTTTGAACGCCGCTACATAGCACAGCAGTGGATGGACATTTTGGACAAAACGATCAGATCCACAGCGAGCGGAGATGCCGCCGTTGACAGATTGGAAAAAATCATGCAAAAAGCCCGTTCTCTTGCTGTATCAGAGTTACCATGGAATTTGTTGGTCTTAAAACTGGTTCACATGTCTGAAGCTAGTTTGTCTGACACAATGAAAAATATACTAAAACATTGGACGAATGAATTTAATGTGGGTCGTTTGATTACAGTCTATGCCTTGTTTGTGGATGCTGTAAGATATTGTTTACAAAACAACCGCCAGGTAAACATATATTTCGAATTAATGTCACTGCTTGCCTTTCTTGATGTAAATGTTGATCAGTCAGTTTTATATCAAGGTTTAATGCTCATTAAGTAAATAAAATATACATTTGAATGTGGTACTGTGTTTTTTTTTTTTTTGCCTCCCCCCGATCGTGTGTGTGTGTGTGCGCATGTGTGTGTGTGTGTGTGTGTGTTTGGGGGGGGGGGGGGGGGTGAGCACACAGGGTCTTTCCCCACATTATCAATAAATAAAATAAGCCATCAGATCAAAATCACACCATACCACCATGAGTGACCGGCGTATGCGCAACATTTTTTATGATCCAGCACACCCGGCTGGATTTAGCGGTGTGGGGCGATTACATCAAGCCCTGCAAAATGAAGCAGTTTGTAAAGTAAAACGTAGTAAGGTTAAAGACTTTTTATCCAAGCAAGACGCATACACATTGCATAAACCAGCCAGAGTTAATTTCCCCAGGAATAAAGTTTTTGTATCAAGACCTTTAAATCAATTTCAGGCAGATCTTTGCGATATGCGAGCACTCTCTGATCATAATGACGGGAATAAATATTTATTAACCGTCATAGATGTGTTTTCAAAACGTGCCTATGTGCGTGTGTTGAGAGACAAGACTGCAGCAGAAGTAGTGAGAGCTTTTCAATCCATCTTTTTAGAAAGCCAAATACCTAAAAAGCTGCAAACGGATGCCGGTAAAGAATTTTTCAATCAAAAATTTGAAAATTTGATGAAAAAGCATGCTATTGTTCATTTCGCTACAGCCAGTGATCTGAAAGCATCGGTTATTGAACGATACAATAGAACTCTTAAGACCAGGATGTGGAAATATTTTGAAGCTAAAAACACACGACGATACGTTGATATCCTCCAGGATTTAGTGAATAGTTACAACAACACGTATCACAGTAGTATAAAAATGAAACCCAATCAGGTTAATTTAGAAAATACCCTCCAGGTTTTTCAAAATCTGTATGGAACTTTCCCCCTTAGGTATGAAAAAAAGTTAAAAATGAATTACAAAACAGGGGACCTTGTAAGAATCTCTAAATTAAGAGGGGTGTTTGATAAGAAATATGAGCAGAGTTTTACCAATGAACTGTTTACAGTAGCTGAATGCATCGCAAAAAACCCACCCGTGTACAAACTTGTGGATTACGACGGGGATCCGATTGAAGGATCGTTTTATGAACCAGAGCTACAAAAAGTTAAAATATCAAAAGATAAGGCTTTTCACGTCGAAAAAATTCTTAAAAGACGTACATTTAGAGGTCAGAAGCAATGCCTGATACGTTGGAGGGGTTGGCCTGAAAAGTTTGACTCCTGGGTCCCACACAGCGAGGTGGTAGATATATAAAGCCTATCAAATAGAATCCTCCTCAGAAGTACTCATGGAATCTGACACGGAAGAAGGTTTTAATGTGACATTACCGTCAAACGCTAGCTACAATGTGTTCCCAGGAAATACAACGGCAACCTACAGAGTAAATTTAGCGCAACATATTCAACTTGACGGGGCCTGGCGTGTGGCTCTTAGCGAGATATCATACCCGCGTACATGGGTCAATGTCCCCGATGGTCAAACAGGGTTCAATCTTGTGGACATGTGGCAACATGGCGCCCCGGATCCCAAGACAGCTGTGAACATGTCTGAGGCAGTTGATGAGAGCAAATTTAAAATCCAAAAATGAAGCCTGGATAGCAGATGTTATAACTCAGTGGAGTTTATAAAGAAGGAGATAAATGCTGTAATTAAAAAAAGAGCTCCAGAAATCGGTCTAAATTACAACCCCCTCAAACACACGTTTAATTGGAAGGGGAGTGGTCGTTATCGCGTGCGTTTTTTTCCACCTCTGGCCTATATACTCGGCCTGAATCCAGGACAGTGGCTTACGTGTGGCCCATTCGTGATTGACTCACCTCACGCAGCAAATATAAACGCGGGTTTTTATAATTTATTCATTTATACCGACATTACCTCGCATCAGATAGTCGGTGACGCGTTTGCTCCGCTTTTACGGACAGTTCCGATTCAAGGGGAGTACGGAGAGGTTGTATTTCGCTCTTTTAACCCCGCTTATTATCCACCTGTCTGTAGAAGACATATTGAAAACATCGGTGTTGAAATTAAGACAGACCAGAACCAACCGGTCAAGTTTCGACACGGAAAAATGATTGTGACGTTGCATTTCAAGCCTTCCAAATAAAAATGGTGCTGGTAGAACCCCGACCTGATATGTACAGATTCGTCCATTATTATGAAAACCAGGCAGGGGGCTCAATTGAGGGCTTTCACGGAGCGCCTGTGCAATATGGTCGTGGATTGGGGTCAATTTTTGCAAAATTATTTCGTTTTGTTGTGCCACTTGTTAAAAAAGGCATCGGTCTAGCGCAACCCCACTTAAAAACGGCTGCCAAAAACATTGCATCCGACGTGGCGGGGCGTGTGATGGAGAAAATGCGACGAAAGGAGGAGGGGCAAGGTGGTTCAGGCCTGATGGTTTTAGCTCGGAGAGCTACAAAGAGGCCTATCGGATTACGTGTTAACGGACATAAAAAGCACAGATGCGCTCCAAAAAATAAATCAGTCTCGCGAGGAAGACGTCGAAGAAGCAACTCCGACATTTTCTCTTAACAACCACAGTTCATAGGATATCACCCCAAAGATGGCCCTATTACACCACAAATCACAGGAATACGCTTTGAGTGAGTTGGATCTGTTTTCACCCCCCATGACCCAATTATCCATAGAACAAAGCCAGTACATTGAGGTCTTACCCCTGTCTGCCCACACTAACGACGGACAAATTGAATTCTTTATCCCCCGTGATGGAAGTAAATATTTGGATCTGTCAGACACGCTGCTTCATCTGAGGATCCAAGTAAGCAACGGGGATGGGAGTCGCCTGGAGCCTAACGCACGTGTGGGCATCATCAATTACCCCATCAATACAATTTTCTCACAAGTGGACGTGACCCTCGGTGACAGGTTGATCTCACAATCAAGCGCCACCCACTCCTACAGGGCCATTATAGAGACTCTCTTAATTTTTTCAGAGGATTCACTAAAAAGCCAATTTACCGCTGGGATGTTTTATAAAGACGCTCGAGGGTTTATGGACTCCACAGCTATCACAGGAGACGATGTTCATGAGGGTTTGGTTCAGAGAGCCCAAATGCTTGTTGGTTCTAGAGAGTGTGACATTTTGGGAAGTTTACACACTGATATTTTCTTCAGCGAAAGGCTTCTCTTAAACAAAATGGATCTTAGACTCAAACTCATCCGGGCTAGCGACAGCTTCTGTTTAATGAGTCAGCCTGATGCAAATTTCCGCCTGAAAATACTTGGTGCTTCTCTATTTGTGAAAAAAGTAACAGTCTCACCTGCCGTTAGCTTAGGACACGCAGCTGCTCTGGCTAAAGAGAACACTCTTTACCCACTATCAAGAATTAATGTAAAAACATATTCTATCCCCCAGCATTCCCGCATATGTAATCAAGATCATCTTTTTCTTGGTAATACACCCAAATATGTAGTTTTGGGCCTTGTGAATCATGATGCTTTTGTCGGCAGAAGAGATCTTAACCCCTTCAACTTTGCCCATCATGATGTGGAATATTTAGCTCTGTGTCAAGACGGGCGGCAGATACCCTCCAAAGCCTTTCAACCTCAATTTAATAGCGGCAACGCAATCCGTGAATTTCATAATCTGTTTACCTCTACAGGTAGACATTTAAAAGATATACCGCTCTGTATTGATCACGAAGATTTTAAACAGGGCTATGCCCTATTTGTTTTTAATCTGAACTCCAGCGAGGATTCTGGTGCTCTATCAACAGTATCCACCGGCACAGTGAGGCTGGAAATGCGATTTAGAGTCCCCCTCCCCCACACCACTACCCTGATTGTGTACGCGTGTTACAACTCGATTCTGGAAATTAATTCAAAGCGGCAGGTTTTGGTGGATTATTACTAAGACCATGAATGGAAAAGAGCTTGAAACCCTTATGAAACGTCTACAGGGAGATTTATTTCAGGGTGTTTATGCCTCAGATGAATTACAAACTCTACGCCCCAAGCCCCCCTGCTATTACATTGTCAACACACACCCACGTAACCTACCTGGAGAGCACTGACTTGTCCAGACCCTGGAAAAGGACGGCTATGGGAGCTTCTTTGACTCGTTTGGATTCCCCCCAGACTTTAGGATTTTTTCTTTTTCCAAAGTCATATGTCAGGTGTTTGAGCAGATCGGTCATATGTGACCCTTTTATTGCTCTTCCTTTAAAGACAAATTCACTCCTAGGGGTCCAACCTCTTTTATCGATGGATAGTTTTCTCAACACATATTCAGCATTTCTACGTTGACGTGTGGGGAAGGCTTCCAAATGTCTGACCTCCCACCATCACCCCCATCCCCCACCCCATCCGCCACCTCTCTGGCTGCCACTGTATCTGTGGCTAACTGCTGTTTCTGAAGAGGCTCTGCGGGGGGTTCTTGAGGTAGGGTTAATGTCAGTGAATGACGCTCATTCTGATCTTCTTTAAGGAACCCCAAGTAGCGTTGTAACAAAGTCTCATACTTTTTAACCTTGTCATACTGGTTCAATGTCTGATCTTCTAACACAGCCCTCATCTTTAAATCCAAATCATGCTCGGCATCCTGTCGGATGGACGGTTCGGGTCTACTTAGTCGTTCCAGCTGTTGCGGCGAGATGAGAAACATCTTCTGCGTTGTCCTCAGAGACATCGTCTTGTGATTAATCTCTTTTCAATAGGCCCCCCAAAAGACTACCTAATGCAGGGGCCACTGCTGCGAGCAGGGGGAGAATAAAGCCCCCTCTCTGAGTCAAAGCGCCTCTTTTTCTTTTCAGACTAGCTTTTTTATTTGCTAGTAAACGTATGTATTTTTTTTGTTTTTTTAATTTTTTGTATTGAGAAGGAGATAACGGGATGTGTCCTTTCAAAAGATTTAGGGCAATCTCGCAGAAAGCCTTCACCAAGTCTGGAGAGCTGTGGGCCAATATATCCTTTCGCTTTCTCGGTGCTGCGTGAAACAATACTCTGAGCAGCGCTGCGTTCCTTTTTAAGAGCTTTGACATGGCATCAACCTTTAGGTATGTAGACGATCGGCCAGTGCTGTGGGAGTACACCAGTCCTCAGTCTATATTGTTCTGGGCATGTGCGGGTCAGATCCACTAATAAATACCCGTGGGGCTCTTTGGTGGCATCATCAAAACTCTCTAAAAAATATTTCTTCCGCATGGGGAAAATCTGATGAGCTAAAACACTTGTCTGAAGCTTATTGCGAGGATTTTTAAACAACACCATATAATTGCTGTTTAAACTGATAGTTCGGCTGTATTTACCCTGGTGGAAAACATTCTGAGTCATCAAAATGACGCTCATATTCCTATGATGTCTATACTGCGTGAATATTTTTACAACCTCTGGGTGATCGGAGGCTTGGAAGATCAGGTCGTCGAGGATGATAAGATGTGTCTGGTTGCGTGGAAAGAGGTTTTCATCATCAAATGAGTCAGGCAGGCCTTCCACAAATTTCAGTCTTTTATTTGTTTTTTGCATGTCATCATACAAGGGTTGATAAGAGGTATAAATCCACACAATGTTTTGAGGCACACATCTCATTACATGTTCACAGTTTTCCAAAATACTTTTTACAAAAAATGTTTTTCCACATCCGCTGGGTCCTGAAATCAGACATGAAAACGGTAGCTCTAATCTAGGGTCAAAATCTACTTGCCCCGTATCCATTTTTGGGCTAGTAGCCAAACGGGAGAGTTGTACCGTCAGGCAGGAGGCGTCTTTTGTCGTACACCACCCTGAACTTCTTCATAAATGTTGTGTTTTTCAAATGAAATGTCTTTTTATCATGTATGATACTATGCTGAGGTGTTTCAAGCGTGCTGGCATGGGCGCGGTCTGACTGAATGTAGCCCTCCACCAGTGTTTTGACACCGTCAAAATTGACACGTTCACAGCACTCTTGTGTTTGCGTGATACCTTTCACCTTCAAGACAGTTTTTCCGCTGTCTCGGGTTTGGTAGGCGTAACTTTTAGGACCGGCTGCTACAAATTCCTGAATGCTGTCACCATTCAATTCATCCGTCAAATCACCCAAGTAATCCCCCAACTCGAGAGGTGTTTCCCCCTCTTTAACAATGTAAATGAGGCTGTCAGTGTCAGTGTAAAGAACACGTGTCTGCAGTTTCTCCAAGTATCTGTACATTAACAGTCTGGCGTACGCAGTTGTGAAGCAAGCGTAAAAGATGTTGGAAGATTTTCCTGGGGGGGCTGTGTAGTGTTGATTGTATTTATACTGTATCATTGACATGTCATCGTTGAGGAAAGAGAAGTACTTGATCTCGTATTTACCAGAGAACAGCAGTTTGAAAAATTCATCTGGGTCTCTGAAGAGCCGGGTTTGAACTAAATTATCCCTCTGGCCTAGTTTCCCCCAAAGAGAATTCAGAAAGAGTTTAGACATTTGTCTCTTTGCCACGTTTGATTTGATTTTGGTGGGGTCTAATCAAATACCCTGGTGGATCTGATAGTCGCGGATGTACTTCTCTCTGCCCTCATCATCAACAACATCAGGCGGGTATCCTGAAGCCTCCTGCTTCCCCCTCAAAAAAGTGTGCATATAATCCACAAAGATGGTGTTGCTCGCTCTTTCAAAATGCCACACCTCCATAATCTTGGCTACCCTGTAACCTAACTCGAGAGCTTTGTTAAATTCCACCGTGACCCACACCCCCGTCAGCAACCTCTCATCATCATTATGCACACACGCCCCCTCCTGGTTGTTTATTTCGGCGCATGTACGACAAAGCAGGAACACCAGTTTACCCCTGGATGTTTTATGTGGTAAAACTGGAAAAAAAAGGCCTCTCGGAGGGATGACTGCCGCTTTAATAAGCCCGTAATAGGCTTGAGGTTCATCAAAGTCTTTGTGGATAATAATCGGATGACCTAACGGGTAAGCAAAGTTGCTGTTTACATAAGGATACAGAGAGGTGACATCAACGTACAGCACGCGCTCATTTTGTGCAGCTGTGTACCTTAAAGTAAACGCGCTTGTTCTACCTCCAAAAAAAGCCTGACGTGGTGAAAGCGGCTCTGGGGCGTTGTAGTGAAGCAGGAACTCTCTCATCCGCGGATGTGACTTTTTCATGTTATTCCATTCATGTTCCGTCATTACTGTAAGTTGCACACCGTGTTTGGTCTTTAATGCGTCTAATTTCTTGTGGGTTTTGTCACGCAGCACCTGAAAGGGATGCCCCGTTAATGAACAAATCTCAGATGGCTGAAAGCAGTCAGAGCATCCGTGAAAAAAACACCCCAAAAACTCCCACACATACTTTACACCGCCCGATTCGGCATAACCATCCACAAAGTACACGCCAATCTTTTTTTCACCAGTGTTCAATGCATGTCTGATGAATATGTTTTCGGTGTGGGACACCCACTCCAAGTATTGAATGCCGGCTTGAGAGTATGATTTGTGTTGGCGTGCGTAATTGTCGGGGGGCGGTATAGCAATCGTGTTAGGTTTTAAAAACCTGGTCCTGAACACTTTCATGCTAGCCGAGGCTATGGTGACGCAGCTCATCGGGTCTACAGCCGTCTCGCTAAGAAATTCATCTCTGAATCTAACACAACCCTGGGCCAAAATATCAACATCATTTTTGCAATACAGCAAGGCCTCCTTCTCAAAATTAAATGTACCCTTGCATTCTTTTGCGTACCAAGTGAGAAACACCTTCTCAGCAGGGGTCATGCGCTCTACCCCATAAGCGCTGGGGGGTGGGTAGGGGCCGACATAATTCAGATGCTCTTTGGAGCTGAACCCGTGTGGAAAATAACCTTTAGTTTGATTTTCAAACCCTAAGGCTTTGGGCATAGCACTGAGACGAGTGGTTAGGAACTATAGTCGATGTACCTTAGCTTGTAATCTTGGTCTGTAAAAGAGAGAACTTTACTCCCTGTCATGATTGTGGTGGGTGTGAGATTCATCTTCACCATTTCATTGAGGATCAAATAACTGTCAAACCCCCTAGCATTGTGAGCTATTAAAGTCGATCCTCTAAACTTATTTCTCCTGAAATGGTGGATACATTTTTTAACACAATCCAGACCGTACCAGCTCTGCACCTCTCCACACAGTGTTTTTGTACACACCAGGAATGGCACGTGTTTATTGTCTTCATCTACATAGGTTTCAAAATCGTAGAATATTAAGTTATCGCAGGGTTTTTCCACCGTTAAGGGTTGCATGAAGCATAAGTGAGGCTGGTCTTCATCACCACGAAGAAGTTGTACACCACAAGTCTGACACCTCCGAGTGAGGCATATATGCTTTTTCGCAGCCGTGCTGCTATAGCACGTCATATTGCATTCAGGACATTTTTTCCACAAGTCACACGTGCTAACGTGGGTCTGTTTTTTGGTGGCGTATCTGCGTTCCTTATGTCTGTCAAAACAAGATTGCGTGCGGCATATTTTGTGACAGTCAGGACAGTAAATCCCAACCGTCTTTTGCTGCGTGCACTTGGTGGCGGTACAGATAGAACAATGCCATTGGCAGCGGTGGGTGTGGGGGCTGTCATGACCTTTGAAGCAGAAATGACAGAAATACTTGTGTCCAACAAAGCCCGCAGTTGATTTTATACCGTAGTAGTGATTTTGCGCCAAATACAGAAACAGAGCGTCAGCAGATTTGGGGAAATTTGTCTCAAAATGACAAAGAGGTCTAAAGCCCTCTTGTCTATACAACACAACGATTTTACGATTCAGAAGTGTCTCAAATTTATAAATATCATTAAAACCCATGGGTGTCTGATCACTCAGCCCTACACATTGCTGTAGGTACCTCCCCCGCTGCTTGGCTGATTCTAACGTCTGCTCGCTATCTAGCATGAGAGCTAGTAGGGTTGCAAAGCATAATTGATCGTCTCTATTGTATAGAATGTACAGATGTCGTTTTTTCTTTTTAATTATTTCACAATCAAGCGTTTTCTCAAGCTTGCGTTTGACCCCGCCTCTATGGTCGCGCATCACCTGCATGACAAGCTCTAGACCGGCATCAGCTATCACTTCTAAATTGGATTGTACCAGGCGATCCAGCACATTTTGAAATGCTGATTCGGATTCGCCAGTCTCTTGAACAGACACGTGTTGTCTCAGACCCTCCCCCACCAACTCCAGCTGCACCATGTCTCCAGGTGCTGACGCGGTTATACTGTAGCTCTATCAGTTAAATCGTTCACATTTTCCATAACACCGGTGTAAAAGGTTGCAAAATCAGGCACGTGTTCAGGTTGGGGTATATTTAACAAGCGTCTTATTTCCACATTGTTAAAACAGTCCCGGTGCACTATTTCTGGGTCTGCTAAATTTCCCCCCCCCAAACCGTAGTTAAATCTGTAGCCAAAACACCCAGCATGTCCATAGGTTTCTAGAGACCATCGCTCCTCCAGAGGTCCTTTTGGAGGCTTTTGCACTCGCTGTAACTACATGACTGTTTTGCGTGGCGGTTTTGTGATGTCATCACAGTCCCTATGGTAAATAGAGACCGGTGTTTCACTGATTATTCCTTTAGGTGTTGATTTGTCCATGATCCAAATTTTCAATCGCAGCTTTACGACGGGTTGTATCTTGTGTGGTGTGCGAACACCGGAGTTGTGTTTTATTTACCATGTCCGATCCCACTCGCCCCCCCACCCTCTGACGTTTTGATGACGTTAGACTTTTTTTCTTTTTTTTTCTTTTTTTAGAAAATAGGGCATGTCCGTACATTCTACATTGTCCCTGGTCAGAGTAAAACACACCCACACACCCACGCACCCACACACCCACCCACATACACAGGGTAAAGACATGGGGATCAAACAGTCTGCGGACCCCCGGTGTGTCAGGCTAGACTATTGTAACGATCCACAATTGCCAAGTTTTCTGACTTTGTCATGGGGGTGATAAGACAGTTGTCCCAAGGTTTCCTGTTTTTTTTCTTTTTTGTTTGTTTTTTTTTTTTTTTTCTTACAGCTTCCTGACTCTGTGGTATATCACCTTTATTTGCTTTCATGTATAAAGTCTGTTTTAACCCCAAGGGGTCAAGCTGATAGCTGTGATATTTCAACAGTAATTGTATCAGCTGGTTGGGGGGAGTGGTCTAGATGCAGGAGGGAGTGGCCTAGATGTGTCATTTGTACTTTGCTATTGAAGAAACAAGGCTGGTGGATGGACGGCTGACAGGTAATCATGACATTAAAATATAATTTTTAACAAAATAGCTATAGTAGAAAGACTGGTATCTAAGGTTGTAATGTTTTGACTGTTTTAGTAGTATTATTTCTATTGTTTCAATGGGACTGTGGTAAAAAAAAAGAGTTTGCAGTGTTTTGACTGTCTTTGCATTTGGCTGATTTAAATGGTTTGAATGGGGACGTGTGAGCTAAGGATGCAATGTTTTGACTGTTTTAGCAGTATTATTTGTATTGTTTCAATGGGACTATGGTAAAAAAAAGAGTTTGCAGTGTTTTGACTATTTTAGCAGTATTAGTTATATTGTTTCAATGGGAATGTGGTAAAAAAGAGTTTGCAGTGTTTTGACTGTTTTAGCAGTATTATTTGTATTGTTTCAATGGGAAAACTACATGTTTGAGACACACAGACAGGCCGGAGAGGGGCGGTATTGGGGCCCCAGTCACACATGCTGAGACACACCCAGATAAGGCCGGAGGATGTCTTGGGGGTGGTGGGGGTGGAGGGGGGGTCGTTAGGAAAGGAGGGGTATGGGAATGGGGGCTTCCCCCCACACGCAGCCGGAAGAAAACACAGTCACGTGGGAATGATTTTATGATTGTTTGTTTGTTTTATGACTTCCGCATGTCCGCTTGCTGATGCTTTGACCCCTGACACATAGGTGTGAAAACGTATTGTTTTATTGTTTTATTGTTTTATTGTTTTATTGGTATGCCATAAACTTGTATTGTTTTATTGGTATGCCATAAACTTTTATTGCTTCCTGATGCTTTGATCCCTAACACATAGGTGTGAAAACGCTTTGATGTGTTATTGTTTTATTGTTTTATTGCCATATCATAAACTTTTATTGTTTTATAGCCATATCATAAACTTTTATGACAGGGGACCATAAATCAATCAATACATGTCATAAATACCTCTTTGACACAAAGTGGATTCTATACCTCTCTCTGAGCAATCATGCTACCTGTGGCTTGTCCTAACTTTCCAGAACAAGTGTCAAACCCCCTCCTCATGCATTTCCTAAAACACCAGAGGGACTAGCTGTCTCGTTTTCCATGTGTCACACACAATTTGCTGTTGGTCAAAGTACTCTACTTCACCTCCACGTTTACAATTTCAGATACACAACACACATGTTAATACCAAACGGGACCCCTGGGGGGTCACAACTTATTGCTAGGGAAACAAATGCCACAAGATGGCGCCCTCCATGGCAGACGTCTCTGTTTCACTCTCTCGTTTTTTTCTATTTATTGTTATTTTATTGTTCATATTGAACATTCAACGCACTCACGCTGTACATTACAACAGAGAGACACTTTTACACATTGGCAGTGTTCATCATGAACTTTCATTCAGCCTCTCCGACTTTGCCTTTCTTCTACGTCAGGAAGACGCAGCAGCCTGCGGGTCTGGTGAGCTGAATATCCGGCAAGCAAAGCATCCTAGGTGGAAACGAGGCAAGAGGGGCGGCCTGCATGCTAGGCTAAAAGCTACAGCGACTAGGCCACCGCTACCAAGCCTGCTGCTAGCCAACGTCCGATCTCTTGAAAACAAGATGGATGAACTAAGAGCAAGGATTACAAATCAGCGTTGTGGTTGCTGGTCTTCCCGGGGGGGAGGGCTCTCTGGGCTGGCTCTAGGGGCACTGATCTTTGTGCTGCCTGCCCCTGTGGGCCTGGTGGCCTTCTGGCGGCGGGGGCTCGGCCTGGCTATTTGGGGCGGGGCTCTCTGGGAGTTGGAAGGCAGCCCCTTTCCTTTCATGCATTCTCAGTGACAATTACACGCCCACACATTCTTGCACCTTTATATATATGAAGTCTTCCCCACATACAGAGATACCTGTACATATGCACACTCACAGTACATACGTACTTCCCCACATTACTCACTGAGTTAACCAGGGTGTTATTATGTTGATGCTTTTATTACAGCGACTGTGGGGGAGAGCAGACTGTATGCGTGTTAGGTGGGTTCGCTGGAGCACCTCATCCACACCAGAACTCCGGTCAGAGAGTGAGTCCGCACACAACAGAACTATATGGACTTTATTTATCTACAGTCCAATTTCCATCCAACAGATTAAACTGTATTGAGTCTGATGTCTCAAGGAGTCTGGTTTCTGTAATGAATAAACATTAACATGGAAATGTAAGTCGCCAGCATAGAGGAGTCAGAATGCTGTTTATAGACTATAGCTCTGCTTTTAATACAGTCAGCCCCCACAAACTCACAGATAAGCTCCTCACACTTGGCCTGTCTCCCTCCCTCTGTAACTGGGTGTTTAACTTTCTAACAGGCAGGCCCCAGTCAGTCAGAGTCCACAATCGCACATCCAGCTCAAGAATTGTGAGCACTGGGACCCCACAGGGGTGTGTGCTGAGTCCGCTCCTCTACACGCTCTTCACCTACGATTGCGTGGCCTCCCAGAACAACACCAGCATCATTAAATTTGCGGATGACGCTACAGTCATCGGACTGATCACTGGTGGTGTTGAAACATCATACAGAAGAGAGGTGGCGGACCTCATAGCTTGGTGTCGTGATAACAATCTCCTTCTCAATACAGATAAGACTAAAGAGATGATCATCGACCCAAGAACAAGGGAAAAGGAGCCGCATAGACCCCTGTTTATTGATGACACTGAGGTGGAGAGGGTGAAAACCTTCAAGTTCCTTGGCACACACATCAGCGAGGACCTCACCTGGTCTCACAACACCCAACAAATTCTGAAGAAGTCCCAAAGGAGACTGTACTTCCTGAGAAGACTGAGGAAATTTGGCATGTCCACCACAATCCTGAGTTGCTTCTACAGATGCACTATCGAAAGTGTCCTTACCGCCTCCATCACTGTTTGGTACGGTAACTGTACAACACGTGATAGGAAGGCACTCCAGCGGGTGATCAAGACCTCACAGAACATTGTTGGGGCAGCCCTCCCCTCACTGCAAGACATTTATAAAACTAGAGTCCTACGAAGAACACACAACCTCATCAAGGACAGCACACATCCACAACACTCATTATTCACACTCCTACCGTCAGGCAGATGCTACAGGAGTTTGAAGTCCAGGACCACAAGGCTGGCGAACAGCTTTTACCCACAGGCCATCAGGCTTCTCAACCAAGCACTCACACACGCCGCACGCAACACACACTCATAGCACTTTATTTATTTATTTATTTATTTATTGGTATTAATGTCTCTTCTGTTGTTGTTGCTTAATTTATTGGTATTTATGTTTCTTATGCTCTTATTCTTTCTTGTGTTTTCTTTCTTTTCTTGGGAGAATGAACAGAATAAGAATTTCATTGCATTGTAGAACTGCTGTTTTGCTATGCATATAACAATAAAACTCTTGAATCTTGAATCTTAAATGTTGAAATGCGGCCCCCACATGATTCCCAAATGGGAAATAAAATGATCACCATCACATATGTTTATACCTAACGGACCCCCAGGACGCCATCACCCTTATGCCCCTTACAGTCAGCTGTAGGAAAACATGATTTCACCGGATATGTGCGGAAAAAAGAGGACCACCCCAAGTAATCAATCACATTATGACAGTTTTTCACCTAATATTTTGACTTACTAAACTTTTATGACGTTATCACATTTTGACAAGATGTGGGAGAGAAAGGACTACCCACTTTTAGTCAAAATGTAATCACGTCATATGAATTTAATCGTTAAAAATAATAGCTGGAAACTAACTGTCAAAAAGTGACTAATGATGTTTATATATGTAAGGGGCCGTTTTGCTCATATACGGTGATGTCATTTTGGGTTTGGTGTGGATGTGTGCGGGGTGAGCTGATGGTCTGGTATTTGTGGCATTTATGTTGTGTATATGTTGTGAATGGTAATGTAAATAGCACTGACTGTGTGTGCTTATATGTGTGCGTGTGGTTGTGGGGGGGCTACCTGCTGCCCTCGGGTCCCACATTGGTGACCCTCTGCTCTAGACCATCACATAGGAGCTAGTTGAGAGGAGGGAGGGATTTTTGGGTTGATGTCTGTGTAGAGGGAGCAACAGAGGGGGCAGGCTGAGGTGCGGAGTAATGCAAGCGAGGGCTGTGTTGTGTGTGTGTGTGTGTGTGTGTGTGTGCGCTGGTGTGTGCGTGTGTGTGTGTGTGTGTGTGTGTGTGTGTGTGTGTGTGTGTGTGTGTCTCACTGTGTCTGTGTGTGTACATGTGTGGAGGGAGCGAGCAGCGGAGGGGTGCAGATGGGGGGGTGTTTGGTTGGGGTATGTGTGTGTGTGTGCGCGTGTCTCACTGTGTCTGTGTGTGTACGTGTGTGTGTGTGTGTGTGTGTGGTAGCAATTTCTGAAAAGGACTGTGTAGATTTATGATGGTATAACCTGATGACTTTTCTACACAGTTCTTTTCAGAAATTGGTAGTGTTTCATCCTGGGACTAATAGCCAAATGCTAATGTTTTTCCATCTGCAAGGACTCGTCTTTTATCATAGACAACTGCAAAGTTGATTACGCGTTGCTTATTAGTGAGTTCAAAGGCTTTCATATTGCGTGTAATTTTATTGTAATGTACAGAGATTTCACGCCGATTGTCCGGCTCTCTGAGATATCCCTCTACCAGATCTGTGAGGCTGTCAGAGTTAAATTTTTTACAGTTTTCATAATTTTGTGTAATCCCTTTTGCACGTAAAGTCACCTTACCCTGTTGTGTAAGATAAGCATACGATTTGGGACCCGCAGCGCTCCAGTTGCATATGTAGTCTCCATGATCTAATTCTGATGTCAAATCTCCGAGATAATAACCGAGTGGAGGGTTATATCGATCAGAGGGGGTGCTTGTGTAAACGATAGAATCAGTGTCACAGTACAGAACACGATCTTGGAGCAAATCTAATTGCTTATAAAGTTCAAGTCGTGCATAAGAAGTTGTGAACGCCGCTAGAAAAATATTTGCGTCGCCTGGGGGTAAGACACACCTAGAATTATAGCGCAAGTGCAATATCATCATTGATGAAGTGAAACTGTGAAATGTCGTACTTGCTAGAAAAGAGAAATTCAAAAAAGCGTTGCGGTGTGCTCACCAGGCTGGTTGAGAGCTGGTTTGATCTTTGTGCTAGTTTTCCCCAGAGAGAATTTAGCAGGAGTTTGGCAATCTGTCTTTTTGCGGGGTTGTAGACAATTTTCTCCGGATCAAGATCGATACCTTGCTTCTCTTTATAGTCACGGATGTAACCCTGTTTAGTCTGAAGAGTTTCATCTCCGGCAGGGTACCCCGACGCCTCTTGCTTCTGTTTAAGGAAAGTGTAGATATAGTCTTTAAACAGCACATCTGATTTCTCTTCAAAGTTCCATATTTCATAAATTTCAGCCAAAATATACCCCTTTCGCAGTGCCTCAATTACTTCTATCGTTACCCACACCCCTTGGAGGGCCCGTTCTTCATCATTGTGTGTACAGTCAGTAGTTTGATTGTTCATGAGTGCACATAATCGACATAGTGTGAAAATTAATTTCCCTTTGTCGTTTCTTATAGGCAGTACAGGGAAAAACAGTTGACGTGGAGGGTAAACTTTAGCATGTATTAATCCAAAGTCATTTTCAACGCTGTCAAAATCCTTTTGAATTATTTTTGATTGCCCTAACGGGTAGTGAAACTGTGCGTTTACAAAGGGGTACAAGGATGTGAAATCAACGTAATTTATACACTCAACGGGTCTGACAACATGGCGGAGACGGATAGCGGCCGTATGACCTCCATATAAGGCTGCTCTGGGATCTAAAGGTTGGTTCTTTAAACCTCTCTAAGAAAGATTTAACATTTGGATCCGTTTTTTTCTGTACACTCTATTCATGTTCCCACTTGACCACCACAGATTGCACCTTGTAGTCGTTCTGTAATCGATCCAGCCTTTTCATAGTGTCAGAGTACAGCTCGCTAAAACAAGTCTTTGACAATGGAGAAACATCGCTTCCCATAAAACAGTTTGGACATCCATGAAAAAAACAACCTAGAAATTCAAAGACAACTTTCTCTCCATTTAACTCTCCATATCCATCAACTGAATAACGCCCAAATTTAACTTCACCTCCGTTCAAAGCATGTCTTATTGAAATCCCCCGTGAGAAGGCCTCATACTCAAGCCACTGTATAGACGCATGTGAGAAAGCCTTGCTGTTTGTTTTGTAATTGTTAGGACAGGGAATCGCGATTGTATTGGGTTTTAAAAATTTAGTTTGAAAGACATTCAAAGCTGCTGAAGCAATGGTCACACTGTCAAAAGGATCACACTTGGTTGTTTTTATGAATTCATTACGGAAATTGCTTGCACCCTCGGCTAAGATTTCAACATCATTTTCACAGTAAGATACTAACTCTGCATCATAGTCGAATTCTTGATCTTTGACAGTCTGATACCAGTTAAGGAAATCCTCTCTTTGTTTTGGACTCATTTTGTCAGGAGAATACATCTTGGCCGGTGGGTAGCTTCCTCTGTAGCCATTTTTTGAAAGATCGGTAAATTTGTGTGGGAAGTAACCTTTCTCAAGCTGAGTTTTACAGCCCAAGGCTTTCGGAAATTCTCTAAGTATAGTAAGAATAAATGAGAACGAGTCAATAAATTGAAGTTGAAAGTCATTATCCAGGATCAGGATTATTTTACTCCCTTGGGCTATCACAGATGGTGACAATCCTTGAGTCACATAAGCATTCAAGATGATATGATGATCAAAACCTTTGCCAAAATGGGAAATGAAAGTTGTCTGTTTATGTTTTTTCTGCCGGAAATGGAGAAGAAATTTAAAGCGCATAAATGTCCCTTCCAGACACGGCGCTCACCATCAAGCGACTGAGCCACTACAAGAACCGGAAGATGAGTTCCACTGGATTGACTGGTTTCAAAATCAAAAAATCCAATCTTTTTTTCAATTTTTTTTTCCAGATTTGATTGGTTTTGTACGCATGTAACAAACATGTTTATCTTCGCCGCTTTCAAACACAGAGTGATTAGCTGATGTTTGCGCTAACACATTCTTCCGAGATGACAATGTTGTTTTTGGTTGTTTACAAATTGTGCACAGCTTGACAGCACAAGTATGCTCTTTAGGATCTCTGATAGATATGTAGTACACCGATTTACATCTCGGACATTTTTTATTGGTCAGACACAGACACAGACACAGAGGCACAGAGACGCAGTAAGATGCAATTACATGATTTGAAACGTACCTTCAATTGGTGAAGATGAAGCTCTCCTGTTAGTAGAAAAAACAAATTCGGTTTTCAAGCTAAACTCCATAGGTAACTTACATAAAATAAATAAATTATATAAAATAAATAAATTACATGCAGCTTCCCATTGTGTCGATCAGTCGTCTCATCTTGAAGCTTTTCTGTCTTCACGTTGATCGCTGATTTCAGTCTGTGTCCGTTATGCCAACCTAGCATGCCAACGCATGTTTTTTATACAGTGGCCTGGCCCATATGATCTGGTTCTTGTGAGAAAACGGCGCGAAGGTTCAGATGACAGTATCATGTACATCCCAGACATGTTTAAACAACAAGACGCATGCTTTTTTTAAACAATTCGCCACGAAGGTTCACGACGGGAGGATCATATACTTTATTTCAACAACGTATTTAAACAAAGTTTATGTTTAAACAACAAGCTCAGCTCAGACTTTTGCTACGTGTGAGAAGATCTCTGGAACTTTAACAGAGTTGAATGAGACATTTGAGATTTTATGCATCTGAAGCAGTGGACAACTAACTTTTTTTGAATTTTTATGAATTAGCAGGATGCTAATAGAAAAATATATTTGATATTGTAATGAAACATGAGAATGCTTGTACAGACATGTCATACACCTATGCTTTTACCATACGGTTTATTGAACAATCATGCTAGCTGTCACTTGATTAAGCAACAATGCCCAGCAATTCATTTCTTAAAACAGCAGAGGGAGTAGTTGAGTCCTTTTCCATATAACAATTTGGGCCGGGTATTTCACATACTTCACATACATGTTTAAACTTACTCACAATTTAATGCCATGAGAAATATACACTACATAAATGCTACAAATACCAGACAATAAGGAGATATAATTTCAGAACACATGTTTAAACATTTTCATAATTTAATACCACGAGAAATATACACATCATAAATGCTACAAATACCAGACCATCAGCTCACCCCGCACACATCCACACCAAACCCAAAATGACATCACCGTATATGAGCAAAACGGCCCCTTACATATATAAACATCATTAGTCACTTTTTGACAGTTAGTTTCCAGCTATTATTTTTAACGATTAAATTCATATGACGTCATTACATTTTGACTAAAAGTGGGTAGTCCTTTCTCTGTGGGCACTCCATTCTCTGGCATATAAAACCACATTTACCATCTTAGTTATCCAAATTTCAGGCAGAACAGGGCGTAAACCTAAGATGAGGATGCCGCGAGCCTAACCTCTCTGTGTTTTTCAGCATGTGGCTAATTATATAATATTGCAGAAACATTTATGATACACCGTGACTTACTACAGCCTGTGTAATGGCTTAAATGTAAGTGTGCCATCATTTTTCTTCGTAATTGGACAATAAAATACACAGAAATGTCATACACAGAGGCACAGCAATACTCTTGTTATCGTGAAGGGGTGTGGACGCGCGTGAGCTGTCAGGTGCTTGCCACTGCCGTCTTTCTATAAAGAGGAAAAGCGAGATGAATGGTAAATGTTTTTTTTGGAGCGCAGCAGTACAGTATCAGCTGGAAATCAACAAGTCAAATGCATTAGAGATATTTTCATGCTCTGCTGAAGGAATCAATAAATTTGACTGCCAAGATGGACGATTTTATACCCAGACTCACTAGGAGGTGATCAGACTTTTACAACAGTATCAGTAAGTATCAGAACTTACAGTATCAGCACGGAGAAGGATAAGATGCTTCGCTAAGTTTTAATGCTTATGTTTTGTTGTTGGAACCAGAAATGACTGTTATGGATGTAAAATGAGACAGGCAGAAACACCGAGTATAACCCTCATTGTGCCGCCGGGCTGATAGACTGTTACGCAGGATGTGTATGCATAATGTGTGTGCACCGCAGCCAATGATGGAGCCATCCGTCACATTTGTGCACCTCTGAAATGACGATGGTCTTCTCTTTAAGCTGGAAAATTCTGAGGTCTTGCACCCTTGTCTCGGTACGGTCCATCGCCTTTTTCATTTGTGCAATCCATGTGTTTTGTTATCCAATCCAATCCACCTTATTTATATACTGTAGCACGTTTTATAAACACTGGGCCTCATTCACGAAAGCCTTCTTACGAAGATTTTTGGCATTCATGAAACGTGTTCTGAACTCCCAGTTCTTAGATCTAAGAACAAATTCCACGAACGCTCAGGAGGACTCTTACGCACAAGCAAAGCTTGCACTTTCAATGCGCAATCGCCCTCATGATGGATTTTGCAACCTGATCCCAAAAAATGTAGTGCAAATAAAATATCCCAACAATTATTTATCATCAAAACAACTAAAATATACTCCATGGATAAATATATATTCAAATCCCAATTCATCAAAAAAAAAAAAAGTCTGGCTGGACGTGCGCTGCGCAGAGAGAGAATGTAAAGGGACCATTAGATTTATTTGCTGAAAGCCACCAATATTTGATGTCCCGCTTCAGGCTTCAGGCTTCCCTCTCTGTTCTTGCAGGTGTGCAGGATCATCAGAATAACATCGCAATGAAACGTGGTGTGCCTATTGCGCACGTAGCACCCCCAGATAACGACATGCGCCCCCAGCCGCGTCTTGAGCCAGAGCACGGGGCTGCTGTATTAATTAGGCAGCGTCTAATCAAATGTAACCACAGAAAAAATACATTGTCACACACAAACTATGTATTTTGACTTTATTTTTCCATCATGATTGTGTAAATATTTTCTAGAGTTTCCGAAATGGTTTGGTTTCTGATTGATGGCCCACCTCCCGTTTCCTCCAGATCCCTCCGGTGCAGTCCAATCTTTTTTTTTTTTGAGTCTATTTTAAGTCAAAACACTTCTTTTTAACCTCTGCGGTGGTGCGTTTCTCCGTGGAAACGGCATTTATGTTTCCTGCAATGGTGCTCCATGCCGACTCTTTTTGGATGGCCTGATGACCGGTGGATACACGTGAAAATAAGGTGGTCTTGTGTTCGCTCACTCCTTGTAAAAGCACCTCTATTTCTGTACAATTGAAGTTTTTCTTCTGTTTGTTGTCCAGCTGCTCCTCAGTCTTGCCCTTGCGCGTTGCCATCTCCGCCTCCAGCTGCCCGTTGTGCACGGCACATTTTTGACCTTATATAGGAAATAATAGGCGGTGCAAATTAGAGCTCACATGCACGGGCATTGCAGTTGGCATTCATCAACCTAAGAACACCGGTGCCAACGATTATCCCTACTTAAGAACGTGTCGTGAATGTGGCGCAGTTTCTTAAGAAGACTTTTAAGAAGATGTTCGTGAATGAGGCCCAATGTTTCCAAAGTGCTGCACAGACTAGCAAAACCATAAATAATAAGTAAAAGTAAAAATTACTACAGTAAAAACTAAAAGATCAAATAAAAACAAAGAAACATACAACAGTAAAATATTTAAAACAAGAAGTAAAAACAATAAAAGCAAAAAATCCAAGAAGTAGGTAAAAACATAAGTAAATTAAATTAAAAAACAAAAATAAATAAAACCACTAAAAATACAAAAAAGAAGAATAAAAGACACAGAGGACCACACGACTCACGCCGAGTTAAAAGCCAGAGAATAAAAGTGGGTTTTAAGACGAGACTTAAAGCTTTCGATTGTGGGGGCCGTTTTTACATGAGGGGGGAGAGTGTTCCACAGCTTTGGGCCGACTACAGAAAAGGCCCGGTCTCCCCTGGTCTTAAGTCTGGTCTTAGGCACCACCAGTTGGAGCTGGCCTTCGGACCTCAAAGTGGCGCTGGAGTGTAAATTTGGATGAGGTCTGAGATGTACTGGGGGGCCAGCCCATTCAAGGCCTTAAAAACAAACAATAAAATCTTAAAATCAATTCTAAAATGCACAGGCAACCAGTGCAGGGAAGCTAAAATTGGGGTAATATGCTCCCTCTTTTTGGTTGCTGTTAAAAGCCGTGCTGCAGAGTTCTGGACTAACTGGAAGCCAGAGAGTAATTTATGGCTTATTCCAGAGTAAAGGGCATTACAGTAGTCCAGACGTGACGAGATAAAAGCGTGCATGGCTTGTTCGAAATGTCGCAATGATAAAAATGATTTGACTTTGGATAAAAGCCGAAGATGATAAAAACAAGATTTTACAACGGCATTGATTTGTTTATTAAGTTTAAAATCACCATCAATGATGACGCCAAGGCTGGTGGCTGTGGGACTGACATGGTTTTTCATGGGGCCCAAGTCCAAGTGGGGGTCATTATTATTAAGGATGATAACTTCTGTCTTCCCCTCATTGAGCTTTAAAAAATGTTGAGCCAACCAGACCTTGACGTCACTAAAGCACTCAAGAAGGGGAGTCAGGGGGGCATGGTCATTTCTTGTAATTGGTAAATAGATCTGGCAGTCATCTGCATAAAAGTGATAGGAGATGCCATGCTTTCTAAAAATTGTGCTAAGTGGGATTAGGTACAGAACAAATAGGATGGGCCCCAGGATTGATCCCTGGGGGACTCCACATTCAAGGGGGGCAGTAGATGAGGTGGAGTCACCAAGTCCCGCAGTAAGGCATCTCCCTGACAAGTAAGACCTAAACCAATCAAGGGCAGCCCCCCTGACACCCACACAGTTTTCCAAGCGAGATAAAAGAATAGTGTGGTCCACTGTGTCAAAGGCAGCAGTCAGGTCTAAAAGCACTAAAATGGCTGAACCACCAGTATCAGTCATTAAAAACAGGTCATTAAAAACCTTTAAAAGTGCAGACTCAGTGCTATGAAAGGCCCTGTAACCTGACTGGATGGTGTCTATAATCCCATTTTCATCTAAAAAAGGCTGCATCTGTGCAAGAACACTTCTTTCTAAAATCTTTGAGATAAAAGGTAGTTTAGAAAATGGCCAATAATTTGATCAAATTGAAGGATCAAGACCTGTTTTTTTAAGCAAAGGTTCAACAGCAGCCTTTTTACAAAAGGAAGGAACAATACCAGAGGACAGGCTGCTGTTGATGATATTGCACACATAGGGACCAATAGTTGCCCACACCTCCCTAAAAAAGCGAGGGGGGAGTGGGTCAATGAGAGAGGAAGAAGGCTTAAGAGCATCAACTATCTTGGTAATAAAGGGTTCAAACTGATCAAAAACTTAAGAACACTGTGTCACTGTAGACAAATTAAAAGAGGGGGGTGATATATTGGCTATAGACGCAACCTTATTATTAAAAAAGTGCAGGAAATGTTCACAAGTGTCAGATGAGACTTCCAGTGTCGTGGATGGACTGGGGTTTAAAACAGAGTCAATAGTTTTAAAAAGAACACGTGGGTTGTTCATATTTTTTGATATCACATCTGAGAGGTATTTTCTTTTCTCAGCCTTCACTATGTTTTGATAACGCCTCCAACTGGCTTTGAGGGTTTCAAAGGAACCTTGCAGACCATCTTTCTTTCCACCTGCGCTCGGCCTTTCGGCATTCGCGGCGTGCTTCTCGTGTGACATCGTTGAGCCACACATCCTGTTTAGTTTTAGGGCGCATGGTCTTACGCGGGGCTAGACTGTCCAGGACATCAGCACAGGTACAAGTAAAGGAGTTCAATCGCTGCTCAGTATCAAGAGCAGCGTCTGGAGCCATTGCAACCCGAGATGCAGTGGCAAACAGAGAGGCAAAGGCAGAGGCCGTGTCAGGCTTGATGAAACGGCCAAGGCGAGCAGGAGCAGGCAGGGTGGCACTGCAGTGCCAACCAAAGGACTGGACTGTGGTCAGAGAACACTGCATCCCCTACAAAGACATTATCAACAGCCTGTCCATGAAACAATACAAGGTCTAAAGTGTGTCCATGTATTTGTGTAGCTCCTGTAACATTTTGTACTAAATAAAGCCTCCACCAACTCTAAAAAGTCTTTTGCCATAGGCGTAGAAGGGCAGCAGACATGAATATTAAAATCACCCACAATTAACATTCTGTCAAACTTTACCAACATTGCAGCAATAAAGTCAGAAAAATCCCGGATAAAATCATTGTTGTGTTTGGGTGGTCTGAAAATGACTGCGCACAACAGCGGCTCAGACTGTCGCAGTTCGAAGTAGCTCACCTCAAATGAGGAGAAAGACACCATAGACAATGGCTTATGGTGTAAGGACGTTTTTAAAATAGTAGCGATGCCTCCTCCACGGCCGGTAGTTCTTGGTGTGTTAATGAAGGTACAATCGTAAGGCAACAGCTCAGAGAAGGAAGCGGACTCACTGGCATGAATCCAGGTCTCAGTGATGAATAATAAATCCAAAGAATGCTCCTTAAAGAGGTCCTGGAGGATAAAAGTCTTATTTGAAACTGACCTCGCATTCACCAGTGCACACTTCGTTGCAACCTTAAGAGCCGCTGAAGCTGCCCGGTTCAGCGGCCAGTGGTTGCCGGGGTTCACACTGAAGCCTCAGGAGGGCGGCGAGGGCGCAGTGCAAAACGCTCGTCACGCCGCCCAACGATGTGCACCAGCCAGGCCCCAACAGAGGTGAGAAAACGCCAAGAGATGAAGCGGCGAAAACAATCCTCAAAGCTCCTCGGAACATTACGTGGGAACCTTACCACCTCGGGAGAAAGTGCCAGCCAAGTTTTGAGCTTCACCAGTTTTCCACCTCGTGCCCCCCGGCGTCTACGTTTCCTAGGAAGTGACGGCTCTGCCCGAAGCAGAAATTCTGGTTCGTCAGACTGGTACGAAGGATGCGGTTTATTTGGCCCCCATTGCTCTTGTTTCGCACAAGCGGCTACAATGTCCTGGATTTCAAGTAGTTCCTGACGGTTATACACCAGCAGAGAGTCGATGGTCCTCATGACAAATGAAAAAATAACAATAAAACCGATCACAGTGAGCTGAGGGATGCGGCGAGCCAGACACACCGGCGCCATCTTATGTCGTGTACAGTGGGGCAAAAAAGTATTTAGTCAGCCACCAATTGCGCGCATTCTCCCACTTAAAAGATGAGAGAGGTCTCCAATTTTCATCATAGGTGTACCTCAACTATGACAGACAAAATGAGAAAACCAAATACTTATTTTCCACCATCATTTGCAAATAAATTCTTTAAAAATCAGACAATGTGATTTTCTGGATTTTTTTTTCTTTTCATGTCACATTTTGTCATGTCACGACTTGTCTTCAAAGATGACTGTAGTACGGCCTGCGACAAGCCAGTGTTACTTGTAGGATGCACACATCAGCCTACACTGAACTTAGAGTGAGTGAGTCACTTAAAAAATATGGTAAAAAATTCCACCCATTTTCTATACCATGTCTTCATTAGGGTCACGGATAAGCTGGAGCCTATCCCAGCTGAATGCAGCAAAATATAAACTGTGAAATTATTTATTTATTTATTTTATTCCCCCTATTACTGTATCAAGACATTATCGGGTGTCGTATCATGAGGTACCCTGATATTCCCAGCACTACTCCCAATACTTGATGCGGCCCAGCCTCACTCAGACTTTACCTCCAGCGGCCCCCAGGTAAATTGTGTTTGAGACCCCTGGTCTAGAGTAATTATTCCTATCCACTGTGATGCGGGCACAATAGTGTGTCATGAGAGATCAACAGGTGTGCTCCAAAAATGACTATTTACCACAAATTATTTATCTTTGTTCATCTACTGTATCTAGACAGTATGTCCAGTTTTCAAGGTGCGGCTGATCCACTTCCATTTTACGTGTACTATTTGTTGACTGATAGGGTTTGTTTGCTGCCATAGTCTGTTGTTGCTCATCCTGATGTTAAGGATGAAGCATAGGTAGCCGTTAATGAAGGTCTGCAGTTTGTTGGATATGGTGTTGCTTACGTAACAGGTTTACTTTGGTTATGGTGATTCCACTTGTTCTAACAGTGGTTGGAGTAATGGCTCAATAGCGCCCTCTCTCACTCGTGCGCTGTATAAAGGGCAGAGTGTCATTACAGCTTTAGTTCATCAGCCCTGTGACCCGAGGTCAGTAGAGGAGGACTTCTCTATGCAATTGTATGCTTAGCTAAGATGCTAATGTTACTCATTGTCGGAAGATTGTACTGTTGTTTGGATGAATAAGCTTCTGCTGTTACTGGCTACATTAGCACATGCATAGAGACTGTTACCACCACCAAGTATTACAGAAAATACCTTAATCAAAAGCCTTGGATGAACTGTGATGTAAGGGTTAAGCTACGTGCCCGTTCGACTGCATTTGTCATGGGCACCGCTGAGGACTACAAAAAGGCCAGATATGACCTGAGGAGATCCATACGAGAGGCCAAAAGACAGTACAGACAGAAGCTGGAGGGCTACTATTCCACCTCAGACCCTTGGCGCATGTGGGAGGGACTCCAGCGCATCACAGAGTATCGACAGCGGAGTAGCGTAGCCACGTCCAGCCAAACCACACTTCCAGATGAGCTGATTCTATGCCCGCTTTGACACCCAAACTCCTGATGAGCAGAGAGGGTGGCTGGACTTGGGGAGCACACAGGACTCACCTCTCATGGTGACATCAGCTGATGTGCGCAGGGTTCTGAACAAAACAAACCCACAAAAAGCAGTAGGCCCAGACAACATCTCAGGACGTGCACTTCGGGTTTGCTCATCAGAGCTAGCTGATGTGCTTGCTGACATATTTAACCTGTCGCTTGCACAAGCCTCTGTACCGACCTGCTTTAAGTCCACCACCATAGTGCCCGTACCCAAGAAGAGCAACGTGACCTGCTTGAATGACTATCACCCTATAGCACTCACTCCTATTGTTATGAAGTGCTTTGAAAGAATAGTCATGACCCACATCAAAAAGAGCATCCCGGCCACTGTGGATCCTCGACAGTTTGCATACCACCAGAACCGGTCTACTGATGATGCAGTCAACATTGCCATCCACACAGCCCTTTCTCACCTACAGGGCCAGGACACATACGTCAGAATGCTATTTATAGACTATAGCTCTGCATTTAACACAGTCAGCCCCCACAAACTCACAGATAAGCTCCTCACACTTGGCCTGTCACTCTCCATCTGTAACTGGGTGTTTAACTTTCTAACAGGCAGGCCCCAGTCAGTCAGAGTCCACAATCGCACATCCAGCTCAAGAATTGTGAGTACTGGGACCCCACAGGGGTGTGTGCTGAGTCCGCTCCTCTACACGCTCTTCACCTATGATTGCGTGGCCTCCCAGAACAACACCAGCATCATTAAATTTGCGGATGACACTACAGTCATCGGCCTGATCACTGGTGGTGTTGAAACATCATACAGAAGAGAGGTGGCGGACCTCATAGCTTGGTCTCATGATAACAATCTTCATCTCAATACAGAGAAGACCAAAGAGATGATCATTAACCTAAGAACAAGGGAAAAGGAGCCGCATAGACCCCTGTTTATTGATGAGACTGAGGTGGAGAGGGTGAAAACCTTCAAGTTCCTTGGCACACACATCAGCGAGGACCTCACTTGGTCTCACAACACCCAACAAATTATCAAGAAGTCCCAAAGGAGACTTTACTTCCTGAGGAGACAGGAAATTTGGCATGTCCACCACAATCCTGAGTTGCTTCTACAGATGCACTATCGAAAGTGTCCTTACCGCCTCCATCACTGTTTGGTACGGTAACTGTACAACACGTGATAGGAAGGCACTCCAGCGGGTGATCAAGACCTCACAGAACATTGTTGGGGCAGTCCTCCCCTCATTGCAAGACATTTATAAATCTCGAGTCCTACGAAGAACAAACAACCTCATCAAGGACAGCACACATCCACAACACTCATTATTCACACTCCTACCGTCAGGCAGACGCTACAGGAGTTTGAAGTCCAGGACCACAAGGCTGGCAAACAGCTTTTACCCACAGGCCATCAGGCTTCTCAACGAAGCACTCTCACACGCCGCACGCAACACACGCACACACTCATAGCACTTTATTTATTTTATTTATTGATTTATTTATTTGTATTAATGTCTCTTCTGTTGTTGTTGCTTAATTTATTGGTATTTATTTTTCTGATGTTCGTATTCATTTTCTTCTGGTTTTCTTTCTTTCTTCTTTGGGAGAATGAACAGAAAAAGAATTTCATTGCATAGCAGAACCACCAGTTTTACTGTGCATATGACAATAAAATCTTGAATCTTGAATCTTGAAAATGTCGGTTAAAGCAATGCTTGACAGCGGCTCGATGGCTTGTACACCTCCTCCCCCTTCCTCAGTTGGTGGAACAACACTTGATTAAGGATGCAGCCCTTGAACCCACTGATGTTGTCTTAATAGGATGTGGAGGCTTGAAAACTGTACCAATGGGTGTGTGCGACTTGGAAGTGGAAGCTTATGGATGCAAGGTGATTGTACCGATGCTTGTGTTGGAGGGCCAGGTTGATAGTCTCATCATTGGCAGCAATCTACTGAGGTTCCTGGTACACCACCTGAGGTTGGAGAGGGGTCTTCATGTCTGCGGCTCCACTCCAACTGGATGTGACAATGACCCTCAGAGAGAACTGTTGAGTTTGGTTGCTGATGTAGTGGAGTTTCCTAATGGTATCTCAGAAAAGGTTGGTGTTGTGAAGTTAAAGAGAGTTATCACTTTGCAGCCAAGGGCTGAACATTTGGTCTGGGCCAAGCTACAGAAAGTGAGTGAGTTGCCTGTTGGCAGCATAGTCATGTTGGGTCCCACAGTCAGTCGCAAGGTCGAAACCAAGATCAGTCATGGTGGAGAGGTCAGTGGCATTGATTGCTGATGAGGGATGGCTGCCGTTGAAAATAATGAATCCCACAGAAAACATAATGGTACATATGCTTCTTATGTTCTTATTCTCTTTCTTGTGTTTTCTTTCTTTTCTTGGGAGAATGAACAGAATAAGAATTTCATTGCATAGTATAACTGCTGTTTTACTATGCATATGACAATAAAACTCTTGAATCTTGAATCTTGAAAAGCCTGTGACTTTGAGGCGGATTGCTAAACTGGCTGATGCACATTCATGTGTGGCCATTGAGAGCTTTGATATTTCTGAAAGTGTCAGGCCTCTTCATTCCAGTGTACAGCAGAACGTACAGTTACCAGTAACTGACATGTTCACTGACCATGACATGCATAGCCTGACCACAGAGGCCTCTAGTTTGCCTGACTCCCCAGGTTTAGAACAGCCAGATCCGAAAAATGCACCACATTCTGTTTTACACAATATTGACTCTGACATTGACACTGATGCTTGTGAAGTGTCACAGACTTGTAAAGACCGACTTGTTGACCTCATAGCTGAGTATGAGGTCATCTTTTCTAGACACAAGATTGATTGTGGCAAAGCTGTAGGTTTTCTCCATCGAATTTGTGTTGTAGATGAGGATGAGACTCCTTTCCGACTACCATGTAGACGTATATCACCAATGCAGTATGAGAAAGTGAGGCAAGCCTTGAATGATATGGAGGAGCGGGAAATCATCAGGAAGTCTAGCAGTGAGTTTGCATCACCTTTGATTTTAGTTTGGAAAATGTCGGATGAAAAGACGCTCATCCCCTCTCTCACCCAGCTGACGCACTTGCTGCTCTAGGTGGTAACGCCTATTTCTCAATGATGGACCTCACTTTGGGGTACTACAATGTTGAAATGCATCTAGATGACAAAAAGTACACCGCATTCACGTCACCTTTCAGGTTGTACGAGTACTATCGAATGAATCAAGGTCTGTTTATGAGGATGATGCTAGAGATATTTGGAGATCAGAACTGCCTTAGTGTGCTGTGTTATTTGGATGATGTTTTGGTGTTCACCCCTACAGAAGATATCGCGCTTGAGAGGCTGGAGATGGTGTTTCGACTGCTCAAGGCTCACAACCTCAAACTTGCCCCAAGAAAATGCCCTTTTCTGCGAAAATCTGTGAAATTCGTAGCACATATTGTTGACGCTAACGGAGTTCGTACTGATCCGGACAAAGTGGCAACCAATAACATCCCTAACTGAGTTCGACCTCATGGAGCCAGGTACCATGGTTCCCTCACAAAAAGTCAGAACATTCCTGGGAATGGTGGTGTTCCACCAACAGTTTATCGAGAATTGTTCTGCGATTGCCAAGCTGCTATTCGGCCTGACGACCGGCAACAAGGGTCCTCGTAGAAGTGGAAGGAAGTGCAAACAGTTGCCGAGAAGGTTAAGGGCTGAGGACTGGACCGAGGAGTGTGCCCGGGCCTTCGACTTTTGAAACAGGCACTGTTGGACCAGGTCGCTCTGGCCCACCCCAATTTCAATGAGCCATTAATTACCACAATTAAACACAATGCAGAGCTCAGGAGACCTGCACCACCCAGAACTACAGTGCCTTCAGCGGGGGTTACACTTACGCTCCAACTTTCTTAACCATATGTAAATCATAAGCCGCTTAAATAAGAATAAATGCACATTGCGAAGGATGAAGGCCCTGATTTGGGACACGGCTAAATATTTCTTACTAAATATTTCTAACTAGAGTTAGGAAATGAAGTGTGTGTTGATCACTTGATCCATTGTTTGCTCCACTTGTCTCCTTGCTGTGATGCAGGCCAACAACACAGAGCTTAAACTCAGCGATTCACCTGAGGAGCATCACGGTGTGGACTTTCTTTGAAGGATGAAACTGGGGTAACCGTCAACATGACTCACTGCAACTAGTCCACCTTGGTCTTCTTTGATGCACACCTACACCACACATTCGAAGATGTTAAAAGGTTTCTTTCTTTGCTCGTTCTCATCAATTTGGTATTGCTACTTTGTCAGTTTGGACTTTAGAAAGCTATCTATTCAAATTGTCCAAGAACAAATGAGTCAGTTGCCCTAATTGATAATCTGGAGGAGTTTGCTGGTTCTACTCCTCATGTTACTGACTTTACTGTATTTACAACCTGTAAAGTGCACTGACAAACACTTTAGAACCCTGGGTTGGGTTAGGGTTACCAACCCAAACCCCCTAGCTGTGAGACACAGCTATGAGATACAGTTTCACGACACAGCTCACAATAGCATCAACTGCAGTGCAGAGACACAACTGAAAGCCTTGTCTTGACATGGTAGTCTTCTAGTCGTCACCCTAACTTGATCCTTCCGTCTAACACAACAGCTGTGGCCTTCTGAGAGGATGACACTTCAGTGACTGCCAGGCTGACATCGATCCAGAGCCATACATCATCGCCTGCAACAGCACACTGTGCCAATACCCCGATGTGGATGGTCTTATGTGCCAGTTTCTAGAGGCCTACACTAAAGCCTGCAGCCTGAAGAACCACACTGTGGACGACTGGAGGACAATGGCCAACTTCAAGACCATCTATTCATCAACTTGTTACAAGCCCTCCAAATGAAGTCACTTTGGTTGTCAATACAATCAATTGACTATAAGAATTAAAAATATGTGATAGAACTTGTGAGACATTCATAAATAAGTGACAGTAACAAATTCTTCCAGCGACCACTCAGGCCTTCTGTAATGACACCCTGTGTGGATCATGAATTCTGTGCTGAGGGCCTCAGTGGTAATAGCAGATGCTTCTGTCGAGCCATTTTTTTGTTTCTAACTACAGATCCAACAACTCTTTAGGTAAGAACCGTAAGTGGGGCATGGCCTCACAGTGACAACCTTGAGCAATCAAGGACAAAAATGAAAATTTCATTTCATTGGTTTGTTCAGATCAAGCGGTGGTCTGCATTCTAAACTCTGCTTCAATCATTCTGCTTGGTTGTCTCCTGGAGGAAATAGATGTTGACCATTCTTACCGCACGGTGGTATAGTGGTTAGCACGTTGGCCAATACAGGAACAGCCTGGAGATCGGGAAGACCTGGGTTCGATTCTCCCCTGGGCATTTCTGTGTGGAGTTTGCATGTTCTCCCCGCGTGCGCGTGGGTTTTCATGCAGGTGAGGTTAATTGGCAACTCTAAATTGTCCATAGGTATGAATGTGAGTGTGAATGGTTGTTTGTCCATATGTGCCCTGCGATTGGCTGGCGACACAGATGTAATGAGGAAGGAGATGGATATTCTGACTTAAATTACACCTCAATTCAAGATTCAAGAGTTTTATTGTCCTATGCACAGTAAAACAGGCAATGGAATGGAATGGAATGGAATATGCAATGGAATTCTTATTCTGTTCATTCTCCCAAGAAAAGAAAGAAAACACAAGAAAAAGAATAAGAACATAAACATAAATACCAATAAATTAAGCAACAACAACAAAAATAATATACAAATAAATAAATAATAAAGCGCTATGAGTGTGTGCGTGTGTGCGTGTGTTGCGTGCGGCGTGTGTGAGTGCTTCGTTGAGAAGCCTGTGGGTAAAAGCTGTTCGCCAGCCTTGTGGTCCTGGACTTCAAACTCCTGTAGTGTCTGCCTGACGGTAGGAGTGTGAAGAATGAGTGGAGGGCTGCCCCAACAATGTTCTGTGAGGTCTTGATCACCCGCTGGAGTGCCTTCCTATCACGTGTTGTACAGTTACCGTACCAAACTGTGATGGAGGCGGTAAGGACACTTTCCATGGTGCATCTACAGAAGCAACTAAGGATTGTGGTGGACATGCCAAATTTCTTCAGTCTCCTCAGGAAGTACAGTCTTTTTTGAGACATCTTGATAATTTGTTGGGTGTTGTGAGACCAGGTGAGGTCCTCGCTGATGTGTGTGCCAAGGACTTGAAGGTTTTCACCCTCTCCACCTCAGTCTCATCAATAAACAGGGGTCTATGCGGCTCCTTTTCCCTTGTTCTTGGGTCGATGATCATCTCTTTAGTCTTATCTGTATTGAGAAGGAGATTGTTATCATGACACCAAGCTATGAGGTCCGCCACCTCTCTTCTGTATGATGTTTCAACACCACCAGTGATCAGTCCGATGACTGTAGTGTCATCCGCAAATTTAATGATGCTGGTGTTGTTCTGGGAGGCCACGCAATCGTAGGTGAAGAGCGTGTAGAGGAGTGGACTCAACACACACCCCTCTGGGGTCCCAGTGCTCACAATTCTTGAGCTAGATATGCGACTGTGGACTCTGACTGACTGGGGCCTGCCTGTTAGAAAGTTAAACACCCAGTTACAGAGGGAGGGTGACAGGCCAAGTGTGAGGATCTTGTTTGTGAGTTTGTGGGGGCTGACTGTGTTGAATGCAGAGCTATAATCTATAAATAGCATTCCAACATATGTGTCCTGGCCCTGTAGGTGCGAAAGGGCTGTGTGGGGATGGCAGTGTTGACTGCATTATCAGTGGACCGATTCTGGCGGTATGCAAACTGTAGAGGGTCCACAGCGGCCGGGATGCTCTTTTTGATGTGGGTCATGACTATCCTTCCATTGAAAAATACCTTATTTAAAATTCATAAAACTAAAGGAAAAAAAATTAAAATAATAAATAAAATAAATATATATATTTATAGCCTTAAGTAAATAAGATTTTTGTTAGTGTAGTTGTTAAATCTATTTTTATAATTGCTACAGAAGATCTGGTTAGGATAGGAAGTTAGACTCACCAGCACACCTGGGCGTGCACCAAAGACATGCAACTTCCTTTTAAGCAGGCAACGCTGCAGACAGGTGTGGTAATTTGGTGTGATTAGAACTTTACCCCCAAACTTTGTGCAAGTAGAGCTACAAGTCTGAAGAGGCAGCCGGTAAGAAACTGAAATCTTCTTTAAAAAGTCTTATTACTGCTGTTTTGATGCGCCTGCGCTACACACGGCTTGACTTTCTTTAATGGTGTGTGCCTCATTTGTGAATTAGGAATATAAAAAAATTGAAAGCCTGTGCTCGCTGTACTTATTTTGTTGAGGATGTTGAATTAAGAATGCTGCCGATCGTTTGTGGCACATGTGGGCATGTGGCGGTCCATGTTTGGTTAAATGATTGATTAGTTCTTGATTGTAATTTTGCCAAGGCACGAGCAGCATGTTTCGGGCATTAAATACAAATTATGAATATTTCTTTTGCCCATTTAATGTACTTGTTAAAATGTTTGTTAAATCATGGTATTTATTTAACAGATTTTTATTTAATCCCACAGTTTGAGAAAACAAGCATGATGTAAAATACAAGACTAAGTTAAACACAAATGTTAAATTGTAAAAATAGTTAAATAGCAGTAAAAGTGGTAAAATATAATTTAAATTGTTGCCATAGAAATTAGTTCATATATTGCAATACAATATAATATTGACTTTATATTACATGTTTGTCCTTCTTTTGAAGGTTTTCAGTTGTGCTTTGCTGTGCTGTGTTGTGCTGTGCAGTGAAAAACTTGAATGTGCATGAAAACTCATGATTTGAACCACATTGAATAAACTTAAGGAAAGCAAAGCATCGAGTGGATCCAGTTTCTTCAGCTTAGCAAGTGAAGCCCTTTTGTCAAGTTCGAGGGATGCACAAAGTGGAGAAGAACTTGACAATTGGAGTGAGTGCTATAAGGCGATAGTCATTTAAGCAGGTCACGTTGCTCTTCTTGGGTATGGGCACTATGGTGGTGGACTTAAAGCAGGTCGGTACAGATGCTTGTGCAAGCGACAGGTTAAATATGTCAGCAAGCACATCAGCTAGCTCTGATGAGCAAACCCTAAGTGGATGTCCTGAGATGTTGTCTGGGCCTGCTGCTTTTCGTGGGTTTGTTTTGTTCAGAACCCTGCGCACATCAGCTGATGTCACCATGGGAGGTGAGTCCTGTGTGCTCCCCAAGTCCAGCCACCCTCTCTGCTGGTCAGGAGTTTGGGTGTCAAAGCGGGCATAGAATCAGCTCATCTGGAAGTGTGGTTTGGCTGGACGTGGCTACGTTACTCCGCTGTCGATACTCCGTGATGTGCTGAAGCCCCGCCCACATGTGCCGAGGGTCTGAGGTGGAATAGTAGCCCTCCAGCTTCTGTCTGTACTGTCTTTTGGCCTCTCGTATGGACCTCCTCAGGTCATATCTGGCCTTTTTGTAGTCCTCAGCGGTGCCCATGACAAATGCAGATGAACGAGCACGTAGCTTAGCCCTTACATCACAGTTCATCCACTGTTTTTGGTTAGGGTATTTTCTGTAATACTTGGTGGTGGTAACAATCTCTATACATGTGCTAATGTAGCCAGTAACAGCGGAAGTGTATTCATCCAAATCAACAGTACAATCTTCCCTCCCCGCTGCAGTTTTAAACACATCCCAGTTTGTGCAGCCAAAGCAGTCTTGAAGTACTTGATCAGTTTCTTCATTCCACACTTTAACTGCTGTACTTACAGGGGGAGCTTGCTTGAGGAGTTGTCTGTAGGTTGGATAAAGGAATATGGAGATGTATTCGGCCTTTCCAAAATGGGGTCTTGGAACAGCCTTCAAAGCACCTTTCATGTTGCTGTAGACTTGGTCCAGGATGTTATTTTCCCTTGTGGGAAAGCTCACATGCTGGTAATATTTGGGGAGAACAGTCCTGAGGTTACAGTGGTTGAAATCGCCAGATATGATGAATACAGCGTCCGGGTGTTTGGTCTTGTGTTTATCGATGACATCATGTAGGAGGCCCAGTGCGTTAGCGGTGTTAGCTCGTGGTGGAATGTAGACAGTTGTGAAATACACAGAACTGAACTCACGAGGCAAATAAAAAGGTCTGCGTTTTACCATAAGCAGCTCAATGTCCGGTGAACAGTGTTTTTCCATCGTCTGTACTTCTGTGTGCCACCGTTTGTTTATGTAAACACAGATGCCGCCACCTCTCTGTTTACAAGACGCTGAAGATCTCCCCGGTAAGCGGCAAATGTTTCCAACTGGATCGCCGAGTCCGGTATATCCTCCGTCAGCCAGGTTTCTGTGAAGGTGAGCACACAGCATTCCCTGATCTCACATTGAGCTGTAATCCTTGCTCGTAGCTCGTCCATCTTGTTTTCAAGAGAGCGGACGTTGGCTAGCAGAAGACTTGGTATCCGTGACCTAGTCGCTCTAGCTTTTAGCCTAGCATGCAGGCCGCCCCTCTTGCCTTGTTTCCGCCTAGGAGGCTTTGCTCGCCGGGTATTCAGCTCACCAGTGCCGAAGGCTGCTGCGTCCTCACGACGTAGAAGAAAGGCAAAGTCTGAGAGGCTGAATGAAAGTTCATGGTGAACCTTGCCGATGTTCAAAAGGGTCTCTCTGTTGTAATGTACAGCATGAGTGCGTTGAATGTCCAATACCCATATATATATATATATATATATATATATATATATATACACACTGCTCAAAAAATTAGAGGAACACTTCGAAAACACATCAGATCTAAACTGGGGGAAAAATAATCTTGAATATCTTTCCTCATTAGTGGGTGATGTATTAGTAACAAAATGATGCCACATAATTTGATAGAAATGAAAATGATCACCCTATGGGGGGGGAAATCAAAGACACCCCAAAAATGAAAGTGAAAAAATGATGCAGCACACTGGTCCATTTTGCTAAAATGTCATTGTAGCAACTCAAAATGATTCTCAATAGTTTGTGTGGCCCCCACGTGCTTGTACGCATGCCTGACAACGTGGGGGCATGCTCCTCATGAGACTACGGATGGCGTCTTGGGGGATCTTCTCCAAGATCTGGACCAGGGCATCAGTGAGCTCCTGGACAGTCTGAGGAGCTACCTGGCGGCGCCGGATGGACCTAAACATAATGTCCCAGAGGTGTTCTATTGGGTTTAGGTCAGAGGAACATGGGGGCCAGTCAATGGTATCAATTCCTTCATCCTCCAGGAACTACCTGCATACACTAACCACATGAGGTCGGGCATTGTCGTGGACCAGGAGGAACCAATTTCCCACTGCACCAGCATAGGTTCTCCCAATGGGTCCAGATTTCATCGGTACCTAATAGCAGTCAGGGTGCCGTTATCTAACCTGTAGAGGTCTGTGCGTCCTTCCAGGGATATGCCTCCCCAGACCATTACTGACCCACCACCAAACCGGTCATGCTGAATGATGTTGCAGGCAGCATAACGTTCTCCACGGCATCTCCGGACCCTTTCACGTCTGTCACATGTGCTCAGGTTGAACTTGCTCTCATCAGGGAAGAGCACAGGGCACCAGTGGTGTAGTTGCCAATTCTGGTGGTCTATGACAAATGCCAGTCGAGCTCTACGGTGCTGGGCAGTGAGCACAGGGCCCACTACAGGACGTCGGGGACTCAGGCCACCCTCATGGAGCCTGTTTCTGATTGTTTGGTCAGAAACATTCACACCAGTGGCCTGCTGGAGGTCATTTTGTAGGGCTCTGGCAGTGCTCATCCTGTTCCTCCTTGCGCAAAGGAGCAGATACCGATCCTGCTGAGGATTGACGGACCTTCTACGGCCCTGTCCAGCTCTCCTGGAGTAACTACCTGTCTCCTGGAATCTCCTCCATGCATCCAGGTACTGCAGTGATGCCCTGGTCCAAATCTGGGAGGAGATCCCCCAGGACACCATCCGTAGTCTCATTAGGAGCATGCCCCGACGTTGTCAGGCATGCGTACAAGCACGTGGGGGCCACACAAACTACTGAGAATCATTTTGAATTGCTACAATGACATTTTAGCTAAATGGACCAGTGTGCTGCATCATTTTTTCACTTTCATTTTTGGGGTGTCTTTGATTTCCCCCCTCTATAGGGTGATCATTTTCATTTCTATCAAATGATGTGGCATCATTTTGTTACTAATACTTCACCCACGTATTATCAGGAAAGATATTCAAGATCACTTTCCCCCCAGTTTAGATCTGATGTGTTTTCGAAGTGTTCCTCTAATTTGTTTGAGCAGTGTATATAATATAAAATATAATATAATATAATATATAATACCGATAATACCCTCACTTCAAAACAAAACAGCCACAGTGATCACTGTGGCTGTTTTGTTTTGAACTGCCTCCCACGCTCATAGATATTTTGCTTGACTATGCTCCATAGGTTCTCAATTGGGTTAAGGTCAAGGGAAAAAGGGGCTACAGGATGAATTTCTCTCCTTTTGTGCCCATAACAGCCAGTGACAGAGAGGTATTCTTTTCATCATGAGGTGGTGCATTGTAATGCATGAAGGTCATTTTGGTACGGAAGCTACGTTTCTTTTGTACCATGCAAGAAGGTGGTCAGCCAGAAACTCTATATACTTTGCTGAGGTCATTTTCACACCTTCACAGTTTGGCGGTTTGATCCTCGCTCCCTCCACCCAGTCACTGTGGTTGTGTCCTTGGGCAAGACACTTCACCCCCCTTGCCTCCAGTCATGCCCACATCGGTGTATGAATGTGCATGAATGTTTGGTGGTGGTCAAATTGGCAGCCATGTTTCAGTCAGTTGAATATTTATGATACTTAAATCTGACAGTCACATTTAAACACCGTTCATTTGATTTTGTATCTTATTAGTGACATTTTGTTTTTTGTTTGTTTCTTATTCATTATGTGTTGTTGTTTTATGTTTGACTCGTATTGGTGACGTCTTGTTCTTTTATTGGATGATGTCTTGTAATTCTGCGTGTTTTATTTTAGACCTCTTGCCTGCACCTGTTTCTGTTTTATTCTGCTTTTGAGTTCCCCAGTCTTAACAGCAGACATCACAAAATGCTTTTACATTCGGAAGTGCTCATAGAAGAAAAGTAACACAAATAATTTGTTGAGGTAGTGCCAAGACGCAGATAAAGATGCAAGATGGCGCCCTCCATGGCAGACGTCTCTGTGACACTCTCCCGTTTTTTTCTGTTTTTTGCTATTTTATTGTTCATTTTGGACATTCAACACACTCACGCAGTACATTACAACAGAGAGACACTTTTGAACATCGGCAGGGTTCACCATAAACTTTCATTTAGCCTCTCAGACTTTGCCTTTTTTCTGCGCCGGGAGAACGCAGCAGCCTGCGGGCCTGGTGAGCTGAATACCCGGCGAGCAAAGCATCCGAGGCGTAAACGAGGCAAGCGGGCCGGCCTGCATGCTAGGCTAAAAGCTAGAGCGACTAGACCACTGCTACCAAGCCTGCTGCTAGCCAACGTCCGCTCTCTGCTCTAAAACTGCAGCGGGGAGGGAAGATTGTACTGTTGATTTGGATGAATATGCATCTGCTGTTACTGGCTACATTAGCACATGCATAGAGACTGTTACCACCACCAAGTATGACAGAAAATACCCTAACCAAAAACAGTGGATGAACTGTGATGTAAGGGCTAAGCTACGTGCTTGTTCGACAGCATTTGTCATGGGCACCGCTGAGGACTACAAAAAGGCCAGATATGACCTGAGGAGGTCCATACGAGAGGCCAAAAGACAGTACAGACAGAAGCTGGAGGGCTACTATTCCACCTCAGACTCTCGGCACATGTGGGCGGGGCTTCAGCACATCACGGAGTATCGACAGCGGAGTAGCGTAGCCATGTCCAGCCAAACCACACTTCCAGATGAGCTGATTCTATGCCCGCTTTGACACCCAAACTCCTGATGAGCAGAGAGGGTGGCTGGACTTGGGGAGCACACAGGACTCACCTCTCATGGTGACATAAGCTGATGTGCGCAGGGTTCTGAACAAAACAAACCCACGAAAAGCAGCAGGCCCAGACAACATCTCAGGACGTGCACTTCAGGTTTGCTCATCAGAGCTAGCTGATGTGCTTGCTGACATATTTAACCTGTCGCTTGCACAAGCATCTGTACCGACCTGCTTTAAGTCCACCACCATAGTGCCCGTACCCAAGAAGAGCAACGTGACCTGCTTGAATGACTATCGCCCTATAGCACTCATTCCTATTGTTATGAAGTGCTTTGAAAGAATAGTCATGACCCACATCAAAAAGAGCATCCCGGCGGCAACTGTGGACCCCCTACAGTTTGCATATCGCCAGAACCGGTCCACGGATGATGCAGTCAACACTACCATCCACACAGCCCTTTCTCACCTACAGGGCCAGGACACATATGTCAGAATGCTATTTATAGACTATAGCTCTGCTTTTAATACAGTCTGCCCCCACAAACTCACAAATAAGCTCCTCACACTTGGCCTGTCACCCTCCCTCTGTAACTTTGTGTTTAACTTTCTAAAAGGTAGGCCCCAGTCAGTCAGAGTCCACAAATGCACATCCAGCTCAAGAATTGTGAGCACTGGGACCCCACAGGGGTATGTGCTGAGTCCGCTCCCTTACACGTTTTCACCTATGATTGCGTGGCCTCCCACAACAACACCAGCATCATTAAATTTGCGGATGACACTACAGTCATCGGACTGATCACTGGTGGTGTTGAAACATCATACAGAAATTTGGCATGCCCACCACAATCCTAAGTTGCTTCTACAGATGCACGAAAGTGTCCTTACCGCCTCCATCACTGTTTGGTGCGGTAACTGTACAACACGTGATAGGAAGGCACTCCAGCGGGTGATCAAGACCTCACAGAACATTGTTGGGGCAGCCCTCCCCTCACTGCAAGACATTTATAAAACTAGAGTCCTATGAAGAACACACAACCTCATCAAGGACAGCACACATCCACAACACTCATTATTCACACTCCTACCGTCAGGCAGACGCTACAGGAGTTTGAAGTCCAGGACCACAAGGCTGGCAAACAGCTTTTACCCACAGGCCATCAAGCTTCTCAACGAAGCACTCACACACGCAACACACGCACACACTCATAGCACTTTATTATTTATTTATTTATTTATGTATTTATTTATTTATTTATCTATCTATTTGTATTAATGTCTCTTCTGTTGTTGTTGCTTAATTTATTGGTATTTATGTTTCTTATGTTCTTATTCTTTCTTGTGTTTTCTTTCTTTTCTTGGGAGAATGAACAGAATAAGAATTTCATTGCATAGTAAAACTGCCTGTTTTACTATGCATATGACAATAAAACTCTTGAATCTTGAATCTTGAAGATAACAACTCCAGCTCCAAGAGTTACTAAAGTCCGGTAAACAAGTACAGTATGCTCTGAGATCATAAATGAATGATTTAGCTGCCAAAGAAAAATGTAGCATCATCAGGCCTTTGGTCTCTGTTTTTCCTGTTGAACAACAGCAGTGCTGTGAGACACCTTCAGCAAGAGAACGTCAGTCAAACATTCACCATTTGTTTTCTAGAACTGTAAAGGTAATATGGGGGGAGCGAGGTTCAGACACAAATTAAACAGGAATGGTGAGGTGTCAAAACCTTTGTTCTTTGTGACGTAAAGAGACGAGAATGAGCCTTTATTTATTAAAGTCATCAGAATTTTAAAAATGTATCCTTAATATTGTTCCACCGCAGTCAATACTTAAGACATCATCATTTCTTCATTTCAGTGCCATTAAATGAATAGTAAGTCACAATAGTAACTATTAACCTACTACTACTAGTTTTTTCAGTTTGGTTACTGCTAGTAGTAGTTGGTAACTAGGAATATTAACATTGATACCCATCCGTAGTGAGGAAGGATTTCTCTTTTCTTCTTTTATGTTAAAATTTTGCCTTCATTAGAATTTTTTTTAAGTGTGTTTGTGTGGATTTGTGAAGTGTGCAGTCTTTATGCCATTTGATCACATTAAAAAGAGTAAAATTAAAATTAGACTTTTTATATTCAGACTGCTAACCTCTTCTTACACTTTCCGAAACAACTCAACAGCCAATGTCATAAAACATTTTTAGCACTCTTGTGTGATGTTATGTAATGACCGTAGCACTTTAATAACAAGTCATTTTCCCCTCACCGTGTTACAATAATATAGTAGCTATTGGACACTCGGAGCCTCCCAACTTGGTCTAAACGCTTCAATTAAAAAGTTTTAAAAGACATTCCCATCAGGACCAAGTCTGGTATCTGAAGGTCCACACTCTGAGTCGCCATGGAAACAACCTGAAAATACAAAGAGAACAACTATCAGGTTATCAGACCTCACCAGTCACATGTCAGCAGCAGAGGCTTGTCTTACCTAATTGGTCCAGGACATGCTAATGAGGGCTGGACTTTCATCCACATATTCAGACCTGGCAGACCTGCGTCGTCTTCTATTAGTTGGAACAGCACAACTCTGAGTCAAAGTGTTGAGATAGGTTAGGATGTGGATTCATGATTGAACATGGAGAGTGTTTCATCTTGTGGAATATGGTCGGATGGAATGAAGGCAGGCGTGTTCTTGGTTAAGGTAAGGTGATGTGATTGTGGTCAAGGGTGATCAAGGCTAAAAGTTAGGGTCTTCATTACAATTCTAGGCTTGGGAATCTAGTCCTATTTTCTCAAGAGTGATGAGACTTAAGAACAGAGGTCTTGTGCTTTAATGCCATGTGATCAAAAAGGTGTCAAGCAGCGTACCGGCTGGCAGCCTCCGCTTTGGTTGGGACACAGTTGAACTTTGCAGTGCAGGTAAACCTCATAGCTGTCGCCAGTGAAGTGGAACATGTTGAAGGAGAAGCTGTTGGACACTCCAACTCCATTGTCCATCACCTTCACTGAGGGCTCCACAGAGCTTGGACAACTTTCCAGAGACAGGAAAATAGAGGTTACAGCTTTGATTCTCTGGCCTGCTTAGACATAGAGAGCTGAAAGTTAACGGTAACTGAGAAATGTCCAAGCAGCAGTGAGTGGCCACAGACATATTGTCTCACCCATCAGAGATCAGGTCGTATCTCAGACCCTCATTGGGCGATGAACCGTTGGTGGCCCAGCAGGAGTTGGTTACCAAGGAGACCAGGTTGCCATCCAGACCGTACGTCACCACCTCCAGCCAGACCCTCTGGTTCAACTGAATGTCTTTGTCTGACATCACAGGTTCTCTGTGTTGGGCGTCCTTGTAGGCTGTCATCTTCAGAGTGTAATTCCAAGATTCTGATACAACCTGCTGGAAGACAGAGCTGCACACACACACAAATACTCTAACCTTTGTTTTTTGGGTTTCAAAAGCAGATGATACTGGTAAAACATGTTGAACTCACTTGTCTTTGATTCTGAAGGTCATACTCTGGACTTCCGGCTGGTAGTAATAGCAGGAAAAGTTCACATGAAATTTGTCAAAGTTAGCAACAATTTCAGAGGTGTTCAATCCAGTGACAGCATTCTTGTACAGAACCACGCTGTCGTTGGCCTGCAGGGTAAAGGACATTCAACAATTCATTACGTGGATCTTAAACAGTACGAGTGTCAGGACAAGAGAGTTGCCCACCGTGACCACCGTTCCACAGGCGTTGCTGTCACTAAAGTTAAAGGTCACCATGTGGTCCATGTCCCTCTGACCTCTGCAAGAGTCGTCGTTGAGGTGCAGGTCCGTGTATCGGAAACCTTTCTCTTCCAGGAGACAACCGACCAGAGTGAGTGAAGCAGTATTGTCCATGCAGACCTCTTGATCACCTGAAGATCAAAACAATTTTTTTTTGTGACCTGTTGTTTCATGTGCAACAAACCCCCCAACTCGTCTTACCCAAAGTGTTGTTGGACCTGTAGTCGGAGGCAAAAATGGCCCGACAGAAGCACATGATTTGGTTGTTGATGCCGTCAGCACAGAACTCGTGATCAACACACTGTGTGTCATTACAGAAAGCCTTGGGGGCAGCTGAAACACAAACAACATCATCATGCCTGAACAAATGCTTATTGTCATAACCAAGGACAGCATTATGGTGGTGCCTCAAGGGAAACCACTTGCATGAGTTCTTCTGATCTGACTTTACTTAGAGGACTTGTTACAGAAAGTCTTACGGCAGTTGGCATCCGTCCTCCAGTCGTCCAACATGTAGTTCTGCTTCAGGCTGCAGGCATGAGCGTAGGCCTCCAAAAACTCACACCTGAGACCATCCACATCTGGATAATGACACAGCGTGTAGTTGCAGGCAGTGATGTACGGCCCTGGATCGACAATGGAGTGACAGTCGGTGAAGTCGGGGCCATTCAGGACTTGACAGCTGTATTGGAAAGATGTAAGGATGGAGTCCAATTCAAGACCGAAGAGGAGCTTGCTTGTGTTGTGGAGTGTTTCTGCTCACTATTCAGTCACTGTGGTACAATTGATGGACTCGTCAGCTGACTCACTGTACTGCATCTCACAGCTGGGGGGTGACAAACAACAAGCTCATAGAAGCAAGCAAAGTAGAAAATTATGAAGCTTCAGTCAGAAGGACTAGTGATGAGGTCTCACCCCTCAGAGCTGAAATCAGTCGACTTTACGTCACTTAAAGTCACACTGGCGCTGACACACAGACTGTCCAGTTGGTCTATAATGGTGAGGAAGAAGAAGATCAATATGGCTTCAAAATGTCAGTAACAGTTTATGGAACAGTTTATGGAATGAGGAGCTTCCTGCTGTTCATGTTGATGTAAAACTAGTAGTTCAGCCATTTAAATAATTTCATTTCCTCATGTTAGAGGACTGTGTACTCTACCACTCTACAAAAACATTTTAGGAATGGTTAGGACAACACAAACAGTTCTAGGAGTGAAGACTGCCTCAGATCCTTCATCTGTCAGTCCATCTGAAGTATGTCTATCACAGACAAGTCCAATTCATGTAGGTCCAACCTTGAAAAATCATCTCCTCAGCTTGAAATACATTGTGGGCGGATGAAAAATCTCGATTGGTTTTCATTAAAATTCTGAGCTGTATCAGGTAAAACAGCAAAGATGCTGCAAACTGTCCCCAATCCCCTCGAAGCTTGTAGAAAATGTTACCTGTCAACATCCTGTGTTGTGTTTGGAGGATCTGAGCAGTGTCTCCATTGAAGAATACAGTCATGTTGTAGTCGGACTGATATATGGTGACTGTGACTCCAGTGTGGTCCTGGTGGAGGTCCAAAACTTCATGTTCCTCAGACACACTGCTGATGTTCATAACAGTGTTGTTCACCTGCATGATGAACAATGGATCAAACACACTCAACATCCATCCATCCATCAATCCATTTTCCTCCGCTTATCCGGGTCTGGGTCGCATGGGAAGCAGTCTCAGGAGGGAAACCCAGGCTTCCCGGTCCCCAGCCAACTCCTCCCTCTCCACCGGGAGGACTCATGACCATAGGTGAGGGTGGGAACATACAGTAGATCAGCTCTCTCTTCACCATGACGGTCCGGTACAGCGACCGCATTACTGCAGACACTGCGCCGATCCGCCTATCGACCTCCCACTCCAACCTTCCCTCACTTGTGAACAAGACCCCGAGATACTTTAACTCCTCCAACCTGGGGCAGAACCTCATTCCCAACCCAGAAGGAGGAATCCACCCTTTTCAGACTGAGAACCACGGCTTCGGATTTGGAGGTGCTGAGTTTCATCCCAGAAGATTCACACTCAGATGCAAACCGCCCCAGTAAACGCTGAAGGTCACAGCCCGATGTGGCCATCAGGACCACATCGTCTGCAAATAGCAGAGACGAGATCCTAAGGCCACCGAACTGGACTCCCTCCATGCCTTGGCTAGAAATTCAATCCCTGAAAATTATGAAGAGAATGGGTGACAAAGGGCAGCCTTGGCGGAGGCCAACGTTCACCGGAAACAGGCTTGACTTACTGCTGGCAATGCGAACCACGCTCCTGCTCCGGCTCCAGTTGTACAAGGACTGAATGGCACGTAGTAGCGTACTACCAATCCCGTACTCCCGCAGCACCCCCCACAGGACACCGCAAGGGACACGGTTGAATGCCTTTTCCAAGTCCACAAAGCACATGTAGACCGGTTGGGCAAACTCCCAAGAACCCTCCAGTACCTTTGCAAGGGTGTTAAGCTGGTCCCGTGTTCCGCGACCAGAATGAAATCACATTGCACCTCCCGTAGGCGAGGTTTGACTAACGGTCGTACCCTTCCTTCAGCACCCTGGAATAGACTTTCCCAGGGAGGCTGAGGAGTGTGATCCCACTATAGTTGGAACACACCCTCCGTTCACCCTTCTTGAAAATGGGGACCACCACCCTGATCTGCCAATCCAGAGGTACTGTTCCGACTTCCACGCAATGTTGAAGAGACTTCTCAGCCAAGACAACTTCCACTTGAGGAATTCAGGGAAAACTCGTCCACTGCCGGAGATTTGCCACTGGGGAGCGTTTTGACTACCCCAGATACCTCGGCCACGATGATGGAACTGTCCGCGTTTGTGTCCTCAGACTCTGCTTCCTCTATGAAAGGTATGTCAGGGAGATTGAGAAGTCCTCAAAGTATTCCTTCCGGCGTCCGACTATATCCTCAATCGAGGTCAGCAGGCTCCCGTCCCCACTCTAAACAGTGTGGACCGGACACTGCTTCCACTTTCAGAGGCGCCGGACGGTTTGCCAGAATCTCTTCGACCAAACTCCTCCCACAAGCCATCCATGCTCGATAGGACTCCTTCTTCAGCTTGACGGCAGCCCTGACCTCTGGTGTCCACCATCAGGTTGGGGGCTTTCCGCCACGACTGGCACCGACCACCTTGTGGCCGCAGTTCCGATCAGCTGCCTCAGCAATGGAGGCACGTAATAGAGTCCATTCGGACTCAATATCCTCGTCCTGCAACCCCGGGATGCAGGCGAAGCTCTGCCGGAGGTCTGTCCGGCATCCTCCACCACCATCTAATCCAACTCATCACCAGGTGGTGATCAGTTGACAGCTCAGCCCCTCTGTTCACCCGCGTGCCCAGAACATGCAGACAAACGTCTGATGATACGACTACAAAGTCGATCATAGACCTGGGGCCTAGGGTGTCGTGGTGCCATGTGCACTTGTGGACATCCTTATGTTCGAACATAGTGTTTGTGATGGACAAACTGATGTTCGCACAGAAGTCCAACAACATCACACCGCATGGGTTTAGATTGGGGAGGCCGTTCCTCTCAGTCACGCCCCTCCAGGTCACACTGTCATTGCCCACATGGGCGTCGACGTCTCCCAGTACAACGACGGAGTTGGTCGACATCTTCGATATCTTCTGTTCATTTATGAGAAGCAATAACTTAATAACACATTCAGTCTTTTATGACCATTCATCTGCTGATGAAGGTGACTTACCAGAACTTTCACACCTGGGCCAAGTTGAATGACAGAATCGGAGTCTAGCAGCTTGATGGTGACACTGTCCAAAAACCCAACATCTTTTCGACGACGTTCCTTGAAGAGGCCCACTATGTGGACACTTGAATTGGAGTACAAAGTGTAGGCACAGCGATCTTTCACAGAGGAGGAATTTCCAAAGTAATCAATGATGGTAGAGCCGGTCACAGTGCACACATAGCTCACTGGGCACCTAACAGAGGCAGGGATGGTGGTCAGTAGGTTGTTGGCGTGGCATCGGTGATATGAGAGAAAGCACAAAAGCCTACCTGTCATCCTGAGATATTGTGAGGAAAGCAGTTAAATTACAAGTCAGCAGCCCTACTGCTGGGTGACAGCTTGTTGTGTTCGGTAGAAGTAATTGATCTGGAAACAACACACATGACTTCATCACATTCAAACTGTGAGAGTGTCTTCAGACACGTCACAAAGTCATATTTTCTCCTATTTGTCCAGGTATGGAAAATATTTCTGCCTCTGACACAATGGCAAGAAACACATTCCAGTTGTTCCTCAGAAGTGATGCCACCAAATGCTCTGCATTGAGGTCTGCCTTCAAACAACGCTCTGCGAATAACATAATGTTGGCTGATTGTGTTTTACTTGGACAGGACTGGGGAGGACTGTGCATCGAACCAGCGAAATCAAGTCTACAAGATTGACACTGAACAGTACAGTCTCTCTACTGTACTTTTCAAACAACCGATTCATTGCTGCGTCACTCATTGAATCTTGCAGCTCTTTAACGGGGATGTATGCAGGATGCTAATGTCGAATGTCTCCATTCAAATTAATGTTTGCACCCCAAAAAAGTAACATTGTCCCAGAAACAACAACGTGTATCATTGTGTGACAGCTTTGGGGGATACCTATTCATTCCCCCAAAATATACAGAATATTCTAGGTTTTTGGGCAGATGCACCAATATGTTGGGAAGAATTGTCTTAACATTGCTCCAAGAAAAGTTGTCTAAGTGGGATTCATGCAGCGTTTTGACAATTGTTGGCTTCTCATCAGAATAGGTAACGCCCCCTGTTGCCCATAGGCTGGTGCACATTGGCAGTGAGCACACTTCAGGAGCAGGTACTCACGGTAGTGCAGGATACAGGTAATAAAAAGCAACAGAGGGAAAAGCTCTGTCAAAAACACGTAACGGGAATTCTTGGGCAGTAGTAACAAGTAAGGAAACAGTTTAGGTGACAGCACGGACGAGGAGAACCGAGACAATGAACCAGCTCCGTTCATAGCATGAACAGCTATGAACTCAACAAATTGCAATTCCAAATAGCAAATATCCACTGAGGTAAAGCAGCTGCATACTACACCCAGCAGGAAGTCCACCACACAAAATAAGAGCACTAATCAATTGAATTGTTTTATAAATGTAATGTATTGTCTATAAGATTCCAATTGTGTTTAACATTTTCTTAAGTAAAAATTCACGCATTTCCTTATCAAATACAAGGCAGAAATCTCAGATGGGCGTCTCTTCTCGGTGTAATGTGCAAGCCCTGCCAACCATCTGAGAGCACACTGAGTTGGATCATGGCGCTTGCCAGTTCGTGTTTGTCAGCATGTCGCCAATAATATAATGTTGCAGAAACTACGTCATTTCTGCCATTTGCAAAACAGTGCTTCTGCGACGTCACGCGCTGTGGTGTTTATCTTTTTTTAGTTTTGAACATAAATGGTGAATAACCATACCTCATATCTAATATATTAGGGGATATTTTCTTTGTGACGCTTATTTATATACTTCACCAGCATGAGGATGTTTCTATCGTCTTTGTTCACCAAGAATGACCCTACGTAAACACTTAAACAATGCGTGTAGCGCATGTGCCACAGATGTAAACATCATATCCAGTCAAGTGTAGTATACTGTACATGAAGAAATACAAATACATATGACGTATATTGCACATGTGAAGTACAAATCGTGTTGCCTAACATATGACTGACGAAAAATAGGCCGACCGGATGTAGCCGCATTCTGCACATGCGCAGAACCAATCATGTTTATAGTACCAATTGTGTAGTGACAGTCACCAATGATGCTGCTTGTCACTGCCGTCCTTCTGGTGAGGAAAAGCCAATGTTTTTGTTTGTTTAACTTTACACAAACAGCAGTTCCAGCCAGAGCTCGATTCACAAACAAGTTAAACGCAAGATATTTTTATGCACTACTGAATGAATGAATGAATTTGACTGCCAAGATGGTGGATTATACACCCAAGCTCATCAGGAGGTGATCAGACTTATACAACAAAGTATGAGAACTTTTCTGTGAGAAGAATAGGGCGAATAGGGTAAAAGCTAAGAACACAAATGTTTTCCAGTTAATAAAAATTATGGGGACTAAGAAGTGTCTGAAAAAATGGTTTTAACCAAAGGAAATGCTTTGCTTTTAGGTTATTTTCTTAATGATTAACCTGTATTAACATGTTCACCAGCGATGAACCTCAATGCATGTCACTGATATACTGATATTTAAAATCATGATTTTCTTCATCACATAGAGTTCCATCCATTTTCTATGCCGCTCCACACAGAGGTGCCCAGCGGAGATTCGAACCTGGATCTTCCCGATCTCCTGACAGTGTGGCCTGTGTGACTGTGTGCTAACCATGTGGCCTCATGTAGACGTAAACATGCGTAACAAATATCTGGGCTGAAAAAATGCGTTATTCTGTTTGGCCATTGAGGATGTGGCCTACTGCACTTGTAGATCAGGTTACAACAGTAATAATAATGATGGAACACGTGCACCAGTCCGCTGTGCTGTTACAATGACTGAGGTGGTGTGTTTACTTGTGAATCTGCAGCCGCTCAGGTAATCATATACAGCCGTACTGGGCGACAGCTGCCACTCGTCCACCAGCTGTCCCTCCACCTTGGCTGTCACGTTCTACATGGACACATGAGGATGTTACACTTATGAACAAGTTCAATTGTTACATATGTCATTGTGGTATGTTATTAGAAGCTAAAGTGTTCAGAGTTACAGAGAAGCTGGAGTCTATCCCAGTGGAGCTAGAACCAGATCACCTGTCAAACGTGACATTCACACCAACCGACCATTTAGTGTTTCTTCAAAAGCTACCTAGCTTTTGGTCTTTTGGTAACTTTGGACTTTTATGGCAAATCAGGTATGGAAAAAAGACATCCAAGTGAACAAAGGACTGGAGTCCACCACTAAAAAGCATTCATGTCCGTCACACTTTATGCTCTGCAAAGCTGAAATGATCGGCTGTGTAGCAACAGAATGCAAGTTGAATGCACTTTCACTTAAAAACATTTGGAGTTTTTGGAGTGCCATTAAATAATGACTTTTATTTGAGTACACGTTGATGCTTGATGATGCTTGATTAAAGCAGCACAGCACATTATTCCTTTCAAGTATTTCTGTGTGGCTGTTGAGCACTTTCCAATGTGATTGAGCACTTCCATGACTATTTCCTTATACACTGCTTCGATGATGAGAGATTTGTCCATTGGGATGATTCAAGATTCAAGAGTTTTATTGTCATATGCACAGTAAAACAGGCAGTTATACTACGCAATGAAATTCTTATTCTGTTCATTCTCCCAAAAAAAGAAAGAAAACACAAGAAAATGAATAAGAACATAAGAAACATAAATACCAATAAATTAAACAACAACAGAAGAGACATTAATACAAACAAATAAATAAATAAATAAATAAATAAATAAATAAATAAAGTGTTATGAGTGTGTGCGTGTGTTGCGTGCGGTGTGTGTGAGTGCTTCGTTGAGAAGCCTGATGGCCTGTGGGTAAAAGCTGTTTGCCAGCCTTGTGGTCCTGGACTTCAAACTCCTGTAGCGTCTGCCTGACGGTAGGAGTGTGAATAATGAGTGTTGTGGATGTGTGCTGTCCTTGATGAGGTTGTGTGTTCTTCATAGTACTCTAGTTTTATAAATGTCTTGCAGTGAGTTTAATTATTATTACATGAGTTTATTTTTATATTTATATGAGTGGTACCTATGGTTTCTGTGCAATGGATGGACTTGGCAAATGATCATTTTGCATCACGACGGATCGCTCAGCTCACTGGAGATAAAAGGCTCATCAAAAAGCAACCACTGATGGTCATTTTATGTTCAGTGAGGATGTTTCACTGCTAAACCTTTCGATTCGGTCTAAAATGAACAATAAAAATTAGGAATGCTCCGATCGATTTCTGTGGAAAAGCGTATGATTGACATATGCTGATAAATGCCTTTCAACGCCGATCACTTCTGGCTCATACCATTGAGGCCTGCAACCTGTAGCGATCCCTGTGTGCAGTATCTTGTCTTGGGTAGGGTCCCCCTCCCCTTTCCTTCACACTGCGCAGGTCTGCGGCCCCTAACCAAACATATCTGCCGTGTGGAACTTACCTGTCATTTATGTGAGTGATATAAAGGTTGCATTCTGCAACACATGCCATAAAAATGTCATGTGTATATATATTAAATATATGTTCTTTTGAAAAAGTAAATAAAATATGTTTTTGTCTAAATTAAGGTGATTTTATGGTTAATATATCGTATAGCCGATAGCACAGGTGCAGCTAGGAATTTGGGCCCCATGGAAAAAAAAAATACTTTGGGTCCCCCTTTTTACTTTTTAAAAATTACCTATTTTTTGGGCCCCTGGAAGGCAGACCTAACTTTCCGCTTTATACGGTACCCCTAGCTAATAGCACTCATCAGAAATAAATCGAAATATTCCCAATTAAGTCATGTGATCGGTTTTGGCCGATTTCATTCATGGATACTCTGCATAAAATGCTGATCAGAGCATCCCTAATAAACATTGATTGACTAATATTCAACTTGAATTTGTTCAAACAACCGTGGAGTTGCGTTTAAGACAGTACAGAGTTAAAAATATCCCATTGCAAGAACCTCTGCTGTTTTCCTGAAGACCACAGGAAACTCCGTGCTTTGAGAGCAAATGGAAAAAAAAACCCAAAAGAATATGACTTTAAAGACAGAATGGCTTTTTTGCATATGTAACCTAATAATCACAGTGCAGTTAAACACAGTCCAACTCAAACAGGGATTATGAGAATGATCAAAATCTATTTTGGAAGCGGTGTGGTCACTATTTTGAATTTATTTTTTAAAAATTTCAGTTTCTTACATCAAACATGTAGACACCTAAATCAATAAAAGTTGATATTCTCACCATAGTAAGATTGAATGTGGAGACAAATCCAACAGCTCCTTGATTTCCAAAAGTGCGGAATCTGACCAGGACCTGTAAAAAGAAAAATAAATAAGACCCCCGAAAACTTTAGTAAAGCACTGAAGAAGGTCTTCGAAATAAACACTAAAAAGCATGACTCACCCCCTTAACGGCCCTGATCGATATGTCCGAAACGCATGGTGATGTCGCTACAAGCTCTGGCAGATTTGTCTTGAAGACTGACCCATCGCCAGCTTCAGAAGTCTCGTTTGATATGATAACATTCTGCAGAGCTTCAGGACTTGAGAAGGTCATGCAGTCAGGCCCATCCTCTTTGCCAAAGTACACCGTAGCTGTAAACATATCTACATTCACCTGTTAACAGGACAAAAAAAATCAAATACAAAATAAAAAACTTCCAATTTCTTTGATGTTGCCACTACAGTTTGTAGCCTCATCTTCTCTCCACAAGTGGAGAATGCTACAGAAATACCGTCCAGCAAAGTTACTTACATGTACTTCTGTGTATGTCTTTCCATAGTAGTTAATGGAACAAGACAAAGTTGCTGACTCTGCAGACAGAAAACCTGAAAAAAGGCAAATGTTGTGAACGGAGAGCCAGCATCTTCATGCTGTTGTACTCCAAAGCTGAACATCTACTGCATGTGTCAAATCAGTTTCAAGTCATCGTCTGGTTGGGCATTGTTAGTCATCTTCACACCGGTGAACATCCAGGGAGCGGACATAGAGTTGGTAGACAGCTACAAATTCCTGGGTGTTCACCTTACCAACAAACTGGACTGGTCCGTCAACACCCACGCCCTCTACAAGAAGGGCCAGAGTCGCCTCCACCTGCTGAGGAGACTGAGGTCCTTTGGTGTGTGCAGGACTCTTTTACGGACCTTCTATGACTCTGTGGTGGCCTCAGCCATCTTCTATGCTGTGGGCTGCTGGAGAGGGGGCAGCACGGACAGGGACAGGAGCAGGATCAATAGGCTGATCAGGAGAGCGAGCTCTGTCCTGGACGGTCCTTTGGACTCCGTGGAGGAAGTGGGGGAGAGAAGGATGTTGGCTAAGCTGACATCCATCATGAACAACACCTCTCACCCGCTACATGACACTGTGGGTTCCCTTAGCAGCTCCTTCAGCAGCAGACTGTTACACCCACGGTGTAAGAAGGAGAGGTTCCGCAGGTCCTTCATACAGACCGCTGTCAGGCTCTACAACACCTGCACCACCTGAACCATGTTGTAGTCAATATGTATTCTTTACACTGTACTCTTTACTTGCGTATCTTGCTTGCTGCTGTAACAAGTGAATTTCCCCGCTGTGGGATAAATAAAGTACAAATACCAATACAATACAATACATGCAGTGTCGCTCCCGCACAACCATCGCAGGAATTTTTGACGTTTTTCAACTCATAGACATCCTTTCACAAAGTTGATAAATCGTATGTAGATATCATGTGAAGAGTAATTATATGAGCAGTTACTGGTTTGTTGTTTTTAGCATAGGATAGAATTGATTGTTATTGTTATTATTGTTGTGATTATTGTAGTTGTTATTGTTATAACTGTTTTTTTTTGTTAGTTTTTTTGGTGGTGTGCTTGTGTATCTTCTCGTATCGATTGTTCTGTGGAGATTTTTGTCTCTTCGGGTGTTGTGGAGCTGGACTGGGTTGGAGTTGGTGTTGTTTGTTTGTGATTTTTCCTTTGTTAATTAAATACAATTGGATTATTAAAAAAAAGCATAGCATGGAATTGAGTCCACAGACATCTACAGTACAAATACAGTATATTTTAGGGGTTGTCATGATGCACTCAGCTCACAAAATGAGACGATACACAATAGTGGGTTCAGGAGAATAAGACAAGATGATATTTTAGAACTGGACAAACAAACTTTCATTTAACTGAATCACGAAACAGTCTTTTCATCTTACATATCTTAAGTAAGTTTGATCAAGCGTAGAATTAGTACAGCTCCTGCTTGGACATTGAAGGCTTAATTATGCTACAGCATCTTGATTCACGAGTAGCGCTTCTGCCGGGGACAAGCGCTGAACTTCTCCAATGAAACATTTGTGAGAGTGTTTTTCTGAGAGTTAGCAACCATAACGCTGCTTTTCTCGCTGACTAGCTGGCTTCCAGTGGAGTAAAGAACAGCAACTGGCAACATCCACATAAACCTAACCCATTGTAATGACCTGTTGGTGTTGTAACATTTATTTTCTGAATTCTGGGATTCGTGAATACATGTCGCTGTGGAGCGTGGAAAGGAAGACCCGTCAGTGCAAGCTGACTGTGTTGGAACTGAGCACGACTCCACAACTTATTCCGTTTCTTTTGTTATGGTGGACTATTTGGCACTTCCCTGAGGGAAAACCCAGAACTGATGTACGGAGAAAAGCTGACCAGTCACAGCTCTGCGGTCTGTGTCGCCAAGATTAGAATTTTTTGGGAGGTGCACATCAAGCTCCCGAGGAGGCGGAGCTTTGGAGCGCTTACTCTGGCGCTTTAAGCTTTATAAAAATGTTATTATTCTGTTTACATTAGTTAATTACTACAAACATTTTCAGTTCCATAATGTACAATAACGTTGTCAAAGTATCGGATTGGGACTTGAAATTGGATCAGATTTGCAGCCAAAAAATTGGAACCGTATCACAGGCCAGAAATGCTGATCTGGACATCCCTAGTTGAGAACCACTGGTTTAGATGAACTCAAAAAGTAATCCTTTTTCCACACATTATCAACCCTTTTTATGATGAAGTCGACTTTCTGGTTACCTGGCAGTAGGCTGGCTGACACCGTGACGAACAGGAGGAAGAGGTGCATGTTGGACACAGAGAGATCTGCAAGACAATCACAAATTCTTTAGCGCGTGTACAAGCACCCAAGCAAGTCTGTACTCCTGATGCATAAAAGCAAACAGGTCCCTGTCTGATGCATTAATAGAGGCCGTCATACTGCAAGATGGTGGGAAGCGCTTGTCCTCTTGGAAATACTGTGACAGGTGCTCATGAACTACAAGCATGTCACCAACATTATCAGTCTCCAAAGTCTAGCAGAACACAGCCTTTATTCCAAGTGATGCAGAAAGAAATGTGTTTTACCAATGCTAGAATGTAGCTCAGTAACAAATCATTGTTATCAGTGTTGACCGTGAGCCTGGAAGCCTCCTCTACCTGACATTTCAAAAGTTGTACCTGACATTTTGCCTTCATCAGGAACATAATGACAGGCACTGTCAAAACACTATGACTTAACCTGTATTTAGCTAACAATCTTCATTATGCTAACAAAGAGTTCATTGCAGCAGTGTTTCCCAAGCTTCATTGAGGCCAGACACGTATTTTACATTTGGAAAATGTCACTGTACACCACCAAGCGTGCCATAACTTATGCTGTTGTATGAATGGCAACATTTGAACACAAAAGTTAACTCTTCACCTTCTGTCATCTACTGGAAAAGTGTTTCATTATTTTGCCTGTCACCACAGCCTGTCACGCTGCTATATATACAACAATACAGTATTTGGAGTAAATAAATCATTATTTTCGGACCAAAGTGAAATGAAATTGGTTCATTTGCTGCGGCACACCTGATGAGCTATCACTGCACCCTATTGTTAGTCAAAAATATACATGTTTCAACAAATTTGACACATTCTTGGCTTAAATTAAGCATTTTCAAGCATACAAATGGCTAAATCAACAAAACCACAAATAGGCATTCAGAAGACGCTTTCAAATGTAGTATTCAGAATTCTACACTTGTCTCTACGTGTCAGTAATGTTACATTGATGAGCAAATACTGTAGCCACTGCACGAAGTATGCTGTCCAGAAAAAAAAAAACAAGGAATTCTCCCAATGCTAATGTGTGAGTCCAAATTATGTCTCATTGATCACTAATATATCTTATTTTCTCTTATTATGTCTACTATATTGGTAAAGGTGACTATTAGGGTGTTATTTCATGTCTAGAGGGCTCTAATAATGTTAAAAACCTGTCATAAACAGGTTTTCTATGCTCTAACTATGAACATATTCCATTTATAAATAAGCAATCCTATTAGGCAGAAAGTCACATATCACGGTCGGGGCTGGAGCCAATGAACCATGATAAACGAGGAATTAGTGTAGAAGGTTCTGGAACATGCCCTCCGTGTGTCTTTGAATGTGACCAAATGTTGGTGTACAGCACATTTACAGTATGTACATGTTGTCTGCCCATTGTGGACACACTCCAATGTTTTCCTCATCTGGTTTGAAACAAAAATAGGACTACGAGGTAGTAAAGAAACTTGAGATCGCCTGCATCATCTTGAGGCTCTGCTACACCTCCAGCATTGCATCGTGTGTTCACTGTACCAGAGCTTATTCCAACATGTCATCAGAGGCTGCTTGTTCCCTGAAGTAATTTACAGACCAATAAAAACAACTCTTCTACATGAAACAATGAAGTCACAAAGTTGCTTGACAGTGGAACCAAAAGCTTAATGGTCCATAAAAGAGGAGGACTTACGTTCACTTTGTCTATCGTCTTTGTCTGCTGTGTGGATGAAGATCTTCTCACAGCACTGACACTTTCCTCTCTAGGTGAACTGCTCTCTTATATACTGCTCTACTTGTCATCTCACAGGTGACATTCTTATGCATTGCATACGTTCTTGGAAACCTCATCACTGGTTTCACAACATTCTGAAACCATTTGGACTTTTAAGTACAACTATTACAAACATGTGCAACGCTTTGGAAAAAACCCACCCTTCCAGCACTTGAAGTTAACGTTCATGAGGAACCAGAGTGGATCACCATCATCAGGCCAGTCACAAACACTGGAACACACTGAGCATATTTAATCTGATATCGACTCTGATCGCCATTCATGTTTTTGTCTTTTCGTGGCTCACAATGACATGTAAGCACCTTCCATTTGTGTTTGTCTCTTATTTGTATCATATTGTTGTTCTGTATGTCTCTTATTAGGTGACGTCTTATAATTCTATGTGTCTTGTTTTAGAGATCTTGCCTGCACCTCTTTCTGTTTTATTCTGCTTTTGAGTCCGCCAGTCTTAACGGCAAACAACAAAACAAGTTTTACAATTAGAATCGCTCATAGAAGTGCAGCAAATAGCTTAAAGCAAAACATGTTCTCAGCCTCGTGATCGTGAAAGACACAGACACCTTCAGCAAGAGAACATCAGTCAAACATTCACAATCCATGTTCTGGAACTGTAAAGATGATGCGAGGGGAAGAAGGTTCAGACGCCAGTAAAACAGGAATGGTGAGGTGTCAACACGTTTGTTCTTTGTGACGTAAATAGACGAGAATGAGCCTTTACCTTTTAACGTCACCAGGATTTGAATATTTTTTATATATATTGTTTAGCCACAGTCAATACTTAAGACAATCAATAGCAGGAGGGATTTCCATTTGAAACAGCTGTAGCAACATCACAAGAAAAAATGGACCTGCTGCATCAACGAAAGCTCTAGGATGGGCGATGCCTGTCAACAGATTTATTAGCTCCCGAAGATAAATGGACACAATTATATATCTTTAATATGAGTGTCACAAGACACTCGGTTTACCAGATGACACGATACACGAGACTGGGTCTAAGAGATGCAATTTTAACTTTACAATGAAAAAATATCAAAAATATATGACACTGAATGAATGAAATGCAATCTACTGCAACGTTACTCTTCTCTGCACTCCGTGTGTATGCTAGCAGCCCTGCCTCCACCCACGGAGACAAAGGGCTAACTCCTTTCATGCTATTGTTGTATGGAACAAACGCGCAAAGATGCTGAAACCAACACAGAGAGTGAACCCTTTTCTTGCATGCTTGGAGGCGAGAGACGAGGAAAACAGACACACATGCACATGGCAACGCTACACACGATATCATTTGTTTGATTCTTTAAGGGGTGTCTTAGAATAGTCTAAGACAACTATTCGATTTGGAGGAGTCTGTCAATTTGGCCGTCTAATCATATAAAAATGTCATGTGATCAAGACTGTACCATTCTGACTACACGGGGGGGTGGCCACAGCTGCTGCTGAGCATACTTTTTCTTTTTTTTTTTTTTTTACAAAGAATGTCTTTGTGGTTGTTATCAATAGCTTATTATGTTACAGAAACTGTCCAATGTATGTTAATAAAGAATTGGAAATGATGTGTTTATTTAACAGAAGAACTATACTCACCACGCATGAATAAAATCGCCCGCTTTTCAGTGATACAAACCAGAGGAACTGTGGTGAGCGCTAGCTTCGAACGATAGGAAGACCGTCAACAACGAAGGACTTATTGACTCATAATGGCTACGAAAAAATTCATCCAAAGTGTGGAAGTATTTTGAAAAGGTTAAAGATGACTCCAGAGTGTTAAGTGCAACTTATGTCGGCAGAATTTTATCATATCACGCGCAGTGGCGGAGCTACGGGGTGGCCGTCGCCACCCTTGGTCACTCTCCGGCCACGCCCACGGCTGGGGGACAGTTTTGTCAAACGTGGCTCTTTGGTGCAGAATATTAGTTCAGCCTAACCGATGTTTCCGCTTGGACGCATTTCACTGCAGCACACAACTTTCAGTGTGAGAGCAGCAGAGAGCTGGCCATTTTATGGTGGAGTGTCTTGCGATTCTGTGATTACTTTGGTCGGTTGTGGTCAAGTTTTCTCGCTACGTTGATGTTAATAATGGAAGCTCTCTGTAGCAGCGTGAGTGGGCATGTAAACCTAGCAGTCTGGAGTTAAAACGGGAGTACCGGTCGGCATACAATTTTGTATTATGTCCTGCATGGGTTTGGCCGCCATGATGGCGAGCAGAATACAGTAACTATGCATTGAAAAGTGTCTGTGTAGGCTCTCAGTCGTGCAGGAGTTGTCCTTTGAGGGAAAGGCTTCTTGAGACGTCATCTGTACTTCTGTGAAGAAGGTGTCAGACGTTTCGCTCCTCATCCAAAGAGCTTCGTCAGCATACTAATAAGTGCTGGTAGCCTAGGCCTTAAATACAGTAAGAGTGGGCGGAATTGGTGTGCCAACACCCTCCTCCTATTGGTTCCTTACACTAAGCCTGGGCAGAGATGTGGTCTAATCCTCTCCTGTATGAACGACTCTGATACTGGCTCGTTAGCATCTATTGTTCTGGCTCGGCCCTGGCTCCACCTCATTTGCATGACTAAGAGCTGTGGGTTTTGGTCTCAGTAACCTGCTGAACACAGGGTCCAAATTAAACCTCAAACCACCATTCCGATTCAATGATGGGTTCTGTTGTTTGACAAAAATAGCTTCCCTTACTCCTCTTTCAAACCATCTGTTTTCTTTGGCCAAAATCTTTACCTTGCTGTCTTCAACAGAGTGATTGGTTGCTTTAAGGTGTAGATGTACTGCTGATTGAGGCCCACTAGAATTGTCCCTGCGATGTTGATAAAGCCTTTTTTGGAGCATTTGCTTAGTTTCCCCAATGTAGTGCTCTTTGCATTCCTCATCTTTACAGTGGATGGAATAGACCACATTGCTCTGTTTTTGGTTTGGAGCCTTGTCTTTAGGATGCACAAATTTTTATCTCAGGGTATTTACTGGTTTGAAATAGGTAGGAATTTTGTGTTGCCATAAGATCCTCTGGAGTTTATGCATTGAAAACATGTCCTCGGCACACTGATCAGCTGTTAATTGCTCTAATAGACCGTCCAACAGCAGTGGCGAAGCTACAGGGTGGTTACTCTCCGGCCACCCCACTGTCCAGCTAGACAATTCAGGTGTTAACTTATTGCCACCCCTATGTGAGTAATGGTCTCACCTTGGCCACCCCAATGAAACATTTATGGCTCTGCCTCTAGTCACGTGACAATAACCACCATGGCATATAATTTCAAACAGGTAAGACTGTTAAGCCATAAACATAATTTTATATCCCGTTCGGGATGTGATATGCGCACTTACAGAAAGCGACCGTGTTTTGGTTTTGTTCGTCTTGCTATCTGCGTTGCTAAATAAATGATGGTACCGTTGTTGCACACCTATCATGCTTATTTGTTTATCTGAGTGTTTTAGCATGTTTCTTTGAGGTGGAAAAAGTCGAAAAGGAGGTTTGTTTATTTGTAGGGATCGCCATGAGCTCTGCCCTTAAAAAAAAAAAAAAAAAATTGACTATGAGTTGACTATGTCCAAAAGCCAATGTATCACATTCGACTATGATTCAGGTTCGACCTGACTCTTTGCCGTGTTTCTTGCATGTATCTCTGCAATTGCACTGAACTAGGCAGGAGTTACAGGTATTTAGAATCTTTGTCCTTTACGCCTGTCTATCTGGGCTCCCTGACAAGGAGCTCTGTGTGAGCACTTAGAACACTGCTCCATTCTTACGTGGGACCTTTCTGTGTGGAATTGGCGTATTCCCCGCAGGTATAGAGTGTTCTGTCCCCCCGACAGGTTCTCAGACACAAGGTCAATCTGGTCCTCACCTACTGCTGCGCAGATACGTTGACTTAAGAGTGGCACTAACGTTTTCTCAAGAAAGAGAAGATCTGACAAACCTGCATTCCACATTCAGGACGCTGCCTTCATGCTGTTCCCCTCCAGGGTACGATGCTCATTGCACGTCAGCAAAGAATGTTGGGTGGCAAAAAGTCTTGCAGTTCTGTCACATACTTTGTTTTTTCTTTCAGAGGTAGTTAGTGTTGCATCATTCAGGTGTCAGAAAAGCTCAACGTGAATTTTATAGGTGTTTTTTAATTTGACTTAATAAGGCACCCAAATCTGTAAAGAAAAAAGCAAAAATGTGCTAATAAGCTGTGTTTATAGAACTCCAAAGTCAAAGATTGGAATGTTTGAGGATTGGATTAAGACAACGCACGCACATACACACTCCTGCACACCCACGCGGGCACGCACATGCACACGCACACACGCGAGCGCGGACACGCACTCATACACGCGCACACACACAGTGGTCGACTGTCCGACACCCGGAAGCCTCGCTCTATCCCCCGTTGGTAACCCAAGGAGCAGCGGAGCCGGGGACCCCGGGGTCCGAGACATACAACCCAGAACCCGCGGCGCGGAGAGCGCAGACCACCGGGGAGCAGGAAGACACCAGGCCACCCCATCCCAACGGTAGGATGCCACCAGCAAGGCAGACAGAGGAGCTAGTGAGGAGGAAAGCGGGCAAATGAGCAAACGGGCGAGCAGCCAGGCGAACCACCACACAGCGCCAGCCGACACCCGCGGGGCAGCAAATTCCGGAGAGGGAGCGGGAGTGCCGCACCCCAAGCCGCAAGGAGGCCAAGCACCAGAGCCGAGAAGGCGAGACCAGCAGCAGACCAGTCGACAGACCCCACCAGCCACCAGAAGCCAGACCAGCCACATGCCACTAGAGCTGACGGCGCAGACAGACCGGGGGAGGCGAAGACACAGACAACGGCCCAGCAGAGCACAAAGAGCAGCGGCGACAAACACCCCCAGCAGGCCCGGCCCCAGTGTGTCTATTATGCAATTCAAAAAAGTAATTAATTAAATAAAATCAAAGAGGACAGCTATGAAGAGCTCGTCTTTGTGTCCCTGAGGGGTGTATCGGTGTGCATGTATATGATAGGGGTGTATGTGGATGATAGCTAATGATGCAATTAAAATCGGGGGACAGCTGCCGCTCGGTGGGCCCCTCACCTGACCAGCCCCCCCAAACCCTAAGTGTCTACTGTGCGATTAAAATTGGGGGGCAACAGGTCAGTTGCATGACAGGGGCAAAGGAGCCCCTGCAAGGCAACTCCCCCCCCCAACCACGCCCCACCATAGGCCACCCCCCAAAGTCCTATGTGTATGTGAGGTGGTGCAGTGGAACAGGAAGGGCAGGGGCCCCACATGCCCACACCCCAACGCCGCCCAAACCGAGCAAGGGGGGACCAAGGATGCATGACTGACTGGCCACCCACCACAGCTCGGGCGAGGCCTCAGGACACACCACAGGCCCTACCCGGCCCGCCAGGACGCCCAGTCCGGCCCACCCAATCCCCCAGAGGCGATACCCCCAGCGTCCCCCCACACCGGAGCCCCACCGGAGGTAGCGTCCACAGCGCCACCCCTAACCTGCCAAACACCACGGACCAGCCACAAGCCCTGAGGCAGACCCGACCTCCACCAGAACAGCGGGAACCGCGCCATGCGGCCCCCGCATAGCACCACGGCCAGCAAGGGAGCAACACTACGGCGACCACAAGAGAACCGGACCCCACATAGAGTGGAGCACGGCCACACCCACGAAGCACGCGAGCCAGAGGCGCCAAGGAGGGACAGAGAAGCAAGCACCGCATGACCGGGCCCACGAGAGGAGAGACCTCCCACCCGGCTCCCAAGCAAACGCCCCCGCCCGCCCCGCCCCCTGGCCCATCCACCAACACGCTAAGGGAGAAATATCAGAGGGAGGGAGACAACCGCCAGCCAGGAAGCAGAGACTAGCCATACACCAGCAAGTAGCAGGGACCGCCCTTCAGCCCTCCCCCACAACAGTATTACCATGTGATGAAGGTAGTCCAGTAATAAAATCCAGTGCGATGTGTGACCACGGGCGTGATGGTTTTGGAAGCAGGTGTAGTAGTCCAGAAGGAGGGCGATGGGAGGACTTACTGCTGGCGCAGACAGAGCAGGCTGCTACGAACTCCTTCACGTCCGCTATGAGTGTGGGCCACCAGAATCTCTGTGAAACCAGGAACTGGGTACGACGGGTCCCTGGATGGCATGACACCTTAGATTCATGGCCCCACTGTAACACTTCCGTCCTCAGGTGATCCGGGACAAAAAGCCTGCCCTCGGGGCATCCCTCTGGAGGGTCCACGTCAGTAGTAGCTTCGGTGACTTTCTTCTCCACCTCCCACTGGAGCGCCCCCAGTACTCTGGCTACAGGTACAATGGATTCCGGGCTTCCCTCTCTCTCCGCCGGGCCAAAGACTCGGGATAACGAGTCGGGCTTGGTGCTCCGAGATCCGGGTCTGTATGTAATAGAGAAATCAAAACGGGTTAGGAATAGTGCCCAACGTGCCTGTCTGGAGTTGAGTCTCTGGGCTGAGCGGATGTATGCCAGGTTTTTATGGTCGGTGATGACGATGAATGGCTGTGAGGTGCCCTCCAGCCAATGTCTCCACTCCCGCAGCGCCAGGACGATGGCCAGCAATTCCCGATTACCCATGTCATAATTTACCTCGGCAGGGGTGAGGCGTCGAAAGAAAAAAGCACATGGGTGAAGTTTCTGGTCGATTGGGGATCTCTGAGACAGGATGGCCCCCACTCCTGTATCCGATGCATCCACTTCTACAACAAATTGTAATGAAGGGTCAGGATGAGTAAGAACTGGCGCCGTGATAAATAATACTTTAAGTCTAGGAAAAGCCTCCTCAGCCTCGGGGGTCCATCTAAATTTTATTTATTTATTTAACCTTTATTTAACCAGATAAAAACCCATTGAGATCAGGATCTCTTTTACAAGGGTGACCTGGCCAAGAGGTCAGCAGCACACGTCACAAGTGATAAAATATACAAATCTAAAAGATTACATACAATGTATATGAACACACATACTTTGTAAAGTACAAGTGATTAGCGATAAAATACATAAAAAGCTATTTAAAACAAAGGCACTGTTCTGTGGTCTCACGCGCTTTGTCCAACAGCAAGGACCGAAAGGCTCCAAAAGGGATGAGTTCCGAGAGCTTTAGTTCAGCCTGTAAAAGATTCCACACTGAGAGGGCTGCAAAACAGAACGCTTTCTTCCCCAGTTCAGTTCTCACACGGGGAACAGAGAGATGGAGGCATACTGACTTTCAGTTCTCTGGAGTAAAGTACTTAAGTATGTTGGGACTAAGCCAAGCAGAGCCTTATAAATCAGGATCAGCCAGTGTGTATACCTATGCGCACTTAAAGAGGGCAGTCCTGATTTTACATATAAGTCACAATGATGTGTAAGGCTGCCATCACCAGTGACAAACCTCAAGGCACTGTGATAGACACTGTTTAAAGATTGGAGACACTTGAGAGGAGCCCCCATATACAGCACATCTCCGTAGTCGATCAGAGGGAGAAACGTAGCTGAAACAAGCAGTTTCCTGGCTCCAAGCGAAAAACAAGTTCTATTTCTATAAAAGAATCCCAGTTTCACCCTGAGTTTAGAAACTAATTTTGTAATGTGTGCTTTAAAGGAAAGCTCATGGTCAAGAAGGAACCCCAAATACTTATAATTAGAAAGCAGCTGGATGGTGTTACCCTGAAGCGTTACAACGGTTGGCATGTTTACTGGTAACACACTGGAATTTGAAAAGACCATGAGCTTGTTTTTTTTCTGTATTTAAAACCAATTTCAGGGTCCTCAGACGAGACTGAACAACATTAAAAGCAGCTTGTAAAAAGTCAAAAGCCTGAGTTAGTGAGGGTGAACAGCAATAAATAATGGCATCATCGGCATAAAAATGATAAAATGCATTTGACACATCAGTACACAGACTGTTGATATATAATGAAAATAAAATGGGACCCAGAACTGATCCTTGGGGCACCCCTTTCAACAAATCCAGAGTAGTGGAGGTGGATCCTGCCGTCTGCACAAACTGAGTTCTGTTGGTTAAATAATCAGAAAACCAATCGGTGGCCGATTTTGAAATACCACTGCTGCGTAAAATTTCGACCAAGAGTCCGTGGTCTACTGTGTCAAAGGCTTTGGATAAATCTATAAAAAGAGCTACACAATGTTTCTTACTGTCCAGAGCCTCAATAAAATCATTTAAAACTTTAAGACCGGCGGTAACAGTGCTGTGCTGTTTTCTAAAACCAGATTGAAACAATGATAAAATATTATTTGACACTAAGAAGGCTGTTAATTGATCACTGACGATCCTTTCAAATACTTTCGCTAATACACATAATTTAGAAATTGGTCTATAATTATTTATATTAGAAGGATCACCTCCTTTTAACAGGAGAAGAACGAATGCAGACTTCCAAACTTTGGGTATTTTTTTGCTGATTAAAAATATGCGCTTGAGGCTCGGCAATAAAATCAGCAGCCAAATTTAAGAAAAAAGGATCAACATTATCAGGTCCAGCAGCTTTTTTTGTGTCCAGTCTCCTCAGAGCACTCTGAACCTCAGAGGTAGTCAAAGCAGTGAACTCAAAAAGACAGGCCATACCACCACTAACTGATGTTGGGACCAGGGGTGAGTTTATATAGGCTGGATCAGCTTTCGACAGCTCGGGATGTAAGGTCTCAAACAAGGAGCCAGCAGAAATAAAATGATCATTAAAACAATTTAAGATGGCTTTTTTTATCAGACACGGGTCCTGAATCAGAAATCAGAGAAGTTGGCAGGTCACTAGTCCTTTCATGATTAGTTGATTTTATGACCTGCCAAAATTTTTTGGGATCTTTTAGATATTTTGTTGATTCAGTCAAATAAAAGTCAGATTTAGCTTTTTTGATTAAAAAAGTACATTTGGTTTGAAGTTGCCGAAAACTGAGCCAATCTGCCTCTGATTTAGTTTTTCGAGCCCTTGCCCAGGCAGTGTCCCTGTCCTTGAGAAGGTTTCCTAAATCAGATGAAAACCAGGGATTTTTTCGTCCCTTCACCCTAAATTTTCGGATGGGAGCATGCCTATTTATGATGCGACTGAACTCATCGTAAAAATAATTCAAGGCCAGCTCAGCATCGTTGAATAAGGAGATTCTGCTCCATTTAAATGCGGCCCAGTCATGCCGAAAAGCTTGCACACAAAAATTTTTATAATCTCGTTTCAAGAGAATATGTGGCTTAGATTTGGGGATTTTAGTATTTCTTGTTGCTGCAATGGCACAGTGATGTAGTAGTAGTAGTAGTACTTTATTAATCCCACAGCAGGGAAATTCACCTGTTACAGCAGCAAGCAAGATACACAAGTAAAGAATGCATAGTGACATAGTGAATACAAAATGATTCAGGTTCAGGTGTTGTAGAGCCTGATAGCGGTCGGTATGAAGGACCTGCGGAACCTCTCCTTCTTACACCGTGGGTGTAACAGTCTGCTGCTGAAGGAGCTGCCCAGGGAAACAACAGTGTCATGTAGCGGGTGAGAGGTGTTGTCCATGATGGATGTCAGCTTAGCCAACATCCTTCTCTCCCCCACTTCCTCCACGGAGTCCAAAGGACCGTCCAGGACAGAGCTCGCTCTCCTGATCAGTCTATTTATCCTGCTCCTGTCCCTGTCCGTGCTGCCCCCTCTCCAGCAGCCCACAGCATAGAAGATGGCTGAGGCCACCACAGAGTCATAGAAGGTCTGTAAGAGAGTCCTGCACACACCAAAGTACCTCAGTCTCCTCAGCAGGTGGAGGCGACTCTGGCCCTTCTTGTAGAGGGCGTGGGTGTTGACGGACCAGTCCAGTTTGTTGTTAAGGTGAACACCCAGGAATTTGTAGCTGTCTACCAACTCTATGTCCGCTCCCTGGATGTTCACCGGTGTGAAGTGGGATGTTTTCCTCTGGAAGTTAATGATCATCTCCTTTGTCTTGCTGGTGTTGAGTTGCAGCTGGTTAAGCTCACTCCAGCTGGCAAAGTCCCTGATGACCGTCCTGTATTCCAGATCATTCCCCTCCGAAACACAACCAACAATGGCTGTGTCATCGGAGAACTTCTGGATGTGACACTGTGTGGAGTTGTGTGTGAAGTCCGAGGTGTAGAGGGTGAAGAGGAAAGGGGAGAGCACCGTACCCTTGATTTGTCTGGACATTGCCTGAGAGCAAGAGTAAAAGCAAAATAAGATAAGATTTTTTCCTAGTGATACATGATGCCACAATGACATTACTGTATTTGGCCTCACAAGCTTAAGAGGTGTATCTTCAGTGAGGGTAAAACAGGTTTTTAAGACAAAAGAGCACCATAAACAGAGCTGATTAAAATCATTTTGAAGTAATCCATAAGATAGTAACAGTGACAGATTCGGCAAATTAAAAAGAGCCAATGACCCAGTGTCTGTGACAGAACTTGGCAGCCACAGTGGTGGACGAGGCACCTGGTCAGGTACACCACCACAACTGTAAAACACTAATCCAGAGGAAAGCACGAAAGACAGCAACAGAAACAGTGTCATAGTCATTGTTATTGAATGAGATGAGTATATATAGCCAGTATATTTAGCCAGCAGCCGGCCCTCCAATTCGCCGATTGGAGCTAATGCACAAGCCAATGTCCGCACCCAAGCCGTAGCCTATCTCCTGGGACCGAGGAGGCTAGTTCGCCACTGAGCGCTAACAAGCTGGTTGTTTGTCCGGCCAGTAGTTGTAACTTCCGGAGTCCGATGCTAGCTACGAACAGGCTAGTAAGCGGCTAGCAGTAATCACACCCCACGAAGACTGAACAGCAACAGGGGAGTGACTGAGAGACCGGAACATTCATGTGGGCATTGGCAACAACAAGCGAACTCACGGTCCTTACGTCCAGGCAACAGCACACAGCGCAACCAGGGTCACCGCTAGCCAGTCCCAGAAGCCGGGACATCCCCAGGTAGACTGTCCGCCTAAGTCACCTGGAGTCGAGGGCCGGAACAGCTGAAAGCCTGCGAGGACTTCCGCGGGGCTCCACAATCCCGCAATCCTGTATCAGGATTACTCTGGCGAGGCAGAGGGATCCAGTCGACAATCTCCAACAGGAGCGCTCGATGCCAGAACACTGCTAGCCCACAGCCTTGAGAAGCAACCAGTAGTGACAGTTCAGCAAAAGGTAAAGTAGTTAACCCAAGAAGTCAGTAGTTAACCGATAATAGTCACGGAATCAGAGAGTGAACAACGCGGAGACGTGTGCGTGGCCATCTTGGATTGAGTCATGTGCGACTTGAAAATGTAAATGGATTCAAGATTCAAGATTCAAGATTCAAGAGAGTTTTATTGTCATGTGCATAGTAAAACAGCAGTTATACCATGCAATGAAAATCTTATTCTGTTCATTCTCCCAAGAAAAGAAAGAAAACACAAGAAAGAATAAAAACATAAGAAATAGAACTCTTTCCAACAAAGCATCCTGATGCCTTGACGGTGGCAAAAGCACTTTGTAAAGATATTATACCACGATATGGTATACCTGAAACGATTTATAGTGACAATGGCTCTCATTTTGTAAACCGGATAATACAAAAAATAGGAACAATGTTCCATATTAACTTAAAAAATCATTGTGCTTACCACCCTCAAAGCGCAGGACTAGTGGAATGAATGAATGGAACAATAAAATATAGACTCAAAAAGTGTATGGAGGAAACAGGGAGACCATGGACACAAAGTGTCACAATTTGCTAGTGACTACCGTTTGTTATGGTTGTCACTGCTTTGGTACCTGCCTTCTTCTGGCTTGTTTCTCTTTTTGTGTTGCAGTTACACCTTAAGCGGGCTGGAGACGGGGACGCTGGGCACACCTGTTGCTAATTCTCGATACTCATTTAAGCCGACTACCCACAGCTGGCAGCCGCTGGTTTATTGTTTCGCCTCTGCTGGCTACACACCCGAGTGCCTATGCTCCCACTCCTTGTTCCATGCCAATTTGGACCTGCCGCCTCCCTGCCGTCCAGCTACCTTCTGAGTTTGTACTTTTCTTCATGGTGTAACTTTCATTTCCCTTTTTGTCTCTGTTTTTGCCACAACACCATCGCCTTCTGTTTTTGGAACTACTCTCTCTTGCATTTTTGTTATTAAACGTCCTGTACCACCACACGAACTCTCAGTCTCTGCATCTGGGGTCCTAACCACACCAAGAACCTGACACAAAGTCTTGATCTTGTTAAATTATATATTAATATAACTGCTTCAAATGGATTAAAACCATACAAAATTTGATTTGGAAGACCATATAGATTACCATACTTCAAAAGTCAATGGGAAGCTAATGATGACGCTAATCTCGCTGACTATATGAGGTGTTTATTGGAAAGGCAAAATAATATATGTCAACCTGCTGAGAATTCTTCTGTCTCCCAGCAGGAAATTCAGTTAGTTCAACCAGGAGATTGGGTCCTCATCAAAAGCATCAAAAAGAAGCACTGGCATTTACCCAAGTGGGAAGGTCACTACTAAGTATTATTGACAACAAACAGCCCTAAAAATAACTGAAAAATCAACATGGATTAATTTGAAACATTGTAAAAAGGTCCTTTCAGCAGAAAACCCCGACGGGAAAGGTGAGCAAAGGTCTGACAATAAGGTGGGTGCAGACATATAGAGTCTGTAAATACCTGACGGTCAGTGAAGAAATTACAAGACACCAATCCTAGTAGAGGCGGAACTCCTAAGGTTCTCTGTGAAATGACGGTAATAAGAGCAAAGTATTTTGTAAGTGATAGATAACTATTATGTTCATAATGGACATCGGGCTGTTTGTATGGGATCAGACTAATAACCTCAACTTGGGCCCTGGCCATAAGCACTTCGATGGCCGCCATTCGTACCTCATTACCACTATTTTTAGAGGAAATAAGAAAGGTGTTTCATCACCCTGTCCGGGGTTTAGAAGCCGCCAATCGTTTGTTGGACTTAAAACAAAGAGGACAATCTGTGGTTGATTTCTCCATTGACTTTCGTGTGCTCGCGGCAGAAAGCGGATATCCCGATACCGTGCTCCATGGTATCTTCCGGAGGGCACTCAGCGCCCGCATTAAGGATGAGCTAATAGCCAAGGATAATACAACGTCTCTTAACGACTTGATAAATTTAGCGATTTGTTTGGATAATCGTCTAAAGTAAAGAATCAGGGACTATGCGGAGGAGGAATACCAGGGTCGAACGCCGATATCGCATCCAGCAACGGAGCGGAGGATGACTCATCCCATCAAACTACAGTAGATGACGAGACAACTAATACGGAGGTGCCGATGCAGCTGGGAGGACGACGACTGGCCACCGAGGAGAGAGCCCGTCGCCTGGACCTGTGCCTGTATTGCGGTAACCTTGGTCATCGGCTTCTTCAATGCCCCATCCGTCCAGTTCGCCGCCAAGGATCGACCCCAGGAGTACCACCGGCACAACTATTGGGACCCAGTATCGACCCTCCTGTCGCCAGCAGCCAGTCCTCAGCTGGGATTTGTGAGTACTCCCAGGAAATAACCGACACAAGCAAGAAGGAGTCCCTGAGACGACTCCAGGTCAAGGGGATTATTACAGGAGGGGGCAGAAATGTGACTGTAACCGCGCTAGTTGAATCCGGCGCAGATGACTCCTTTTTGGATACTTCCTTTGTTAAAGAACATAATATCCAAATGATTAAGCTATCCTCTCCTAAGGAGGTTCTGTCCTTAGATGGGCGTTTTCTAGCAGCTGTTACGCATCAGATCGAACCTCTTTCTCTACACTTGTCGGGTAATCACTCAGAGAACATTCGTTTTTATGTCATGCCTTCCCAAGCAGCACCGCTAGTATTAGGTCTACCATGGCTTAAGCTCCACAATCCTGCCATGGATTGGACTAAAATGAATATAGTCAATTGGAGTACGTTCTGCCACGCTAATTGTCTTAAGTCAGCCATTTCCGAGGTGTCCGTTAACCCACTTCCTGGAAAGGAGATCAATCTCACCAGTGTGCCTGAGGAATATAATTATTTGAAACAGGTATTTAGTAAGGACCGTGCACAGACACTCCCACCTCATAGACCATATGATTGCTCGATAGAATTACTAGCCAACGCCACATTACCTAGCGCCAAGCTCTATAATATTTCTGGGCCGGAACAAAAGGCCCTTAAAGACTACATCTCTGCCTCGCTAGCTTCCGGTCTCATCTGACCTTCGTCCTCTCCTCTCGGAGCCGGATTCTTTTTTGTTGCCAAGAAAGACAAATCCTTGCGCCCCTGTATCGACTACCGGGGTCTGAACAGTATCACGGTGCGTAATAGTTATTCACTCCCCCTCATGGACTCTGTTTTTTCTGCTCTCCATTCGGCACAGATTTTTTCTAAGCTTGACCTCCGTAACGCCTACCACTAAGGATGGAGACGAGTGGAAAACCGCGTTTAATACTCCGCTGGGGCACTTTGAGTACCTCGTCATGCCTTTCGGTCTTACTAACGCCCCAGCGGTGTTTCAGAATCTTATTAACGACGCTCTAAGCGATATGATTAACCTGTTTTGTTTTGTATGTCTTGATGATATTCTGATTTTTTCCAGGAATCTACAAGAACACACTACGCATGTCAAACTCGTTCTTCAACGCCTCCTTGGAAATAGGTTGTATGTTAAAGCTTACAAGTGTGATTTCCACGTCACATTAGTGCCGTTCCTGGGGTACATCGTGGAGAAGGGTCAATTACGCGCCGATCCCGCCAAGATTCAGGCGGTGGTCGAATGGCCAACTCCTAAATCAAGGAAGCACTTACAGAGGTTCCTAGGGTTGGCCAACTTCTACAGGCGATTTATCCGCAATTTCAGCAGTAAGGCAGGACCTCTGACTAGGTTGTGGTCGACGCATCGGATACGGGAGTGGGAGCCGTCCTGTCCCAGCGATCCTCGGTTGACCAGAGGCTGCACCCCTGCGCCTTCTTCTCGCGTCGCCTCACACAGGCGGAGAGGAACTATGATGTGGGGAACAGGGAGCTGCTGGCCATCGTTCTGGTGTCATTGGCTGGAGGGTGCTATACTCCCGTTCATAGTCATCACTGACCATAAGAACCTGTCCTACATCCGCACCGCTCAAAGACTCAATTCTTGACAAGCCCGCTGGTCATTATTTTTCACCCGCTTCAATTTTTCAATCACTTTCATACCCGGTTCACGCAATGTCAAGCCCAATGCCCTATCAAGAGTCTTCAGCTCCACGGAGGAGAGAAAGGCACCAGAGACTATCATACCTGTGGCTCGAGTGTTGGGTGCGCTCCAGTGGGAGGTGGAGAGGAGGGTGTCGGAGGCAACAGACGGGAGGAGACCACCAGAGGGTTGCCCTCCAGGAAGACTGTTCGTCCCAGAGGATCTCAGGTCAGAGGTACTACAATGGGGTCACACGTCTAAGTTGACTGCCACACGGGACTTAAACGGACATTATGGGCACTGGCGCAAAGATTCTGGTGGCCTTCTATGGCGGCGGACGTCAAGGAGTTCATCGCGGCCTGCTCTGTCTGTGCCAGGAGTAAGTCTTCAAACCGACCACCAGCCGGCCTGCTCCAACCATTACCCATCCCCGCCCGGCCCTGGTCACACATATCCTTGGACTTCATTACTGGTTTACCTGCCTCTAGGGGGAACACGACAATATTGAAAATTGTGGACCGGTTTTCCAAAATGGCTCATTTCATTGCACTACCTGGACTACCCACATCCCTGGACACAGCTCGTCTGCTGGTGAGACACATCTTTCGTATTCACGGCATTCCTATGAACATTGTTTCAGACAGAGGCCCCAGTTCATGTCCATGGTCTGGAAGGCTGTACCTGTACCTGTACCTACCTGCTTAGTATTTGTAATCTACTCCTGTAAGGTTTGCTATCAGTGTATTTTTGTTCTTGCTAGTTTTTGTCTGAACAGCCTTTTGCTGTTAGCGTTTTTGGTCATTGATTCTTACCATTACTGGATTTTCCTAATTTGTACTTTGTGTTTGCTTTTTAGACTCTTTTTGTACATTAAATTTTGCTTTTTGTATTTTTCGCCTCACTTGTCTGCATTTGGGACCCTAAGCATTTGCCGTGTTCCACGGCCTCCCATGACAATAAGAGCACCAAGCATCACAAAGGCCAAAATCATTCATGTATTTCTTCAGTATCAATGTTGATTGAGACTCACGATGTCCCCCAGCTGGGCTAGACCTGTCCACTTCTGGGTTAAATACTAAGTTGAGGTCCCCTCTCAAGATCATACTTGTATCCAAATGTGCAGAGAGAGAAGAAAAGAAGGCATGAAAGAAGGAGGGGTCGTCAACATTAGGACCATATATGTTGGCAATGTAGAAATGTACATTATCAACAGATATGTTCATTATTATATATCTCCCTTCTGTGTCTGTAATAGTGTTGTGGAGTGTAAAATTCACCCTCCTGTTCATTAAAAAAGCTACCCCTCTCTGTTTGGAGTTGTAACTTGCTAAATATGTGTGTGGGAACTGTGGTGAGTGAAGTGTATGGACAGCTGACTTGGATATGTGAGTCTCTTGTAATAAGACAATGTCTGCTTGGGTGTTCTTCAAATGGTTAAAATTTTGTTGTCTTTTTTTCTATTGACCCAACTCCCCTGACATTCCAAGTGACAAACTGTAGTGAGTTCATCCTAGACTAACTTTAGTGATGTGTGTAAACAAGATCAAATGTGAAGTATGTGTACCTGGAAGTAAAAATCATGGGAGTATATACAGTACATTTAAATGTATGCTTAATTTGTACATAGGCAAAGTGTAACATAGTAATCCTGAATGAACTAAGCCAGCCAAAGTGAGGATGTGATGTGGGTTTATGCATATGTGAGATGAGCGTGCTTGTGAGTGGGGTGATATCCATATCAATCGTAGAATATGATGTGTATGTGTTAGAAAGTGCGTGCTCGTGTATTTATTTGTGTGAATTGTTTGAATTTGGTTGGGTTTGGACTTTGAGGGTGTATGATGTCACTGTGAAGAGATGCTGATGAAGGAGACAGCTGGCAGACAAGAGGATATGTGACAATATGAGGAGGGGAGAAACGGGGAAAGCATGACACAGAGGGAGGATGAGGAGAGGAAGAAAGAAAGAGAAGAAAAAAAAAAGGAAAGAAAACTGTGCATACATACAGTGGGATAGGGGAAACAAAAGGGGGGGTAAAGTGGGAGCAGACAGTAACATTGTAAAGGCTACAGGTGTGCGCGCTGCGAGATCGAAAGAAAAGTTAAAGTCAAACTTGTCTATAGCGGCCACTAGAGAGAGTCTGCAAAAATGGCCGCTATAGACAGGTGGCCTCTATAGACAGGTTGGCGTTCAGTTTGAATATTGACCAGTAGAGGAAAAAAAAAGAAAAAAAAGCGAAAAAAATAATAACAATGTTGACCAGTAGAGGGCACTGCGGACTGCGGATAAAAGTTGTACAGCACTACTAGGCTTGTTATTATCATGGTTCATGGTTTTAATTCATCCTGAACATGCATGAGTCAAACAGTAGCACATCACATAGTACAATTCACAATTTTGCATGTCCAAAAAGGAGTAGGAAGAAGCAAAGCTTATTTAACCCTACCCCTCATCAGTTTCACATCAGTTGCAATACATTTATTCACCTCTTGTTCTTCCAAGTGTACTTTGTAGGTCTACATGACAATGTAGTGCAATCATAGCCAAGGCTTTTACTTCCTAAAAGGAAGCTACAGGCTTAATAATAACTGATAGAATATATCCACGACCCACAGAACAAAGCTGTGCTAGTAATGTCTTACGCTTGTTTTTAATATTTGACTTTTTATACGGCAGAGTGTCATTACAGCTTTAGTTCATCGGGAAGTGACGGGAAGTGACAGTGGGCGTCCTGAGCAGGAGAGCTAGGCTCAGTGCTAGCTGTGAGTTTAGAGAGTTGGGAAGTGTGTTTATGTTGGCGTGGATGTAAAGTCCTACAGTGTTCTCCACTGTTAATAAAGCGATTAAAGTGCATCGGCGACGTGAGTCTCTCCTTCCCCACAACAAGCGGCATTACAGTATTGACCAGTGCACATTGTCTCACACAAGGAAATAAACGGTGTCACTTGTTACAGGCATTGCCTGGACAGCTATGTAGTGGGGCTTGTTTAACCTTTGTCTTGTGGGCAAGCAGGAAGGAGAGACGATGCTGAGAGATGTGTGTGTATCTGAGCTGCTGTATGGTGGCCACGTTCAATAAATAAAGTTGGCAGAAGCAACAGGAGAAGTTTCCTTCTTTGCTTCGGAGCTGAATAACACTGACAAGTTAACAGACTCGTAGCGAACGGAAAAGAAGACGGCTTTGTTTGTGTTGAATACAGAAGATGAGGACTTTGATGGATTTGTGGATGAGGATTGATGAAAAATAATGTGAGTACATTCTGAAATACTTCAATTAAGTACAAATGAACTCAGTTCTGCTCCCGCTGCCGCATGCATGCTAGCGTATGTTTTTTTTTTTTTATTATTATTGTAGCGTCGCTGGGAGCACGTCCTGTTCCCAGCATACTTTGCGGTAATGTTTTGGTGCAAATGCTCTTAAAGTTACATGTTTGACCAGGAAATAGCAAGCTCAAAAGAAGACGGCTTTTTTATGTGGAACAACTGACAGTTTGTGTGGATCTTGTGAATGATTGTGACTGAGCTACGACTCAGTAATTAAAGTCTACACACGACAGCTTCATTGATTGAAAAACGAAACTTTTTCGTGCATGAAGCTTCTACTTGAGTTGGTAATTTGGCCGCTATATGCGATGTCAATGGAGACAAAATGGGTGGTCGCTGGCCGCGTTGGACAGGTGACTGCTATACACAGGGTCTATAACATGTAAATTTGCTGCGGGGGATTTTTCAGTGGCCGCTATAGGCAGGTGGCCATTCTATAAAGGTGGCCGCTAAGACAGGTTTGACTGTACCTGGTTGAAATAGTTGATTAGTTGCCATATCAATACAGCCATGGTGTGACTTCCCGGTGGTGGTAAAGTTGTCCACTGATGAAGAGTTTATCCACCGTGATGACAGCTCGGCATCCCTCGTCAATGAACTTCCTCCGAACAGGGAACAGGCGTCGAGGATTTCTCTGGGAAATTGATCGTTGACACTGAAGTCCGTCCCCTTCCTTTCAGCTCCCGGCCTCGGCTCTTCACCTGTTCCTTCTGCTTAGAATGTTCGAATTTCGCCACGATGGGTCTCGGCCATACGGTTCTCTGGCTTCTTGGCTCCCAGGCGATGTACGCGGTGAAAAGTGATGTTTGGATGGCGTCCGCTGGGAGTTTGAGCTGTCGCGCCATGAAGGCCCTCACCGATTCTTCAGGGTCTTCCTCTGATTTTTCGGGAATTCCAGCGAAGACAAGATTGTCCTGCATGCTCCGGGCCTGGAGGTCAAGGATCGTCTCCTTCATGGTTTTGTTCTCTTGGGCAAGATGTGAATCTCCGTCGGTGAGGGACTTCACCGACTCCCGGAGGGCTGCGTTCTCCGTGACCAAGGAGATGATCTGGTTTTGGCTGAAGGCCAGAGATTCACGGATGGCCTTGATTTCTTTGTGAAGCACCTCGACGAGAGTGAGGCGGCCGTCCAAGCAAATCAGCCTCTTATCGATGGAGTCAAGGATGTCTCTGATGTCAGTGCCTGGTGGAGATATTTCTCCAAGTGGGTCCTCCGGGCGGATCCGCTTGGGTTGTGGTGTCTTGGGTGACTTGTCCGATTTGCCCATAACTACGCGATCGAAGCACCCGTCGATGTACTACTCCAGATCTTCCAGTTTTTTGCTTGGTTAGGCGTTTAGGGTGTTTAATATGCTGGTTTTGTGTCGAAATACTTTGTGGATGTTTTAGTAGTTGATTGTTTTTTTTCAGAGCGCTATGTTACGCTTGTCTGTGTTCCGCGCGTCGCGCACACTCGCGAGATTACAGCATCACGTCAGCTCCAATCAACTCTGTGTATCTGGCATCTGTGCCTTCAGGAAAGGCCTAGAAGAACAAAGTTGGGAGAGGGTTTACAGTGCAAAATATGTGGATGAAGCATATGACAACTTTCTAGGTACTTATATGGAGCTCTACAATAAGAACTGTCCCTGGCAAGAAAAGTCCAAGAAGCAAAAGAAAAACCAGCAGCCATGACAAAAGGACTAAAAAATCATACAGGACATTCATCATCCAACAAACTACAGAAGCAGAACAAAAGTATAAGACTTACAAAAATAAGCTGACAATTATCTTGAGAGCGTGTAAGAGGGAATATTATAGTCATGTACTTGATAAGAACAAAAATAACATGAGAGCAACTTGGGGCATCTTAAATTACTCTGCCCTCACAACACGTACTAAGCTCTGTGCAGCTAGACAGATAGATAACAGCATACAGGAAGGAAGGGAAGGTCCAGAAGTTTGGTTGAGGACTGATGCTCCTTCTTTTAGATCCTTTTTTGTCCTCAGTTTTATTTCTTTACACTTTTTCCTCTCTTTATAGACTGTAAGACTGCAAATATAAACACAAACTAAATATTACAAAGTGTGACATCCTTTGTGCGATGTAAACAAATATGAAAAGTTAAGTGCTTTGATTATATCACACATTATAAACTAAACCTGTTCCTTTCATATACAAATAAACAACATTCACAGTACAATTGCTATATATATCAAACGTGACATAACAGACATAATCGCAATTAAAACGTAGCTCTGTCGACCTCTGCTGGACGAATTAAACATTACACATTGCCAACACATTTCACCGCGAGAACAAGCTAATTAGAACAACACGATCACAAATAATGAAAGACATCACTGTATATGCAAATACTATGCAGAACAATATACAATCTTACTATATTTTACTCACAAAGATCTGACCACGTTTTCGTGACTTAGCTCTCACGTGTGACTGACTGCCTTACTACTGTTCGTCTGATACGTCCGTCACTCAAAAAAGATCCGACAGAAACAATGACTGAACTACGCAAGGCGGAACATAAATAGTATTATAAAGAACAACATTAAGAAAGCAGACTACCCCCACTATTTCATGGTTGGAAACACCAACAGGAATGACATGAAGGAGGTAGTTGAAATGTTTAATGATTATTTTGTAAAAATTGGACCCAAAACTGGAAGAACAAATTCCAAAACAAGACACAATTGACGAATGGAATAATATTATTGATAGGAATCTGAATTCTATGTTTCTCACTGTTGGAACTAAAAAGGAGATCACTGACATTTTAAGGCAAAAACATCAACTGATTGTCATGGAATGGAAATGGAAACAATGAAAGGGTCATCAATGAGATCGTAGACCCGTTAACATATATTAGTAACTTATCATTTCAGACTGGAATATTTCCTAGCAAAATGAAAACAGCCGAGGTGGTTCCAATTTTTACAAAAGGAGACAAACACCAATTGACAAAGTATCGACCAGTTTCCTTGTTACCTCAATTTTCTAAAAATTATGGAGAAGCTATTTAATAATAGGTTGGACAAATTTATTAATAAGAATGAATTATTTGCTAGCAGTCAATATGGATACAGAGCCAACATTTCAACTTCTATGGCACTGATGGAAATCACGGAGGAAATCACTACTGCTATGGACAACAGAAGATGTGCAGCAGCAGTATTCATGGATCTGACAAAAGCCTTCCATACAATTCATCACAATATTTTAATATAAAAATTAGAAAGGTACGGAATTAGAGGATTAGTTTTGAATTGGGTTAAAAGCAAAGACCTAGAAAAGAGGAAGCAATTTGTAAAGCTAGGAGAATACACATCTGGGAGTTTAAATACCATGTGTGGAGTACCCCAGGGGTCCATACTGGGACCAAAAGTGTTTAATTTGTAGATCAACGACATTTGTAAAGTAACAAAGGACTTAAAGTTGGTATTACTTGCGGATGATACCACCGCCTTTTGTTGTGGTGAAAAAACACAAGAACTCATTAAAAAGGTAGAGGGTGAAAAGGTCGACCAAATACAAATTAATGGAGTGGACATTGAAAAAGTGGAAGAATATAAATTCCTGGGAGTTATAATAGACGTGGGCATTAAAAATATACAACAAAAGGTGGCGAGAAATATTTCTATATTGAATAAAGCAAAATATGTTGTTGATCAAAAATCACTCCACACTCTGTACTGTTCCTTAGTATTAGCATATTTAATGTATTGTGTGGAGATATGGGAAATAATTACAAAAGCAATCTTCACTCACTCACTGTACTGCAAAAAAGATCTGTTAGGATAATTCATAATGCCAAGTATAGACAACATACACACCTTTATTTTTAATATCACATATTAGTGAGGATCATTCATAATACCAAGTATAGAGAACATACAAACCTTTATTTTTAAAATCACAGATATTAAAATTAGCAGATTTATTATTCTTTCAAACCGCTAGAATAATGTATAAAGTTAATAACAACTCGTTACCCAAAAACCTCATACAGTATTTCTCAATCAGAGAGGAGAAATATGATCTTAGAGGAAAATTAAAATTAAAACATTTATATGTGAGAACTACGCTGAAAAGCCACAGCATTTCTGTGTGTGGAATTAAATGATGGAAGGGATTGAGTAAGGAAGTCCAACAAAGTACAGAGATGAGCACATTCATAAACAATACAAGCAGTTGATGTTTACTAAATACAAGGTAGAAGAGTCTTGATCATCACAATGATTGTTTTGTCATACTTGTTTGGTTTTTTTTTAAGTTTTTTTTTTAATTTATATTTATTTTATATATATAAACATGACATAGAAAACGTGACATGGAATGCAGGAAGTGAACAACATGTACTGTACTAGATGTAGAATAGATGGGGGGTAGGATTAAATAAGCTTTGCTTCTTCCTACTCCTTTGGACATGTGGAACTGTGAAAAAAAAATTATTCATGAGATGTATTCCATTGGAACTTTCCTGTTCAAATAAACCAATGGTTGGATTGACACTTTGAACTGTAAACTATTAAACATTCAACTTTGAAATTTCATTTAGGCATTGTGAACACAGTGCAATGCTGGAGGTGTAGCAGACCCTCAAGATGCAGGCGTTCTCAAAATTCTCTACTACCTCTGAGTCCTAGTTTTGCTTCAATCTGGATAAATAAAACATCAGACAGACAACATGTACATCCTGTAAATGTGCTTTACACCAACATTTGGTCTGATTCAAAGACACATGGAGGAAATGTTAAAGATTCAGGATTCAAGAGTTTTATTGTCATATGCACAGTAAAACAGGTAGTTCTGCTATACAATGAAATTCTTATTCTGTTCATTCTCCCAAAAAAAGAAAGAAAAACACAAGAAAATGAATAAGAACATAAGAAACATAAATACCAATAAATTAAGAAACAACAACAGAAGAGACAATAATACAAATAAATAATACAAATAAATAAATAAGTAAAGTGTTATGAGTGTGTGCGTGTGTTGCGTGCCGCGTGTGCGAGTGCTTCATTGAGAACAGGCGCGGCTTTAGAGGGGGGTGTGTGGGGTGTAATGCTCCCCGTTTTGAGGCACCCCCGATTTCTTTGCCACAATAAAAGCTAATAAAATAATAAACCATCCTGGATTACAGTCACCCAGTACCAGTGAAGGTACATGTATGTCTAAATGATCAAAGATGGCGCCCTCCGTGGCAGACGTCTCTGTGACACTCTCCCGCTTTTTTCTATTTTTTGCTATATTATTGTTCATTTGGGACATTCAACACACTCACGCAGTACATTACAACAGAGAGACACTTTTGAACATCGGCAGGGTTCACCATGAACTCTCATTTAGCCTCGCAGACTTTGCCTTTCTTCTGCGCCGGGAGACCGCAGCAGCCTGCGGGCCGGGTAAGCTGAATACCCGGCGAGCAAAGCATCCGAGGCGTAAACGAGGCAAGCGGGCCGGCCTGCATGCTAGGCTAAAAGCTAGAGCGACTAGGCCACCGCTACCAAGCCTGCTGCTAGCCAACGTCCGCTCCCTCGAAAACAAGATGGATGCCCCTTTTTATTTATTTATTTTTATTTTATTTTTTTTAATTATTTTATTTTATTTTATTTTATTTCACTGATTTATGTGTGTGGTGTATGTGTGATAGGTGGGAGCTGCCTGTTATCCTCCGGCGCCTGTGGCTGTCCCCCGGGTGACGGGGGGCGCGGAGGTGGGGGTCGCGGATGTGCGGTTTGGGCTCGGGGTGGGGGGTGCGTGGTGCTGGGGTGGGGGGGATCCCTTGCTTTCTCCCCTCAGGGACGGGGCCGCTGTGGCTCGGTGGGTGGGGCGTGTGGGGGCCGTGGGCGGGTGGGTGGGTGGGTTGCGCGTGGGGGCGGGCGGCGTGGTGTCCATCTGCGTGGTGCTTCCCGGGATCGACGGGGGGATGCTTGCTCCGGGGTGGGGCGGTCGGGGGGTGGCTTTGGCCGGGGGCTTGGGGGTCGGGCTGGCGGGGGGCTGGCGGGCGGTCCCTGCTGCCTGCTGGTGTCGGGCTGGTCCTTACTTCCGGGCCGGCGGTTGTCTCCCTCCCTCCGGGGTTTCCCCCTTGGCGTGTTGGTGGATGGGCGGGGGGTGGGGCGGTGGCCGGTCTGCGGCGTGGCGGGGGGCGGGGCGGGCGGGGGCATCTGCTTGGGCGCCGGGCGGGGGGCCGCTCCTCTCGTGGGCCCGGTCGTGCGGTGCTTGCTTCTCTGTCCCTCCCTGGCGCCTCTGGCCTGCGTGCTTCGTGGGTGTGGCCGTGCTCCGCTCTATGTGGGGTCCGGTGCTCTTGTGGTCGTCGTGGTGTTGCTCCCTTGCCGGCCGTGGTGGTATGCGGGGGGCGCGTGGGCGCGGTTCCCGCTGTCCTGGTGGCGGTCGGATCTGCCTTGGGGGCGTGTGGCTTGTCCGTGGTGTTTGGCGGTTTGGGGGTGGCGCTGTGGACGCTACCTCCGGTGGGGCTCCGGTGTTGGGGGGCGCTGGGGGTATCGCCTCTGGGGGGTTGGGTGGGCCGGACTGGGCATCCTGGCGGGCCGGGTAGGGCCTGTGGTGTGTCCTGCGGCCTGTGGCACGCCCGAGCCTGGGCTGTGGTGGGCGGCCGGTCGGTCATGTGTCCTTGGTCCCCCCCCTGCTCGGTTTGGGCGGCGTTGGGGTGTGGGGCCCCCGTCCTTCCTGTGCCACTGCACCACCTCACATATATATAGGACTTTGGGGGGTGGCCTACGGTCGGGCGTGATTGGGGAGGGGAGCTGCCTTGCGGGGCTCCTTTGCTCCTGCTGTGCCACTGACCTGTTGCCTACCAATTTTAATCGCAGAGTAGACACTTAGGGTTTGGGGGGGCTGGCCAGGTGAGGGGCCCTCCGAGCGGCAGCTGTCCCCCGATTTTAATTGCATCATTAGCTATCATCCACATACACTCCATATACATGCACACAGATACACCATCCTCTTTTATTTTATTTTATTTATTTATTTATTTTTTAATTGCATCATAGACACTATCACACCTTATCACATACACGGGTGGGGCGGGCTGGATTGGGGTGCCTCGTGCACCTCGGCGTCTGCCCGCCAGGGTCGGCGGTGTGGCCGGGGGCCTGGCCGTCGCGGTGGCTCGCCCGGGGCGGCCTGGCCTGTGGGGTGCCCTTGTCTGGTTCGCCTGCCCTTCCCTGGGGTGGCCCTCTGGGGCCTGTTGATGCCGGGGCTTGCGCCGGGGGGGGCGGCTTGCGGTGCCTCCCCTGGACTGACACGTGCTGCGGGCGCCTCTGCGCTCTTGGGGCGGGTTCGGCGGTCTCCGGGGGGCGGTGCTGGTGCTGCGGGTGGCCCGTGTGCCGTCGCGGCGGCCGGTGGTTGCTGCGCTGTGGCGGCTGCTGGGGCGCCGGGCCAGTTGGTGGGTTGGGGCTTGGTCATGCTTGCGGGTACTGTGGGCCTGGGTGGCGGGGTGGGGGTGGGGGGGCGGGTGCCCTGGGGCCGGGCTTGCTGGGGGGGGTCGTGCTCTGCCGGGCGCTTGGGCGTCTGTCGCCGTTGCGCTTTGTGCGCTGCCGGGCCGCTGTCTGTGTCCTCGCCTCCCCCGGTCTGTCTGTGGGCTTGTCGGGGGTGGGGCTCCGGTGCGCGGGTGGTGCGCTGTCGGCTCTGGTGGCATGTGGCTGGTCTGGCTTCTGGTGGCTTGTGGGGGCCGTCGGCTGGTCGGCTGCTGGTCTCGCCTTCTCGGCTCTGGTGCTTGGCCTCCCTGCGGCTTGGGGTGTGGTGCTCCCGCTCTCTCTTCGGGGTTTGCTGGCCCGCGGGTGTCGGTTGGCGCTGTGTGGTGGTTCGCCTGGCTGCTCGCCCGTTTTTCCGCCTGCCTGCTCAGTTTCCCGCTCTCCTCCTCGCTGACTCCCCTGTCTGCCTCGCTGGCGGCGTCCTGCCGCTGGGGGGGTATGGCCGGGTGTCTTCCTGCTCCCCGGCGGTCTGCGCTCTCCGCCCCTGGGTTCTGGATCGTATGTCTGGGACCCCGGGGTCCCCGGCTCCGCTGCTCCTTGGGTTACCAACGGGGGATAGGGTGGGGCTTCCGGGTGTCGGGCAGTCGACCACTGTGTGTGTGTGTGTGTGTGTGTGTGTGTGTGTGTGTGTGTGTGTGTGTGCGCGCTTGAGTAAGTAAGAGTGTGTATGAGCATGCGCGTAGGGGTGTGTATGTGCGTAGGAGTGTGTATGTGCGTGTGTGTGGGTGCGTAGGAGTGTGTATGTGCGTGCGTGTGTGTACTTTTATTTATTTATTTATTTTAGTTATTTATTTTTTGGGGGGGGTGGGGGGCATACAGGGGTTTGCTCCATGGGGTCAGGTGCTGGGCGATACATCTCTGCCGCCCGTGCCTCCGCCGGGTGGGTGGAGGGTGTGCCTCCTGCATCCCTTGGCGGGGCGGCCCTGTGTCGGGGGTCGGGCGGGGGTTGGCCCGGGGCGGGCCGGGCTCCGCTCCCTGGGGGTGGGGGTGGCGGTGGGCGGGAATTGGCGCTTCCGGCGCGGGCGGGCTTCTTTCCGGTTGTGGAGGCGTCTCTGGGCCTGCCGGTTTGTGGCCCCCGGTACCCGTCTGCCTTTGTGGGGTGTGATCTCTCGCTGGTCTCAGGGGTTGGCAGTCCTCCGGCCCGCTGGCGCCCTGTCCTTGGCTGGGATTACCTCTCTTCGGCCCCTTACTGGTCTTCCCGGGGGGGGGTCTCTGGGCTGGCTCTTGGGGCGCTGATCTTTGTGCTGCCTGCCCCTATGGGCCTGGTGGCCTTCTGGCGGCCTACAGTTACTACAGTTATGTGTGACTGTTTCAATGCGATATTATCATTGTGATCACTATCATAATTCATCATTTCATGACTGCTATTATGTCTGATTGTCATTGACAGCTTTGTCATTGTGGTTGTTGATATTGATTTGTCCTTTATCCTTGTTCGTCTTATAGTTGTCACAGACATTTATTTGCTGATGTCGTTCTGTATGTTTCTGTCTGTCACAATTGTTGTTGTTGCTGCTGTTGTCCTTGTCTCTTGTCTCTCTTTTTTTTGTTTTTGTCCCCCCCCCGTTTCCTTTTCTCTTCTTCTCTGTCCCCTCCTGCTCCGGTCCGGTCGCTAGAAAAAAAAAGAAAAAAAAAAAAAAAAAAAAAAAAACAAGATGGATGAACTAAGAGCAAGGATTACAGCTCAACGGGAGATCCGGGAATGCTGTGTGCTCACCTTCACAGAAACCTGGCTGACGGAGGATATACCGGACTCGGCGATCCAGTTGGAAACATTTGCTGCTTACCGGGGAAATCGGACTTTAGCGTCTGGTAAACACAGAGGTGGCGGCGTCTGTGTTTACGTAAACAAACGGTGGTGCACAGACGTACAGACGATGGAAAAGCACTGCTCGCAGGACATTGAGCTGCTTATGGTGAAATGCAGACCTTTTTATTTACCTTGTGAGTTTAGCGCTGTGTATTTAACTGCTGTTTACATCCCACCACGAGCTAACACTGCTAATGCACTAGGCCTCCTGCATGACATCATTGATAAACACGAGACCAAACACCCAGACGCTGTATTCATTATATCTGGCGATTTCAACCACTGTAACCTCAGGACTGTCCTCCCCAAATATTACCAGCATGTGAGCTTTCCCACAAGGGAAAATAACATCCTGGACCAAGTCTACAGCAACATGAAAGGTGCTTTGAAGGCTGTTCCAAGACCCCACTTTGGAAAGGCTGACCACATCTCTATATTCCTTCATCCAACATACAGACAACTTCTCAAACAAGCTCCCCCTGTACATATAGCAGTTAAAGTGTGGAATGAAGAAACTGATCAAGTACTTCAGGACTGCTTTGGCTGCACAAACTGGGATGTGTTTAAAACTGCAGCGGGGAGGGAAGATTGTACTGTTGATTTGGATGAATATGCTTCTGCTGTTACTGGCTACATTAGCACATGTATAGAGACTGTTACCACCACCAAGTATTACAGAAAATACCCTAACCAAAAACAGTGGATGAACTGTGATGTAAGGGCTAAGCTACGTGCTCGTTTGACTGCATTTGTCATGGGCACCGCTGATGACTACAAAAAGGCCAGATATGACCTGAGGAGGTCCATACGAGAGGCCAAAAGACAGTACAGACAGAAGCTGGAGGGCTACTATTCCACCTCAGACCCTCGGCGCATGTGGGCGGGGCTCCAGCACATCACAGACTATCGACAGCGGAGTAGCGTAGCCACGTCCAGCCAAACCACACTTCCAGATGAGCTGAACGAGTTCTATGCCCGCTTTGACACCCAAACTTCTGATGAGCAGAGAGGGTGGCTGGACTTGGGGAGCACACAGGACTCACCTCTCACGGTGACATCAGCTGATGTGCGCAGGGTTCTGAACAAAACAAACCCACGAAAAGCAGCAGGCCCAGACAACATCTCAGGACGTGCACTTCAGGTTTGCTCATCAGAGCTAGCTGATGTGCTTGCTGACATATTTAACCTGTCGCTTGCACAAGCATCTGTACCGACCTGCTTTAAGTCCACCACCATAGTGCCCGTACCCAAGAAGAGCAACGTGACCTGCTTGAATGACTATCGCCCTATAGCACTCACTCCTATTGTTATGAAGTGCTTTGAAAGAATAGTCATGACCCACATCAAAAAGAGCATCCCGGCGGCAACTGTGGACCCTCTACAGTTTGCATATCACCAGAACCAGTCCACGGATGATGCAGTCAACACTGCCATCCACACAGCCCTTTCTCACCTACAGGGCCAAGACACATACGTCAGAATGCTATTTATAGACTATAGCTCTGCTTTTAATACAGTCAGCCCCCACAAACTCACAGATAAGCTCCTCACACTTGGCCTGTCTCCCTCCCTCTGTAACTGGGTGTTTAACTTTCTCACAGGCAGACCCCAGTCAGTCAGAGTCCACAACCGCACATCCAGCTCAAGAATTGTGAGCACTGGGACCCCACAGGGGTGTGTGCTGAGTCCACTCCTCTACACGCTCTTCACCTACGATTGTGTGGCCTTCCAGAACAACACCAGCATCATTAAATTTGCGGATGACACTACAGTCATCGGACTGATCACTGGTGGTGTTGAAACGTCATACAGAAGAGAGGTGGCGGACCTCATAGCTTGGTGTCGTGATAACAATCTCCTTCTCAATACAGATAAGACTAAAGAGATGATCATCGACCCAAGAACAAGGGAAAAGGAGCCGCATAGACCCCTGTTTATTGATGAGACTGAGGTGGAGAGGGTGAAAACCTTCAAGTTCCTTGGCACATACATCAGCAAAGACCTCACCTGGTCTCACAACACCCAACAAATTCGGAAGAAGTCCCAAAGGAGACTGTACTTCCTGAGAAGACTGAGGAAATTTGGCATGTCCACCACAATCCTGAGTTGCTTCTACAGATGCACTATGGAAAGTGTCCTTACCGCCTCCATCACTGTTTGGTACGGTAACTGTACAACACGTGATAGGAAGGCACTCCAGCGGGTGATCAAGACCTCACAGAACATTGTTGGGGCAGCCCTCCCCTCACTGCAAGACATTTATAAAACTAGAGTCCTACGAAGAACACACAACCTCATCAAGGACAGCACACATCCACAACACTCATTATTCACACTCCTACCGTCAGGCAGACGCTACAGGAGTTTGAAGTCCAGGACCACAAGGCTGGCAAACAGCTTTTACCCACAGGCCATCAGGCTTCTCAACGAAGCACTCACACACGCCGCACGCAACACAAACACACACTCATAGCACTTTTATTTATTACTTATTTATTTGTATATTTATTTGTATGAATGTCTTTTCTTTTTGTTGCTGCTTAATTTATTGGTATATATGTTTATGTTTATGTTCTTATTCTTTCTTGTGTTTTCTTTCTTTTCTTGGGAGAATGAACAGAATAAGATTTTCATTGCATGGTATTACTGCTGTTACCATGCACATGACAATAAAACTCTCTTGAATCTCTGCGTGTGCTGTACATGGCTATTCAGGTGAAGGATGACTATAAGGAAAACTGTTGTCTATTCTCAATGAAAATTAACCAGAAAAGCGATCCCCAGTGACATAAAATTATACTTGAGCTAAATGTTTCTCCTAGTACCAGTAATTTTATAAATAGGATGTTTTGGCTTAAACGATATATTCCAAGGATATAAATAACAACAAACTCTTGAAATTAAGGACATAAAATTGGCCTCAGATATCACCAGATTGCAGGAAATGAGGCCTAATTTCAAATACCTCCCGCTCCATTTCCAGCGCCTTGGCCTACGGCCTTGGCCACACCCCCCCTTTTCAAAAAGCTAGATCCGCCCCTGGAGAAGCCTGATGGCCTGTGGGTAAAAGCTGTTTGCCAGCCTTGTGGTCCTGGACTTCAAACTCCTGTATCGTCTGCCTGACGGTAGGAGTGTGAATAATGAGTGTTGTGGATGTGTGCTGTCCTTGATGAGGTTGTGTGTTCTTCGTAGGACTCTAGTTTTATAAATGTCTTTCAGTGAGGGGAGGGCTGCCCCAACAATGTTCTGTGAGGTCTTGATCACCCGTTGGAGTGCCTTCCTATCACGTGTTGTACAGTTACCGTACCAAACAGTGATGGAGGCGGTAAGGACACTTTCCATAGTGCATCTGTAGAAGCAACTCAGGATTGTGGTGGACATGCCAAATTTCCTCAGTCTTCTCAGGAAGTACAGTCTCCTTTGGGACTTCTTCAGAATTTGTTGGGTGTTGTGAGACCAGGTGAGGTCCTCGCTGATGTATGTGCCAAGGAACTTGAAGGAATGCTACTTTGGAAGCGTCCGTGACATAAGTAGTTGGCTGTTGCTCAAAGACCAACGAGCACTGGTGCAAAAATTGTTCGCAGGACGTCGACTCACCGTAAAAACGCGGAGGGTGAGGAATGTTAGGCTCCCGGCTCGGCTGACGTGGCGGGTCAGAGGCAAGCAGCGAAGCAGGAGAGTTTGTGCTCAAGGATGCCGATGGCATGTCTGGAGGTCCTGGTGTTAGAGCTCACTCAAGGCACTGATCTAATGTACCCACGCTAGTAGCCAACGCCGTGATTGCCTCCTTGATCTCACGTAGAGATATGTCATGGCTGCCGACCAGCTGTCCTTGATGACACAGCGCGGCACGCAGGTGTTCAAACTCTCCGGAATCCATTTATGGCCCATTATTCTGTCACGATCCGGCTGGGCCGGGCTTTGGATCCCAGAATGCAAGACTCAACACACAGTGTAAAAGAAAAAGATTTAATAACAAAAAGAGTGAAAAAATGCTAACAAAGGGTGTACAGAAAAGCTCAGGGCACTAACCAGAAAAGGTACAACAAAAAACACTGCCAGAAAAAACTAACGGCAGGAAGGAAACACTCACGGTAAAACTAGGAAGCTGCTGAAAAACATCAAACAGAAAACTAGCATTAGCAATAAATACCGTGGATACAGGTAGGTAGCACAGGTAACAAGAAGGGACCAGTTATAATTCCCAGGAAGGCTGTGGGTGCGCCTGTCTGCTGTCACGTAGTGGTTAATAAAGACCATTACTCCATTACTCCATTACTCCATTACTCCATTGTGCTCCATTACTCACAAAATGGAGCGCATTCTAGTGGTATGCATATTTGACCAATTATTTTCTTATATTTAAAGAGGAACTTCATCTTCCCATGTAGTCAGTGAGCAATGGCCACTGATTAAAGATCATCAGAGCAAAGATCCGACCGGAGGACACCAGACACAAAGACTGAAGTGCTTTTAAGAGGTGATGGATTGAACCACGAAGGTTTCAAGTTCAAGTTCAAGTTCAAGTTTATTAGCCATATTACCAGTATAGGTATACAGTTGCTAGGAATGTATTTGGTGTGCTCGCAGTTTGACAATACAATAATACAACTCGAGAGACAAAACTAAGGAGGGGTCAAAAACAGCACATAGAAGACAGGAATGACAGCGTACGAAAATTGAAAAAGTGCATTGGTAAAAGTGCATGGTTGGAGCAACAGCGTGCAAAATAGGCAGAAGAGGTAGCAGGTCGGTGGTGGAGTCCAGTAAGTGTTAGCGCATATTCAAGTGGCGGATGGCTTGTGGGTAGGTGCTGTCCCTAGAACGTGTGGTTTTGCATATGATGCTCTGGTACCTTCTACCTGATGGTAGGAGTGTGAATAGATGGTGTGCTGGGTGAGTGGGGTCAGAGGTGATGTTCTTGGCTTTCCTGGCAATTCTGGTGTTGTAGTGTGAGGCTAATGTGGGAAGATTGTGGCCAATGATTTTAGAGGCCCTCTGTACCACCTCCTACAGGTGGTCCCTATCTTGGCTGGTAGTATTGCCATACCAGACCAGGATGGAGAAGGTGAGCACGCTTTCTATTGTGGCGCGGTAGAAATGGATCATGCCTGTTTAACTGACCCCAAATTTCCTCAGCTGTCGGAGAAAGTGTAATCTTTGGTGAGCTTTTGAAATGATGAGACTGGTGTTAAGGTTCCATGACAGGGACTGATGGATGGTGGTGCCTAAAAATGGAAGGAGTCAACTCACTCACCTGATCATTCATGCAGATGGGGATGTGCTGGCCTGCCTTTTTCCTGAAGTCCACTATGAGTTCTTTGGTTTTTCATATGTTGAGTGTAAGATTGCTGGCTGCACACCACTGTACTAGGTGTTTGACCTCGTAGTGATATGATGTTTCATCCTCGTCGCGTATGAGGCCTATAACTGTGGTGTCGTCTGTGAATTTTAGGAGTTTGACAGATGGAGAATTGGATATGCAGTTGTTGGTGTGTAGGGAGAATAACAGGGGTGATAACACACAACCTTGTGGCGCGCCGGTGTTCAGGACCTTGGTTGATGAAATATTGTTTTGGATTTTAACACACTGTGTTCTGTTAGACAGGAAGTTGAGCAGCCAGTTACAGAGTGGGGGGTTGACGCCTGTTGGCAAATTGGTGAGGGTCTAATGCGATGTGTGACAGGAGCCTGCAGACTAGATGTTCAAATGCTTTCATGACAACGGAGGTGAGAGCGACAGGCCTATAGTTGTTGAGACAGGTGATGTTGGGTTTTTTGGGCACTGGGATGATCATAGCTGATTTAAAACATGCAAGCACAGTAGCACTGTGAAGAGACCAGTTGAAGATGTAGCTGAGAATAGCAGTAAGCTCGTTAGCACAGTTCCTGAGTGTAGCTGGTGTCACACCATCAGGACCAGCTGCCTTGTTGGTGTTTAGATGCTGTAGCAGTCTGCTCACATCGTGCTCCGAGATGGAGAGGGGAGGTTGAGTGTTCCCCGCACCTAACGGGTGAGGGAGGGCTCTGGTCTGGGCGCTGGTGTCATCAAAACGGCAGAAAAAGTTGTTGAGCTGCTCTGGTAGGGAGGGGTCACAGTCCAGGATCTGATGATTCATTTTATAGTTCGTGATTTCCTGTAGGCCCCGCCAGACCCCCTTGATGTTGTTGTCATGTCATTTCTTCTCAAGTTTGTTCCTGTGGTTGTGTTTTGCTGTGTTTATGACTTTCTGTAGTCTGAATTTGAGAAGTTTGTATTGCTCTGTCCCCACACTTATAAGCGTCATTTTTCTCCTTACAGAGGCGCTTAACTTCCCGGTTAAACCAGGGTTCGTTGTTGTTGTAGATGGTAATAGTTTTTGATGGGATACACACAGACTCACAGAAGCAGATGTAAGACATGACACAGTCAGTTTTCCGTGGTGAGGATGTGGTCAGCTAGTTGTTGTGCGGCTGACGCTGCTGCTGCACTGGGAGGGATGTAGGCTGCGCACAAGATGATGGAGGAGAGACTTCCCTTGGAGAGTAGAAGGGGATACACCTCACCATGAGGTGTTCCAGGTCGGATGAGCAGCCGGACGAAAGGGTTTTTGTATCCGTACACCAGTTCTGGTTGATGTAGAAACCGACACGCTGCTTCTGGGAGTCTCGCGTGCAGTCAGCTCGGTGGAAAGTGAAGCCCTTCTGTTGGAGCACTGCGTCCGGGATGTTAGCGGTCAGCCAGATTTCTGTCAGGCATATGGCAGCGCAGTCTCTGAAGTCTCGTTGGGAGACGATGAGGGAGGTGAGCTCGTCTGTCTTGTTTGCTAGCGAGTGGACGTTGGAAAGAATGAGGCTCGGCAGGGGTAGTCTGTGGCCCCGGTGTCCCAGCCGGACTAGCTCCGCTCCTCTTTTTCCCCTCTTCCTCGGCCGGTGTTTCAATCGCACTCGCGAGAGATTTGGTGGTAAATCCATGACAGCTGGCTGTGAAGCCGTCATGCTGGCCCGTATGTGAAGGAGTTCAGTTCTGTCGTACCGAATGAGTCCGTTGCACGGTTCCGGAATAACACAAAACGTAAAAAACAGAAAACAAACAAAGAGCAACACCGAGTCGCCATAGGACGGCACCATCTTGCTATAACTGCTATAACTCCTGCGCTACCACTCAAAATGGGCAGCCGTTGTGTTTATGTATTAGTTAGCACATAAATACAAACAATACGTTGGACAGCAATAACACAACGCAACATGTTATGGTAGCACTTTACAATAAGGTACACAAAATTACAGTAGTTCATGAGGAATGAACCTACCTAACCCCAACCCCAACCCTAACCGCTACTCAGTAACTACCTGTAGTCTAAATGTATGTGCCTTAGTCATTAGTTCTACGTTAGTTCTTCATTAGTTCCTCAGTAACTACTGTACTGTAGTGTCACCCATGTTATATTTTGAATGAAGTTTCTGTTTTTATGTATATCAAGGAAACTTTTAAATCCTGATCATTTCCACATTTCAGCATAATATTCAAGCCTCTGGTCCGTCCAAGCTTACTTGTCATAGTAGATTTGTGACGTCACATGCTCCTGGATGGAGTTTTGTGTCAGTGGTTGATGTGATGCATCCATGGCGCGTTTGATCAAAGATGCAGGCTGAGGGTTGGTGATTCAATAGACTGAAGATAAGACCTCAAAGGTGATGTTAACATGGAACAGGATGCGCTTTGTCTCCATGTGATCAGTCGTGTGGCTTTTGATGCGCAGCTAATGAGATTGGCGTGCCTGCTAAATAGATGATGTCTAATGACAAGCTCATGTGTCAGTTGCAGTCTGGGCCAGCAAAGCCTTCTCTGCTTGCCTGACCACCACCAGGAGAACTGGCCTACATTTACAACTTCAATTGTATTCATTTCCAATTTGGACTAATTGATTCCTGATAGTATTATCTTCATTTAGCAGGATGTCTCTTGAGTGTACTGCTTCCGGTAGTGTATGTGTATGTTTTTTGTCCAAGCAGATATCAGCTTCTAAGTGGTGTTATATCGATATAATCAGACATCTCACATACACAATATTAGCAATGGGCTGGTTTTTTTTCTCAGAGCCGCCTCTCAGTGACGAGCACTTTTTTGGTCCTAAGATTGGTTGATCAGAGCAAAACTGTTCACCAGGTTACGCTTGACTGAAAAAGAGAAATTGACATCTTTGGTGAGCAGATGTATTTTATTTCAAAGTGTTGGGTTCTTGTCATGTTATTAGATAAATGGTGATTCTGAACTGTATCAATTCTGATTCGGACCCATATGATACTGTAGTGTAGACTATTTGGAGTTGTCTTAACTATTTTATCCTATTTACGCTCGTTACATTTCCCAACAATCTTATCTTCATTTTGTAATTGGCCTGATCCAGATTTTTAAGCTTTAATTTTAATTGATCTTGATTAATTAGCGAATGGCCAGCCTACTTTTACTTTATGTATTAGAATGTAACAAAGCCACATCAGCCTTCTGCAGTGGAAATGAAAATAGCCCTACAGCCACCTGATGACTATTTTTCTTTAAAATGACGATTTCAAGGACTTGTATTAGTAGAGCTGCATTCAATGCCACAATTTTAATAGCTCATCTGAAGACCAAACATAAAGCGGTTAGCAAGGCCACCGACAAAAAAACTGCTACGCCAAAGCAACAAACTCTGGACTTTCAGAGGAAAGTCAGATATCCAAAGAGTAAATAATTGGTCAGTTTAGTGGACAAAAAAAGGCCCTACTCCAACCGTTGTAATGAAAGAAGACCAGAGAGACCACTGGTATGTAACAAGTAATTGTTGCTTTTAAGTTACAACTGTGTTTAGTCGTGAGTAGTAATTTGGTGCTGTTCCTCTTTGATTCAAAGGTTATTAAGCTAACCTGACAAGCTCCTGCCAATACTGTAGCTGAAGTGTGCAATAATCTACTGAAGTTGAGTTGGTGAAGCGTCCTGTACGCTCTCCTCAGCCTTTTTCAAGTACAGGCTGGATTTAGTCCAAAAGTGCTTGACATTTAGGGCCCTATGATTTCCTCGTTAATGGAATCGCGGACGGAATTGCCCAATAAAAACTGAGACTGCTGTTTAACATGGATTTGACGTGAGGAGAAGTGATGTTTATGTGGGGAAATATTTCCCCAGTTGACCACTTTAATCTGCTCACAAACACTAACCCGCCCCCTCTCGAATTAAACATGTCCAAGTGGCCACCTGAAACACCAGCTAAGTCGGGAAAAAAAAAAAAAAACTTTGAAACTCATCTCTTAATTGTCTGCGAGTGTGTGTGAAAGCTGGCTAGGTTAGCTTAGTTTATCATAGCATGCTAGTGCAGCTGTGTGTGTGCAACTCAGGCTGTATGCGTGTGTTTAAACCAACGGTGTCCAAGGCAATGTTCACACTGCAGGGTATGATGCCCAATTCTGATTTTTTTGTTCAAATTAGATTTTTTAGGTGGTCGTTCACATTGCCAAAAAATTGCGACTTGTTAATGTGAACGCAAAGCATCCGAGAAGTGACGTGCATGCACAAAAGCACGATGTCACACGCATTTCCAAGTAAACCATGTTTGTCTATGACAATACACGCCCATATTATTATTTCGCTTTCTTATCATATATTTAACACCATTTTTCAAAATGCAACCCCTTCCATTTTAAACCATTTTGACTGATTTTTCAAGGCACACAGAATATTGTGTTCTGTGGCTTATAAACAAACTTGAAACCTACCAAAATAAAAATTAGACTCTTGTCTTTCACCAAAAAAAAACATGATTTTGGTACAATTCTGTGTGAAATCCCCTCTTGGCATTGACTGAATGCTGTTACATCGTGAAATATGACGCTGCCGGACACCACTTTAATCCTAAATGTGTGCTTTTGCAATTTCACGACCAGAATGGGTTTGCCAAAATGAGGCAGTTTAAAATGTAGATGCTTTTAAAGTAACAAAAATGGCTTAGACAGACTGTACATGATGTGCATGCTAAATGCCACCAGAATTATTTCCAGTCTCATTATTAGTCATGTTGTTTCTGTGTGTGTTTGAAGAGATATCTTCATCACACAGCCAAAGATGTCACACGCCGTGTCCCACTTATTGGTGGCACGCATCGCTTACAATTTCAACGGTGTCGAAAAAAATCAAAAAACATTTGGAAATTTTCTTTCATAAATGCACATTTCACAAAACAATGAGCTCAGTCTTAATTCCTAAGCACTATAAATAGTATCAGCTCGGGGTTTGACGGTACAGATTTTTCAGCATGGATTTTTATTATTTTTTATTATTGTACAAATGCACAACCTTCAAATTTTCTTTATGCTTTGCCTATACAGATACACTCCTGATCGAAATCTTAGGACCAGTTGAAAAAATGGGAGAAGTAACATTTTGAACATTTGGATTTTAATGAGGTTTTACAGTAAGTAGAGCTACAATATGCAAGAAGGGGGGGTGAGACAAAAAGCTTTTTGAAAAAGTCATTTATTGAAAACAACATATAAACTGAAATAGGCTGTTTATCAGCTGATCAAAAGTTTAAGACCATCGCTCAAAAAAGAACAAAAAACTCTCCAAACCAGAACAACAAATGTTGTCAGTAGGACTCAGTAATGAGGAGCTCCACCGTTCTTGTTCATCACTTCCAAAATGGCTTTGGGCATGCTTGATGCCAGTGTTTCCAGGAGGCTAGTGGGAACATTGCTCCAAGTGGTGAAGATGGCTTCACCAAGGGCATCAACTGTCTGGAACTGATGGCCATTTTTATAAACTTCCCTTGCCATCCATCCCAAATGTTCTCTATGGGATTTAACATGCAGGATGGTCCAAAAGAGTGATGTTATTCTCCCTGAAGAAGTCCTTGGTCAAGCCAGCATTGTGACCTGCAGCGTTGTCCTGTTGAAGAACCCAGCTGTTACCACACAGACGAGGGCACTCGGTCAAGAGGGATGCCCGCCGCAACATCTAAATGTAAGTGGCCACCGTTTGACGACCCCTCATCACCTGAAGCTCCGGTGTTCCACTGAATGAAAAAGCACCCCAGACCATGATGGACCCCCCTCCACTGTGCGGGTAGAAAACATCTCAAAACTGTCGTGGCGCTTCCGGCGTGGGCGGGCTTCTTTCCGGTTGTGGGGGCATTTCTGGGCCTGCCGGTTTGTGGCCCCCGGTACTCGTCTGCCTTTGCGGGGTGTGATCTCTCGCTGGTCTCGGGGGTTGACTGTCCTCCGGCCCGCCGGCGCCCTGTCTTTGGCTGGGATTACCTCTCTGCCGCCCCTTGCTGGTCTTCCCGGGGGGGAGGGCTCTCTGGGCTGGCTCTTGGGGCGCTGATTTTTGTGCTGCCTGCCCCTGTGGGCCTGGTGGCCTTCTGGCGGCGGGGGCTCGGCCTGGCTATTTGGGGCGGGGCTCTCTGGGAGGTGGAGGGTGGCCCCTTTCCTTTCATGCATTCTCAGTGACAATTACACGCCCACACATTCTTGCACCTTTATATATATGAAGTCTTCCTCACATACAGAGATACCTGTACATATGCACACTCACAGTACATACGTACTTCCCCACATTACTTACTGAGTTAACCAGGGTGTTATTATGTTGTTGGTTTTATTACAGCGACGGTGATATCAGCAGTATGACTATAGTTTTTTTTTATAATGATGTGCATTACGGTAATTATCATTCTGTTCACTATCATAGATAATCATTTCATTACTACAATTATGTGTGACTGTTTCAATGCAGTATTATCATTGTGATCACTATCATAGTTCATCATTTCATTACTACTATTATGTGTGACTGTTTCAATGCAGTATTATCATTGTGATCACTATCATAGTTCATCATTTCATTACTACTATTATGTGTGATTGTCATTGACAGCGTTGTCATTGTGGTTGTTGATATTGTTTTGTCCTTATGTCCTTGTTCGTCTTTATAGTTGTCACAGACATTTATTTGCTGATGTAGTTCTGTATGTTTCTGTTGTTCTGTTCTTGTTGTCACAATTGTTGTTGCTGCTGCTGTTGTCCTTGTCTCTTGTCTCTTTTTTTTGTTTTGTTTGTCCCCCTCTTATCCCCGCACCTCCCCTGTTTTCTTTTCTCTTCTTCTCTGTCCCCTCCTGCTCCGGTCCGGTCGCTCCAAATTTGCTTAATAACAAGCATCAAAGTCAAAAAAATTCTGTATAACAGGGGAAGTGTACATCACACTTCTCCCTGGCAGACTAAATCTGTTGAGCACTTTACGGCATTTAGATCTACAATTCTATCTGCTTTAAAGGATGGACAGGACAGGGGTAAAAAAAAAAAGGAAACATCTCAGGTGGGATCTCCTTGTCATGCCAGTAACGCTGGAAGCCATCTGGACCGTCAAGGTTACATTTTTTCTGATCAGAGCATAAAACTTTGTTCCACCTTCAATGTCCCGTGTTTGATGCTCCCTGGCAAAGTCTAAAAAGGAGACTTGGTCTTTGAATTCCTTTTTTGTTTTTTTTTAAAGCCTTTTCCCACAGATGGCGTCTGATGGTTATTGAGCTTCAGTCGGCACCAGTGAGGACCTTCATGTGGGTGGAAGACCGCCCTGTGTTCCATAATGCTCAGGATCTTTCCAAAAATGTAGAATGACTGATTTACTGCTCCAACCTCAGCAGCCATGGCATGCTGCGAGAGGCCTTGCTTATGCAGCTCCACAATCCCACCACGTTGGAAAAGTGAAAGCTTCTTAGCTTTACCATCAGGAGGGCATGACAGTGGGAACATTTGGAGCACACTTTTGTCAGGAATTGCCGAGGAACACGGCGACTGGTTAGGATCCCAAAGCAGACAAAAGAGAGTGGCGCAAGATACAAAAAGGAAAAATTTAATATACAAAAAGAGTCCAACAATACAAAGTACAAACAGGGAAAATCCAGTCATGGTAAGTAGTAACAAAAAACACTAACAGCAAAAGGCTGATTGTAGGGAACTATAATACAACAAAAAAATCACTGAAGGCAAACCTTACAGGAGCAGTTCACAATACTAAGCAGGCAGGTACAGGTAAGCAGGGAGCCAGAGAGCAGGGTAGGAGCAGGGAGCCGGACAAAGCAGTAGCAAGAAGCAGGTGATCAGGGAGTACAATCTGGCACTGAGCAAGGTTTTGCGCACAGTTTAAGAGGCCTCTGTAATTGAGATTGTCCACAGGTGCGCTCTGTTGACTCCGCCCTCGCCTGCTGAGATGCACTGTGGACACATAGCATATAGGCGGCAGCAAAGCGACAAGCAAACGTGACAATTTTGGCTTTTATAGCCTGTGGTCTTAAACTTAAACAGCCTATTTCAGTTTTTTTGGGGGGTAAATTAGAAGTCTGTTTGCTCGCGTATCTTTTTGCCATTGTGATTTTGCTACTGCAGCTCTTTTCGTTCAGTGAGTACCTTTTTCCTGCCTTGCAGTGTTTTTTTGTTCTTTGTATTTTTTGGCTCTAGCCCTGTGTTCCTTAGTTATCTTTTGGTAGTTATTTTTGTATTTTCATGTCTTTGTTACCTTGTGTAATAAATTGTATTTTTTACTAGCGCTGTGTCTATCTGCATAACGGGTTCCAACCTTTTGGCGTAAGCCACCACGTGACAGTTTCATTGGTTCCAGACTCAACCTGGATAAATTAATTCCCACAAAGTAGGATTCCTGATTTATAAAGGGAATAGTTTCGTAGTTAGAGCATAGACAACCTGTTTATGACCTTCTAACTACAGTTTTTAACATTATTAGAGCCTTCTAAACATGAAGTAACACCCCGTAGTCACTTTTGCACTCAAATTACCCAGTATAGCAGACATAATAAGAGAAAATCAGCCATTTAAGACATACAGTAACTAAGAATCATGGTCACGTGCCTTGCTGCAAATGTGTTTTGATGCTACGGGAAGGTGGGCAGGAAGTGGCGTCGGGGGTTCAGAGTTGAGTTTCCTTTTGCCTTTTGTTCCAAAGTGGCGAGGGAGTACTTTACGTATATGGTATCAAAATATAAAATCAATAAAAGAGTGGACTTAGCTCACAAGTGAGGATCCGTATGGAGTCTGCTTTGAATGCGAGTCCAGTTCCTTCACGTAACTTTCTGTCTGTATTCTTCCTCTGCGTGCGATGGCCGCATATCAAAACTGTCGTGGCTACAATGCATGATCACAACCACCCACAGGCTGCTACACTGCTGCTCCTCATTATGCAAACAAAACCTACACACACACTCAAGTAGAAGAAGAGACAACATGAGCACGTGTAACAACAGTAACAGATGCTTATTAGCATGAATGAATGAAAGAGCCAGGCCGGTGATTTGTTCTCATCTGGCAATCTCGGGAGTGGTTGCATCTGCATCCTTCACGCTGGTCGAAAGGATAAAAAGATGAATGATGAATCTGTCATCTTTTCTCTTCCAAAAAGACAATATGCTTCTCTCGGCGCCAGTAAATAAACAAAATATGTTTTTGGGGGAGGCGATGTGAATATTCCTTTTAGTCTCATTGTGCAGTGTTGGGAAAAGAAGGAAGTGGATGTTTGGAGCTTAGATTGATGCTCAACCCCCTGCTGAGATCTGCATTTCTAGTGTGCTCTTAAATCTTCATTGTGCCGCTGTTGCTGTTTCTAACACAACTTAATAAAAAGCAAAAACATGCTTTGTGCAGGGTTTCAACAACTCGTTCAGCTGTCATTTGAAATGCGATGTCAGACTTGGATAACACCGTGAAGGACAAACCCACAGCGGTCACGGAAATTGACAGATACAGTATACTATACGGTCGTCCCTCATCACTTTGCACTTCCAATTTCAAGGTTTCACTCTGTCAAGGTTTTTCAAAACTATATTCATCAGTAAATGCTGTTTTGTGGGTGAATATGCATTATTATTAATCAGAAAATATGCTAATTTAAGCAAAGTTTATCATATTTTTTACCAAAATTAAGCATTTTCAAGCACAAAAATTGCTAAATAAACAAATGTACAAATGTTGGACATACAAATGTACAGCTGTCAAAAGACGTTCCAAGATACTGTGAATGATTCTACAGCTGGTGACTAGGTGTCAGAAATATTACGGTAATGTTCGGTGAGACACACAAGCACCAGACTTGATCGCTGTAACAACAAGCTTTTATTACAGGTTCGAATTATCTCACAACAGGGACATTAATCCCTAAAACATGCTTCCGTTGCAGCCGTAACCCACGCCAAGCTAAAACTCAACCCTGAACCCCTCACATCACTTCCTGTCCGTCCCTCAATCAGCACCACAAGCACCAGAAGAGTCTTATTTATGTATTAAATTGCTTGTTTACCCTTACTATGTCTACTATAGTGGGTAATACGAGTGTAAAGGTGACTGTAGGGGTGTTAGTTCATGTCCAGAGGGCTCTAATAATGTTAAAAAGCGTATTTAGAAGGTTGTAAACAGATTTGCCATGCTCTAACTATGAACATATTCCATTCATAAATAAAGTCATAGTTGTTTTCTCACGTCTGATTGCTTTTGAGAGATGCTGACAGGTGCCCAGCGGTGGCAGTACGCAGGCGACAAGGATGCCATCCCAAAGGGACTCATTAAACTCCAGCATACCTCCCCTGGAAGAGTGCATGCAGCCGCTTGCATTGCAGTGACAGACCGCTGCCGCTGCACACCAGGAATGGTGGGAATGATGCCACAGATGAGGTTTTGGCTTCGCTTCAGAAGATGTTTGATTAGAAGCAGGGGTGCCACCATGAAGAACTATGCTAAATAATACGCCGACTCATGTGGACCCTTAATTGGATAGAATAACAGCGGAACATTAGTCTTTTTTGAGGACGATTTTTTTAGGGTGCATTCACATTTGTAGTCCCAAACAGGTGTCCCTTGTTCGAACATTGTGCCTTCACTCTATTGCGTGTTTTTCACAAAATAATGAATAAATGATGGCTGTTTTGTGGTTAAATATTGTCTATTATTAGTTTTAAAAATACACATTTAAGCAAATGTTGCTTTTTTGTCTAAATTAAGCATTTCAAATGTCTAAATGAACAAAAATACAAATACAAGGCAGGAGCATTCCAATTGTGAATGTAGTATTTGCCATTGGCCACTAGGTGTCGGTATTCAGTGAGACGTACCAGACGTACCAGAAAAGGCATGTTGTTGCAGATTTATATTATCTCACAACAGGCACATTAATAATAACACAATAATCATAATAACAACATGGGCTACTGTTCAGACTCAACTCTGAACCTCATACATCACTTCCTGTCTGTCTGCTCCTCAGGTCTGCTCACGTTTACTGTGACACACACAAACAGGGGTTTAATTTACTTCTTAAAAGGCTTATTTTTTCTTATTATGTCTACTAAAGCTGCCATTACATCACACTTATGAGGCAGTAGCCGCAGGAAGTACGCTGTCCAGAAAAAAACAACAAGGAACCGCTAACGTGTGAGTTTGTTGTTTTATTTATGTCTAATATGTCTTATTTTTGCGGATTATATCTATATATCTGGTAATACAAATGTAAAGGCAACTATATGGGTTAGAGGGTTCTAGTGATGTTAAAAAAAGGCATTTAGAAGATTCTAAACAGATTTGCTATGCCATAACTACAAAAGTATTCCACTTATTAATACTGAATCCTTCTCGGAAATTCATTATCACGGTCGAGTGTGGAACCGCCATAAATGAGGAACAACTGTACTCTGGTCTGTAAGTACACTTGATGACCCCTTTAGTGCGGTTTGGTATGCGTTCACACTTGGATTTTTGTCAGCGGACCAAATAATGCTGTCAGTTAAGTTGTGCCTCAAATAGACGGTGAATGTGACGAGTACGTTGCCAGATGACCTCATGCACCCCAAACAACATGATGTCTAGTGGCACTACAAGGACTTTCCTTTCTTTGGCAGATGTTTTTTACCAGCGGAGATCAAAGACGTCAGAAAGGTTCCTAGAGATGTGCCGTAAGGAGACGGTGTTTGGGACGACTTCAGCGAACTGTAGTGATCAACATGACCCCTCTGTTGAAATGAGCCAGATATGTTTAACTACTGCAGTTATTTCTTTTTTGATGATGTCACTCAGCATCGGTCGCAGGTGATTTTGGAATGTGGGAGGAAACCGGAGTACCCGGAGAAAACCCACACACACACGGGGAGAACATGCAAACTCCACACAGAGATGGGCATTCACTGTTTTTCAACTAAATAAGACAGAACGTTGAAAGTGTGTGCTGTCAGTTATCAGAAGTTGGAAGCAATTCAGCGTTTTGCCAGTCTGAAGTAAGTCTCAAGTCTTTAGTGTCAAGTAAAGATGTGCAAGTCCAAGTCAAGACAAGACAGATGGAGCAGGACTTATGAAAGTCCTCTATGAAATTTGACAAATACAACAAACACGTTTCGAAATGTTTAATTTAAAATAAAAGCGGTGTGACAAGTGACACAAACAGAGTGCTGACATCGCAGTTGTTTGCTCTTAAACCTAATTGGACGTTATTCATGTTGACTACTTTGAATGGGGAAACATTTTACTCAACACACATAAAGTATTTTCAAGTCAAGTCCCGAAGTCCCAAGTCACTGATGTCGAAGTCTAAGTCTTTGCAAGTCTTTGATAATACTGTCAAGTCGAGTCTAAGTCTGTGACTCGAGTCCACACCTCAGTCAGTTATTAAAAAAACAAATTGGTATCGGCCAGAATCGGAATCGGCAGGGTAGGCTTTTTAAAGATCAGCAGGGAAAATTTCAATCGGTGTACCGCTAACTGGATGGAAAATGACAAGCTTGAACGCACCATTGACGTTTGAAAGCCATGGACGTGTCCGAAGATTCCGGTGCACTGCCCCACTTGGCCCCAATGCAAGCGGACTGTAATAAAAACTCTCCTTCCGTGCTTGGCAGAGGTAATGAATGTGATGGAGCTCCACTGGATTACCATCAAACACAGAAGATAATTTTGAACTTTCACCGAAGCTTCTTTCATTTCTTTAGACTTCACCACCTTACATACGCACACACACACACGCACACACGCATATGTGTCAAACAGGCGGCGTGACCTTTGTGGCAGTCACCGTGAGCGCAGCCAAAGCTGATTGTGATGTTGCAGACAATTACAGCTGCTTCCTGCTCATCTCACAGGATTTGAACAGCCAATCATAGCTAATCAATGTCAGTCAGCCGAAGAGGGACGGCGGCTGTTGCCATGGCAGCCAACAGCACACATTTTCATTGAGTATATTTACAATGTGCACACACACACTATGGTTGATAGACAGCTTCATCTTTGTCATCTTTGGCTCCGTCAGAGCAGCAGCAGGAGGAAATAAAAAGGTATTTCATTAAGTTGGGTTTTAGTGTCCCGAGTCCACCAGAGACCTTTTAGTCCTTCATCAATATTCTTATTATTATCATTCAGAAACAAATATCACACACTACACCTGCAGAAAAACAAGACCAAAAAGTCAGAAAGTGCAAGTTGAGCGTGATGGTTTGCGGAGGCCCAGTGGTGTTCATGATCTTATTCATCTTGCCAAATCCAAAGATTCTTAGAGTCCACAACAAAGTACTGTATGTGGAAGCTCACCATTTCTTAGGTAAACATGATTTATTACACCTCCTGTCATTAAAAAAAACAGTAAACACATATTTTATAATTCACACTCACTAAAATTCTCAAGTATGTTCAAGTCATCAGACTAAAGTCCGAGTCAGGTCCTGAGTCATTGCTGTCACAGCCTAATGGTAACTCCAGTTTGACTTTGTATTTTTCCATGAAAAGTCGGTTTATTAAATCGGTAATGTATAGAGATGTCCGATATTGGCTTTTTTGCCAAAAACCGATCCAAATCTCAATTTCCGATTCCGATATCAGCTGATACCGATATGCGTAACATCACGTATCTTTTTCTTGAGTAAAATTGTTGTAAAGTAACAATACTCTTAAATGAGTACAGTTGTTTTGTTGGCTACTCCGCCCATTTCTGAGTAGATCATTCATGTATTACATATTTTATACAAGAATACATTTGCGGTTCTTGTGCCTTGATTTATGTTATTTTTGGAAAGATTGTATTTATTAATAGTTAAAGGGGTATTGTTTAAAATACATGAATTTGCTGGTTATTATTTTGATTAAGAACTTTCATGTTTGTATTTGATTAGATTAAAACTACTACAGTATATACACTGCTACACTGCTGTTTTTCGGCACTACTTTGTGCTCTATAGCTGATGTCGTGTGAATTACTCCTGTGTTGGATCAATAAAGTTGTTATCTTCGCCATCTGAGAAGATCAAATCCATAGTTTTTGGTGCCCAACTGTTTCCCAAGCATGTTAGTGCATGTGTGAATGAATAAACGAGAGGCATTAACGTTTTATGAAGTGCATTTCCTTGTATTCACATCCACTATGGCGACGCTGAGGGCCAAGTGGTGTCTACGTATGTGGTTTTGACAGCACAGCTTCCTGTTTCCCAGCGCGCTTTACTGCACTGTTGTTGTAAATAGCCGCTAAGTTGTACGTTTAGAGCTCACATACTGTGGGTTATTCTGCGTTATTCGTTGGTAGTGTCTTGTTTGTTGTCGTCTACCTATTACATTGCTGTGTGATGGACTTTCTAGCTCTTTTTTAAAAAAACACCGTGATTAAGACTAGTGTGTGGAATGCTAACCCCCCCACCGCCTCGCAATGGCATATGCCAGTATCGGCCCAATAATTATTGGTGGATGATAATATCGGACATCCCTAGTAATATACACTCCAACATCTGTAAATCCGTCCAAATTATATTGAAAAGGGAAGAAGGTCCAAGGTAAATTGTTGGAGATTGAGTTCCTAACCCGAGTAAGACCCAAAGCTGTGGAAGATTTCAAAGAACCACATGGGTATGTACAAAAGGAGGTCATCAGCACATAATGACAGACAATAAACCCTTCCAGCTCGGGCGATACCACCCCATCCCATTCTCTTGACGCAGCCGGATGGGTAAAGCCTCAAGGGGGCAACCCTGTCTGGTTCCACGAAAAAGGGGGAATGGGGCGGATCGGAGTCTGTTTGTGTGGACTGGCAGTAGTTTTACAACAATAAAGTCAAAATATTAAGAAAAAAGTTATCGAGAAAAAATTGGAATTTTATGAGAATAACGTTGGAAAATAAAAAGGAAAAATAACTTACACAGCTATTAGAAATAGTCAAGAAAAAAATGTAAGTCGTAATATGAAAAACAAACAAAATGCAATTAATACATGTGTAAAATTAGGTTGCAAAAAAAGTTACGAGAATAAAGTCAAAATATTAAGGGAATAAAGCCATAATTACAAGAAAAAAATTTACCAGAAGTGAGTTGAAATAAAAAATGTAAAAAAAAAAAAAAAGAAAACAGGAGAAATAGGGGAAAAAACAGCTGTTTAAGTCAGAATTAAGTCACAGTATTTAGAGAAAAATGTAATATTCTAATGAGAAAAAAGTTGCAATTTTACAAGAATAAACTTGAAATATTATAAGGAAATATGATGTAATTTTAGTAGCATATTCATTTCAGTAGCATAGAGTGTAAATATTAAAGACAAAAAGTTTTTGTTTTGTTTTTTAGTTGTAATATTATGAAAAACAAACCAACCAAAATAAAGATGTAATTTTTTGGAAAATTGTGAAAAATGGGGCAAAAAAAGATGAAAGCGCGATGTTGATACCAATAATACACCTTTTCAGCGATATCACAAAGCTGAGATGTACTTTTTACAAAAAAATATATAACTTCTTAGCAATATCATAGCCACATACGTTGGTTTACAAAATGTCAAAAAGGCCCTTTCATTCCTTCATTTTTTAGCACGTGGCCCTCGCTGGAAAAGGTTTGGACAACCCTGCGCTAAAACCTTCTTGTAATGTTCTAGTTTAGGTCGTCTTTTATTTTACAGTATGTGCCGCAGAACCATAAAAACTAAGCTGCAAGGCGCACTTTGGACACCCCTACCTTTAACAAACATCTAAAACGGTGTACTTGTGAGCACCGGGGTCTGAAGAGAATGACGGGCAGCTTCCAGGGAAGCCTCAAGGCTCGCAGGAGGCTTGGAAGGTCTTGAAGGTGTCCACCAGGCAGAGACTGGTTCTTATCTTCCTCTGCAGCAACAGCCTGCAGGGTTTGATGGTGTCTGACGTCTTTGGATGTTTGATGGTCTACATTCACGGTCTGCCCTGTGTGCTCATTTGAGGCAACGTGGATTGTGGATACTTCATCACAGCACATGCTTTGAATCATTTGTTGGACTGACACAGTTTGTCTTTCCCCCTCTCTCTTCCTGTCCAATGATCCCCTCAGCTTAGCAAGGAGAGCAGATGACTCTGCATGAGGAAGGAGTTAATTGAAGAATGTGACCCAAGCTGCAATGAAATATTGAGTTTCTTATTAGAGGCTGTCTGAGCTTCGGATTCATGAAGGATGACGTGGTGTCAAGAGCAATGTGGCTCTGCACACACATTTGACCCATTTACACCAACCGATCTGGTGTGGTGCACTTCGGGGACAACATTTTGTCCTTCCATTTGTTAAAAGTTGTGAAGGGATCTGTACCGTATAAGCATAGTGGTATGGTACCTAAACAGGCGGCGCTAGACACAGTTCAGTGTGTTGATTGGTGGACAGAGACTGTGCGAAAGATGTCCTCCATTGATGTGTACTGGGGGTGTAAAGGTGCAGCACATCTATTTTTGCGCAACTTGGATAAGTAATTGATATGCGCATAAAGATATCTCTTATTTGTGATTTCTCTCTTGGAATGTGGACGTGTGAAGTCTAGTCTAAACGGCAACCCAACAAACTAATTTCTTTTCATCTGGACATTTGGCCAAATAAATCCAAGAATTAATCCAAGAATTCATCTCCCTTTAGTGCGTCCACAGGCTTTCTGTGAACCGTGTTGGCTCCGCCTGCTCCTGCAAATTAACCTGTGCTGTAGTGGAAAACTCATATGTGTTGACTCATTTTTGTGGTAAACAATAATACAGTGGAACCTTGGTGAGCATCCGCACTAGTTAGCATGATTTTTAGCTAACATCGAAAATTTGTGATAAAATGTTGCCTCGCTTTGTGTACAATATGGCGCATGTCTTCCTGTGTTGTTAATATAATGCGCAAGTCCAACTGTTTTCTTAATGTATTTTTACGTATTTCTTTTCATACACGTCCTCGTTTGCATAGCTTGTGAACAAAATGGCAACCAGAACTGAAGTCAGCTATGTTGTCCATCAGCGCAGGTGACTCTCAAAAATGTTAACACAAAACACGTTTTTATAGTTTTACATGCATAAAACAATTATAAATGCATATACATGATGAATGAAAGGGCTAAATGTACATTTACAGTTATTTTTAACTACACGGAAGACGTGACTGTTCCCAAAGATACTTTGTGGAAGCAAGACGCCACACAGACACCATCGTCCTGTTTCGTCATGATTTGTTATTTCTTGAATTTCAATAGTGCCTTCACATTTTATTTGAATAAAGTGCAACCAACACTTCAGGTTGAGTTAACAATGAAGTTGAATTAAATCAAGTCTGTGATTAATTATATCTAATACAACACAACTTTTAATTTGATAGCTCATTAACTTCTCTACCCCGAGTATTAAAGAAGTGAGACCAAATTTCATGCCGGGAAATAGTGCCTTTGGTTCCCGTGGCATTGAGTTAAGACAAAAGCTGTGATGGACCCACGGACCTTGGAAAGTACAACCCTACTACAAAATATGGAATAACTTGGGCTGTGACATTTCATTTAAAAGTCCACAGAGTAGGCATTTAACTTTTTTTTTTGATCATCAAAAAGTCCAGGGAAGAAAATCAAGTGTCATCATTTTCATCATGTATTTGTTTCCACACCACACTACAGATTGCATGTACACAGTAATTCCGGAGCAAAATGAACATATTTTTCGACCATCGCATTTTAACGACATTTCATCTAGATAGACATTAAAGTTCACTTATATCCTACGTGCCTTTTATCTCGTCCTGAAGCTCCGGTCCATGAGTTTGAAAGGCTTAACGTTGGACTTAACTTTTGAAGCACTTGTATGACTCGATGTGGTCCAACACTATAAATCCAGTGTGGCGATGACTTCACAGGCTGACTGAATCAAGTGTAGCGTCCAAGGTCGAGGGCGTCTACAGTCACTCTTTACAAGACAAAAACTCACAAACTTGTGCTCTTTGGAGAGGACGTGTCGGCTCCGTTTATTCAACTGCAATGTGCCAACCACACTGCAACTCTTGGTAACCGCAACAGTCGCCTTTACGTGACGTCATCTGTGCACCCCATTCAACAGTCATGACTAATCAATTTACGCCAAATCAAACTGTTACACGAGTAACGTTTAGTCTTTATCGTTAAAAGTGCTAACAAAACACACATCCATATAAAGCCTGCCGTGCCTAAATCCAGTGCTTTATTTCCTAATATCAATGCAATCGATTGATTACCTTTTAAACAATGTTAGATTGATATACTGTACGTCGTCCGGAATGGCAACTTGCTGAACACTGATCGATGTAGTTGGATCATAGGAATATAAATCGATACATCAATGTTGTGGATGAAGCGTTGCACACCTAATTGATATGCATTTCTAATTGTTTCTGCATGTAAAACAATAACTGAACTATATGTTCATATTTTTGGTTTTCTGGCATGGATTAATTGGATTGACATTATTTGTGATGAGACAAATTGATTCGGTTAGTGTTCGTTTTGGTTCGAGTTGGCCTATCTGGAACGAATTAATGACGGTAACCAAGGTTCCACTGTATTACGTACAAAATAAATGTTATAATCAAGGACCATCTGAGCCTCAATTGACCAAGTCCTAACATCAGTTAGGTACAGAGAGCGACCCAAACAGAGAACCCCAAACCTTGTTAAGGTAGCACAAGTTCAGTCAATCGAACAAAGTTTTGAGGTGCTAAATGGCTGTGAGGGCCACGTCATGGGTAATTTTGGCTTAGAGCAGCCTCAGTACAAAGGCACTGTGGTGCATGGGGTGACGTGACATTCATTTTTCATGACAGGTAATTAAACCCTCATTGGCGGTTTAATGCCACTGTGAGTTCCTGCTCATTTTTCTGAGAGGCACCACCGCTCAAACAAGCTTATCTCCAATCACAGCTTTGTGTTCTACGTCAGCACACAACTCCCAGATACTGATTGTCCCAGCAGACAGATGAGACGCCACAGAGGATTTTCCGTGATCCTCAAAGGCAGAAAGTCTTTCCGTCTTTGTCACTTCATTGTTGCCAAATGCAACCAGCACTGTGCACAGAGTAACTCAGTCTCAGACTGTCTCGCAACACATACCATATGTGAGACGTACAGAATAATACAGCAGTAAGTCCTCGTTTAATGCAGCTAACTGTTTCCAGACCCGAGCGGAAAAGTGAAAGTCTGCAAAGCAGGATTCCTTAATTATAAATCAAATATTTTTGTAGTTAGCCAGTACCACTGCCTAGATAAGGGCACAAAAACAGAGTCTAAGTTGAGCCTGAAGAAAGACTGGGAAGTATGTGCTGTTTGTGCAAGAAAAGTGTCAATAAGTCAGCTAAGGTTCCGACTATCAACTGCTGGCACCACACAACTTTGTCCAAGAATCCGGGAGAAAGTTATTATCAGGTTCAAACTCCTGTGACACTTGTAATTAAAACACAGCAATATTACAGAAGAGACAAGACAACAAACATATCTTTTTACTCGCAAGGAGAACGGAGGAACGTTCGGTTGATCTGCGACTGCAGCCTCGGAGTCAACAGACCCTGTGGCGCCATAAGTCGCCACTTTCTCTTTAGCTGGGTCACCGCTGTATTCCTAAAACAGACATTTCTAAAGGGCAAGCACACTTTATCACTACTAAGATACATGAGTGATCATTATATTGCTGGTTAATTCATATCTAGTTACAGCAGTTATCTTTGGAGAGACTGGCGGCGATGGTCTGAGGAAAACAATTACCAAAAGGCATAGGGGACTAGCGATCAGGGCGGTTCACGCTCCTTCTGGTCAGGAAGCCACAGGAGGACATTAGGAGGGACAACTAGCCAGGATATCCGAATTATTCCGTCTGATTTATTTTTCAATATATTTTGTAAATCGAAAACCAGTGTGTGAGTCTTCTTTCCTTCTCATAACTACAGATTAACGAACACGTTAGGGGGAGGTGAAATTGGATTAATTAATTTTCTAAAGTGGTCCTTTGGCCTTTAGTTGGTTGTGGAGAATTTCATCTCTTCTGAATGCCTTATATTTGTATTGCATTTCATTTAGTCATGTTTATGCTTGAAAATTATTAATTTAGGCAAAAAAATATGTACAATTTGCACCAATGTGCGTATTTCTTTACTGATAATGGGCCGCATTCAACCATGAAACAGCATGATTTATTGATTCTTTTTTTTATTTTTTTATTTGATAAAGTGAGCAGAGAAGAACTCGTTCACGCCGATTACGTCCAAGCTCAACCTCTACAGCACTGATAAATGTTTAAACGGGCTGACATCAATAAACATCAGCTTCTATTTGCATTCACAAAATGTACTCTGCTTTTCATGTTTGCTGAGGCTGAATAATGAATCATTTGTGTGTCAAATGAGGGAAGGTCCTAATTATCCATCGTTAAGATTTTACTGATCGTGAGAGTGGAATAATGACGCAACTCAAGCACCAGATGGAGTGCACTATTTGACTGCAACCAGCAGAAGCGCTGTTGATTTAATCTCAACTAGTTTGTGGTCTAAAAAGTCGGGGGTAGGGGGCTCCAAATAAAATTCTGCTCAGGGCCCCAGTTTGACCGGGGGGTATATGGCAATAGGGATTCCAGGAATGATCTACACTAGAACCTCAGGGACAATGAGAAGTGCTGCTTTGAAGACCGATCCAATTAAATGTTATCTGGTCCAAGGTTTCACGTTGCGATCTACTCTACTCTCAAAAGAGACAACATTCATCTGCATTAGGTTTTTTTTTCATCGTGGTCAAAGTCAAACGTCTCACTGGAGCAGTGGTTCTCAATTATTTTCTCCGCACTGGGAGACAGAAATGCCCCCCCTGCCCATACTATTGAGAAACAGATAATATCTATCCACAGACTGCAGACTGAACTGGAAACTGAAACCAGAGAAATGCAACAAAATGGAGACCAGTGAAGCATACGGGTGTATTCAAGAGTCAAATCGCATGCTGAGTACGACAAATTCATACATGTTGGCAGGTCAGCACTAATATTGAAAGTCCTCCCTGCCTCTCCTGCCCCCCATGAGAAGCACTGCATGGAGGAACATTTGCAGTTATAGACACCTGTGTAAATGGCTGTTGTGTTACAACTGGGTATGAACACAATAAAGGACACATTTGACGGCTGAGCCTAGATCAGGGGGGCTCACACTTTTTCAGCCTGCCAGCTACTTTTAAAATGACCAAGTCCCAAAGCGTTACCTCCTACTCTAATCGTAAGAATATATTTATGACTAAGAGTATTTATGTACGTTGTACATGTTTATCAGGAGTGCACACACTTTTTCAGCACGCAAGTTCCAAGTGGACATGATACATAATTTATTTAGTTATTCAACTTTTATCTCGTCACACCACAGAGTATTTTCCCAAAGGTCTTTGGGATCATCAAGATGTTTTCTGGCCAAATTGAGATGAGCCTTAATGTTGTTTTTGTTCAGCAGTGTTTTTGGTCTTGGAACTCTGCCATGCAGGCCGTTTTTGCCCAGCATCTTTCTTATGGTGGAGTCATGAACACTGATCTTAACTGAGGCAAGTGAGGCCTGCAGTTCTTTAGATGTTGTTGTGGGGTCTTTTGTGACTTCTTGGGGTCATTTTGGCCACTCCTGGGAAGGTTCACCACTGTTGCATGTTTTGCCCATTTGTGGATAATGGCTCTCACTGTGGTTCGCTGGGGTCCCAAAGCTTTAGAAATGGCTTTATAACCTTTTCCACACAGATAGATATCAATTAATCTCAGTTAAGTTATGTTTTAACAGGGGGGGGGGGCAATCTCTTTTTCACAGGGGGCCATGTAGGCTTGGATGTTTTTCTCCCTTAATAATAAGAAGTTTCATTTAAAAAACACATTTTGTCTTCAGCTGTGTTGTCATTGACTAATATTTACATTTGTTTGATGATCTGAAACATTTAAGTGTGACAAACATGCAAAAAAACAAGAAAACAAGAATGGGGGCAAAGACTTTTTGACACAACCGTATATAAAATCAAACCTTGAAAGTACTCAACTAAATACTAACTAGTATTTAACATTCACAGTTTCAAAGTTTAGAAGTAATCAAAGTAATTGATAGCATTCAGCTATTCACAATTCAATATGGCAATAAAGACAATGACACATAAATCCTCAGTAGTCGTGTACTTAACGTGAGTACCGGTAATATGTCAGTCAAAATAGCTACGTAGCGTTCATTAGACACACACTTCGTGTATTACGTCCAGAGAATGTCTCTTCTGTTGTTGCTTAATTTACTGGTATTAATGTTTCTTCTGTTCTTATTCATTTTCTTGTGTTTTCTTTCTTTCTTTTCTTGGGAGAATGAACAGAATAAGAATTTCATTGCATAGCAGAACTGCTGTTTTACTGTGCATATGACAATAAAACTCTTGAATTGAACTGAGATAGCATTTGCTATCAAACATATTACTAAAATATTGAAGCACTCACACACACCGCACGCAACACACGCACACACTCATAACACTTTATTTATTTATTTATTTATTTGTTTGTTTGTTTGTTTGATTGTTTGTTTGTTTATTTGTTTGTATTATTTATCTGTATTGATGTCTCTTCTGTTGTTGTTGCTTAATTTATTGGTATTTATGTTTCTTATGTTCTTATTCTTTTTCTTGTGTTTTCTTTCTTTTCTTGGGAGAATGAACAGAATAAGAATTTCATTGCATAGTAGAACTGCTGTTTTACTGTGCACATGACAATAAAACTCTTGAATCTTGAATATTGCTCCATTTTACTTCCAAAACATCCATCCACAACACTCATTATTCACACTCCTACCGTCAGGCAGACGCTACAGGAGTTTGAAGTCCAGGACCACAAGGCTGGCAAACAGCTTTTACCCACAGGCCATCAGGCTTCTCAACGAAGCACTCACACACGTCGCACGCAACACACGCACACACTCATAGCACTTTATTTATTTATTACTTATTTATTTGTATATTTATTTGTATTAATGTCTCTTCTTTTTGTTGCTGCTTAATTTATTGGTATATATGTTTATGTTTATGTTCTTATTCTTTCTTGTGTTTTCTTTCTTTTCTTGGAGAATGAACAGAATAAGATTTTCATTGCATGGTATTACTGCTGTTTTACTATGCACATGACAATAAAACTCTCTTGAATCTTGAATCTTGAATCTTGAAAAAGAAAAAAAGTCAAACATCACTTACATATTATATAATATATATTACATATTTGAATGGAATTTCTGCGAGCCACCAGCTGAGAATCACTGTTCTAAGCTACATTGTCTTACACAAAACCCTGTGATTTATCTCTGCCTCACCAGTGTTATCAGGTTGCGCCGCTAATGAAGCCTAACTTGGAAGAAATGCTGATTGATTCTCTACTTTAGTTGGCCTGTGGAATGCGACAAAGACCGTCACAGATGAGGCAAACGGCGCCCTGACCCACCGGCTTTTGCGTTCAATAAGAAGGAAGACGAGCGATAAGGATGAAGACGAAGCTGAAGGCAATAGATGTGATGCAGAGATAAAAGCTAACGAGTCAGCAGGAATGGACATTTTGTCTCCTGTCCTTTCTTTGTTAGTAAACACGACAAGATAAAGCAAAGTCATTTCGAATACATTATTACACTCTCAATTAACGATGGGTTGTTCGCGAATGAAACGGCTCTTAGAGGCTCTTAGAGGCTCTATTTCTTTTCAGCGAACAAAGTGAAAGAACGTCAAAATGTGTGGTCGACACTAAACAGAAGGGGGAGGGAGGTGTTAAACGCACAAACAAGCTGGAAAGGTGGACAAAATGAGCAGCAGTGAAACAAAAGCTCAGGCACTTTGTGTTTCTGAATACCACTAAACACGAGCAAAACACTGTTACCTGGATGCTGCTTTGTATTTTTAGAGCCTGTCCGCACGCAAACGGTGGGAAAATCTGATAACGCCATCTTGCTGTTGGCATATGCACAAGCAAACCACGGCTTTCTGAAAACGATGATGTCACTGCCCCGTCGCCATCACGTGACCAGAAGTGAGCAGTTGCGTACTGCTGCCGAAAATCCAAAATAATACAGAAATCCCTCGTATATCGCGGTCAACTGGTTCCAGAGCCGACCGTGATCATTGCATTCGAGCGAGGTAGGAGTTCTTAATTATAAATGGAATATTTTCGTAGTTAGACCATGGAATACCTGCTTATGACCTTTGAAATACATTTTTGACTTGCAGCTTTGCGTGTGTAATGGCCGCAAAAATAGCCTGTGTTTGCATTGGAGATTATTCGGTCTGTTGTGAGATCATTCAAACCTGCAATAAAAGCCTGTTGTTCTGGCCAGCAAGTCTGATCCTTGAGGGACTCACTGAACATTACAGCGACACTACTGATACCTAGTGACCAGTGTAGAATACTAAACTTTACCAAAGTCTGAATGCCTTAGATTTTAGTTCATTTTGCCATTTTAGAAAAAAATATGTAATATTTGCTTAAATATGCACATTTGTTTCTTAAAAATAGGCTGTATTCAGCATAATTTATGAATACATTTTTGACAAACCATAATAGTGTGAATCCGTGAAATTCGAACCAAGATGTAGCGAGGGACGACAAGAGGGGGGACAAAAAAAAGAGACAAGGACAACAGCAGCAACAACAACAATTGTGACAACAAGAAAAAAAAACAGAAACATACAGAACTACATCAGCAAATAAATGTCTGTGATGACTATAAAGACGAACAAGGACATAAGGACAAAGGAAAAAATAATATAAACCACAATGACAATGCTGCATTGAGACAATCACACATAATAGTAGTCATAAAATGATGAACTATGATCCTGATCACAATGATAATACTGCATTGACACAGTCACACATAATAGTAGTAATGAAATGATGAACTATGATAGTGATATCAATGATAATACTGCATTGAAACAGTCACACATAATAGCAGTCATGAAATGATGAACTATGATAGTGATATCAATGATAATACTGCATTGAAACAGTCACACATAATAGTAGTAATGAAATGATTATCTATGATAGTGAACAGAATGATAATTACTGTAATGCACATCATTGTAAAAAAAACTATAATCATACTGCTGATATCACCGTCGCTGTAATAAAACCAACAACATAATAACACCCTGGTTAACTCAGTGAGTAATGTGGGGAAGTACGTATGTACTGTGAGTGTGCATATGTACAGGTATCTCTGTATGTGGGGAAGACTTCATATATATAAAGGTGCAAGAATGTGTGGGCGTGTAATTGTCACTGAGAATGCATGAAAGGAAAGGGGCCGCCCTCCACCTCCCAGAGAGCCCCGCCCCAAATAGCCAGGCCAAGCCCCCGCCGCCAGAAGGCCACCAGGCCCACAGGGGCAGGCAGCACAAAGATCAGTGACCCAGGAGCCAGCCCAGAGAGCCCTCCCCTCCGGGAAGACCAGCAAGGGGCAGCAGAGAGGTAATCCCAGCCAAAGACAGGGCGCCGGCGGGCCGGAGGACAGTCAACCCCTGAGACCAGCGAGAGATCACACCCCACAAAGGCAGACAAGCACAAGGGGCCACAAACCGGCAGGCCCAGAGATGCCCCCACAACCGGAAAGAAGCCCGCCGATGCCGGAAGCGCCAATCCCCCCCACCGCCACCCCCACCCCCCGGGAGCGGAGCCCAGCCCGCCCCGGGCCAACCCCTGCCCGACCCCCGAAAGAGGGCCGCCCCGCCCAGGGATGCAGGAGGCACACCCTCCACCCACCCGGCGAAGGCCCCGGTGGCAGAGATGTATTACCCAGCACCCGACCCCACGGAGCAAACCCCTGTATGCCCCCGCCCCCAAAATAACAAAAATAAATAAATAAATAAAAGTACACACACCTTCGCGCGCACACACACACACGCACACTCTCACACGCGCACACACACACGTTCACACGCACGCGCGCCCACACACACGCGCGCACACAAACAGTGGTCGACTGCATGACACCCGGAAGCCTCGCCCTATCCCCCATTGGTAACCCAAGGAGCAGCGGAGCCGGGGACCCCGGGGCCCCAGACATACAATCCAGAACCCAGGCGCGCAGAGCGCGGACCGCCGAGGAGCAGGAAGACACCAGGCCACACCCTTCCAACGGTAGGACGCCGCCAGCAAGGCAGACAGAGGAGTCAGCGAGGAGGAAAGCGGGAAAATGAGCAAGCAGGCAAGAAAACGGGCGAGCAGCCAGGCCAACCACCACACAGCGCCAAACAACACCTGCGGGCCAGCAAACCCCGGAGAGGGAGCGGGAGCACCGCACCCCAAGCCTCAGGGAGGCCAAGCACCATAGCCAAGAAGGCCACACCAGCAGCAGACCAGCCGACGGACTCCACCAGCCACCAGAAGCCAGACCAGCCACATGCCACCAGAGCCGACAGTGCACCCACCCCCGACAAGCCCGCAGACAGACTGGGAGAGGCGAGGACACAGACAGCGGCCCAGCAGAGCACAAAGAGCAGCGGCAACAAACGCCCAAGCGCCCGGCAGAGCACAACCCCCCCCCGCCACCCAGGCCCACAGTACCAGCAAGCATGACCAAGCCCCAAGCTCCAAGCCCCAGCGCAGCCCAAGCGCAGCAACCACAAGCCCCCGCGGTGGCACACCGGCCACCCACAGCACCGGCACCGCCCCCTGGAGACTGCCGAACCCGCCCCAAGAGCGCAGAGGCACCTGCGGCACGTGTCAGTCCAGGGGAAGCACCGCAAGCCGCCCCCCTGGCGCAAGCCCCGGCATCAACAGGCCCCAGAGGGCCACCCCAGGGAACGGCAGGCGAACCAGACAAAGGCATCCCACAAGCCAGGCCACCCCGGGCGAGCCACCGCGACGGCCAGGTCCCTGGCCACACCCCCGACCAGGCACGAGGCACCCCAATCCAGCCCGCCCCACCTGTGTATGTGATAAGGTGAGATTGTGTCTATTATGCACTTAAAAAATACTAAATAAATAAAATTAAATAAAATAAAAGAGGACAGCTATGAAGAGCTGGTCTCTGTGTCCCTGAGGGGTGTATCTGTGTGCATGTATATGATAGGGGTGTATGTGGATGATAGCTAATGATGCAATTAAAATCGGGGGACAGCTGCCGCTCGGAGGGCCCCTCACCTGACCAGCCCTCCCCAAACCCTAAGTGTCTACTGTGCGATTAAAATTGGGGGGCAACAGGTGAGTGGCACGGCAGGGGCAAAGGAGCCCCGCAAGGCAGCTCCCATCCCCAACCACGCCCGACTGTAGGCCACCCCCCCATATTCCTATATGTACTGTATGTGAGGTGGTGCAGTGGAACAGGAAGGACGGGGGCCCCATACACCAGCGGGAACCGCGCCCACGCGCACCCCGCATACCACCACGGCCGGCAAGGGAGCAACACTACGGCGACCACAAGAGCACCGGACCCCACATAGAGTGGAGCACGGCCACACCCACGAAGCACGCAAGCCAGAGGCGCCAGGGAGGGACAGAGAAGCAAGCACCGCACGACAGGGCCCATGAGAGGAGCGACCCCCTGCCCGGCGTCTAAGCAGACCGGCCACCACTCCACCCCCCACCCATCCACCAACACGCCAAGGGAGAAACCCCGGAGGGAGGGAGACAACCGCCAGCCAGGAAGCAGAGACTAGCCAGACACCAGCAGGTAGCAGGGACCGCCCGCCAGCCCCCCGCCAGCCCCACCCCAAGCCCCCGACCAAAGCCACCCCCGACCGCCCCACCGCGGAGCAAGCATCTCCCCGCCGATCCCGGCCAGCGCCACGCAGAAGAACACCACGCCGCCCGCCCCCACGCGCACCCACACACCCCCCGCCTACCAAGCCACAACAGCCCCGTGAAAAGTGGTCATTTCTATGAAAAATGAGTCCCTTTATGTCGACGTGTTGTAGTATGGTTAATGTCATCATTTTAGCTATAGCGTGCCTTATATCTTATCTACGTGTTACCAAAAGTACGCAGTGTCTGGGAAATTTGTTGGCATGTAAGGTTTTCCGTCGTGCAAACAGAAAATAATTTCCATCCCAATTTGATTTCTACAGGCTTTGCGTGCTGTCTGCGGTTTTGAAAATCCGTGCGGACCACATGCGCGTCTTTTGCGATTGTCCTCATTTTTGCACGTACGAGCACGTACGTGGGGATGCAAGGCCCACTTACGCAACGTGAAATGACAGCAACATGATGACTGTCTAGTTCCACAGCATTAAAACTTGCACACAGTGACTTACTGTTCAGTACAAAATAAGCTTCAAATTAAAAGCATGGCAGTATTAACCTGGATTCTACGACAGCAACCCAGTTTTATTATATTATGATCCACCAGAAGCTTTATTGTCATTGTAGTCAAGACATACAACCAAATTACAGCAGCAGCTGTGTTTGATAACAGGATCAAATATCATGACAACACAAGAATCTGAATAAAAATATCCACAACCGTGTCAACAAAATGCCGTTGATTAAAAAAAACAACTTTTATCACCCATTCTCCTGACGTGAGTCAGCCAGTCCGATGGAAGCTGGTTCTGTTGTTAGCGTGGAGACATTCCACGTGTATTTAATGAGATATCACTAAATGGCTGAGATGAAAATTGTTACACTTTTAATGAGCCATGTTATGGAGACATTATGTAAGCGCGCTTCTATAACACACACACACACACACACACACATACAAAAACTAGTGCAGGTCCTTCAAGCAGACATCCTTGTACTGAAGTGTTTCATAGCGGGACTAAATACTGTATGAAAGAACACCTTCTTGAGCAGTCAGCCAGCCTCACTTCCTTCCCAACAGGTGACACACATCTGTCTCACCGCCGCTCTTTCGGCTCTTTTAGCCGTGCTGCCACACAAGCACCTTGAGTGCCTCGTCTGACGGCGTCCATCATGCGAGTTGTCCTGCGGGCTGGGCTTGAGACATGTCCCCAGGCTGCTTACTAAATATTTCAGATGCTTTGAATGATTCTTCCACATTTTAGGAAAAGTCATCCACTCACTCGTCCCCGTAGGGAAGCTGGAGTCTATCCTAGCTGATTTTGGTGGGTGTATCTCAATTGATGTTTACATCCAAAAAGACTGCTTGAGAATGAAGTAATATTTACCTATATACTACCATAATGCTCTATGATCACCAAACAAGAGTCATCGTATTATGTTTACAGAATATTGACACAAACGCCACATTCATGCGGGCGCAGCACATGCTTGTCGACCGTTGTGCACAGTCCGTGCGCACGCTCAGTTAAATTTTTCAAGATGGACTGGTTTGGCCATTTTTGCCTTTCATTTGGTGATCATGATCATCCATCCATCCGTTTTCTATGCCACTTCTCCTCATTAGGGTCACGGGGACATGCTGGAGCTGATCCCAGCTGACTTCGGGCGACAGGCGGGGTACACCCTGGACTGGTGGCCAGCCAATGACAGATCATGAGAAAGATAAGATAATAAGAAAAAAAACAGCCAACAAAAAAATATTCACACCAAAACACTCATTTGTGAGTAATTTAACAATACATCGTTCCCTTGTTTATCGTGGGGGATAGCCTCTGAAAATAGCCCAAAGGAGCCAACTTTATTTGTTTCCAGTTACGTATGTTTAAGGCTATAAAACTGCTCACCATACACTTTATACACTTTTCTCAGACAGACATTAAAATGTTCTCACATTTTAAACACTCTCAAAGTTCAAATTTAGTTTGACTTTTAATCATCAATCTACTAGGTTGGACACAAGAAATTATTGAGTGACTCACACACATTCACTCCTCTGACCAATGCCTGTTCGTCCTGGTAACCTTTTTGTATCCTTGTTAAAACATGCCATCGTCATATACCTTGTCCTACTCCTTGAACCAAAGATTCATTTAGCCGGTTAGCTGCTTCTTCTTCTTCTATTGTTTATTGGTCGTTAGAAAGCAGCTCACTTAGTTAGCTAGCTTGCTAGTGACGGCACGAAGGAGATTGATCGACAATGGTCTACAGCCAATCATGATGCAGAACACAGTGGGCGGGTTCTCCCTTAGCCAATAAGGACTGTTGTGGCTCTACAGTATATTTAGCCGGCTATTGTCTACTGTGGGTTCTTAATATGCTCGTACAGGCACGCAAACACGTACTGATGTGGTTTCAATAGACACATGGCATGTTTGGAACCAAGGACAAAAGGATGATTGTTTGTTTGGACGGCCCCTTTATAGGAGGCATCCCAGGAAGTGGACGGGTCCCACTAAGACTGGTGCTGGGGAGCTAAATGTTCAGTGCCTCCCTCTGGAGAGGAGGGCAAGTGCATGGAATGAGTTTATTTCTCACAGCCGCCCCCTGTGCAGCAAATACGTGTGAATTAGGTGTCCAGGGCGTGAGTATTCGTGGCCTTTGATTGCCACTGTGACACTGCGAATATTACCATCCTTCCCAGGGTGAGTTTTGATTTGAGGTTATTCTTCCAACAGTCCAGGATGCTCGGGGATATCGTGGATCTATGACCATCACCACCTGACCGGTGTCCAGTTTCTTCTGGTCAGTTCCCCATTTATGTCTGCTTTGAAGATTGGGGAGATAGTAGTGGAGGAAGGCTGTCCAGAACTGCTCAAGAGGAAAGCAGGGCCTTGACTCCATCTGTTGTGCTGAGAGAGTTCTAGGAAGGTTTTGCCGCGTGTCAGGTAAATTGCACTTAAGAAATCCGAAAGGTGAACCGCAACGTAGCGAGGGAACACTGTATTTACTACAAGACATTTGATTACATACAACCGTTGAAACAAAAATGAAGTCAATAGTGCAAAATAACTCAACAAAAGCAAAAACTATCATTGGCTTTCATTCAAATTCCTTTGGCGTTTTGCCCCCAAAGCCCTCCTGCGTCCAAGGACTTACTTCCTGAGTTTGTATACAATATAAAAATACATCCAATATACAGTGCACCCTCGGTTAGCGTCCACCCCTTAGCGTGTTTTTCGGAAGGAAGAACCATGTTGCCACAGCAGAAACCCCAGATTCGTCATTCCCTCGCACGACTGCAAATACCAGACAGAAGGAAGAGATGTACAACAGGAGTCCATCAAATATTTCAATGAGGGTGTAACGGAGGTACAATCCCGTTCTGGGTGGTGTAATTGTAATTTGTTTTTGTTTTGTGTTTTGCACACAAGGAAACACCAGAAAAAGAATACACCAACTCCCTGAAGCTGATTGGTACAAGCGTTATCACTTCCTATAACGCTGGGATTTGGTACGTTCCCTTTCCGGGTGGTGTAATTGGTTTACTTTTCGTTCATGTGTTTTGCACTTCTCGGCCACCGTAAAGATGTCATCAGCGGTTGAGTCTCAAAAATGTTAACACAAAACACGTTTTTATAGTTTTCAAATGATAGTTTTACATGCATAAACCATTTTTTCGTGCATATAAATGAGGAATGAAAGGGATAAATGAACATTAGAAGGAAAACTGCGCTTTTTGGAATTTTGCCCGTCATCCACAATCCTTATGTGAGACATGAACACGCACGTCTTTCTCTTTTCTGTGCATTCTAAAGATATAAAAACAGATCAAAAGAGTCAGCTTACTACTGCATGTAATGGGACACATGGTTAATATGCATGTCACTTTATATGCAATGGAGCGCTGTTGGTGCTTTTTGGAGTTTTTTTAAAGAAGGCTTTACAGGCGGAATGAGTGGTTCCCATGAAGTGCATTCTTACCTGCATCTTTTTGGCTGTTTTTATACCTTTAGAACGCACAGAAAAGAGAAAGACATATGTGTTAATGTCTCTCAAAAAAGTGCAGTTTTCCTTTAAGACAGGGGCAGACCTACCATTATGCAAACACAGCCAATTGCCTGGGGCTCTGAGATTTTCAGGGGCCCCCAAACATCTCATAAATTTCTTCAATGAAAGCACATATTACTGTTTTGGTCTTAACTAACAAGCTTAAAAGTACATACAAATGTTATCTATCATGAGCGCTTCGACTCCCCTCCCTTCTCATGCAATGGACTATTCCATGTGACTGCATGTGCACATTGATTCCGGAAGAAGGGAGCCAAACAAACTTGTCGGCCCGGTTTGGACAAAACTGATGTGGAGTTACCCCAGTGGAGTGTCATTTGTTAGCTAATAATAATCCCCCAGGGGGATCTTAAAGATGTTATTTAGTTCAGGGGTTTCTCATATTCACACTTGTTAGTGGATAATAAACATTAATATTTAAAATAGTTTGGAGGGGTTATGTAAACATGACTATATAGCTCGCAGCTTCAGCTGACAGATAACCGTAACAGATTTCAAAAGCAGGAAAAAAGTGGTCTAAATTGCATACTCATCTTTTGTAAAAATGGAAATTAAAATACATTTTGACAACCTTTTGTCAGTGCAGTACAATGATTTGGAGGGCCCCAATGGCTGGGTTTGCCTTGGGCCCCCAAATGACGAAATACGCCCCCGATTTAAGGTAATTTTTAACTTGACTGAATACGTGACTATTCCCAAAGACACAATGTGGCAGCGAGATCAACACCTTCCTGTTTTGTCATGACTTATTTCTTGAGTTAAATCGTGTTTCTTACCTTCTTCATCAAAACTGAAACTTTCTTTGGCTCCATTTTGGTTATTCAGATAAGAAACACTATTGAATTCAAGAAACAACTCATGGCAAAACAGGAGAGTGATGTTAAAGAGGAAGATGTTGATCTGTGCGAACCACAGTTTGTCCATCACAAACACCATGTTTGAACATAAGGATGGCCATAAGATGGTCGGTGCCTGTCGTGGCGGTAAGCCCCGAACCCGATGGTGGACACCAGAGGTCAGGGCTGCCGTCAAGCTGAAGAAGGAGTCCTACCGAGCATGGATGGCTTGTGGGACTCCTGAAGCATCTGATAGTTACCGGCAGGCCAAGTGGCACGTGGCTTCGGCGGTGGTCGAGGCAAAAACTCGGGTGTGGGAGGAGTTCGGTCAGGCTATGGAACATGACTTTCGGTCGGCCTCGAAGAGGTTCTGGCAAACCGTCCAGCGCCTCAGAAAGGGGAAGCAGTGCCCAGTCCACACTGTTTACAGTGGGGACGGGGGCCTTCTGACCTCGACTGAGGATATGTAGTTGGGCGGTGGAAGGAATACTTTGAGGCCCTTCTCAATCCCACTGACATACCTTCCATAGAGGAAGCAGAGGCTGAGGACACGAACGCGGACAGTTCCATCACCGTGGCTGAGGTATATGGGGTAGTCAAAACGCTCCCCAGTGGCAAAGCTCCGGGGATGGACGAGTTTCGCCCTGAATTCCTCAAGGCTCTGGATGTTGAGGGACTGTCTTGGCTGACACGTCTCTTCAACATTGCTTGGAAGTCGGGAACAGTACCTCTGGATTGGCAGACTAGGGTGGTGGTCCCCCTTTTCAAGAAGGGTGACCGGAGGGTGTGTTCCAACTACAGGGGGATCACACTCCTCAGCCTCCCTGGGAAAGTCTATTCCAGGGTGCTGGAGAGAAAGGTATGAACGTTTGTCGAACCTCGGCTACAGGAGGTGCAATGTGGTTTTCGTCCGGGTCGTGGAACACTGGACCAGCTCTACACCCTTGCAAGGGTACTGGAGTGTACTTGGGAGTTTGCCCAACCTGTCTACATGTGCTTTGTGGACCTGGAAAAGGCATTCGACCGTGTCCCTCGCGGTGTCCTGTGGGGGGTCCTCGGGAGTATGGGATTGTTGCCGCGCTACTACGTGCCATGGTCACTCGGTGTCAGTAATGCTACTGTAATGTTTGGTTCGACAGACTTAATCGCCGCAACAACATGCTTTTATTGCAGGTTTGAGTTATCACACAGCAGGCACAATAAATCCTAATACAAATCCCTCATAAAAACATAGGCTACTGTTGCAAGGTAACCAATGCGAAATCCAAACCTACATTTGTGAACCTGTGTGAAAAAGTGATTGCCCCCTAAAGCTAATAACTGGCTGGGACCCCCCCCCCCCCCCCCCCCCCCCCCCCCCCCCCCCCCCCCCCTTAGCAGCAACAACTGCAATCAACTTGCAATGCGTCTCTTCCAGCATCAGAATTGTTGTCATTCAGCCACATTGGAGGCTTTTCCTTTTTAAGGTCATGCCACAGCATCTCAATAGGATTCAGGATTCAGCATGTGAGCTTTCCCACAAGGGAAAATAACATCCTGGACCAAGTCTACAGCAACATGAAAGGTGCTTTGAAGGCTGTTCCAAGACCCCACTTTGGAAAGGCTGACCACATCTCTATATTCCTTTATCCAACATACAGACAACTTCTTAAAAAAGCTCCCCCTGTACGTACAGCAGTTAAAGTGTGGAATGAAGAAACTGATCAAGTACTTCAGGACTGCTTTGGCTGCACAAATTGGGATGTGTTTAAAACTGCAGCGGGGAGGGAAGATTGCACTGTTGATTTGGATGAATATGCTTCTGCTGTTACTGGCTACATTAGCACATGCATAGAGACTGTTACCACCACCAAGTATTACAGAAAATACCCTAACCAAAAACAGTGGATGAACTGTGATGTAAGGGCTAAGCTACGTGCTCGTTCGACTGCATTTGTCATGGGCACCGCTGATGACTACAAAAAGGCCAGATATGACCTGAGGAGGTCCATACGGGAGGCCAAAAGACAGTACAGACAGAAGCTGGAGGGCTACTATTCCACCTCAGACCCTCGGCGCATGTGGGCGGGGCTCCAGCACATCACAGACTATCGACAGCGGAGTAGCGTAGCCACGTCCAGCCAAACCACACTTCCAGATGAGCTGAACGAGTTCTATGCCCGCTTTGACACCCAAACTCCTGATGAGCAGAGAGGGTGGCTGAACCTGCGGAGCACACAGGACTCACCTCTCATGGTGACATCAGCTGATGTGCGCAGGGTTCTAAACAAAACAAACCCACGAAAAGCAGCAGGGCCAGACAACATCTCAGGACGTGCACTTCGGGTTTGCTCATCAGAGCTAGCTGATGTGCTTGCTGACATATTTAACCTGTCGCTTGCACAAGCATCTGTACCGACCTGCTTTAAGTCCACCACCATAGTGCCCGTACCCAAGAAGAGCAACGTGACCTGCTTGAATGACTATCGCCCTATAGCACTCACTCCTATTGTTATGAAGTGCTTTGAAAGATTAGTCATGACCCACATCAAAAAGAGCATCCCGGCGGCAACTGTGGACCCTCTACAGTTTGCATATCGCCAGAACCGGTCCACGGATGATGCAGTCAACACTGCCATCCACACAGCCTTTTCTCACCTACAGGGCCAGGACACATATGTCAGAATGCTATTTATAGACTATAGCTCTGCTTTTAATACAGTCTGCCCCCACAAACTCACAAATAAGCTCCTAACACTTGGCCTGTCTCCCTCCCTCTGTAACTGGGTGTTTAACTTTCTCACAGGCAGACCCCAGTCAGTCAGAGTCCACATTCGCACATCCAGCTCAAGAATTGTGAGCACTGGGACCCCACAGGGGTGTGTGCTGAGTCCACTCCTCTACACGCTCTTCACCTACGATTGCGTGGCCTCCCAGAACAACACCAGCATCATTAAATTTGCGGATGACACTACAGTCATCGGACTGATCACTGGTGGTGTTGAAACATCGTACAGAAGAGAGGTGGCGGACCTCATAGCTTGGTGTCGTGATAACAATCTCCTTCTCAATACAGATAAGACTAAAGAGATGATCATCGACCCAAGAACAAGGGAAAAGGAGCCGCATAGACCCCTTTTTATTGATGAGACTGAGGTGGAGAGGGTGAAAACCTTCAAGTTCCTTGGCACACACATCAGCGAGGACCTCACCTGGTCTCACAACACCCAACAAATTCTGAAGAAGTCCCAAAGGAGACTGTACTTCCTGAGAAGCCTGAGGAAATTTGGCATGTCCACCACAATCCTGAGTTGCTTCTACAGATGCACTATCGAAAGTGTCCTTACCGCCTCCATCACTGTTTGGTACGGTAACTGTACAACACGTGATAGGAAGGCACTCCAGCGGGTGATCAAGACCTCACAGAACATTGTTGGGGCAGCCCTCCCCTCACTGCAAGACATTTATAAAACTAGAGTCCTACGAAGAACACACAACCTCATCAAGGACAGCACACATCCACAACACTCATTATTCACACTCCTACCGTCAGGCAGACGCTACAGGAGTTTGAAGTCCAGGACCACAAGGCTGGCAAACAGCTTTTACCCACAGGCCATCAGGCTTCTCAACGAAGCACTCGCACACGCCGCACGCAACACACACACACACTCATAGCACTTTATTTATTTATTTATTTATTTGCATTATTTACTTGTATTAATGTCTCTTCTGTTGTTGTTGCTTAATTTATTGGTATATATGTTTATGTGTTTATGTTTCTTATGTTCTTATTCTTTCCTGTGTTTTCTTTCTTTTCTTGGGAGAATGAACAGGATAAGATTTTCATTGCATGGTATAACTGCTGTTTTACCATGCACCTGACAATAAAACTCTCTTGAATCTCTTGAATCTTGAGGTCAGAACTTGGACTAGACCACTCCAAAGTCTTCATCCATTCAGAGGTGGACTTGCTGGTGTGTTTTGGATCATTGTCCTGCTGCAGAACCCAAGTTGCTTTCAGCTTGAAGTCACCAACACTCTCCTTCAGCAGAATTCATGCTTCCATTTATCACAGCAAGTCTTCCAGGTCCTGAAGACCATCACACTACCACCACCACATTTTATTGTTGCTATGACGTTCTTTTTCTGAAATGTGGTGTTACTTTTACGTCAGATGTAATGGGACACACACCTTCCAAAAGGTTTTGACTCGTCAGACTACAGAGTATTTTCCCAAAGGTCTTGGGGATCATCATCATCAGATGTTTTCTGGCAAAATTGAGACCAGCCTTAATGTTGTTTTTGTTCAGCAGTTTAGCATTGTACACCCTGGACTGGTGGCCAGCCAATGGCAGGGCACATATAGACAAACCATTCACACTCACATTCATACCTATGGACAATTTAGAGTCTCCAAATTAAGATGCATGTTTTTTGGAATGTGGGAGGAAAAACCATTGTTTCCTGCATGTAAAACTATAAAGAAGTGTTTTGTGTTAACATGTTTGGTTATCTGGAACAGATGTATTGGTTTACATTATTTGTTATTGGTTCGGTTAGCGTCCATTTTGGTTAGAGCCAGACCTTCTGGAACAAATTAATGTTAACCAAGGTTTCACTGTATTTGAACAACACAGCATAAAACATAGATGTTTGTGAAAATATGACAGTCCACATAGAACACAACTGGTATTGATGGCATAACAACACTATCATGGTATGGGTAATATTGATTCCACCCACCTTTACTGTAAAAGATACCTCATGGTAAGAGGAAAGCCTGCCATTTAAGGGAAGTCAATGTTAAAGAGTCTGTGCACCTGCGCTCTGTGCTACATGCCCACGAGAGCTGATGATTGCAATGCTATGCTGCTTGATGGCTGCAATCAGTCCTAACTCGACACAGCAGTGTTGGTGCAGAGAAAAAAAAGTACTTACGTCGCACAGAAAAGGCAGCAAATGGCAGCATGTGTTTACCACGACTGCACTTGAAAATGATGAAAACTGCTCAGTGAGACAGTAAAAAGACTTTTATTGTAAATATCTCATCTTTTGTTGACTAATTTTTCCCTGGGAAGGTCAGGGATAGTGAGGATATGTGCAAGAGTCATCTGAGGATATCTGACCTTAGAACATGCACCCAGTCTAAAGCAGATCTGGACGATAAATTGAAGGGGATCGCCTGAGGGAGCAGAAGTGTCCCTCGTCTCTGCACTTTATGGATCCTTTATCGAAGAAAACAGACGTTTTTGCTCCAATCTGTTGGATTGAGGTTGTAGGGAGGCTTCATATCGCACCTTGCAGACCAAATAAAGTCACAAAATACACAGTGCAGGAATGTTTTCCTTCAAATATTCATCCTGCCTCGGTTTTTCAAAAATATATAGATTAATAAATCATGCTGTTTTGCGGTTGAATATGGCCTATTATGAGTAGGTCCAATATCAGACAGAAAAACAACATCAGAATATATCGGCCTGCACTTAAATTCTACAATATTGGCACTCCAAAACGAGTAGTCCATTCCCAACTCCGCACAAGCACTTCTATTCAGCATGCAGAACCCATGTGATCATAGCAACAGCGTGCACTAGCGTGTTTAGCAAGGAGTAGGAGTGTTGCCAGGCGTGTGGCTGTGTTTTTCGTTCAAATCCGAAAAAGACATTGCAGCTGTGTGCGAGACTTGTCATGCACAAGTTTCCCATGGTGGCACAGAACTGGGGAAGTTTAACACGACCAATCTCAACGCACATTTCGCAATGCCACATATTACTGAAACATCCACCTCTGTTTAAAATATGTGCAAAGCGTGAGAAACTTCCACTGGATGGCAACAAGTCATTGGCTGTACAGCCATCAGTGAGTAATGTCGGGTTTAAACGCTTTGTTGAGCATGTCGAGCCTTGCAATATTATGCCTATTAACGATAAAACTATACACCAGATGCCTCAAGAAGCAAATGGGTCAGTTTTTCTCATACCTAAGACGCATTCACAGACGCTGGGACAAAATGTAGTGTTCTACACTGGTCACTCGGTGTCAGTAATGCTACTGTAATGTTTGGTTCAACAGACTTAATCGCCGCAACAACATGCTTTTATTGCAGGTTTGAGTTATCTCACAGCAGGCACAATAATTCCTAATAAAAATCCCTCATAAAAACATAGCCTACTGTTGCAAGGTAACCAATGCGAAATCCAAACCTACATTTGTGAACCTGTGTGAAAAAGTGATTGCCCCCTAAAGCTAATAACTGGCTGGACCCCCCTTAGCAGCAACAACTGCAATCAACTTGCAATGAGTCTCTTCCAGCGCTGGGGAGGAATTTAGCAGAATTGTTGTCATTCAGCCACATTGGAGGCTTTTCCTTTTGAAGGTAATACCACAGCATCTCAATAGGATACAGGTCAGGACTTGGACTAGACCACTCCAAAGTCTTAATCCATTCAGAGGTGGACTTGCTGGTGTGTTTTGGATCATTGTCCTGCTGCAGAACCCAAGTTGCTTTCAGCTTGAGGTCACCAACATTCTCCTTCAGCAGAATTCATGCTTCCATTTATCACAGCAAGTCTTCCAGGTCCTGAAGACTATCACACTAGGCCATATCCCTCTGCTGTTTATTTCGCTGTTCGTGTTGTGTCTGCTGTTTTCTATAAGGAGTGTTTCACCGCTGCAGGTGTACGATCACCTGACACTTCTTAATATTCGTGAGTCTTTGGAGAACGTGTCTTTATGTCGCTTTGATGGACATTCAAAGTCGCCTCCGCCTTTCTTGGCGTCCATAACTCCACATCTACTGCGGCTTCCCTGCTGCCTTCCCTGCAACAACCGCTGCAGAAGACGCGGAAGACGCGGAGGAGTGCTCACCAAGCTGAAATCCTACCTGGCGTCTTCCCGTCACGATACCTGGCGTCTTCCCGTCACGATACCTGTCGCCTACCAGCTGGATCCTCCTCTGACTACAGAGGCTACGATCTCCGGAGTTCCACTGAGCACAGATATCGATGGCTCCGGCCGGTCCTCCATGACACCGAGGCGCTGCTTCCGTGTTGTCGGCCCGTGCGGATCTCCCAGCGGGGCTGTGTGCCGGCGAATCTCCGCTCGCTCAGCCGCCTCTCTCACATGGCTGACCGACGCACGGTTCATACCGCGCTGATTAACATCAGATCTCTTACGAATAAAACATTTATTCTGAATGACTTCTTCATGACTCATGACCTGGATTTCCTCCTGATGACTGAGACCTGGTTGAAACCAGGGGAGAACAGCGCCTTCTCGGAGCTCCTCCCGCCCGGCTGTTCCTTCCTCAGCACCCTGCGACCCGCTGGTTGCGGTGGCGGCCTGGCTGCTATATTCAAGGACAGCTTCAGATGCAGAATAATAACGGCTAATAATTATTCTAGCTTTGAGCTGTTTGTGATCGACTTCATCTGCCCCATGCTGTGTGCCACAGTCTATCGCCCACCTAAATTTAATAAGGACTTTCTACAGGAATTTTCTGAATTTCTTTCTGATTTTATCCCAAAATTTGATAGTCTGTTGATCTGTGGGGACTTTCATGTTTGTTGTGCAACAAACCAAATGGCTAATGAGTTTAAACAGCTTTTGGACTCCCTTGGTCTCACTCAGTCTGTTAATGCACCAACACATGATCATGGCCACACTCTGGACCTAGTCATCTCTCGTGGGCTTCATGTTTCCCTCAGAGAAATTGTGGACACGGCTATATCTGATCACCTCCCCATTATCTTTGACTTTGCTGCCCCCCTCACCTGCCAATAAGCCTGTTTCCTCAGCCTTCAGACGCCGCATCTTCAGTCCATCAACAGCTGGAGAGTTTGCTGCTGCCTTCAAGGACTCTCAGCTACATACTGTCACTAGGCTGGTTCCTCCTCTTTGTCCAGACAGCCTATTCTCCACCTTCCATTCTACATGTACTGAGATTCTGGACTCTGTTGCCCCTTTTCAGCAAAAAAAAACACTAAAACCAATTCTGATCCCTGGTTGAATGACCACACCCGGCTGCTCAGACAACAATGTAGACAGGCTGAACGGCGGTGGAAAAAAGCATGTTTCCCTGGGTTGGTTGAGGGACAGATTGGCCACCTATCAGAGAGCCCTGAAGGAGGCCAAGTCCAAATATCTGTCCTCCATTAAAACCAACTGCTCTCACCAACCAAGACTCTTATTGAAAACCATTGACTCTGTTATTAACCCACACCCCAATGTTCTGTCTGATGCCACCACTACAACATGTGAAGAGTTTGTCTCAGTGTTCTCTGACAAAGTGACATCTATCAGGCAGAACATCAGCAGCTCAGGGATGTCTTCTGAGGATGTACATGGTCCTCCTGCACAGACTGCCGTCTTTGAGTGGTTTGAGACCATTTCTCTGGTGTCTCTTACCAAGGTGGTTAGTGGCATGAAACCCACTAACTGTCCCCTAGATGTCATCCCAGCCAAGTTTTTAAAAGAGGTTTTAAATTTTGTTGGGTCAAGTTTGCTTGTTTTTATAAACACCTGTCTTAACTTAGGATCTGTCCCAGCTGCCTTAAAACATGCTGTGGTTAGACCCCTCCTAAAATAACCTCATCTCGACCCCTCTGTGCTGTCCAATTTTAGGCCTGTCTCACACTTGCCCTTTCTTTCCAAGGTTTTAGAAAAAGTTGTTTTTACTCAGTTACAAACTTTCCTAGAGATGAACTCTGTTCTTGATAAATTCCAGTCTGGTTTTAGATCCCGACATAGCACTGAGTCAGCGCTGTTAAAGGTGCACAACTACATTGCACTGTCTGTTGATGCTGGGAATCCTGCTGTGTTGGTGCTGCTGGACCTCACGGCGGCCTTTGATACAGTTGACCATGCAGTCCTTGTATCCCGCCTGGAGCGCTGTGTCGGTATCCAAGGCATTACTCTACATTGGTTTAGGTCAGGGGTCACCAACGTTTTTCCTTGTGAGAGCTACTTTTACAAAATGAAAATGGCCAAGAGCTACTCATTTTTGTAACATTTATTTTCAGAGCTTATTTTAAACCCAAACAAAGCGAATATGCTTGTTTTACCAGAACATTGAGAAAATGCTGGTGTCCACAACTCACATTTTGTATTTTAGAATGCATTTCTTTCTACTGTTTTTTCATTATTAACTGAAAACCTGAATGAAAAGCAGGCTTGCGGGCACCTCGTGTGGTCGTGGGGGGCTACCTGGTGCCCGCGGGCACCACGTTGGTGACCCCTGGTTTAGGTCATACCTGGCAAATAGGAGCTTCCGTTATGATCGGTGACCTCTGCTCCTCCCATGCGTCCCTCTCGTACGGGGTGCCATAGGGATCCATCCTTGGCCCTGTTCTGTTTTGTCTGTATTTATTACCCCTGGGTTCAATTTTGGAAAGACGCAATCTGTCTTTTCATCTTTATGCTGATGACCTGCAGATACAGTAGACGCCCCTACAACGTAAATAATCAGTTCTGAGAACCTTTATGTTATAGGGATTTTATGTTATACGAAGCGTAAAATACATGTAAATAGCCTAATCCGTTCCAAGATCTTCCCCAACTCACCCCTTTGGCCCTTCAAAATATTCAAAGTCCACCAAATATGGTGTGAAAATATAAGAAAATGTTAGCATAGACATAGTAGATTCAAGATTCAAGATTCAAGAGAGTTTTATTGTCATGTGCATGGTAAAACAGCAGTAATACTATGCAATGAAAATCTTATTCTGTTCATTCTCCCAAGAAAAGAAAGAAAACACAAGAAAGAATAAGAACATAAGAAACATAAATACCAATAAATTAAGCAACAACAACAGAAGAGACAAATACAAATAGATAGATAAATAAATAAATAAATAAATAAAGTGCTATTAGTGTGTGCGTGTGTTGCGTGTGGCGTGTGTGAGTGCTTCGTTGAGAAGCCTGATGGCCTGTGGGTAAAAGCTGTTTGCCAGCCTTGTGGTCCTGGACTTCAAACTCCTGTAGCGTCTGCCTGACGGTAGGAGTGTGAATAATGAGTGTTGTGGATGTGTGCTGTCCTTGATGAGGTTGTGTGTTCTTCGTAGGACTCTAGTTTTATAAATGTCTTGCAGTGAGGGGAGGGCTGCCCCAACAATGTTCTGTGAGGTCTTGATCACCCGCTGGAGTGCCTTCCTATCACGTGTTGTACAGTTACCGTACCAAACAGTGATGGAGGCGGTAAGGACACTTTCCATAGTGCATCTGTAGAAGCAACTCAGGATTGTGGTGGGCATGCCAAATTTCCTCAGTCTTCTCAGGAAGTACAGTCTCCTTTGGGACTTCTTGATGATTTGTTGGGTGTTGTGAGACCAGGTGAGGTCCTCGCTGATGTGTGTGCCAAGGAACTTGAAGGTTTTCACCCTCTCCACCTCAGTCTCATCAATAAACAGGGGTCTATGTGGCTCCTTTTCCCTTGTTCTTGGGTCGATGATCATCTCTTTAGTCTTATCTGTATTGAGAAGGAGATTGTTATCACGACACCAAGCTATGAGGTCCGCCACCTCTCTTCTGTATGATGTTTCAACACCACCAGTGATCAGTCCGATGACTGTAGTGTCATCCGCAAATTTAATGATGCTGGTGTTGTTCTGGGAGGCCACGCAATCGTAGGTGAAGAGCGTGTAGAGGAGCGACCTCAGCACACACCCCTGTGGGGTCCCAGTGCTCACAATTCTGTGTGTTCTGGCCCTGTAGGTGAGAAAGGGCTGTGTGGATGGCAGTGTTGACTGCATCATCCGTGGACCGGTTCTGGTGATATGCAAACTGTAGAGGGTCCACAGTTGCCGGGATGCTCTTTTTAATGTGGGTCATGACTATTCTTTCAAAGCACTTCATTACAATAGGAGTGAGTGCTATAGGGCGATAGTCATTCAAGCAGGTCACGTTGCTCTTCTTGGGTACGGGCACTATGGTGGTGGACTTAAAGCAGGTCGGTACAGATGCTTGTGCAAGCGACAGGTTAAATATGTCAGCAAGCACATCAGCTAGCTCTGATGAGCAAACCCGAAGTGCACGTCCTGAGATGTTGTCTGGGCCTGCTGCTTTTCGTGGGTTTGTTTTGTTCAGAACCCTGCGCACATCAGCTGATGTCACCATAAGAGGTGAGTCCTGTGTGCTCCCCAAGTCCAGCCACCCTCTCTGCTCATCAGGGGTTTGGGTGTCAAAGCGGGCATAGAACTCATTCAGCTCATCTGGAAGTGTGGTATGGCTGGACGTGGCTACGCTACTCCGCTGTCGATAGTCTGTGATGTGCTGGAGCCCCTCCCACATGCGCCGGGGTGTGAGGTGGAATAGTAGCCCTCCAGCTTCTGTCTGTACTGTCTTTTGGCCTCCCGTACAGTACAGTACAGTACAGTACAGTACAGTACAGTACAGTAACATTCCAATATAAAATATGGTAATAAATAAGATTACTGTAAATGAATAAAACAAAAACAATCCTTCCGTTCACGAGATGTCTTGATCAGGAGTGCAAGTGGAGGCAGGAAGGAGGAGGAGGACTAGCCTCAGTCGAAACGCGACTCAAAGAGTCTAAGAGTCAGCTGGTCTCACAGACAAACGCACACGCACTACACGACAATGCTGTGTGCAAAATTTGAATTTGTATCTTAACTTAATTGTTTAAGGCGACTACGAAGAGGAAGGAGTTTGAAGAGACAAGTCTGTCTCTCACACAAACTCACGTACGTGCTGTATAACTCAGCCAATGAGATGAGAGCGTAGGCGGTGCCCCGATAATCAGCCAATGAGAAGAGAGCATAGGCGGTGCCCCGATAATCAGCCAATAAGATGAGAGCGGAGGCGGTGACCCAAAAATCAGCCAATGAGATGAGAGCATAGGCGGTGCCCCGATAATCAGCCAATAAGATGAGAGCGGAGGCGGTGGCCCAAAAATCAGCCAATGAGAGCGTGAAGCGTCAGAAGGCGTCACCAAGTGTTAGTCTGACCTTGCACCGACTTGAGGCATTAATAAAGTTGATTGAAAAAAAAAAAGACTTGCACTGACTTGACGCTTTATGTTATATGGAATTTCTTCTGTAATACGATGCAAAAACTTTACATAAATTCTTTATGTTCAGTGGAATTTATGTAAAAGGAGGTTTATGTTATGCGAGGTACTACTGTATATTTACAGATTTATTATCACTGACAATACTGCTACCACTCGGCTGTTCGATTGTATTACTGATGTGGCTGGATCAGAATGTTTTACATTTAAATGACAGCAAAACAGAGTGTATTTTATTTGGCATGTCACCGACATTACACACTGTCGCAGCGAACTTTGGTTCTCTGGCCCCCTTTTTTAAACCAGATGTCAAAAATCTTGGGGTCATATTTGACAGTGGACTCAAATTCGATAAACAAATTAGCTCTGTCATTAGGACGAGCTTCTTTCAGCTCCGTCTTCTGGCTAAAGTGAAGCCTTTTTTAGGTCAGCAGGATCTTGAGAAAGCGATCCATGCTTTCATCAGCACAAGACTGGACTACTGCAACGCACTTTACGTCGGCCTCAGCCAGACCTCAATTTCGTGTCTGCAGCTGGTCCAAAACGCTGCTGCCCAGTTTTTAACAAACACTCCCAGACGTGAGCACATCACCCGGCTGCTGTCGTCACTCCACTGAATCGATTTTTAAATTTTATTATTATTTTTTTTTATTTTTTATTTTTTCGTTGTTGTTTTTTTACCTCTGTCCTGTCCAGCCTTTAAGGCAGATAGAATTGTAGATCTAAATGCTGTCAAGTGCTCAACAGATTTAGTTTGCCAGGGAGAAGTGTGATATACAATTCCCCTCTTATACAGAATTTATTTGACTTTGATGCTTGTTATTAAGCAAATTTGGAGCGACCGGACCGGAGCAGGAGGGGACAGAGAAGAAGAGAAAAGAAAACGGGGGGGGGACCAGCAAGGGGCCGAAGAGAGGTAATCCCAGCCAAAGACAGGGCGCCGGCAGGCCGGAGGACAGCCAACCCCTGAGACCAGCGAGAGATCACACCCCACAAAGGCAGACGAGTACCAGGGGCCACAAACCGGCAGGCCCAGAGATGCCCCCACAACCGGAAAGAAGCCCGCCCACGCCGGAAGCGCCAATCCCCCCCACCGCCACCCCCAGCTCCAGGGAGCGGAGCCTGGCCCGCACCAGGCGAAACCCCCGGCTGACCGCCGACACAGGGCCGCCCCGCCCAGGGATGCAGGAGGCACACCCTCCACCCACACGACGGAGGCACGGGCGGCTGAGATGTATGTAAAATAAATATCTAAAATAAATAAATAAATAAAAGTACACACACACACACACACACACACGAACATACACACTCCTACGCATACACACTCATATGCACCCACACGCACGCACATACACACACACACACACACACACATACGCACGCACGCACACGCACACACACACACGCGCACACACAGTGGTCGACTGCCCGACACCCGGAAGCCTCGCCCTATCCCCCCTTGGTTACCCAAGGAGCAGCGGAGCCGGGGACCCCGGGGTCCCAGACATACAATCCAGAACCCAGGCGCGGAGAGCGCGGACCGCCAGGGAGCAGGAAGACACCAGGCCACACCCTCCCAACGGTAGGACGCCGCCAGCAAGGCAGACAGAGGAGTCAGCGAGGAGGAAAGCGGGAAACTGAGCAAGCGGGTGGGAAAACGGGCGAGCAGCCAGTCCAACCACCACACAGCGGGCCAGCACCCGCGGGCCAGCAAACCCCGGAGAGGGAGCGGGAGCACCGCACCCCAAGTCGCAGGTAGGCCAAGCACCAGAGCCGAGAAGGCGAGACCAGCAGCAGACCTGCCGACGGACCCCACCAACCACCAGAAGCCAGACCAGCCACATGCCACCAGAGCCGACAGCGCACCACCCGCGCACCGGAGCCCCACCCCCGACAAGACCGCAGACAGACCGGGGGAGGCGAGGACACAGACAGCGGCCCAGCAGAGCACAAAGCACAACGGCGACAAACGCCCAAGCGCCCGGCAGAGCACAGTCCCCCCAGCGGGCCCGGCCCCAGGGCCCGTCGCCCCAGCAGCCGCCGCAGCGCAGCAACCACGGCGCGGCGGCACACGGGCCACCCGCAGCACCGGCACCGCCCCCCGGAGACCGCCCCAAGAGCGCAGAGGCTCCCGCGGCACGTGTCAGTCCAGGGGAAGCACCGCAAGCCGCCCCCCCAGCGCAAGCCCCGGCATCAACAGGCCCCAGAGGGCCACCCCAGGGAAAGGCAGAGAACCAGACAAAGGCATCCCACAAGCCAGGCCACCCCGGGCGAGCCACCGCGACGGCCAGGCCTCCAGCCACACCCCCGACCCTGGCATGCAGGAGCCGCGGAACAGGCATGAGGCACCCCAATCCAGCCCGCCCCACCCGTGTATGTGATAAGGTGTGATTATGTCTATTATGCAATTTAAAAAATAATAAATAAATAAAATAAAATAAAAGATGATGACAAAAAACATTGGACCACGGTTTCCCTTGCCCAGACGCGGGTCACCGGGGCCCCCCTCTGGAGCCAGGCCTGGAGGAGGGGCACGATGGCGAGCGTCTGGTGGCCGGGCCTACGCCCATGGGGCCCGGCCGGGCCCGAAGAGACGAAATGGGTCCCCCTTCCAATGAGCTCACCACTCATGGGAGGGGCCAAAGGGGTCGGGTGCAGAGTGAGCTGGGTGACAGCCGAAGGGTGACAGCTTGGCGGTCCAATCCTCAGCTACAGAAACTAGCTCTAGGGACAGGGAATGTCACCTCTCTGGTAGGGAAAGAGCCTGAGCTGGTGCATGAGGTTGAGAAGTTCCGGCTAGATATAGTCGGACTCACCTCAATGCACAGCAAGGGCTCTGGAACCAGTCCTCTTGAGAGGGGTTGGACCTTGTTCCACTCTGGCGTTGCCAGCAGTGAGAAGCGACGAGCAGGGGTAGCAATTCTTGTTGTGCCCCGGCTTGTGGCCGGCATGTTGGAGTTTAACCCGGTGAACGAGAGGGTAGTGTCCCTCCGCCTTCGAGTGGGGGGACGGGTCCTGACTGTTGTTTGTGCTTATGCGCCAAACAGCAGTTCAGAATACCCACCTTTTTTGGAGTCTCTAGAGGAAGTACTGGAGAGTGCTCCCTCAGGCGATTCCCTTGTTCTGCTAGGGGACGTCAAAGCTCACGTTGGCAGCGCCAGTGAGACCTGGAGAGGCGTGATTGCGAGGAACGGCCCCCCTGATCTGAACCCAAGCGGTGCTTTGTTATTGGACTTCTATGCTCGTCACAGATTGTCGATAACAAACACAATGTTCAAGCATAAGGAAGCACGCAAGCCAGAGGCGCCAGTGAGGGACAGAGAAGCAAGCACCGCACGACAGGGCCCACGAGAGGAGCGGCCCCCCGCCCAGCGCCTAAGCAGATGCCCCCCGCCCCCCGCCACACCACAGACCGGCCACCACTCCACCCCCAGCCCATGCACCAACACACCAAGGGAGAAACCCCAGAGGGAGGGAGAAAACCGCCAGCCAGGAAGCAGAGACCAGCCAGACACCAGCAGGTAGCAGGGGCCGCCCACCAGCGCCCCACCCCCAAGCCCCCAGCCAAAGCCACCCCTGACCGCCCCACCCCGGAGCAAGCATCCCCCCGCCGATCCCGGCCAGCGCCACGCAGAAGAATACCACGCCGCCCGCCCCCACGCGCACCCACACCCCCCGCCCACCAAGCCACAGCGGAGAAAGCAAGGGATCCCCCCCACCCCAGCACCACGCACCCCCCACCCCGAGCCCAAACCGCACATCCGCGACCCCCACCTCCGCGCCCCCGGTCACCCAGGGAACAGCCACAGGCGCCGGAGGACAACAAGCAGCTACCACCTGTCACACATACACCACACACATAAATCGGTAAAATAAAATAAAATAAAATGAATAAATTAAATTTAATTAAAAAAAATAATAAAAAGAGGCAACCCAACTGATAAGATAATTTTTCCCCCAGTTCAGATCTGATGTGTTTTCGAAGTGTTCCTCTAATTGTTTTGAGCAGTGTTATAATGATAATAATAATAACTGCATGTTTATACAAATAAATACAAATTCTGTTCAAACACTTCATTTTCATTCATTTGAATAAATTAATTTTGCGCTACCTGCTTACCCTCACTCATATGCACATTATAAAGGGACTGTCGATGAATGTAGCGTGTCATTCCAACTCCGTACAATAGATGGCATCACATACGTGCCTGGTCTGCCGGAAAAGAAGAAGACGTAACAGGAAGGCTCTCAGTTAGCAAGCAAGTATTCAGACCCCACTCGATTATAGATGAGTGACTCTTTTCTGGTCTTACTGGGTCCTGCTGTGGGCCCCTCCCCCAACCCATTTAAAAGCACCCACAGGCAGCTCCGTCTTGTTGGTGACATTCAAGAAAACACAAAACCAAGCGACAAAGGAAAGTTCATTTAGTGTCTATAGCGGCCACTAGAGGGAGTCTGCAAAAGTGGCCGCTATAGACAGGTGGCCTCTATAGACAGGTTGGCGTCCAGTTTGAATGTTGACCAGTAGAGGAAAAAAAAGGAAAAAAAAGGGAAAATAATAATAATAATAATGTTGACCAGCAGAGGGCACTGCGGACTGCGGATAAAAGTTGTACAGCACTACTAGGCTTGTTATTATCATGGTTCATGCTTTTGATTCATCCTGAACATGCATATGAGTCAAACAGTAGCACATCACATAGTACAATTCACAATTTTGCATGTCCAAAAAGGAGTAGGAAGAAGCAAAGCCTATTTAATCCTACCCCTCATCAGTTTCACATCAGTTGCAATACATTTATTCACCTCTTGTTCTTCCAAGTGTACTTTGTAGGTCTACATGACAATGTAGTGCAATCATAGCCAAGGTTTTTACTTACTAAAAGGAAGCTAGAGGCTTAATAATAACTGATAGAATATATCCACCACCCACAGAACAAAGCTGTGCTAGTAATGTCTTACGCTTGTTTTTAATATTTTACTTTTTATACGGCAGAGTGTCATTACAGCTTTAGTTCATCAGGAAGTGACGGTGGGCGTCCCGAGCAGGAGAGCTAGGCTCAGTGCTAGCTGTGAGTTTGGAGAGAGTTGGGAAGTGTGTTTATGTTGGCGTGGATGTAAAGTCCTGCAGTGTTCTCCGCTGTTAATAAAGCCATTAAAGTGCATCGGCGACGTGAGTCTCTCCTTCCCCACAACAAGCGGCATTACAGTATTGACCAGTGCACACCAGGAAATAAACGGTGTCACTTGTTACAGGCATTGGCTGGACAGCTATGTAGTGGGGCTTGTTTAACCTTTGCCTTGTGGGCAAGCAGGAAGGAGAGACGATGCTGAGAGATGTGTGTGTGTTCTGAGCTGCTGTCTGGTGGCCGCGTTCAATAAATAAAGTTTGGTTTGGTTTAGTTTATTTGAACATGAAGGTTACAATGGAATACATCTCATGAATCATTCTTTCACAGTTCCACATGTCCAAAAGGAGTAGGAAGAAGCAAAGCTTATTTAATCCTACCCCCCATCCAAATCTACATCTTGTACAGTACATTCCATGTCATGTTTTCTGTGATAGTCAGGATAATACATAATAGATAACGGTAATACAGCCCTCCCCCCCCCAAAAAATAAAAATTATATATATACAGTATATATATATATATATATATATATATATAACAGCCTAAGCAGGGAGGCCCAGATTTTCCTCTCCCCAGCCACTTCGTCCAGCTCCTCCCGGCGGATCCCGAGGCGTTCCCAGGCCAGTTGGGAAACATAGTCTCTCCAACGTGTCCTGGGTCTTCCCCGAGGCCTTTTACCGGTCGGACTTGCCCTGAACACCTCCCCAGGGAGGCGTCCGGGAGGCATCCTGACCAGATGCCCAAGCCACCTGATCTGGCTCCTCTCAATGCGGAGGAGCAGCGGTTCTACTCCGAGTCTCTCCCGGATGACAGTGCTTCTCACCCTATCTCTAAGGGAGAGCCCAGCCACCCTACGGAGAAAACTCATTTCGGCCGCTTGTACCCGCGATCTTGTCCTTTCGGTCATTACCCAAAGCTCATGACCATAGGTGAGGGTAGGAACGTAGATCGACCAGTAAATTGAGAGCTTTGCCTTTTGGCTTAGCTCTCTCTTCACTACAACATGCTCTCATGTTATTTTTGTTCTTATTTAGTACATGACTATAATATTCCCTCTTACACACTCTCAAGATAGTTTCAGCTTATTTTTGTAAGTCTTATACTTTTGTTCTGCTTCTTTAGTCTGTTGGATGATGAATGTCCTGTATGATGTCTTCTTCTTCTTACAGGCGTTTTTTAGTCCTTTTGTCATCCATGGCTGCTGGTTTTTCTTTTGCTTCTTGGGCTTTTCTTGCCAGGGACAGTTCTTATGGTAGAGCTCCATGTAAGTACCAAGGAAGCTGTCATATGCCTCGTCCACATCTGTTGCACTGTAGACACTCTCCCAACTTTGTTCTTCTAGATCTTTCCTGAAGGCCTGGATGCTGTCCTCTGTACGCAATCTTTGAAAAGTCTTTTTTGCCTCCACCTGTTTTTTCTTATAATGTTCATTGTAGATTGTGAACACTGGAAGATGATCACTGATGTCACTAATTAGCAGGCCACTGATGGTGTTGTTATCAAAGTCATTGGTGAACATATTATGGATAAAGGTGACACAGTGCTCTGGTATTCTACTTGGTCTGATGATTTTAGGATATAAACTCAAACTATACATTGTATCTGTGAAGTCGTCTATTTCCTTGTACTTGTGTTGGTTCAAAAGGTCAATATTGAAGTCTCCACATATAAAAATTGTTTTTTGACCTCCTGTATGTCTGCAAACGTTGTCTTGATCCAATCCTCAAACATTCCAATCTTTGACTTTGGAGTTCTGTACACGCAACTTATTAACACATTTTTGCTTTTTTCTTTACAGATTTCGATTGTTATACATTCTAAAATGTTATCAATGACAAATGACATATTTTTTACCATTTTGTAGTTCAGATGTTTGTCCACGTATACGGCCACACCTCCTAAATTTGCATTGTTCCTGTTTGCACTCATCATTTCATTCCAGCTCGAAGTCCATTCCTTTTTTAGCATTAATCCAAGCTTCTGAGATTGCTTTTACTTTGAAAGGTTCTTTGAATTGATTCAAATATTGTTTAATATTAGTAAAGTTTGCGTACAAGCTTCTGCTGTTTATGTGTATGATGGATAACTTGTCGTCGTTGATGAAGCTGTTGTTGTATTGCTCCTCCGTATAATAACGGCAGTCGTTTGTAATGTGAGAGAAAACATTTGAGTCGGGATCAATATCTTTTTCATATCCAATTGTTTGTGATCTGTAAAGTAAAAAGTGTCCAATTGTAGATCTTCTTGTAGCATATTAAAGCTGTTTTCCTCCATGTTGGGAGACCTCAATATCTTTCTAGGTCCTTGATGTCTTTGACAGCAAGAACTCTGGCCTCTGGTCCTCCATTTGCTTTGAAAGATTTTGCAGTTTGCACTCCATGTTCCTTGAATCTTTCCTTGCTTCCTCAGATCACGTGCTTTCTTCGCAATCTCAGCGTTGCGCTTGGTCAGGTGGTCATTCATGTAGACATTTGTTCCTTTCAGCTTCTTTCCCTGTTTCAGCAGAGCAGCCTTCTCTCTGAACTTGAACTTGCTCTCTCATACCTTGCATTTCTCTTTGTATGGCGTTGGAAGTCTCTAGTAGACTTTGAATTACTCTTTGCATGGAGTTGGAATTCTCCACAAGTTACTGCATCTGTTTTCCATAATCCTCCGTGGTTTTCGCCATGGTATACTCACTCTTTTCCATTAAGCTTCTTTCTTGCTTTTTTGAGCGGTGTTTAAGAGATTCAAGATTCAAGAGATTCAAGAGAGTTTTATTGTCATGTGCATAGTAAAACAGCAGTTATACCATGGAATGAAAATCTTATTCTGTTCATTATCCCAAGAAAAGAAAGAAAACACAAGAAAGAATAAGAACATAAGAAACATAAACACATAAACATATATACCAATAAATTAAGCCACAAAAACAGAAGAGACATTAATACAAATAAATAATACAAATAAATAAATAAATAAAGTGCTATGAGTGTGTGCGTGTGTTGCGTGCGGCGTGTGTGAGTGCTTCGCTGAGAAGCCTGATGGCCTGTGGGTAAAAGCTGTTTGCCAGCCTTGTGGTCCTGGACTTCAAACTCCTGTAGCATCTGCCTGACGGTAGGAGTGTGAATAATGAGTGTTGTGGATGTGTGCTGTCCTTGATGAGGTTGTGTGTTCTGCGTAGGACTCTAGTTTTATAAATGTCTTGCAGTGAGGGGAGGGCTGCCCCAACAATGTTCTTTGAGGTCTTGATCACCCGCTGGAGTGCCTTCCTATCACGTGTTGTACAGTTACCGTACCAAACAGTGATGGAGGCGGTAAGGACACTTTCCATAGTGCATCTGTAGAAGCAACTCAGGATTGTGGTGGACATGCCAAATTTCCTCAGTCTTCTCAGGAAGTACAGTCTCCTTTGGGACTTCTTCAGAATTTGTTGGGTGTTGTGAGACCAGGTGAGGTCCTCGCTGATGTGTGTGTCAAGGAACTTGAAGGTTTTCACCCTCTCCACCTCAGTCTCTTCAATAAACAGGGGTCTATGCGGCTCCTTTTCCCTTGTTCTTGGGTCGATGATCATCTCTTTTGTCTTATCTGTATTGAGAAGGAGATTGTTATCACGACACCAAGCTATGAGGTCCGCCACCTCTCTTCTGTATGATGTTTCAACACCACCAGTGATCAGGCCGATGACTGTAGTGTCATCCGCAAATTTAATGATGCTGGTGTTGTTCTGGGAGGCCACGCAATCGTAGGTGAAGAGCGTGTAGAGGAGTGGACTCAGCACACACCCCTGTGGGGTCCCAGTGCTCACAATTCTTGAGCTGGATGTGCGATTGTGGACTCTGACTGACTGGGGTCTGCCTGTGAGAAAGTTAAACACCCAGTTACAGAGGGAGGGAGACAGGCCAAGTGTGAGGAGCTTATCTGTGAGTTTGTGGGGGCTGACTGTATTAAAAGCAGAGCTATAGTCTATAAATAGCATTCTGACATATGTGTCCTGGCCCTGTAGGTGAGAAAGGGCTGTGTGGATGGCAGTGTTGACTGCATCATCCGTGGACCGGTTCTGGCGATATGCAAACTGTAGAGGGTCCACAGTTGCCGCCGGGATGCTCTTTTTGATGTGGGTCATGACTATTCTTTCAAAGCACTTCATAACAATAGGAGTGAGTGCTATAGGGCGATAGTCATTCAAGCAGGTCACGTTGCTCTTCTTGGGTACGGGCACTATGGTGGTGGACTTAAAGCAGGTCGGTACAGATGCTTGTGCAAGCGACAGGTTAAATATGTCAGCAAGCACATCAGCTAGCTCTGATGAGCAAACCCGAAGTGCATGTCCTGAGATGTTGTCTGGGCCTGCTGCTTTTCGTGGGTTTGTTTTGTTCAGAACCCTGCGCACATCAGCTGATGTCACCATGAGAGGTGACTCCTGTGTGCTCCCCAGGTCCAGCCACCCTCTCTGCTCATCAGGAGTTTGGGAGTCAAAGCGGGCATAGAACTCATTCAGCTCATTTTAGTTTAACCTTTAACCTTCTGTAAGGCTCTCGCTGTTGCTTTATCTATATTTCCACTCAGTTGTGTCATCTGATTAACTGTGTCATCCTTGTTGGGTCTCGGCGGCGGTTGTGGTACTAGGTGAGCACCTCCGGTTGTCTCAGGAATCTGTTCTAGATCGACATCTTCCGTATATATGACTGAATCTGGAGTGCTTCGACCAGAACTGCTAGAGCCACCGCTTGTTGCGCTTCCTCTCCCTCGAGCCTTTGACATTGTTAGTGTTGCTTGGTAACGCTGTCAGTTAGCCGTTGGGTGTGGTGCAATGCCTTCGGTGATTAATATTCGTTATAACAGCGAGTTTGTCTCTCATCAGTATCTCACCAAAGTCCCACCAGTCCTCGTGGGCCGGAAAAAACTGTACAGGATAACTCCAAATGTTATCCTGTTCTTAAAATCAGGCTTCGTGTGCAGCTGTCAAACCGCGGCGAGCATGATAGCTTGCTTGTAACGGCTGTCGGCTCCACCTGATTGTCTCTTTTGGTGAGTTTAGTCCACTTGCAGGTCCAAATTGAGGCAGAAGTCTCAGCACTCACTTGCGAAGTTGTAATCACAAGTTGTGATCACGAACTGTATTCACCAAGGTCGCAAAAGTTTAAAACTCCGGTAATAGTGGACGGAGCTTTTCCGTGAGCGTCCTTTCCATACAACAGGAAGTGACGTTTGTCAGAAGAAACAGGAGAAGTTTCCTTCTTTGCTTCGGAGCTGAATAACACTGACAAGTTAACAGACTAGTAGCGAACGGAAAAGAAGACGGCTTTTTTAGTGTCGAATACAGAAGATGAGGACTTTGATGGATTTGTGGATGAGGATTCATCAAAAATAACGTGAGTACATTCTAAAATACTTCAATTAAGTACAACCGAACTCAGTTTTGCTCCCGCTGCCGCATGCATGCTAGCGTATGTTTTTTTTTATTGTAGCGTCGCTGAGAGCACGTCCTGTTCCCAGCCTACTTTGCGGTAATGTTTTGGTGCAAATGCTCTTAAAGTTACATGTTTGACCAGGAAATAGCAAGCTCAAAAGAAGACGGCTTTTTTATGTGGAACAACTGACAGTTTGTGTGGATCTTGTGAATGATTGTGACTGAGCTACGACTCAGTAATTAAAGTCTACACACGACCGCTTCATTGATTGAAAAACGAAACATGAAGCTTCTACGTGCATGAAGCTTCTACTTGAGTCGGTAATTTGGCCGCTATATGTGGTCAGATATTGACCAAGGGAGACAAAATGGGTGGCCGCTGGCCGCGTTGGACAGGTGACTGCTATACACAGGGTCTATAACATGTACATTTGCTGGGGGGGATTTTTCAGTGGCTGCTATAGGCAGGTGGCCATTCTATAAAGGTGGCCGCTAAGACAGGTTTGACTGTATTTGTTTTTGTTTTGTGCTCACATAAAAATTACAGGGCCAATTATGCAAATTAGATGACCATGTTGTCTACCCCAAATAGATACAAATGCATTGCAGTCCTGTGGAAACACCGATCACGATCAACAAATCAAAGGTAAATATCACAAAATCATTCTATGAGCTTGAGAAATGTCCAAGGGGTATCGACAATGCTTTTACTTAGTATTGGACTGATACCAAATTTTGATTATCACCCACCTGTGATGATCTTTTTCTGTGCCATTCAGGATGTGAGATAAAGCAACGCCTCAAGAGCCACGCTTGATGATGGATGAATGCTACTGGTATTATTTTATGTGCAGTCAAAGTGTGTGAAGTGGGGAAACAAAGAGTCTGAGAGGATGATGGAGAGTGTCACAGATACTCCCACTGAACAAGGCAGACAGTAATTAGCCTCCTGCTCGAGACACAATCAAGAAAACGAGATTATGGATCTTGCAAGGATCCTCACATCATTTGAACTCACACTAAAGTCTTCCCGTGTATTCGTCTTTTCATTGCTATGCTGAACAAACTCGTTTTCATTGGTTTCCGCTTAGAACTTCCATTACTTACGCATGCAGCGTTGACGCTATTTGATTTCCCATCTTGAGCACAGTTGACTGAGCACAGATCGCAAACCTCTCCTCCCTCATCATCAGTTCTTCTCTCGCTACGGCTCTCTGCCAAAGTTCTTCCCACAGTCGTCTTCGCGCTTTTTCTTTTTTTCTTTTTGCCTGATTGCAAAACTTCCTCAACTCAGTCACCCCGTGTGACCCTTGTTTGGTATGCCTCCCTTCGCCCTTGGGACACTGACCTAGGGCCTGAAAAAAGAAATTAAATGTATGATTTACTAGGTTCCGATATTCATCAACTAGGTTACATGTTGGAAATGTACTTATATATCTATGTACTTGCTCATGACTTAAGCCTAGGACACAACTGGTCGTACGGGCTCCTACGGCCGGTCTACCTGCAAAGAAACACACAGAGGGCACGTGTGACGTGCTGATTTTCGAGGCGTAGACTGGCGCAGACTGGCTGCAGAGGTTCTTTGTCATGTCAAACAAACTCTACGGGCGCTTACGTTTTTCTCAGGTTACAAGACAAACTTATGTATGTCATATGTCTTAGTGTGTCGTTTGTACGGCCAGTGTGTTTCTTTTGCACATTTTTCATTTGTCAGATTTGGGGAAAATGTCCAATTTTTCATACGTCACACTTGCATACTCCTATGTGTGTCGTGCTCAACACCTGCACCCCGCATACGGAATCAGTGTGGCCACAACTACGCTCTCTGCGAACAAAAAAAAAATGCAGCAATTTGGTGAACGCCCAAAAATGTCACGGCCCAAAAATGGGGCTAGGCTTTAGATAGCTGCATAGCAGGTGGAATCCAGACCAAAATCCAAATGATTGCACTAAGCCATGCGACAGGGGCACATGGAATGATCCAGACACAAGAAAACATGATTTAATTCAGACAGGAATATCCTGGTTTTATTGAGTAGCTCTGATATTGAATAATCTGCTCTGATAAGCGAATTTACGCAAAGAATTCCTTCTCTATAAATGGAATATTTTCAAAGTTAGAGCAGAGAAAACCTGTTTGACTTTCTAAATATGGTTTTTAGCATAGGTAGAGCCCTTAGACACTAAATAACACCCCTATACTCACCCTTACACTCGTATCAACACACTCACGCAGTACATTACAACAGAGAGACACTTTTGAACATCGGCAGGGTTCACCATGAACTTTCATTTAGCCTCTCAGACTTTGCCTTTCTTCTGCGCCGGGAGAACGCAGCAGCCTGCGGGCCCAGGGAGCTGAATACCCGGCGAGCAAAGCATCCGAGGCGTAAACGAAGCAAGCGGGCTGGCCTGCATGCTAGGCTAAAAGCTAGAGCGACTAGGCCACCGCTACCAAGCCTGCTGCTAGCCAACGTCCGCTCTCTTGAAAACAAGATGGACGAACTAAGAGCAAGGATTACAGCTCAACGTGAGATGAGGGAATGCTGTGTCCTCACCTTCACAGAAACCTGGCTGCTGGAGGATATACCGGACTCGGCGATCCAGTTGGAATCATTTGCTGCTTACCGGGGAGATCGGACTTTAGCGTCTGGTAAACACAGAGGTGGCGGCGTCTGTGTTTACGTAAACAAACGGTGGCGCACAGACGTACAGACGATGGAAAAGCACTGCTCGCAGGACATTGAGCTGCTGATGGTGAAATGCAGACCTTTTTATTTGCCTCGTGAGTTTAGCGCCGTGTATTTAACTGCTGTTTACATCCCACCACGAGCTAACACCGCTAACGCACTAGGCCTCCTGCATGACATCATTGATAAACACGAGACCAAACACCCAGACGCTGTATTTATTATATCTGGCGATTTCAACCACTGTAACCTCAGGACTGTCCTCCCCAAATATTACCAGCATGTGAGCTTTCCCACAAGGGAAAATAACATCCTGGACCAAGTCTACAGCAACATGAAAGGTGCTTTGAAGGCTGTTCCAAGACCCCACTTTGGAAAGGCCGACCACATCTCTATATTCCTTTATCCAACATACAGACAACTTCTCAAACAAGCTCCCCCTGTAAGTATAGCAGTTAAAGTGTGGAATGAAGAAACTGATCAAGTACTTCAAGACTGCTTTGGCTGCACAAACTGGGATGTGTTTAAAACTGCAGCGGGGAGGGAAGATTGTACTGTTGATTTGGATGAATACGCTTCCGCTGTTACTGGCTACATTAGCACATGTATAGAGACTGTTACCACCACCAAGTATTACAGAAAATACCCCAATCAAAAAGCATGGATGAACTGTGATGTAAGGGCTAAGCTACGTGCTCGTTCATCTGCATTTGTCATGGGCACCGCTGAGGACTACAAAAAGGCCAGATATGACCTGAGGACAGTACAGACAGAAGCTGGAGGGCTACTATTCCACCTCAGACCCTCGGCGCATGTGGGCGGGGCTCCAGCACATCACAGACTATCGACAGCGGAGTAGCGTAGCCACGTCCAGCCAAACCACACTTCCAGATGAGCTCAATGAGTTCTATGCCCGCTTTGACACCCAAACTCCTGATGAGCAGAGAGGGTGGCTGGACTTGGGGAGCACACAGGACTCACCTCTCATGGTGACATCAGCTGATGTGCGCAGGGTTCTGAAAAAAAACAAACCCAAGAAAAGCAGCAGGCCCAGACAACATCTCAGGACGTGCACTTCGGCTTTGCTCATCAGAGCTAGCTGATGTGCTTGCTGACATATTTAACTTGTCGCTTGCACAAGCATCTGTACCGACCTGCTTTAAGTCCACCACCATAGTGCCCGTACCCAAGAAGAGCAACGTGACCTGCTTGAATGACTATCGCCCTATAGCACTCACTCCTATTGTAATGAAGTGCTTTGAAAGAATAGTCATGACCCACATCAAAAAGAGCACCCCGGCAACTGTGGACCCTCTACAGTTTGCATATCGCCAGAACCGGTCCACGGATGATGCAGTCAACACTGCCATCCACACAGCCCTTTCTCACCTACAGGGCCAGGACACATACGTCAGAATGCTATTTATAGACTATAGCTCTGCTTTTAATACAGTCTGCCCCCACAAACTCACAAATAAGCTCCTCACACTTGGCCTGTCTCCCTCCCTCTGTAACTGGGTGTTTAACTTTCTAACAGGCAGGCCCCAGTCAGTCAGAGTCCACAATCGCACATCCAGCTCAAAAATTGTGAGCACTGGGACCCCACAGGGGTGTGTGCTGAGTCCGCTCCTCTACACGCTCTTCACCTACGATTGCGTGGCCTCCCAGAACAACACCAGCATCATTAAATTTGCGGATGACACTACAGTCATCGGACTGATCACTGGTGGTGTTGAAACATCATACAGAAGAGAGGTGGCGGACCTCATAGCTTGGTGTCGTGATAACAATCTCCTTCTCAATACAGATAAGACTAAAGAGATGATCATCGACCCAAGAACAAGGGAAAAGGAGCCACATAGACCCCTGTTTATTGATGAGACTGAGGTGGAGAGGGTGAAAACCTTCAAGTTCCTTGGCACACACATCAGCGAGGACCTCACCTGGTCTCACAACACCCAACAAATTATGAAGAAGTCCCAAAGGAGACTGTACTGGCAGCCCTCCCCTCACTGCAAGACATTTATAAAACTAGAGTCCTACGAAGAACACACAACCTCATCAAGGACAGCACACATCCACAACACTCATTATTCACACTCCTACCGTCAGGCAGACGCTACAGGAGTTTGAAGTCCAGGACCACAAGGCTGGCAAACAGCTTTTACCCACAGGCCATCAGGCTTCTCAACGAAGCACTCACACACGCCGCACGCAACACACGCACACACTCATAGCACTTTATTTATTTACTTATTTATTTATTTGTATTATTTATTTGTATTAATGTCTCTTCTGTTGTTGCTGCTTAATTTATTGGTATTTATGTTTCTTATGTTCTTATTCTTTCTTGTGTTTTCTTTCTTTTCTTGGGAGAATGGACAGAATAAGAATTTCATTGCATCGTAGAACTGCTGTTTTACTATGCATATGACAATAAAACTCTTGAATCTTGAATCTTGTATTACCTAATGTAGTAGACATAATAAGAGAAAATAAGATAGGTACTCGTGTGTGTTACTAAGAATACGGTCCAGTGTTTGACAGGAAGTGATGTCAGGGGTTGAGAGTTTTTCCGGCAATCGAGTCTGGTGCTTGTGTCTCACTGACCATTGCTGATGCCGAGTGACCAGTGTAGAATACTATCATCATACACTATTATCACAGCGTCTTCTGAATGCCTTCAATGAAGTATTCATCCATCCATCCATCCATCCATCCATCTTCTATGTCGCTTATCCTCATTAGGGTCTCGGGGGTATGCTGGAGCCTATCCCAGCTGATTTCGGGCGAGAGGCGGGGTACACCCTGAACTGGTCACCAGCCAATGGCAGGGCACATATAAACATACAATCATTCATTCACACACGTTCATACCTATGGACAATTTTTTGTGGCCAATTAACCTAACATGCATGTTTTTGGAATGTGGGAGGAAAACAGAGTACCCAGAGAAAACCTACACACGGGGAGACATGCTAACTCCACACAGAGATGGCTAAACGGAGATTCCAACGCAGATCTCCTGACAGTGTGGCCAACATGCTAACCATTTAAGGCCTTAAATGAGCTAATATACAAATACAGTATATATTTGTATTCCAGTCCATTTAGTCATATACATCCTTGAAAATGCTTAATTGTTGCTTAATTGCTTTACCAATAACAAGCTGTGTTCAACTATGAAACAGAATGATTTATTAATGAATATGTTTTGGAAAAACTGTGATAGAGTGAAGTGGAAAAATTCAAACGGCAAAGTGGCGAGGGACGACTATCATCGATTTGCTTTGTAAAATGATTCCACTGATAATATTGGCAAAATATAGAAGCTTTGAAAATCAACTAAAGATCGTTACCTTTCATGTCCTCCACCGTCACGCACGTTAATTAGTGTGGGAAGTAAGCCTGAGGTATGAGCGTTTGATACGCTTGGCCAAATATATCACGGTTTCACTCTATTATAAATACAATTTTTTAACAATATAATACAACATGATGTAAGTGGAACATGCAGTTGTTTCTTCAGTTTATTGATCCCTTTGAACGCCTGCTACAACTAAAGGTACATTTGGTTGGACAAATATGATAACAAATATAGCTCATAATAAGAGCTGATATCTAGCAACTTCCATGCTTTTCTTGATGATAACCAACATCACTTAAGTTCTTACATGGATAGCTATAGCATTGTACTGCCAAACAATGGAACTCTTGTCGGTTATTTTTGTTGGCATTGTTATATTTGTCCAAACACAGGTACTGTAATATCTGTGACTTGTGTGCCTGGACCTTTAAGGGGCGGGGCTTGGGAAGAGACAGTGCAACGTCACGAGCAAGAGACAGCAGAGTGAAGTTTCGGTTTCAACCTCGCTGCATGACCGCTGTTGTGGGGGGAGCATGCCTAGTGATTTCGGCGGTCAACCGACGGTGAAGGAGAAAGCCGGCGAGTGTGAAATAGGCATGCCTGAGACAAAGATCGCGGAGCACGGACGCCATGACTCTGGCGTTTTTCATGCCAAAATGAGAGCGCGGCGGCCATGATGGAGCGGCCCCGGAAGAGAGCCTTAATTACTGCACACTAGTTGGTGCACTGCATAGGCGTTTCGGGGTGTTTGATGTTAAAGACACCACACGCTGTGAATTCAAGCACCGTGAGCGTCAGCCAGGTGAGCAGTTTCGCTGCCTTGCCCATGACACCGAGACCCTGGGTCGGTGCGCATATGCAGGGATGCCAGGCTCAATCCAGAACGAGCTGATTCGTGACCAGTTCGTCCAAGCACTGAGACCAGACGAGCTGCGCCTGCATGTCCAGCTCTCCCACGTCACGACCCTGGATGAGGCCCTCGCGCTCGCCATGGAGAGGGAGATTGCAGCCAAGGGGGCGCTGCAGACGCCGTCCCACCCGGTTTCGACTGCAATGGTGGCAGAAGGGGCGGAGAAAAGGCCGGCGTGGGTGGAGGAACTGGTCTGTGCCGTAATGGCCCGTTCAGCCCAGCGTGAGGAAGAGCGTGACTGACGCACACACCCATGACTTGCTGGGTGTGTGGTCAACCAGGTCACCTGCTGCGCCGCTGCCCCATGTTGAAAGAAGTGTGGGGAAACGGGAGGGCCCGTGTAGCCCAGATGGCATTGGCCCTTTCAGTTGTCAACCAGAAACTTCCGCCTGCAGATGAGGGGGTTGGGTGCATGGACCAGCACACCGACGGTGCAGCTGTTGTGACTGTGGGCTGGACAGAGGTGGGAGACCCACCAGAACAGCTCTCGCCCGCAGTTCTGTGTGGACTACAGACCTCTGAATAAGGTCATGAGGAAGGACTGTTAACCGCTTCCTCAGGTTGATGAGATGCTGGACCTGGTGTCGGGGTCCACGTGGTTCTCATCGCTCGACCTGAGCATTGGATACTGGCAGGTCCCCCTCACCCATGAGTCAAGACCAAAGACCGCGTTCTGCACCACCAGGGGGCACTGGCAATTCAAGGTCATGAGTTTTGGACTTTGCAACGCACCAGGGACTTTTGAGCGGCTGATGGACACTGCGCTTGCAAATATTCCTAGGCAGCAGTGTTTAGTGTACCTGGACGATGTGCTTGTCCATGGGAGGTCCTTTCAGGCCGTATTAGATTCCCTGAGGCCGGTGTTGGGGAGGATTGCGGAAGCTGGACTGAAGCTGCATCCTGAGAAGTGCCATTTTATGCGGCGAGAGGTGGCGTTCCTGGGCCACAAGGTGGATGCAAGTGGAATCAGCATACTGGAGAAGAAAGTCAGCGCCATCAGAGAATGGCCGGCCCCAGGTACTACCTCTGTGGCGTGCCCTTAACTATCAGAACTGATCATGCAGCACTCCAGTGGTTGATGACCTTCCGAGAACCAGAAGGCCAGGTGGCGTGATGGTTGAAGGAACAGCAATCCTTCCACTTCAGTGTGATCCATAGAGCAGGTGCTCAGCATGCTAACGCTGACGGCCTTTCCCGGCGGCCGTGTGCTGTGGACGGCTGCAGCTACTGCGACCGGTGAGATGCCAGAGAAAAGGAGCTGTGCGGTGATGAGACAGCTGGTGGACCGTCATGCTGCATGCTGGAGGCAGTGGATGCTGCAGAGTCGGCGGTCAAGCAGGAAGAGGACGTCGATCTTAAACCAGTGCGACAGTGGGTCCAGACAGTGGGAGAGCGTGATGGGGCTGTCGGTGGACACCAAGGGCCTGTGGAGCAAGTTTGCATTGCTGCGCATCAAAGATGGCATGTTGCAGCGTGCTTGGAAGGAGCCAGCCACTGGGGAGGAGAGGTGGCAGGTGGTGGTGCCTGTAGCTCTCAGGGAGGTGGTGCTGAGAGCATGTCACGGGGGCACCGGGTCAGGCCATTTGGGGAGCACAAAGACCCTCAGACGGCTGCGCTAGGGATTCTACTGGGGTCAGCACCGGCGGGATGTGGTGGACTTCTGCCGGCGCTGTGACCAGTGTGCAGCGTACAAGGGGCCTCAGGACCAGTCGCACGCACCACTCCAGTAGGAAGGGGTCGGGGCGCCCATGGAGAGGGTAGCCGTGGACATTATGGGGCCTTTTCCTGAAACAGACAGAGGGAACAAGTATGTGCTACGTGCAATAGACTACTTCACTAAATGGCCGGAAGCATTTGGTGATCCTCGACGTGAGGAATATGTCCACCGACAACGATGACAGCAGCGCGGCAGTGCGAGCGTATGTGCCTGCCTTCATGGAGTTCTGCCACCTAGATCTACTGCGGGTGCGTACACAAGGAACCCTGTTGTAAATGGAGTAAATCTTCTAAATGTGCATCAAGCAGCAACTTGTGTTTGTTTATACTACAAGCGATGAAACGATGACATTTGCAACTTGTAAGCTTATGATATTCACGTCAACATGTCGGAAATGTACTGTACTTAGTGTTATGTGTTTCCACATTAGTTTAATGTGAAATACACACTAAATCCACATGATACGGGATGCACGTCTTTGCACACCGGCGCCGCTTGATGCTAACATCAGTGCTAGCAATGCCGCGACGGTTAAGTGGCCAACTTTTCATGCCCGTGGGTTTGGCACATAAAAGCCCAGTTCCAACTGCAAGGAATAACACAGGACATGACAAAGTAGTTCCACATAGTGGCCGTGTTGGACCTCTACTTTCTCTCATACCGTAGGATGGTATGACGGACTATTGTAGCGATTCTGAAACCGTGACTTTTTCATAGCGTGGTGGTATGCCTTGAAACCAGGAACTCGCCCGTGCCTCGTGAAAAGCGCCTTGAATGCCTTCTGTTTTGCGTCTGACATGTACCAGCGGCAAAGTCAGAGACTCGGCTATAGATATGGGGCCAAATTATGCCACGTGACTCATGCGGTGTCCAATCATCACAAATGTTATCACTGACATTAGGGTTGGGCGATATATCGATATTTTTAATATATCGATGTTTACTTTAAGCACTATATCAAAAACAAGCATGTCGTTCATATCGATATAGACTACACTGTATTGCCCTCAACTCTCTGCACTGTGTGAGCTCCTGGCCCACCCCCCTCCGTGCATGCAAGAGAAGGGAAGAGGGGTGGAGCAGAAGCCCGGCTGCTCAGGCAAAGCGAAAGCATCGGTGGTGGAAGACTTAGGCAGAATGTGACCCTAACACGCCGTCGTAGCTCCGTCATTTGGAGGCACTTTGAATTCAGAGCATAAAAAAATATTTTTCGCCACCTTAAAACTCCGATACAGGGAATGTGTGAAGCTGCACAACTCCTGACACAAAATAAAGCGCTGTGCAAAAGATAACCAACAGTGGGAAAAAACAGATGAGCTGAGAATTGGAGCATCACTAAAGGTTTGTTATAAAAAAGATTAGATTAGATTTTTTCTATATTTATTTCAAAAAGAGAATGGCCTACTTTATTTCAGAGGCTAGTTCTAGATTAAAAAAAAATGTTTATGTATCTTGCACAAGCTTTAAAACTTGAAAAAACATCCACATGTTAAGTATTTATTTCACTAAAACAACATGACACGCATATTTAGGTTTTTAGTCAGCAGTTTTGGAGAATGTGTCATATAGATTACATATGCATGTACTGTCTGTACTATTATGGAATATAACAATATATAAATACATGCAATATATTTGAACCACGCAACAAAAGATATGATATGATATATACAGTATCTCATCATGCTAGTATCGACCCAATACTAATACTACCCTGGTGTCAGTAATATCGATATTTGGACCTGCTCTACTTCATCGATCTAGATGTCCCAAACAGTGGCTGTCTGAATGTCTACCTTAGAGTCATCTAGAAAACAAATCGTACAATGCAGTCTGCTGCCACGTGGAGCCAAATGTCAACACCGCAGCCCACGTTCGGATGGAGCAGCTTGGCATTTGGAGAACCGGGCAAACAAATAAATCCATGACAATCCGCATGCAGCTGATAGAAGCTGTTCTTCATTTGGTTGCTGACCTTCTGGCCTGAGCTGTTAATCTGAACTCCCGATCTGGAAAATATTAAAAAACGTTCATCTTCTCCATTGTAGCATGACTGGAAATGAAGCTCAAGGAAGCCATTGGTGTGCAATGATAAGAAAAGGGGGGAAACAAACAATTTTGCCACAAAGTCGCTCATAAAAATAACAAAAACAACTCTGACGGGACGGACTTACAACCAAGACATCGTTGTACATTGTACGTTGCAAAACATTTGCGCTTCCTCTGGGAACACAGCCGCAATAGCACGCATGTGATTTAATTTATGCAATCACTCAGGAAATGACATGTTGTCATGTCAAAAAGATAAACAAGATCAGACTTTTTAGTTTGTTTAATAAAATAACAATGTACAGAGGATCCTGCGTCTAAGCACAAGATCCATTTCTACGATGGCGATGTAAGTCGAGTTTTACTGTCACAACTTATACTTAAATGATGAACACCTCAGTCACGCACACTGGACACAGAACACAAGGACATATACAATACAGTAATAAAATGAATAAATACAAGGATTAAATGAAACAGCAATCAATTCCTTACTTGGTTGTCTTGCACACCGGAAGGGGCGTTGCAAAGGAGGGAGAGACAGACTTATTGGGAGAGGGGTGTCTCAATAATGAGACCACTACACTGTTTAGTTATCACTGTCCATTTCATAGGAGCAGATTCTTTCACATTTTCAAAGACACCATCTTTCTTTCATGATGGTGGCAGCGTTTGAGCGGCTCGGACCGGGCATGCAGCCAATGTCGATCGCCATTTCTCCACATTCTGAGCATTTTATGATGTTTAATTTTTTACTTTCACTCGTGTGCAATCACAGTAATGCATTGTCACAATTCTAAGTACAGTGAAACCTGGGTTAGCGTGTTTGTCGGTTAACAACGAAAATTTGTCCTGTTTGTGTACATTTTTTGGTTAGAGCACAATATGCTGCCGCGCATCTTGTCGCGTTCTTAATACACTGCGTGAGTCCTGCTGTGTTCTTTTTGAATGTTTTAAAATCACAAAACAACCTTGGAAACAGTTAGGCACCAAAAAACAGTGTGATTGTGATTGTTTTTGGTGATTAGCTGTTTCCCAAGTATATCAGTGCGTGTGTGAATTTATGAACGAGAGGAATTAACTTAAATTTCTTAGTAGAAAGACACTTTATGAAAGTAAGTACATTGACTTGTACTCATTTACAGCGCAGCCTTGACACATCCAATAAAAAGCGACGCTGACGTACCGCAGCAGTGGACAAACCCACTCAATGCGGTGTCTATTTATGTCTATGGTCTTCCCCTTTTCAAGGCTTGTGTAGACTTACGACGAAGTGGAATTGCATCTGCGAATCGTTACGGAGTATAAGAAATATAAATATCAGAAGAATGTCTGAATGTCAGAAGAATGTCAACTGGGATGAGTCATGGCAGTATGGCAGTAAATATTCATATACTGGCTTGTCGTCAAAGCGCACTACTGGTCACGTGACGGTGGCATGGTGGCGCTGGGTCTGTGACGTCATCGTTTTCGTAAAACAGCTGCATCAGCAACAAGAAGCCACTCTAGAAGCCGTTTTCAAAAAATACCATTTCAGGGCACCCAGAACGCCGTTTGCGTGTGGATGAGCAGCTGAAATGATGAAATACTTTGCCGTTTTGACCTGAAAACGTTTCCATGTGGATAGTTCCTGATTCGACTATCAATCTCACGGTCGAATCCAAATGTCATGGGATCAAGACTGTACCATTTTGACTGCATGGAGGGTGGCCACAGCTGCTGCTGAGCGCACATTTTTACAAAGAATATCTTTGTTTTTTTATTAAAAATAGCCTATTTTGTTTTTAAGCCTAATTTGTGGTTTTGTGAATTAAAAATGACGTTTGTGTTTAACAAAAGACTTATACTTACAACACATCAGTAAAAAAAAAATCACCCTTCTTCAAGTGGTACAACCCAGAGGCGCTGAGGTTAGCGCTAGCTAAGGAAGCCCGTCAACATCGGGGACTTATTGGCCTCAGGTTAAAGATGACCCCAGAAAGTGAAATGCAACTACTTGTGTCAGCACCTTCTTCCACATGACACGACGGCACCCAACTGCGTATCATTGAAAAAGGTAAGGTTGTTACGCCAACTTCAGTTCATATCCCAACAGTGAATTTTAATGAAAGAAATGAGGCTGCTACCTGAGAGTTTTGGCAAGTTGTTGTTTTTCAAGCCATGTTGTTCCTATTCTGCATGCACTTTTTTGATGTGTACCGACAACGACTGTGTTTCGGTTTTGTTCGTCTTGCTTTCTGGATCACTTGAATAAATGAAGGTGCTGTTGTTGCACACCCGCCATGCTTATTTGTTTATCTCAGTGTTTTAGCCTGTTTCTTTGAAGTGGAAAAAGTGGCAAATGATATATGTTTATTTGTGGGGACGCCTTTAGCTCTGTCCTGAAAAACAACAATGGCCAATAGACTATGGACCAAATCTTACGAATCAGGTTCGACTATGAAAATTCTCAGTCAAAGGCAGCCCTACCTGTTAAAAGCCTATTAGCTTGCTACTACTTGGAAACAGGAAGCAGAAGTCAGCTGTCGCCTGTCTATGATGTCATCAGCGGTTGACTTCGTAGTTCTTTGCTCACTAAGCGAGCCACAAGTCTCTGCGTTTCATTTTGATCATAGTTGCGAAATAACCCAGAAAGGAGGCAAAGAAACTTGCAAGTGCCCACATTTTGGTAAAGAAGATGAGAAACTTCAGTCTTCAGTGACAGTAAAAGTGATGTCATACGTTCGTTTGTCTCTTACATACTTCATTTATATGTTTTTTGAAATGATTTTGGCATGTAAAACAAAAAAATTGCGTAGACATTTTTGGCTGTTGATGAGATTGGTTGGATTTACATTTTTTTTTTTTTATATGGGAACAATTGGTTCGATTAGAGTCGGACCTTCCGGAACGGATTAATGACGCTAACCCAGATTCCACTGCATTAAGTACGCAGTGTACACTACATACTGAAGTGTACTGACCTCAGTGTTCCATTTGAGACCCAATGAAATGAGTATAATTTAGAGGTTAATGGATAATTTAGCCGCACAATGTTGACGTGTGTCCATGAAAACAATACGCTTGATGATGATTCATGAAACTAAACATATGATGGTGTGGCAGAAGTACGTGTTTGACTGCCTTTCTCAGCATATTCAAATATTTTCCTTTCGTGTTTCTGTTGTTGTTTTAGCCGTGGTTGGGGAAGCATGCCATCATATTAGAAAAGTGTGTCCTTCAATGGTCATTGGTCAGCCCCAGTATCAGTTCTTTAGAAAATGACAACTTATCAGGCCACAGCCATGTCATGGATCTTTGACTGACACAAAGAGATCCCTAATGATGCTACAGCGGATCCTTACAATTTGTAAATTAGATTTTTGGAAGGGACGTGAGTCAGGGAGAAGACTGGATGGAGATATTAAATGTTCATTCATGCTTAGAAGGCACCAGAGTGAACGCTCAGTGATGGAGAGTAAAACGCAGGGAGGGAGGGAGGGAGGGAGGAAGAGGAGAGGGAGCTCTGAGTTGAGAGGCTAGAGCGCAAAGAGCGAAGGCGAGAGGCGGCGCGAGGAGACAAGAAGCATTCAGCCTCTTCAGTCGGCTGCAGCCTCACTCAGGAACACCAGCGTGGAGGTCTCTGGACTACCAAAGTGCAAGAAAACGAGGACCTGTTCGAGGAGTATCTCGTACTTCTGGGGGCATCCATTGTCGCTGGAATGTTTTGGGAAAGGACAACGACCTTTTAGAGCTCATGTTCATCATACATCAAAGTTTCAAGGACAGTCATGTCAATATGTAGATGACTGTTATTCCTCCTCATTGATATCTTCATTTCTGAACTTTGGTGCACCTAAACCTCGGGATTATTGCTTCAGCTTCTTACAATATAAAGCTTCACCACCTCCAGGATGAGAAGAAGTCCTGTTCCAGCTTCAAATGGATTCTACAAGCGAGGATGATGACTGGAGGTAATTGTTTGCTAAGTGTAGTGGCTGTGTGTCTAACATCTTCTCGGAGGCTGCATCTGAGCTTATTTGGGGCCAAATAGAAAAATGGGACAGTGGTGTTCATCAAGTGATGACTGGGCTGTTATTTGTGCTGTGGAGAGAGAGCCAAACATGGCCACGCTTCCCGGTTTCCTCCTGCCTTCTGACCCATTTTCCAGACTCTGAGGCGTCTGCGAGGGCACTCCAGCCGACACCATGGACCTGCGCGGCGGCAACGTGTCCGAGTTGATTTCTCAGTCTGTCACGGCCGGCAGCCTTGAGCTGCTGGAGCCCGACCCGCAGCCCCCACGTGGATACCAGGAAGGCCCAAACAACGTGAGTCACGCTGGATGTTCCAGTACGGGCACTGACGCTCACGCGGGGAACTGGTCAGGCGCCGGAGTGGTTTACAGCGAAGGCGGCGGCAGGTTTTACGGGTGCGCGCCCCAGGATGCAGAGGGGGGCAAGAACTGGGCAGCACTTTTGATCATAGTGGTGATTGCCGTCACCGTGATGGGCAACATCCTGGTCATCCTGGCTGTCTCCCTGGAGAAGAAGCTCCAGAATGCCACCAACTACTTCCTGATGTCCCTGGCGGTTGCAGACATGCTCCTCGGCATGTTGGTCATGCCGGTATCCATGGTGACCATCCTCTATGGTGAGTGACCCTGACAGTGGGCGCCGTTAAGATGACATTTGGTGCGTTGTGAGTCAACACTGTTGTTTGCCGAGAGGAGAACTATTAAGACTTCATTGGCGCTCTGCTGATGAATGTCTGCAGCGTTCACACAACTCTTGTTTGCTTTGTCTGCAATCACAAGGTGACGTGTTGTCTGGGAATGGACTCAGATGGCATGTTGAAAATGTTGTTAAAAAAAGACAGGTGATGATGCAGGTGGTCTTGTTTTTGCTGCAGGGTTTCCCAGCAGTGTTGTCGTTGTTATCTATCAGCCTCAGCTGCATAAACAAAGACAAATGTTCCTTTTTACAAGCTAGATTCAAATGGTTATAGCAGCCATTATTTATACTTCGTTGCTTTAAGTGGATTTGACCATACGTTTACACATAACACTTTAAAATGACAATGGCACAAAATCAAAAAGGCTATTAAGCCGCTACGCATATGTCACTGTTTCAGTTACAGTCAAACCTCCATTTTTGAACGCCACAGTTTTTGTATGATTCAGTTTTCATCCAAGACCTTTGCCTCGGTTTTCATGCAGTGTCTCCGTTATTGTACAATATTGCACTTAGCAAACAAGTCCAGGAGTGTCCAAACTTTTTCCAGTGAGGAAAAATGAAAGAATGCAAGGGTCGCTTTGATATTTTGTAAAGCCAGAAGGCTTTGTGGTAAAGTAAAAAAAAGCCTATTATTAGTATGAACTTCCGTCTATGCTCTTTTTTCCATTTTTGCAGTTTTTTTGTCCAAATATGTCAGTTTTCTTCTAATTTTCGTAAATGTTCTTCTCATAATGTTAGGACTTTATAATGACTTTAATATTATGACTTCATATATTTTCTTTTGTTTGTTTCTCACAATATTACAACTTTGAAAGAATAGCATATTTTTTCCTCTTATTTGAAATACCTGAAATCTGTGCTATTAAATTGACATTATCCATCCATCCATTCATAGTCCTCCACTCATGCGGGTGCGTGTCACGGGGGCAGCGGTCTCAGTAAGGAAGCCCAGACTTCCTGGTCCCCGGCCACCTCCTCCAGCTCCACCGAGAAGACACCAAGGTGTTCCCAGGCAGGCTGTGAGACATAATCCCTCCAGCGTGTCCGAGGTCTGCCCCGCAGCCTTCTCTCGGCTGGGCATGCCTGGAACACCTCACCAGGGAGGCATCCGGACTAGATGCCCGAGCCACCTCAACTGGCTCCTCTTCCATGTGAAGGAACAGCGGCTCTACTCTGATTTTCTGGTAGACAGCAGAATTCATGCTTCGATTTATCACAGAGTCTTCCAGGTCCTGAACACCATCACACCACCACCATATTTTACTGTTGCTATGGTGTTCTTTTTCTGAAATGCCAGATGTAATGGGACACACACCTTCCAAAAAGTTCAACTTTTGTCTCGTCAGACCACAGAGTATTTTACCAAAGGTCTCTGGGATCATCAAGATGTTTTCTGGCAAAATTGAGATGAGTCTTAATGTTGTTTTTGTTCAGCAGTGTTTTTGGTCTTGGAACTCTGCCATCCAGGCCGTTTTTGCCCAGCGTCTTTCTTATGGTGGAGTCATGAACACACTGACCTTAACTGAGGCAAGTGAGGCCTGCACTTCTTTGCATGTTGTTGTGGGGTCTTTTGTGACCTCTCGGATGAGTCGTCGATGCACTCTTGGGGTCATTTTGGTTGGCCGGCCACTCCTGGAAGGTTCACCACTGTTCCATGTTTTGGCCATTTGTGGATAATGGCTCTCACTGTGGTTTGCTGGAGGCCCAAGTCACTTTTTCACACATGGCCATGTCGCTTTGGATTTTTTTTCTCCCTTAATAATAAAAAGTTTCATTTAAAAACTGCATTTTGTGTTGAGTTGTGTGGTCATTGACTAATATTTACGTTTGTTTGATGATGTGAAACAAGTGCGACAAACATGCAAAAATATTAGAAATCAGGAAGGGAACAAACCCTTTTTCACACCACTGTATGTATTTCAGGAAAATTTGCATGTCAGCTTTGTGAGATGAGCCTATTATTAGTATGAACTTCACCCTTTTCTCTTTTTTTAACATTTTTGCTTTTTTTTTATTTTTCAAATATTTGTACTCTCTTCTTAAATAATCTTCATGTGTTTTTTTCTCACAATATTATGACTTTATTTCCACAATAATAATAAACTTTTTTCTTAGCCTAATTTCCCCCCCAAAAAACGTTATTAGTTCTGTTGGTTTCTCATAATATTCTGACTTTTTAAAAAATAGCATTTTTTCTATAACATTTAAACTTTTTTTATGACTTTTTTCTTTTCTTTTCTATGACTTTTAGATATATCTCAGGAAAATAGCTAAACGTTCTTATTAAATAATCTTTGTGAATGTTCTTCTTGCAATATTCTAATTTTACTCCCATAATATTTTCACTTATTACTTATCATTAACAATATTATAACTTTTTTGTCTTTAAAAAAATAATTTACCTACTGTACATTTTTTTCTTTAATATTTCAACTCTGTGCTAATAAAATGCCATTTTTCCCCATAATATTACAAGTTTATTGTCATAAAATTGCAACTTTGTTCTTGTTAAAATACAACTTTTTTCTTTTGATTTCTTGACTTTACTTTTATAAAATTACAGCTGATTTTTCCATTTCTGCTGCTGTACTTGTTAGGTTGTTAAATCATATTTTTAGGATGTGCTGCTGTCATGTTCTGTGTTCTGTTCTGCTGCCCTCTGCCGTTCATGTGTTGCAGCACATCCCTGAAACCTGACCTGAACTTAATTGAACACACCTGTGGCTCATTACTGCTGGCTTTCTTAAGCAGCTGCCTGACACTGTACCAGTGCCAGATTGTACTCCCTGATGACCTGCTTCTTGCTACCGCCTTGTTCGGCTCCCTGCTCCTTACCCTGCTCTCTGGCCTCCTGTTTACCTGTACCTACCTGCCTCGTATTTCTGATCTGTTCCTGTAAGGTTTGCCTTCAGTGTTTTTTGTTATCTCCTAGTATTTTTCCATAACAGCCTTTTGCTGTTAATGTTTTTTGTTGTTGATTCCCTTGTTGGATTTTGGGTTAATGCCACAGCCGCAAGCACACCTGCTTCTCATCAACCTCGTGTGCCTAATATTCCTCATCCTCCTCGCTTCTCCGGTGACTCTGACTCTTGCAATCAATTTTTACATCAATGCTCGCTAGTTTTTGACCAGCAACCGACCTCTTACTCCTCAGACCAGTCAAAGGTAGCATTTATAATGAGCTTGCTTTCTGGTACAGCCGCCACATGGGCCTTGGCCATAAGCACCTCGATGCCCGCTATTAGCACATCGTTACCCTTATCCCTAGAGGAGATAAGAAAGGTTTTTCATCACCCCATCCGGGGTTTAGAAGCCGCCAACCGGTTGTTGGATTTAAAACAAAGAGGACGCTCAGTATCTGATTTTTCCATTGACTTTTGTGTGCTTGCTGCAAAGAGTTGGTATCCTGATACCGTGCTTCGTGGCCTATCCCGGAGGGCGCTCAGCGCTCGCATCAAGGATGAGTTAATCGCCAAGGACAATACTACATCCCTTGACGGTCTTATAGATTTAGCTATTTGTTTAGATAACCGAGTTAAGGAAAGAGTCAGAGATTATGCGGAGGAGGGACATCAGGGCCGAACGCCGATATCACACCCACCTACGGAGAGAAGGATTTTCTGTTCTGTCAACCCAGACAACAACGCAACAACTACAGAGGTTCCAATGCAGCTTGGAGGACGACACCTAGCTGCCGAGGAGAGAACCTGTCGTCGACGGCTGGACCTGTGCTTGTATTGTGGTAACCCAGGACATCGGCTTCTCCAATGCCCAATTCGCCCAGCTCACAGCCGAGGATCAACTCAGGGATCAGCGCCGGAACAACCATCGATATCCATTATCAATCTCCCTGTCGCCAGCAGCCATTCGTCAGCCGGGGACTGAGTATTCCCATGTAACTATTGACACACGTAAAGAGGAGTCTGTGAGGTGACTTCAGATCAAGGGAAACATTACTGGAGGGGGCAGAAGTGTGACTGTAACCGCACTCGTGGATTCAGGCGCAGACGACTGTTTTTTGGACACTTTATTTGTAAAAAGACATAACATTAAGATGATTGAAGAAGATGAGAAGGGGCAGTTACGTGCCGATCCCGCTAAGATCCAAGCGGTGGTCGAGTGGCCCACTCTAAAATCAAGGAAGCACTTACAGAGGTTCCTAGGGTTCGCCAACTTCTACAGGCGATTTATTCGCAATTACAGCAGCCAAGCAGGACCTCTGACTAGGCTCACATCCCTTAAAGCTCCGTTTGTATGGACCCCAGAGGCAGAGACGGCTTTTAGTAATCCAAAGGCATTATTTACTGCTGCACCGGTTCTCATTCATCCTGATCCTAAATTGCAATTTTTTGTAGAGGCCGACACATCTGATACGGGAGTGGGAGTTGTCCTGTCCCAGCGATCCTCGGTCGACCAGAGGCTGCACCCCTGCACCTTCTTCTCACGTCGCCTCACACAGGCTGAGAGGAACTACAATGTTGGGAACAGGGAGCTGCTGGCCATTGTTCTTGCGCTGTGGGAGTGGCGTCATTGGCTGGAGGGTGCAGTACTTCCATTTGTAGTCGTCACTGACCATAAGAACCTACCTTTGCTCCGCCCAAAGACTTAATGCTCGACAAGCCCGCTGGTCACTTTTCCTCACTCGCTTCAACTTCTCAATCACTTGCAGACCCAGTTCATGCAACATCAAGCCCGATGCCCTGTTCAGAGTCTTCAGCTCCACAGAGAAGGAGATGTTACCAGAGACTATCATACCTGTGGCTCGGGTGTTGGGTGCGCTCCAGTGGGAAGTGGAGAAGAAGGTGTCGGAGGCAACAGACGGGAGGAGACCACCAGAGGGTTGTCCTCCAGATAGACTATTCGTTCCAGACAATCTAAGGTCAGAGGTGCTACAATGGGGTCACACGTCTAAGGTGACCTTCCACCCGGGAATTAGACGGACATTAATGGTACTGGCACAAAGGTTCTGGTGGCCTTCCATGGCGGCGGATGTCAAAGAGTTTGTCGCGGCCTGCTTTGTCTGTGCTAGGAATAAATCTTCTAATGGACCCCCGGCCGGCTCGCTTCAACCACTACTCATTCCCGCCCGACCCTGGTCACACATATCAATGGACTTCATCACTGGACTACCTGCTTCCAGGGGGAACACGACCATCTTAAATATTGTAGACCGGTTTTCCAAAATGGCACACTTCATTGCACTACCTGGACTACCTACATCCCTGGACACAGCACGTCTACTGGTTAGACACGTTTTCTGCATTCATGGTATACCTCACAACATCGTGTCGGACAGAGGGCCCCAGTTCACCTCCAGAGTATGGAAGGCTTTCTGCAGGATGCTTGGAGCTTCGGTCAGTCTCTCTTCCGGTCATCATCCCCAGACCAACAGCCAGACAGAGCGGGCCAACCAGGACCTGGAGGCAGCCCTACGTTTGTCTGTCACCGGCACCCATCCACCTGGCCCCCCACCTCCCCTGGGTGGAGTACGCACACAACACGCTCGTCAGCTCAGCCACAGGTATGTCCCCTTTTAAGGTCTCTAATGGATATCAGGCACCACTGTTCCCTTCGCAGGAGACGGAGGTTGCTGTGCCATTTGTGCAAGTGCATCTACGCCGAGCCAGGAGGATATGGAGAGAGACAGTCGCCACTCTTAACCGCACGGAATCGACAGCTGGCTAACCGTCACAGAGTCCCAGCTCCTGCTTACAAGGTTGACGACGAGGTTTGGTTGTCGTCCAAGGACTTACCGTTAGCGGGGACTAATAGGAAGTTGGCACCCAGAGTTGTGGGCCCGTACACTGTGGACTCCATCATCAGCTCCTCCTCCGTGAGACTCAAACTGTCATCCACTCTCAAAGTACATCCAGTGTTTCATGTTTCCTGTCTCAAGTCTGTATCAGCCAGTCACCTGTGCCCGCCAGTCGAGGCTCCGTCCCCGCCGCGCTTGATCGATGGTCACCCAGCATACACGGTGAAGGCCATCTTGGACTCCTGAAGGAGGGGCAGGGGGTTCCAGTATCTTGTTGACTGGGAAGGTTATGGTCCTGAGGAGCGTTCCTGGACCTCCCGCTCCCTTATCCTGGATCCGTCCCTTATTAGCGACTTCCACCGTCTCCATCCTGACAAGCCAGGTAAGCCACCAGGCGGCGCCTTATAAGGGGGGGGGCATACTGTCATGTTCTGTGTTCTGCTCTGCTGCCCTCTGCCGTTCATGTGTTGCAGCACATCCCTGAAACCTGACCTGGACTTAATTGTTGTTTTTTTTTTATTTTTTTAATTTTTTTTTTACCCCTGTCCTGTCCAGCCTTTAAAGCAGATAGAATTGTAGATCTAAATGCCGTCAAGTGCTCAACAGATTTACTCTGCCAGGGAGAAGTGTGATATACACTTCCCCTGTTATACAGGATTTATTTGACTTTGATGCTTGTTATTAAGCAAATTTGGAGCGACCGGACTGGAGCAGGAGGGGACAGAGAAGAAGAGAAAAGAAAGGGGGGGGGGGGGGGTTGTGCGGGGATGAGAGGGGGACAAAAAAAAAGACAAGAGACAAGGACAACAGCAGCAACAACAACAATTGTGACAACAAGAACAGAACAACAGAAACATACAGAACTATAAATGTCTGTGACAACTATAAAGACAAACAAGGACATAAGGACAAAGGACAAAACAACATCAACAACCACAATGACAAAGCTGTCAATGACAATCACACATAATAGCAGTCATGAAATGATGAACTATGATAGTGATCACAATGATAATACTGCATTGAAACAGTCACACATAATAGTAGTAATGAAATGATGAACTATGATAGTGAACAGAATGATAATTACTGTAATGCACATCATTGTAAAAAAAATTATAGTCATACTGCTGATATCACCGTCGCTGTAATAAAACCAACAACATAATAACACCCTGGTTAACTCAGTGAGTAATGTGGGGAAGTACGTATGTACTGTGAGTGTGCATATGTACAGGTATCTCTGTATGTGGGGAAGACTTCATATATATAAAGGTGCAAGAATCTGTGGGCGTGTAATTGTCACTGAGAATGCATGAAAGGAAAGGGGCCGCCCTCCACCTCCCAGAGAGCCCCGCCCCACAGGGGCAGGCAGCACAAAGATCAGTGCCCCAAGAGTCAGCCCAGAGAGCCTTCCCGCCCGGGAAGACCAGCAAGGGGCCGAAGAGAGGTAATCCCAGCCAAGGACAGCCAACCTCTGAGACCAGCGAGAGATCACACCCCACAAAGGCAGACGAGTGGCACACTTCATTGCACTACAGTACCTGGACTACCTACATCCCTGGACTTAATTGAACACACCTGTGGCTCATTAGTGCTGGCTTTCTTAAGCAGCTGCCTGACACTGTACCAGTGCCAGATTGTACTCCCTGATGACCTGCTTCTTGCTACCGCCTTGTTCGGCTCCCTGCTCCTTACCCTGCTCTCTGGCCTCCTGTTTACCTGTACCTACAGTACCTGCCTCGTATTTCTGATCTGTTCCTGTAAGGTTTGCCTTCAGTGTTTTTTGTTATCTCCTAGTATTTTTCCTAACAGCATTTTGCTGTTAGTGTTTCTTGTTGTTGATTCCCTTGTTGGATTTTCCTTAGTTGTTCTTCGCATTTTTGTGGACTCTTTTGTATATTAAATTTTTCCTTTTTTGTACTCGCTCAACTTTCATTTGTCTGCTTTGGGATCCTACACCTCGCCGTGTCCCACGGCAACTCATGACAGCTGCGGCCCAATTAAAAACATCCACAGGCCACAAATGGCCCCCAGGCTGCACTTTCAACACCCCTGCGTTAGCCATAAATAAGACATAACACATTAGCATTGGGAGAGTTCCTGGCTGTTTTCTTGTGGACGGCGTACTTCTTGTGGTGGCTGTTGTCTCTTCAATGTAACATTACTGACACCTAGTGACCAGTCTATAATACTATACAGGTATAGTACATCTTCCCAATGCTTTCTATTTGTATTTTCATTCAATTAGCTATTTTTATGCTTACACATGCTTAATGTAGGCCAAGCACACATATAAAAGGATTAAATATGTATATTTTTTGACTAATAATAGGCCATAATCAACCACAAAACAGGGATAATTTATGAATGAACTGTGGTGGCGAGAGATGACTATAGTCCAAATGAAAACGTGAACATAAAGGTCTGTGTTGTTTTATGTTAAGATACATGGGGGATCAAAAATGTCATTTTCTAAGGGACACAATGTGTCACTTTTGTGTAGCGGTTGAATCTGTTTTAAGATACGGGACAATTCAAAAGTGTTAAAAATGAATGTTGACTATTCAACCTGGCAAAAACAACTGAACAGCACAAAACGTCCTTGGAATCTGTCCTTTGAGGTTGTTTTTTTAGAAAATGTCTTTCCCATTTAAAGCCACAGACCAAAGTGTCAGGACAATGCTACTTTCAAACAAACACAGCAGCCTAAGAGAAAAAGATGTGTTTTAAGCTTTTTTTTTTTGTGGGTCACAGTTTGAACAAAAGCTGAGTAAATTAATTAGCGAGACAAGAGCACTTCCGAAAGAACGACCCTTCAGAGCTTATTAGTCTCCCAGCCAGGTCTTTAAGGAGGAGACAAACAAGTCATTAGCCACACTAAAGCTAAACTAAGCTAAACAAACACACACGGCAAAGAGCTTCTGGTGTGTTGGACTTGTTTAGTGAGCAAACCGCTTTGTTTGACATCAGGGAGCAGAAGGTTTGAAAGCGTCCGTGTTATTAGTGACTTTGTAAAAAAGGTAATGCTAAAAATGAGTCACATTCAATGTGATTTAAAGCATCATAAAGATTTGATAGGCTTTGAATCGAATTGGATGTTGCATATGAAGGACATTTCACAGTGAGCCGGCGAGGGACTCAGTCATGGTGACAGATTCCCCTACTTCCGTCCATGCAGGTCTGACACACAACATGGAGTTTTGGGACGCAGACAACCACAGACAACCCATTCAACTCTCCCAATGAACAAAAGGAATGTTTAGCGTTACTCTCAGTCAATTTGTTGTCAAACTACGAAGAAGAGGAGTAACAAAAAGGTTACAGTTAGGAAAGGAATGATTTGGGGAAGGTTATATACAGTATAGTATGTTGAAACACGAGCTTGACGTGAGGGACACCAGCCCAGAATTACAAGGCGGGAGCCCAATGACTCAGACGAGGCGTGGGGGAAATATGGTGTGATCACATGAGACGAAATCTCAGCTCTTTGGCATCAAATGGACAGAAAAATGGTGGACTCTTTGACAAGTAGTAGGTTCTTAAAAACAGCAGAATGCTCTTGCCATATAGGGGATCTTTGGCTAGAGGTAGCTCCTGTCATAGCAAGGATCTTTGGCTCGCGTGTTTCACAGAACGTTCTAAAAAACGATATTTTGACTGGTGTTTTTGGTAGGGATGTCCAATCTGATCTGAATTATTTTTTTTCATATATGTTGTCTTGCCAAATCGATCCGGTACCGATCCTATTTTTTTATTTACTGTATAATAAGCTTATGTTCCAAACATGAATTTGTGGAATTGAAAATGGTCATGAAAGTATAGCTCTTCATAGCATTAAAAATAATGCAAGCTAAGTGGTTTTTGTTCCACAGCATGACCAACAATATTGTTTGGCTTTTGGAACAAACCTCTGTGAGTCGGCTCCCAAATCCAATAAAAGTCCATCCAATAAAAAAATGTGCGTGAAAATCATTTGGCATGGCTATAGATCAATTTGTGGTGTGATTTGAAAGATGACATTTTTTTAATAAACACTCTTCAGCGCAAGAGTAATTTATTGACGGTCCCTAGTATAAACAACCAGCCGTTTGAGCAGCCATCATTTTGCATTGGGGTGGCCAAGGTGGGACCGTTACTCACATAGGGGTAGCCATTTCTGGTTCTTGCGGGTGGAGTCGAGTGGCAGCCAGCTTTGAAGCGCATTGCCGCACCTGCCATGTCGGAGTGTGGCCCAGTTACGAAAGTTATACAGCAACCGCATCAGGCCCATCTTATGGTGGAAGCCAATATGATCCCATCTTCAAAATGCTGGAGATTGCCAGCCGATGAAGATCGAATCGGAACGTCCCTAATTTTTGGTAGTAGGTTGTTTAAAACAGCAGAGTGCTCCTGTCAAATAGGGGATCTTTTACTAGGTTTTTTGGCGCTTCCGGCGTGGGCTCGCTTCTTTCCGGTTGCGGGGGCGTCTCTGGGCCTGCCGGTGTGTGGCCCCCGGTGCTCGTCTGCCTTTGTGGGGTGCGATCTCTCACTGGTCTCGGGTGCCCTGTCTTTGGTTGGGATTGCCTCTCTGCGGCACCTAGAGGGTCCTCCCGGGGGGGAGGGCTCTCTGGGCTGGCTCTTGGGGGGCTGATCTTTGTGCTGCTGGTGGCTTTCTGGCGGTGGGGGCTCGGCCTGGCTATTTGGGGCGGGGCTTTCTGGAAAAAAAAAAAGTCTGTTTATATGTTAAGTGGGACCTATTCTCCCCACTGTATGTTCTGCTATCTTCCACCATTGTTTGCATTTTTAGCTGTCAAAGCGCAACAAAGTGATTTACAGGGTTTACTTTTATAATGCATTGCATACACTTAAAAAGAAAAAGGCTCTAAACGACCCTTCAAGAGAAGCCGCCAATGCCTCGCTGTTTCTCTCTCCTTTTAATCAAAACATGCTGTTTACTTGCCATGGCAGCATGAACGCTCACGCTCATCTCTTTGGTGTCGTCACTTCGGCCACATCACACGGGCCACAAACCCACTTGCTTTGTTTTGGCACATGTCAGAATGCTTAAATGCTGTGAACACCCGCAAGATGAGCAGATTTCACTTTGCTGTATTTCACTCCTCGTTCAACGTGTCCACACACGACAGAGGTCAAAAAGTCAGAGAGGATTTAACAGCCACATTTACCGTCTTGCTTGGAGTGGAAGAACATTAAACAGGAAACTACTGGCTGGGATAACCTTAAATAAGTCCTGTGGACGTTTAGTGTTGTCATCTTCGGTGCTGGGTCGCACGGTGGTCTAGTGGTTAGCACGTTGGCCAACACAGTAACGGCTTGGAGATCGGGAAGACCTGGGTTCGATTCTCCCCTGGGCATTTCTGTGTGGAGTTTGCATGTTCTCCCCGTGTGTGTGGGTTTTCTCCGGGTACTCCGGTTTTCCTCCCACATTCCAAAAACATGCACGTGAGGTGCTTGAGTTTATATCCTAAAATCATTAGACCAAGTAGAATAACAGACCACTGTGCCACCCTCATCGATAATATATTCACCAATGACTTTGATAACAACACCATCAGTGGCCTGCTAATTAGTGACATCAGTGATCATCTTCCAGTGTTCACAATCTACAATGAACATTATAAGAAAAAACAGGCGGAGGCAAAAAAGACTTTTCAAAGATTGCGTACAGAGGACAACATCCGTGCCTTCAAGATAGGACTAGAAGAACAAAGTTGGGAGAGTGTCTACAGTGCAACAGATGTGGACGAGGCATATGACAGCTTCCTTGGTACTTATATGGAGCTCTACGATAAGAACTGTCCCTGGCAAGAAAAGCCCAAGAAGCAAAAGAAAAACCAGCAGCCATGGATGACAAAAGGACTAAAAAACGCCTGTAAGAAGAAGAACACATTATACAGGACATTTATCATTCAACAGACTAAAGAAGCAGAACAAAAGTATAAGACATACAAAAACAAGTTGACAACTATCTTGAGAGTGTGTAAGAGGGAATATTATAGTCACGTACTAAATAAGAACAAAAATAACATGAGAGCAACTTGGGGCATCTTAAATAGTATTATAAAGAACAACGTTAAGAAAGCAGACTATCCTCCCTATTTCATGGTTGGAAACACTTACAGGAATGACATGAATGCGGTAGCTGAAATGTTAAATGAATATTTTGTAAATATTGGACAAAAACTGGAAGAGGAAATTCCAAAACAAGACACAATTGATGAAGGGATTGATATTATCGATAGGAATCTTAATTCTATGTTTCTCACTGCTGTAACCAAAAAGGAGATCACTGACATTGTTAACCATTTTAAGGCAAAAACATCAACTGATTGTCATGGAATCGAAATGGAAACAATTAAAAGGGTCATCAATGAGATCGCAGACCCGTTAACATATATTAGTAACTTATCATTTCAGACTGGAATATTTCCAAGCAAAATGAAAACAGCCAAGGTGGTTCCAATTTTCAAAAAAGGAGACAAACACCAATTTACAAATTATCGACCAGTTTCCTTGTTACCACAATTCTCGAAAATTGTGGAGAAGCTATTTAATAATAGGTTGGACAAATTTATTAATAAGAATGAATTATTGGCAAGTAGTCAATATGGTTACAGAGCCAACATTTCAACTTCTATGGCACTGATGGAAATCACGGAGGAAATCACTACTGCCATAGACAACAGAAGATGCGCAGCTGCAGTATTCATGGATCTGACAAAAGCCTTCGATACAATTAATCACACTATTTTAATTTCAAAATTAGAAAGGTACGGAATTAGAGGTTTAGTCTTAAATTGGGTTAAAAGCTACCTAGCAAAGAGGAAACAATTTGTAAAGCTAGGAGAATATACATCTGGGAGTCTACACAATACGTGTGGAGTACCACAGGGGTCCATACTGGGACCAAAACTGTTTAACTTGTACATTAACGACATTTGCAAAGTAACTAACAACTTAAAATTGGTCTTATTCGCCGATGATACCACTGCTTTCTGTTCTGGTGAAAGCACACAAGAACTCATTAAAAAGGTCAAGGATGAAATGGTCATATTAAAGTCATGGTTTGACAAGAATAGATTATCTCTGAATTTAAGTAAAACTAAAATAATGCTATTTGGTAATAGTAGAAAGGACACGTACGACCAAATACAAATTAATGGAACGGATATTGAAAAAGTGGAAGAATATAAATTCCTTGGGGTTATAATAGATGAAAAAATGAGTTGGAAATCTCATATTAAATATATACAGCAAAAGGTGGCGAGAAATATCTCTATATTGAATAAAGCAAAATATGTTCTTGATCAAAAATCACTCCACACTCTGTACTGTTCCTTAGTATTACCATATCTAACGTATTGTGTGGAGATATGGGGAAATAACTACAAAAGTAATCTTCACTCACTCACTGTACTGCAAAAAAGATCTGTGAGGATAATTCATAATGCCAAGTATAGAGAACATACAAACCCTTTATTTTTAAAATCACAGATATTAAAATTCGCAGATTTAGTACACTTTCAAACCGCTAGAATAATGTATAAAGTTAATAATAACTCGTTACCCAAAAATCTAATCAAGTATTTCTCAATCAGAGAGGAGAAATATGATCTTAGAGGAAAATTAAACCTAAAACATTTATATGCGAGAACAACGCTGAAAACCCATAGCATTTCCGTGTGTGGAATTAAATTATGGAACGGATTGAGTAAAGAACTCAAACAATGTACAGAGATGAGCAAATTCAAAAAACAATACAAGCAGTTGATGTTTGCCAAATACAAGGCAGAAGAGTCCTGATTGTTCTGTCAGGTTTGTTATTTTATTTTATTTATTTATTTTTTTATTTTCTATTTTATTTTATTTTATTTTTTATTTATTTAATTAAATTTTATTTGTTATTTATTTATTTCTATTTATTTATTTATTTTTTTTTTAAATAATTTTCTTTGTTGTGTTATAAAAAAAAAAAAAAAAAAAAGCTTTGTTCTTATTTATTTATTTATTTATTTAGTATTGTCATCATATTATCATTATTATGAATGTTCTCTCTTTTTTTGGGGGGACGGTTATCTCACCGTTATCTATTATGTGTTATCCTGACTATCACTGAAAACATGACATGGAATCCAGGAAGTGAACTACATGTACTGTACTAGATGTAGAATGGATGGGGGGTAGGATTAAATAAGCTTTGCTTCTTCCTACTCCTTTTGGACATGTGGAACTGTCAAAAAATGATTCACGAGATGTATTTCATTGTAACCTTCATGTTCAAATAAACTAAACCAAACCAAACCAAACCAATTGGAGACTCTAAATTGTCCATAGGTATGAATGTGAGTGTGAATGGTTGTTTGTCTATATGTGCCCTGCCATTGGCTGGCGACCAGTCCAGGGTGTACCTCGCCTGTCGCCCGAAGTCAGCTGGGATAGGCTCCAGTATACCCCCGCGACCCAAATGAGGAAGAAGCGGTATAGATGGATCTTTGGTGCTTACATTTGCCTAAAACAACAAAGCTACGCAAAAAGTTACACATTTGTTCCTCGTGACCAAAAATGTCCCATTGGAAACAATTGAAATCTTATTTTTGATCCAGCATTTTCTTAACAGAAACTAATGCAGTTATTTATGTGGACAAGTGGCGTCCCATTCCAAGCATGCAGCAACATGCCACAAGCAACAAGCAAGGGTGTGTCGGGACTGATATGATTATAAAAAACGACATTTGTTGCTTTTTTAATCTGTCAAAAAAATAAGAATGCATGAAAATCAATGTGGCTGCCAATCATCATGACCATCTCAGTAGTCATAATAATAATAATAATAATAATAATAATAATAATAATAATAATAATAATAATAATAATAATAATAAATAAAATACAAATAGAAAGAGATTAAAACAAATTAAATAATAACAATACATTCAATTTAATAATAATAATTCAACCTTTTTCCAAATGAAAAATAATAATAAAAAAAACAGCCTTTGAAGGATTAACACAGCCCCCCCATCCTCCTCTCCATTAATACATTTGCCCCTCGCAACTTCAGATTTCGCCACTGAACTTTATCACAGTTTTTCAAAAGTCTATTCCTATTTTGTGGCTGACTGTGGCGTATTAATGGTATTCATGTGCATATTTCAGCAAATCCGACATATTTCATGGCTAGAGGGCTCTAATAATGTAAAAAAAAAACCTAGTTAGAAGGCCGTAAACGGGTTTTCCATGCTCTTAACTGTGTAAATATTTGGTTTATAAATAAGGAATTCACTTATCACGGTTGGGTCTAGAATCAATTCACTGCAATAAATGAGGGATTACTGGAATTGCTATTTGTCACTTAAAAGAAGAAAGAAGAGGAAATCTATATGGATATAACATAAGACTTCCTAATTAGTGACATCAGTGATCATCTTCCAGTGTTCACAATCTACAATGAACATTATAAGAAAAAACAGGTGGAGGCAAAAAAGACTTTTCAAAGATTGCGTACAGAGGACAACATCCGGGCCTTCAGGAAAGATCTAGAAGAACAAAGCTGGGAGAGGGTCTACAGTGCAACAGATGTGGATGAAGCATATGACAGCTTCCTTGGTACTTATATGGAGCTCTACCATAAGAACTGTCCCTGGCAAGAAAAGCCCAAGAAGCAAAAGAAAAACCAGCAGCCATGGATGACAAAAGGACTAAAAAACGCCTGTAAGAAGAAGAAGACATCATACAGGACATTCATCATCCAACAGACTAAAGAAGCAGAACAAAAGTATAAGACTTACAAAAATAAGCTGACAACTATCTTGAGAGTGTGTAAGAGGGAATATTATAGTCACGTACTAAATAAGAACAAAAATAACATGAGAGCAACTTGGGGCATCTTAAATAGTATTATAAAGAACAACGTTAAGAAAGCAGACTATCTTCCCTATTTCATGGTTGGAAACACTTACAGGAATGACATGAATGCGGTAGCTGAAATGTTTAATGAATATTTTGTAAATATTGGACAAAAACTGGAAGAAGAAATTCCAAAACAAGACCCAATTGATGAAGGGAATGATATCATTGATAGGAATCTTAATTCCATGTTTCTCACTGCTGTAACCAAAAAGGAGATCACTGATATTGTTAACCATTTTAAGGCAAAAACATCAACTGATTGTCATGGAATGGAAATGGAAACAATTAAAAGGGTCATCAATGAGATCGCAGACCCGTTAACATAGATTAGTAACTTATCTTTTCAGACTGGAATATTTCCAAGCAAAATGAAAACAGCCAAGGTGGTTCCAATTTTCAAAAAAGGAGACAAACACCAATTTACAAATTATCGGCCAGTTTCCTTGTTACCACAATTCTCTAAAATTGTGGAAAAGCTATTTAATAATAGGTTGGACAAATTTATTAATAAGAATGAATTATTGGCTAGCAGTCAATGTGGATACAGAGCCAACATTTCAACTTCTATGGCACTGATGGAAATCCCGGAGGAAATCACTACTGCTATGGACAACAGAAGATGTGCAGCAGCTGTATTCATGGATCTGACAAAAGCTTTCCATACAATTAATCACACTATCTTAATTTCATAATTAGAAAGGTACGGAATTAGAGGATTAGTTTTGAATTGGGTTAAAAGCTACCTAGCAAAGAGGAAACAATTTGTAAAGCTAGGAGAATATACATCTGGGAGTTTATGCACCACGTGTGGAGTACCCCAGGGGTCCATACTGGGACCAAAACTGTTTAATTTGTATATAAACGACATTTGTAAAGTAACAAAGGACTTAAAGTTGGTCTTATTCGCCGATGATACCACCGCTTTCTGTTCTGGTGAAAGCACACAAGAACTCATTAAAAAGGTCAAGGATGAAAAGGTCATATTAAAGTCATGGTTTGACAGGAACAGATTATCTCTGAACTTAAGTAAAACTAAAATAATGCTATTTGGTAATAGCAGAAGGGATACGTACGACCAAATACAAATTAATGGAGTGGATATTGAAAAAGTGGAAGAATATAAATTCCTGGGGGTTGTAATAGATGAAAACATGAGTTGGAAATCTCATATTAAAAATATACAACAAAAGGTGGCGAGAAATATCTCTATATTGAATAAAGCAAAATATGTTCTCCACCAAAAATCACTCCACAGTCTGTACTGTTCCTTAGTATTAGCATATTTAATGTATTGTGTGGAGATATGGGAAATAATTACAAAGCAATCTTCACTCACTCACTGTACTGCAAAAAAGATCTGTGAGGATAATTCATAATGCCAAGTATAGACAACATACACACCTTTATTTTTAATATCACATATTAGTGATGATCATTCATAATACCAAGTATAGACAACATACACACCTTTATTTTTAATATCACATATTAAAATTAGCAGATTTAGTAAACTTTCACACCACTAGAATAATGTATAAAGTTAATAACAACTCGTTACCCAAATACCTAATAAAGTATTTCTCAATCAGAGAGGAGAAATATGATCTTAGAGGAAAATTAAACTTAAAACATTTATATGCCAGAACTACGCTGAAAAGCCACAGCATTTCCGTGTGTGGAATGAAACTATGGAAGGGATTGAGTAAGGAAGTCCAACAAAGTACAGAGATGAGCACATTCATAAACAATACAAGCAGTTGATGTTTACTAAATACAAGGTAGAAGAGTCTTGATCATCACAATGATGTTCTGCCAGGTTTGTTATTTTTTGTTTTTTTTTTGTTTATAAAGAAAAAAAAAGTTCTGTTCTTTATTCATATTTATTTTAAACATTTATTTATTTATTATTATTATTATTATTATTATTATTATTATTACTATTATTATTATTATTATCATTATTATCTATCCATCCATTTTCTATACCGCTTCATCCTCATTAGGGTCGCGGGGGCATGCTGGAGCCTATCCCAGCTGACTTCGGGCGACAGGCGGGGTACACCCGGGACTGGTCGCCAGCCAATCGCAGGGCACATATAGACAAACATATTATCATTATTATTATTATTATTATTATTATTATTATTATTATTATTATTATTATTAATGTATATGTACTGTATATTTGGGGGGGGGGCTGTCTTACCGTTATCTATTATGTGTTATCCTGACTATCACTGAAAACATGACATGGAATGCAGGAAGTGAACAACATGTACTGTACTAGATGTAGAATAGATGGGGGGTAGGATTAAATAAGCTTTGCTTCTTCCTACTCCTTTTGGACATGTGGAACTGTGAAAGGATGATTCATGGGATGTATTCCATTGGAACCTTCATGTTCAAATAAACTAAACCAAACCAAACCAAGGTTTTATTTGCAAACGTGTTACCAGGGCACCCGAGCCTGAATTGAAGTCCAATATGCCCAAAGAGGAATTTGCGTTGTACAGCCTTCATTTGGCATTCTTAAGGCTTCTAAATACGATGATTCTGCTTCATGAAGGCAATCTAATGGACCAGAGTGCAAACATTTCTCATGACCACCAACACTTTCTGGCATCTGGGTTTGTCTTTTTAAGCGTTTTGTGTCCTCTAGCCAGTTGAGGCGTCGCTCCGTCGTCCTTCATAACTTGTTCGCTCATCACTCGGGTGCCGGAGGGCAACAAACTTGTTACTCGGCTTGGCACAGTGTGGCTCAAGTCACCGTTGGTTCATTGGCGAAAGAGGGCACTACTAAATGGTGATCCGTTGTGTAGCTCATGAGATATTATTTCCCAGGATGCATGGTGTCATCCATCTGTGGTTTATTTTCACCTGCGTCTGCCAGAGTGATTGGTTATGCAACACTGGAGGAAAGCCCGAGTAACACCGTGGTTTCTGGGTTTCACAGCCCTTCTGGGATTTGACCCCAGTGTTAGAGAGTAAGGAGCTTTGTTCTTCATTCAACAACAACAATCTTATTAGCAATGCCCCCTGCAAGAGCTCACATACTTCCTGTGTCTTGGTGAAAATCATGTGTCATTTGACAAGTCACTGATGGAATGGACATCAACAATCTGGATGCCTATTAAAGATCATATGACAATGTGATATGACTATGTGATATGAATATGACTATGACAATAAGCATAATGGAGGAAACACCCTACAAGACAGACCAATGCAACGAGAAGGACTACATTCCATAGCAATAACCTTGGCATAATTAATGCAAGGAACTCTTGCATACAAACCCAGCGTCACTCGCAGTGCAACACCGAAGAGGATGTGGATATCAACAGGAGAGAAAGGACAGGATAAATAGAAAGGGAAAAGGAGAAAAAAGGGAAAATATATATATATACTGTATGTTTTTTTTAACATGTGTGTACCTGTACACTGTATATGTGTGTACTGTATATGTATATACTGTATGTGTGTACTCGTGTAGGTGCAGATGTATGTGTATATACTGTATATGTATGCGCGTGTTTGTATGTATTCACATGTATGTATTAGCAATTGATGTACTACAAAGAGGGGTAGGATTCTTCCTACTCCTTTTCGGAGATATGCATGTTCAAAATAAATTAAACCAAACCAAACCAATGATCAGAAACGCTGGATGCCAACTACAACGTCATCATTTGGATGGTGAACGTCTGCCCCTGTCTCAGCAGAGGTTGCTGACATTTCAACCTGAGAATGTTCCCCAACGCGATGCGCTGTGGTCCACTTTTAGAAGCTTCACGTTGAGGTTGAACATTGAAGCTTGGAGATTGGAGTTTGTTACATTTGTCAAATTCGGCTGCTTTGTGGTTGTCTTAACCAATGGCTAACAAAGGTCGCGGTCTTTGTTACCTTGCTAATGAGGCCTCGCTAACAAGACAGCGGAAGCCTCCACTGGGTGTAATGTGTCATTAACTGCTCATATTCCCGCCCGCAGCCGCTCGTTACCGCTGGTGTTGACGTTCTAATAAATAAAAGAGGTTTTGTCAGCTGCAGTAACAGGCACAGAATATCAACAATGACAGGTCGCATGCACACGACATGGCCTGTGTTTCAATTTGCGTGCTTACACGTAGCATTTTGCATGCGAAGGTGCGTTGGGCTGCAGGAACTGAAAGAAAGGTCCCGGCCATTTTGGAGGAACCGAATTTGCACTTAGTACTTTTTAAGCTAATCACCACGGGTAACAACGTGAAAGAAGCAGAAGTCACAGTATGTTACGTTTACACCGTGTGCAGCGATGACCATTTGTCATGGAGAGGATCTTTGACTGGTGGTTTTGCCAATAGGGCCCTAAAAACAAAAAGATCTTTGACTAGCATTTTTGACAGTGCAATGTTACCGGGGTTACAGTTGCATCTGTCTTATAGAGGGTTTTTTTGTTATATAGAGGATCTTTGACCAGTGTTTTTGCAGTAGGTGCTTTAAAAACAGCACAGCCCTCTCGTCATATACAGAATCTTTGACGTGTACTTTTTTTTTCTGTCATTTTGCTTGTGTTTTAATTTATGACTATATTGTTTATTTGGTGAAATAAATGGTCAAATGTTGCTTTTCCATGTAGTTACATAATAATTGCGCACATCAATAGCTGTCCAATAACATGCAAGCTGACTTTTGCTTTCTTGGAGCTTTATTAACAATATGGATTTATAATGATGATGATAAAATGCTAATCCAAGTTAGTTTTAGCAACTGACATTGTCATTGTCCTGCTGTGCGTCGGGCACTATTCCTTTTATTTCACCGTATTATTATTGCAGTACATTTGAAGTTGATTTACTAAGACCTTTTATTTGCGGTGTCGGTCAGGCGATGTTATGTCAATTAAAAATGTGTGTGAGGTGGTTTGTCTTGATCAGGTGATCATGTTTTCTTGGAACTCTCCGGTGTGATGTGATTGAGGCCAATAATGAGGGTTGGCACCCACTAGGAATAGTAATCTATCAATCAATAATCATTAGATCTGTTCAGTGATGAAGCCTTGTGGTCTCATTGTGATTTGAAGTGGATCCTCCCTATTTGTTTTCACTCTGTGTGTGTGTGTGTGTGTGTGTGTGTGTGTGTGTGTGCGCTCGCCATGTGTTGACTGCCAAAGCTTTTAATGTGCAAAGCAGATTCCCTTCCAGTTAATTAAAAGTCTCTTTCTTGTTTCTGTGCTGCTGGGAATGACTGTGACGAAGTGGCGTGAGGATAAACAGCTAGGGTGGAAAAATAGGCTTTTTATTGACTATTCCGACGGCTGCTCGTTGAAATAAATGTGATGGAGATGCTTTGTTACCAAGCAGCAAGCGGCTTTAAATGTCTCGCATGGAGTCTGTTCTTTTCTCTCATAGTCACTTGTGTGATTTGTCCGTAGAGGAATAAAAATGAAACACAACCAGGGCTTTTCGGGTGTCCTAAAACTAGGACATTCGTATCATGCCGGACTTGGGTGCGATTCCCCCTCCCTCGGGTGAACAAGCTTGTTGTGGGTTTTGACTTTTGGCTCATTTTGAGTCTTTCTGTTTTATTTGCATTCTGAAATGTGTCAGTTATCCTTAAGAATTATGCTGAGCCCTGGCCCACCTCTTCCAATCACACCAAAGGAGGGGAAGTGGGCTCATGTGAGCTCACTGATTGGCCCATTTCCCCTATTTTGGCACAACCGGAAGAGGTGAGCAATGTAGCAGAGTCATAGAATGACTGTATTGCGATTGCTCCTTGCAAGTTCTTCATGATAACTGACACAATTCAAAATATAAATAAAATACAAATGTCATGTTCTGTGTTCTGCTCTGCTGCCCTCTGTCGTTTATTTGTTGCAGCACATCCCTGAACATGACCCAGCCCTAATTACACACACCTGCAGCTCATTACCACCGGCCTACTTAAGCTCCAGCCAAACTCCAGACCGGTGCCAGATTGTACTCCTTGACTCCTTGACAACCTGCTCCCTGTACCTGCTCCTTACCCTGCTCTCTGGCTCCCCGCTTACCTATACCTACCTGCTAGCCCTTTGTGTGATCTTCTCCTGTAAGGTTTGCCTGCAGTGTATTTTTGTTATTTCTAGTTTTATCCTAACAGCCTTTTGCTGTTAGTGTTTTTTGTTATGGACTCTTACCTTGTTGGATTTTCCTTATTTGTACTTTGTATTTTTGCTTTGGACTCTTTTATATATTAAATTGTTCTTTTGTACTTTCTGCCTCCCTTGTCTGCATTTGGGATCCTAAAATACTCGCCGTGTTCCACGGCCGCCCATGACAACAAAGGCTGAAAAGTAATCCAAAAATCAAAACCCACTCATTTGTGTGCGGCATGAAAATGTGTCATCTAATTAATGCGATTGCTCCTCTCGCAAGTAATGAATGACAACCGCCACCTTCAACAGGAGAATTCTCCAAGTAAGAATGGAAATAATCCACAAAGTGAGAGTAATTGCTGAAAAACAGCAGAATAGAAGTGATGGGACAAGCAAATGCTTCAAAGCTCGAGTGATCAGTGTGAGCCCAGACCAGGAGGGGTCGCCCTATGTCAGTCTCAGGCCAACGGTGGTGTGAAGAGATTCAACCAAACCTTCAAAAATGGCCTCAGAGCGCACCTGGCAGATGGCCCCCCGTTCGCATCAGTGCTTCAGAGCACCGTCCTGCACTGCAGGGTAACAACGAATGCCACAACAAGCAGTTCTCCGGCCCTCCTGATGCTTAGACATAACGTTTGTGTGCGAAATCCCACGCAGCGGGGACTGAAATATGAACTTTAACCTCAGAGGCTCACTTCTCCCACCCTGTGGTTGTTGAAAGCAATCGTCACGGTCCGTATTTTATATCGTATACGTCTTACCAGATGCTGACCCTCAACTGATTGCGTCATGCTTTGAGTCGCAGACAACAAATCAATGCAGTTTTGCAGGATCTGCGTATGAATGGCTTTTAGTTCTGTAGTAAACCTTCTGTGAACGCTAACAATGTAGCCATGACTCAGCGGATATCAGTGATGTGCATTTCAAACTCTTTCCAACCATAAAACAAATTGTCTGAGTCACAATTCAGGGTGTGCATCCCTCACAGCGTGCTTTTGTACTCGAAAGCTGTCCCAGATTGGCAAAGCCGGAAGGATCCTTTGAATGCGACAACAAATGCATTCTTCTCTGACTGTGATTTACCCAACAAGGAGCTCTCTCGTCTTCCCTTGAGGCTGTCTTCTCTCTTTTCTTCTTCTCGTCTCATGTGCCGTCTTCACGCCGCCTTGGGAACATTCTTAAAAACCAACAGAGTCCACGTGATTTGGACAGTATTCTTCAGCCGTCCACACCTGGTTACAACACGAGGAAGCGGACAAAAAGGATGCCGAAATCTTGTACATGTTCAGAAGCACAGCCCTTCCGTCTACGGATCAAAATTTTAAGACCAGTAGAAAATGACGAGAAATAACATTTTGCACTGTTGGATCTTAAGGAGGTTCTAAGCAGAGCTTTAAAATGCAAAAAGAAGAAATGGGAGTGTGTCAGGCGGGTGAACTGCAGCGTTGTCCAGTCATGAAGGATGCCCCCTGCAACATCTCCACATATCCACCTGCCGTTTGACGCCCCTGCACAACCTGAAGTTTTGTTGTTGCATTGAAGGAAAAAGCACCCCAGATCTTGATTGCACCCCCTCCAGTGTGCCGCGTGGAAAACAGGGATCTCCTCGTCTTGCCAGTAACGTGGGAAGCAATCAGGACCGTGACGGTTACATTTTTTGGTCATCAGAGAATAAAACTTTCTTCCACCTTTCAGTGTCCCATGTTTGGCGCTCTCGTGCAAATTCCAAATTTTGTGGCGTTGAAGGAGAAGAGGCCTTCTGAGTACCTTTTTGTTTTTAAACCCTTCTCTCGCACATGCCTTCTGATGGTTATTGGACTGCACTCGGCACCAGTAACAACCTAAGGTGGGCTGAGAATCATTCCGTGTCAGCCAATCTGATCCTCCGGTTCAGAACCGGTGACATTTGTTTTGAGTCAACCATGCAACATTTTTTTGTTCCATAACCCTCAGGATCTTTGAAGAAGTTTCAAATGGTTGTCTTACTGCGTCCAACCTCAGCAGCCATGGCGTACTGCGAGAGGCCTTGCTCAACAATCCCACTGGCTTCAATGAGAAAAAAAACCTCCATCAAGAGATCATGACAGACAAATCATATGGAATCCATATTTTTACCTTTTAAAGGCTCTGGTCTTGAACGTTTGATCAGCTGATGAACAGCGTATTTCAATTTAACGCTTGTTTGCAATCAATTGCTGACTTAAAATGTTTTTGTCTCACTCCCATTTCTTCTTCTTTTACTTCTCAAAGCTCTACTTAGAACCTCCTTAAGATCCAACAGTGCTAAATGTAAATTCTTGACATTTTTCATCTGGTCTTAACATTTTGAGTACACGCATGCAGAAATGGATAAAAATGCTGATCTTCTTCACAGTGTAAATGTAAATGTATAACACAATACCAAAAAGTTCATCAGACAAACCAAAGAAAGGAAAACCGACCCATAAAGAAGTTTTCTGGTGTCTCTGCCGGTTCTCTGATGTCTTCTCCCAGTGAGGCCAATCAATGGCAGGATCTCCTCTCCGTCTTGTTCTTTTTCTGGTCAAAGCGTGTTAATGAGGATGCCCAGAGAGCGCCCCTCATTATTCCTTCTTAACTATTCTCGTTTTCACCAGTGTGCCTCAAAACGTGAGGCCGTGCTTACAATGATCGATTTCATCTCTCAGAGAAGAAGGTGAGACTCTCGAGGGGGAGTACCTGGGCCCACTTCTAACCCAACAATTGACTACTCGATTGCAATTTGAATCCCGACCTCCCAGGCCAAAGCCAGTGGTGTTACTCACTAAGCCATCCACCGTTCATTGGAAATATCGAGGACAGAAGGAAAGAAGAGTGAGAGAAAACGTGGGATGTGAAGGCAATAAGTAGTGCCAGCAGTGATGGCGGCTTTTGGAATACATCTTTTCTCTCAGTGAACCGTGGCACCCCAGTTGCGGAAGCTCTCATGCACGGTACTCCCTTGTGTTGGAATTCATCCTTCCCCTCAGTGAACTGCAGCTTGCCAGTGCCGGCAGCACTCGTGCAGCCTACCACCGCCATGCTTGACTGTAGGCAAAACACAATGATCCTGCTACTCACTTGTGTTGCCAGCTCTTTAGACAATAACGCTTGTGTTCTGACACATTTTCAGCAGATGGTAAATCTGTAGCTGCTAAACTGTTATACAAGCTGCACACTGACTACTCTCACGTATGTCCAGGGTTGCTTTTATGGTATTGTCCCTTGACAAGCTACACTATCATAACTGCCATACAAAGGGAGGGGATCACTCTCTGCTTCACAGTGTCAGTATATGTGTCCCTCAGTGAACCGCAGCTCCCCAGTGCCGGCAGCACTCACGCAGCCCATACCACCACCATGCTTGACTGTAAGAAAAACACAATTATTTTGCTGCTCACTTGTATTGCCAGCTGTTTAGGCATAAAGGGTTGTGTGTTGACTCATTTTCTGTGAATAGTAAGTCTATACTACTGTACAGCTGCACAATGACTACTCTAACCGTTATGAATATCCAAGATAGGCCGTTGTATTGTATTGTATTGTATTGGATGTACTTTATTGATCCCACAGCGGGGAAATTTACTTGTTACAGCAGCAAGCAAGCAAGACAAGTAAAGAGAACAGTAAAGTAAAGTAAAGTAAAGCATCGTGACTACAACATGGTTCAGGTGGTGCAGGTGTTGTAGAGCCTGACAGCGGTCGGTATGAAGGACCTGCGGAACCTCTCCTTCTTACACCGTGGGTGTAACAGTCTGCTGCTGAAGGAGCTGCTAAGGGAACCCACAGTGTCATGTAGCGGGTGAGAGGTGTTGTCCATGATGGATGTCAGCTTAGCCAACATCCTTCTCTCCCCCACTTCCTCCACGGAGTCCAAAGGACCGTCCAGGACAGAGCTCGCTCTCCTGATCAGCCTATTGATCCTGCTCCTGTCCCTGTCCGTGCTGCCGTGTTGTGTTCACATTGTTGAAGGTTTAATGACAGGGTGCACATGACATTTGTTTTTTTTAATGTCTGCTGAGCATGTTTGGAGGTGGCCTCAGGCCGTGGGGAAGAACTGCCAGACCGAGCACGCTCAGAGTTTTAAAGCTGCCATGTTCCATATGGATGACTCATCACCATTACCACTGTGTGCACGATTATCATCATAAAAACCATTACTGGGCCTGTGCGCAATTCTCCCTATCAAACTTGAGCAATTGACGCAGTGCGATGAAAGAATAACGGAAATTATAAACATGAACCGTGCCAACGACGGATTCTGTCCTAAAGGCGTTTTGTTTGCCTTTTTTAGTGACTTGGGGGCATGTAAATTAATTATTACAAAATAAATACATAAACCTGATTAATTTGAACTATGCAGCCAATGAAATTAATCATGAAAATATTCATGAATTTATGTATAGAAATGTGAAATCATTTATTCAAATGTCTGTTAATTAATGAAATGGTGAAATATCATCCCCCCCCACAGGAACACACACAACCCAAGGGAAACTGCCCATCATCCTCAATCCTTATTTGAGGAACCAACACTCATCTTTCTCTTTTCTGTACGTTCTAAAGATATAAAAACAGATGACTGTGTCTGTCCTGAGATCATTCCAACCTGCAATAAAAGCCTGCTGTTCCGGCAATCAATTCTGGTGCTTGTGTGTCTCAGTAACATTACTGACACCTAGTGACTACAAGACGCATCGTCACATCTTTGAATGCGTCTTCGTAAATTTGTATTTTACTTCTTTTAGCCATTTTATGCTTCAAAGTGAAAGATTTTTTCAAGAATATACTTTAATATACTTCATTCATTCATATACTTATGAAAAACGGTGATAGAATGAAGTACGAAGTACGAAGTGGCGAGGGATTTCTGTACATCTACACCACACGTGTCAAACTGGTGCCCTGGAGGGCCGAGACGCTGCAGGTTTTCTCTCCAACCAGTTTCTTCAGCAGGTGATTTAATTGATGAGCTCCTTCCCTCCAACTGAAGGTGTTGATCATTAAAATCACCTGCTTTAGCGACAGGCTGGAAAGAACACCTGCAGTGTCTCGGCCCTCCATGGCACCAGTTTGACACCCCTGGACTATGCGATGGTATTTTAATGATTACATTTATTTATTTCATGACTGCATCGCATCCTTAAAAACGTGCTCTGCGGTGCAACGTGAACGGAACAGATCTGTCAAACCAAGCCATTAAAGGGGCGGTCAGAGTCGTCCTGTCAGAGTGCACGCTGCTACTTTCGCAAACTGCGCTCGTCTGTCGGTCTGTTGGCACACGAGCATTAGCATGCTAGTTCATCTTTCTTACTTGAAGCACTGCACACTTGTTAAAAGTCTCTTTCATCCACATAAACCATGTATTTTCTTGTTCCCCCACAGATTACGGCTGGCCTTTGCCGTCTGACCTTTGCCCCGTGTGGATCTACCTGGACGTGTTGTTCTCCACAGCGTCCATCATGCACCTGTGTGCCATCTCTCTGGACCGATACATCGCCATACGCAACCCCATCCATCACAGTCGCTTCAACTCACACACCAAGGCTCGCGTCAAGATCATGGCGGTGTGGACCATCTCAGCTGGCAAGTATCCACACACACATACTCGCACAAATTCCAGACTTGGGAGGTTCTGCTATGTCCAAGTGTCATTGCACGGCTGCAGCATTTGAGCACTAATGCCCTTTTTATGAAACAAAAGTTTCAAAACAAAAAATGTAGGTCAGTGCTTCTGATAGTGTTGAAAAACAAACCAATGCCGCTGTTTCATCTCCTATTTCATGCCTTTATGCAACACACCATGTACATTCACACATTTGGAGCACATCATTTCCACAGCTTGCACGGTTATTCGCATTAACCTGCCAAATGTTGTACAAAGATACCCAGTGTGCCCGAGTGAAGTGACTGCAAACTGCCTCTAGGTCCTTGGTGAACATGTGACTAAAGTGACCAGTCAGATTCAGTTCAGGTGTTTTCGCGATACCGCTCAGGAATTTCCTCAACATGTTTGTGTGTAGAAGGAAAAAAGTATGCTTTATTAGCTGGATTCTTCTTCTTATCTTATTTTTGTGGTTTGTTTTGTCTGATAAGTCTACACTACAAAAAGTAGAAATATGAGCATGGAATATCTGAACTTATTAAATTTATGTGGCACTTTAATGGTCTACCACTTCATTTTTTTAAAATTATTTTGTTATTTATCATCCATCCATTTTCTGTGCCGCTTATCCCTATTAGGGTCGTGGGGGTATGCTGGACTTTGGGTGAGAGGCGGGGCACACCTGGACTGGTGTCCAGCCAATGGCAGGGCACATATAGACAAACACTCACATTCATACCTATGGACCATTTAGAGTCTCCAATGAAGCTAACATGCATGTTTTGGAATGTGGGAGGAAACCGGAGTACCTGGAGAAAACCCACACACGGCGGGAACTCCACACAGAGATGTGGAGATTCGAACGCAGGGCTTCCCGATCTCCTGACTGTGTGGCCAACATGCTAATCACTCTGTGTTATTTAGCATATTTGTAATTATTTTATTCAGTTCAGCTTCTATTTCCTTATTTTGCATTTTTCTGTATTTAAAACACAGAGGAAACGCAGGAAGTGAAACTAATGACAAACTGTAAACACATCAAATATTGTAAATATCAACATGTGGAATAAATGATCAGGATTAGACATGAAGAATAAGATTAATCTCGGACATGTTGAATAGTGGAAATGTAACCATGTGATGTTCCTCAATGTAACTTCACTTCATGTAAGGAAGCACGTCTGAAACAAATAAAGCACTTCCATCTTTTTTCCATCCATCCATCCATTTTCTATACCGCTTCTTCCTCATTAGGGTCGCGGGGGCATGCTGGAGCCTATATCAGCTGACTTCGGGCGACACCCTGGACTGGTTCCATCTTTTTTCTTTTCAAAAATATATTTAGACATTCCTGATCAAAAATAACAAAATTGCCAGTTGGAAAAATTGCAAGAATTAACATTTTAGGAGGGTTATTCCTCTGGAAGAAGTCCAAAGAGGGCCTTCAGTCATGAGGGATCCCCCCTGCAACATCTCCACATAGCCGGCTGCCGTTTGACTCCCCTGAACAACATGTAGCTCCATTGTTCCACTGAAGGAAAAAGCACCCCAGGTCATGATAGCCCCCCCTCCACTCTGCGTAACGTCATGTCATGCCAGGAACATTGGAAGTAAAATCAATGTGAGTAATTGATACGCCCATAAAAACCTCACCCTCCCAGCCCCCTTCTGACTCTTCTGCTAGCGTGACGTTTGATGTTCTCCTCCAATTCCGGATCAACGTTTGCAACAACATAGGCTACGTTCACACTGCAGGGTATGATGCCCAATTCGTATTTTTTGTTAGAATCAGTGTTTTTTTATGTGATCGTTTACCACATTGCGAAAAAAATGCAACTTATTAGTGTGAAAGCAAAGCTCCTGGGAAGTGACGTGCTTGCGCGAAAGCATGACGTCACACGCATTTCCCTGTGCTTACGGAAGTCAAGACTGCTGTGGTATTTGTCCTCCAATTTCAAGGATTTTGTGCAACGGGAGTCAATATTTTCTTAACCAAGTGATTCCACGTTGGAGATTAAGAGGAAAGGGGGTGAGAATTTTGGCTACAGCAGTTTGTGTAGAACTTGCTGCGTGGAGCGTATGGGTGCCATGACCTGCTACACTTTTTTTAAAAAGCGAGTACCTTTATCCACCCCTGGCACGGTAAACCACGCCTTTCAATGACGTACAGGTTGACTATATGCCACCTGGCTGTTCAGACTGCAGTAGATGGCCCACATGTCGGATTCATATCTACATATGAGTAAAAAATGGAAACTGACGTGCAGTGTACACGTAGCCAATTATGAGACTAGATTCAGGTCCACATCCCTCTGACCCTCACTTGTGCGTCTCACAACAGCGGTGCGTTCAGGACCAACGAGCAAAGTGCAAAATCTCAACGCTTGCCAAAAAAACAGTATCAGTGATACATAAAGACATAAACATGTAAAAATTGTGCTGAGATATTTTATCTGTATTGTCACTTTTTTTATATAAAATATTTTTTACGACTTTTTTATTTATTTATTTATTTTTACCCCTGTCCTGTCCAGCCTTTAAAGCAGATAGAATTGTAGATCTAAATGCCCTCAAGTGCTCAACAAATTTACTCTGCCAGGGAGAAGTGTGATATACAATTCCCCTGTTATACTGAATTTATTTGACTTTGATGCTTGTTATTATGCATATTTGTAGCGACCAGACCGGAGCAGGAGGGGACAGAGAAGAAGAGAAAAGAAAAGAGGTGGGATAAGAAGGGGGATAAGAGGTGGACAAAAAAAAAAGATAGAGACAAGGACAACAGCAGCAACAACAACAATTGTGACAACAAGAACAGAACAACAGAAACATACAGAACTACATCAGCAAATAAATGTCTGTGACAACTATAAAGACAAACAAGGACATAAGGACAAAGGACAAAACAATATCAACAACCACAATGACAATGCTGTCAATGACAATCACACATAATAGTAGTAATGAAATGATGAACTATGATAGTGATCACAATGATAATACTGCATTGAAACAGTCACACATAATAGTAGTAATGAAATGATGAACTATGATAGTGATCACAATGATAATTACTGTAATGCACATCATTGTAATAACTATAATCATACTGCTGATATCACCGTCGCTGTAATAAAAGCAACAACATAATAACACCCTGGTTAACTCAGTGAGTAATGTGGGGAAGTACGTATGTACTGTGAGTGTGCATATGTACAGGTATCTCTGTATGTGAGGAAGACTTCATATATATACTGCTCACAAAAATGAAAGGAGCACTTTAAAGAAACACATTAGATACATCAGATGTCAATATGAAGTTGGATATCTACGTATACAAATAACGACAGGGCAGTGTCTTAGGAACAAAAGGATGCCAAGTCTTTTAATGGAAATGAAGGTTTTCAGCCTACAGAGGGCTCAATTGTGTAGAAACCATAAAATCAGAGTGAAATGAAGATGTGGCAGGCTAGTCCATTTTTTCCAAAACTTAATTTCTGCAACTCAAAATGCTTTTCAGTATCTTGTGTGGCAACCACCAGCTTGTATGCATGCTTGACAACGTCGGGGCATGCTCCTAATGAGACTACGGATGGTGTCTTGTGGCATTTCCTCCCAGATCTGTGTGAGGGCATCCCTGAGCTGCTGTACAGTCTGAGGAGCAACCTGGCGGCGCCTAATGGACCGAAACATAATGTCCCAGACATGTTCTATTGGGTTTAAGTCAGGGGATCGTGAAGGCCATTCAATGGTATCAATTCCTTCATCCTCCAGGTACAGCCTGCATACTCTTGTCATGTGAGGTCGGGCATTGTCGTGGACCAGGAGGAACCCAGGTCCCACTGCACCAGCGGAGGTTCTGACAATGGGTTCAAGGATTTCATCTCGATACCTTATGGCAGTCAGAGCACCGTTTCCTCGGCAATAGAGGTCTGTGTGTCCCTCCATGGATATGCCTCCCCAGACCATCACTGACCCACCACCAAACCATCATGTTGAACGACGTTGCAGGCAGCATAACGTTCTCCTTGTCTTCTCCAGACTTTTTCACATCTATCACAGATGCTCAGGGTGAACTTGCTCTCGTCTGTGAAAAGTACAGGGCGCCAGTGGCCGACTTGCCAATTCTGGTGTTCTTGAGCAAATGCCAGTTGAGCTCCACGGTGCTGGGCAGTGAGCACAGGGCCCACTACAGGACGTCAGGCCCTCAGGCCACCTTCATGAAGTCTGTTCCTGATTGTTGGGGTAGAGACATTCACACCAGTGGCCCTCTGGAGGTCACTCTGTAGGGCACAAGCAGTGCTCAGCCTGTTCCGAGCAGGTATCGGTCCTGCTGAGGGGTTGAGGACCTTCTACGGCCCTGTCCAGCTCTCCGAGAATAACCTCCAGTCTCTTGAAATCTCCTCCATGTTCTGGAGATTGTGCTGGGAGACACATTAAACCTTCTTGCTGCAGCACGTGTGGATGTGCCATCCTGGAGAAGTTGGACAACCTGTGCAACTTCTGTAGGGTTAAGGAATCGCCTCATACTACCAGTAGAGATAATTAGCACGAGTGGAAAACCAGCCAAAAAAGATCAAGAGGGAGAAACTTGAAATGACCTCCACATGTAAAACCAGTCCTGTTTTGAGGGTTTTCTAATTGTTGCCACTGAAGTGCACCTGTTGTTAATTCCATGAACACCAATACAGCTGAAATTGATTAACAAGGCCCTCAGCTGCTTAACCAACCAGAAAATGATCAGACAGTTTTAATTCAATTCATGCCAGGCCCAATAAAAAAGTGTTCCTTTCATTTTTGTGAGCAGTGTATGAAGGTGCAAGAATGTGTGGGCGTGTAATTGTCACTGAGAATGTATGAAATGCATTCACGACTTTGAGTGAATCAGATTTTTTTTTTGCAGGAAAACAACCAATTTTCAGGGTTTTTTTTATATATTTTTTTTTTTTTACAAAAATGTGCGGGGATCCACTATATACTTCAGCTTTCACATATTTAATCTCGCTGAGATATGCACTTTTTGCAGTGTACACAATGACCTGTTTGATTAGCAATTGTTGATTGTTTTCATGCAATTCCTTTTGAATCAAATGTATTTTACATTTTTCATCAATGCATTGTGGACGTAGGGTTGGAGCTGACCTGGTTGCGTGACGTGTGCAGTTGTTGGATTGACAGACAAGGCAACTACAAAAAAAAGAAAAAATACGTTGTAAAGTGGCAACCGACACGTCTTTGTGTGTCCAACGTTTTATGCTGAATGCAGCCATGACACGGATGACTGGTCCTTGCAGTCACTTGTCAGCCCTTTATGTCACATTACAACTGTATGACTGCTCCCTTACAGAATATACATATATATATATATAGTATGTATATATATATATACAGTCAAACCTGTCTTAGCAGCCACCTTTATAGAACGGCCACCTGCCTATAGCGGCCACTGAAAAAATCCCCCGCAGCAAATGTACATGTTATAGACCCTGTGTATAGCAGTCACCTGTTTTTCAATCAATGAAGCCGTCGTGTGTAGACTTTAATTACTGAGTCCTAGCTCAGTCACAATCATTCACAAGATCCACACAAACTGTCAGTTGTTCCACATAAAAAAGCCGTCTTCTTTTGAGCTTGCTATTTCCTGGTCAAACATGTAACTTTAAGAGCATTTGCACCAAAACATTACCGCAAAGTAGGCTGGGAACAGGACGTGCTCCCAGCGACGCTACAATAAAAAAAAAAACATACGCTAGCATGCATGCGGCAGCGGGAGCAAAACTGAGTTGGGTTGTACTTAATTGAAGTATTTTAGAATGTACTCACGTTATTT